>NW_028288737.1:748750-1497500 GCF_059628265.1 Tinamus guttatus
TGTAGAAGAAATGTGCAAATTTTACGTCCCTCCGCATCTGTCTCAAGTAGAGTCGGTGGCAGCCACAGTGGCATAACAGGATGGCCTGGCACGAGGCCTGGAGTGGCTCAGATGTGCTGGGTAGGTGAACTGGCTGGCATCTCCAGGCAGCTGCAGCTTGTCCAAAGTTGTCTGATGTCAACTCGGGCATGGTCAACACTTTAAAATGAACAGCAGAAAATTGTCTTTGAAACCCATAAATTAACAGAAAGAGAAATTGCTAGCCAAACTGGCAAAAGAAAGAATAACATGCATCATATACTCTTGACATTATGAAATAAATTAGAAAGTATGCTATAGCTTTTGGCGTGGACATTCAGCTCTTCCATCTGCAGTGTGGGAAAACTTGCTTTTAATCCTTACAGCTTGAACATTAGTCTCGCACATCCCAACAGAGCTCTCTGACTGCAGGCCATAAAACTCAGTCATTCTCCCTTGCTGTCTCTACCTGCTCCAAGTTAATACCCAAATATTTATCCAAAGCAGACGAGCTTCAACTCCTGCAGTGGGGAGATGCTGAATTTTGGCTGCTGTGTTCGTCTGGGAGGTGGGAAACCACTGCTGATGTCGCCACTCAAGCTGAGACTGAGTGGTCTTGCATGTGAGCAGCAGCGTTTGAGGACATGCCTTTCCTGCTGCCCTGCTGCGTGACAGGGCTGCTGCAGAGGAAAGCGTTTGGGAGCCTGTTGAAACCATTTCAGCAGAAGTGTATCTGGAATGGATCCAACTCTACAAAACATTGCTCATTTTATGAAAAGAAAAGAAAAAGTCCCATGCAACCTGTGTTGCACAGTACCTAAAAACTTGCTGGATGATGGTGCTTGGAAAATCAAAACCGGTAAATCAAAACCTTAGCGAAACTCGAGAACACATTATTGATAATGAATCCAAGAAAGAGGAGAGACCTGTAACATGACCAGATCCAACATTTCTAACATTTCAGTCAACTCAGCAGAGTCCAGTGAGATAAAATTCGTTTTCAGCAGTGAAAGCAAATTGTGGGGGTATTGGATATAGGAACTGGCATTAGAAACCACTAGTGACTTGTCTGGTATCTTTCCAACATTTCCCCACGCCCCAGGCAAAGCCTCTCAAGCAAGGCAACTTTTGAGACCAAAATTAACAGAAGAGTTGCTTCAGCTAACACTGATCTTGGCACATGATTTGATTTCTGCAGGAGTTCTAGGAAGATGGGATTTATATCTACCAACAAACTGAAAAATAACCTTCAGTACTTTCCAAGCAAAGACATCTGTGCAAAGAATATGGAATCACAAAACACATTAAACTTTTTGTTTAGCCTTTTTACTCTATGATTTGTTGCACATTTGTAGTGTGAGTTGCAGGAAAGTCTGTAAGGATTTGACTTAGCACATGGAAAGATCTGTTCTCATATGATCAGATTAGAAAATTTAATGACACCAGAAATGAACAGAAAACCTAATTGTATGGCATACAGAACCTCTTCTAGTCACTATTTTTATAACAATCTTTTATATTAAGTGACAATAGAGGCATAAACAGGAAAAACAATCATTTTTTCCCACGGCTGATGGACAATATGTGCCCTTATATTAATTCACATTATTGTCATTCTTGTTTACTAAGCTATACAGCATGACTCTCTCATCATTCGCATCATAAACATAAATCTAGCACACAACACTAGTGCCACTAGTGCCACTACACCATACTGTAGTTAAACTTTCTGACTTGTCTAAGAATTTAATTAAGTGTAACCTATTGCTCTCCTATATGTTTGGAAAATATACAAATGGATAGTTATAGACAGTTAGCTCTCATTAAATCATTCTTAGCTACATGCCCCCTCCTCAGACATTATAAATCAATAATCGGATTGTTTGTAAATTTATAAAACATTTATTTCTGAACTCTCCATGCATAAATTTTTGTGACAATATATAAATAGTAATAGAACAGCAACAAGAAGAAAAGGAGAAAATGTCTGCTTGGATTATGGGAGTTTGGTGAATACCATTTGAGAAAGAGTGAAGAAGCAAAAGTAGGGATAGGAGCCAAAAATTGGAAGCCAAAGACAAATGTGGGAGAGTCAAGGATATGAGAAGAAGCACAGGAAGAGCAATTTTGAGAAAAGTAGACTAGAATGAAGATTAAATCAGTTCTGTGAGACTATTCGTTTTGAATATTGCTGTTTCTAACATGGATCTACAGTGTTTTGATCAGAGAAGCCATGCATGCCTCCTGATGTTTATTTAAGCTATAGCCAGTAAAGTCTGAGACTGAGTTATATAAGTGTTTGGGGTGAAATTAATTTTTTCTAGAATAGTTTTGCAACTCTACACTTCCCAGATATTTGGAGGGAAAGCAGTAAGCTTCCTTGGAAACCAAAAGCTATTTGTGCCAGAAGTCCCTGTTTTGTATCTGGAATGGCATTTAGTGTGTTTCCTGAAGGACCTGCACAAAATATGGTCCATTAGTATGATCAAAAATATAAGATAGGAAAGAGTCAGATCTACCTAATGCAGAAACACTGAGCTAATTGCTAGACATTAATATTACGTTGTCTGATGAAGTTTTGGCCTCAAAAACAGCTTGGGAGAGTGTATTGAAAGTTACTGAAAGGCTTGTTCATTTTTGAATTACTTAAAAGACTCCTTTCTAGCAAATATGGAAGACAAAGCCCAACTCTTTTGAAAAAGCCATAAGAGAACTCCTGTACAAAGTTCAGCATTCACTTTTTAGCTAAAGTTTGTGTTATGCTTTTATTTTTCCACTTGAGTAATGCTTCTCCAACAAAACTGCACTGCAGGTCTCACCAATCCTATGGATGAGGAATTTTTGCAAACTAGAAACCTGGAAATTCTGAAAATGTTGAAATCTCAGCTTTCAAAAAGCGGCAATACGTTTCTCTTCATTCCCTTCCTGAAAATAGAGTGCAGTCAGTGGATATGAAAGTTAATGACTTTTTTTTTTTTAATAGATACTACTATAGTCACAACTTCTGCCAAAAAGTGACATACACCATCTGCCCAGAGGTAGAAGCTTTCCGAGAGCTCTTCTACTTCTATATTATGGTTCTGCTTCTAAAATGGATCCCCTGCCTGGGCACTCAATATTTCTGTCACAATTTCTGTATTAAAAAATTTAGCAATGATATCTCATGAGAGATAAATGCAAAGCAATAATTTCATGTTTCCAAACACTTCAAAGATGGGGCTTTGTTGCAGACCAGCTCCTGTTAAGGAGGAATTGTCCCATATAAATCTGATGTGGTCAATTAGCAACTGAGCTATCCTCAGGAAATAGCTTCTCCTGGTGGCAGGAAATAGTGGTCACCTAGAAGTTCTCATCTGCTTATAATACATGCATGCAGAATGTATTTTTTTTTCTATTGGGACCTATTTCTGTTTTAATGTATTAGAACAGGGTGTGTTTGAGGGATCTTCCCCAAGGAATTGTTATTCAGCCTTCTTAAAACTCTTGTTCTGAATGGTTTGGCCATGAAAATGGGAACAGCTCCACTTTACCCGTAGTCAGGCACAGTGCTAGTGTGACCATTCATCATGTTCATCATGAAGTGGGTTAGGCTGTACAGGAGCAGGAAGGCTTTAAGGACATTCAAGTTGGAAAGCATAGTAGCCACTAGATGTAGGTTACTCAAGGGAATGCCAGATAGTTCATAGGTGAAAAGAGTTGTGTGCACCAAATTCATTGAGGAAGAGTGGGGAGGAGTCATCCCACAAAGTTAAGTTATACCTTTAAGTTATAGCCCTCAGTTTGTGATTTTCTGAAAATAATAGAGTCTGTAATTACCGAGTTGAAAGAACAACTTGTAATTGTTCAGAAAATCTGCAATGTATGTAAGCTGAAATGTTGCCTCTGACCTGCATTTTCATGTCTTATTTTCCAGATAAGCATCTCTTTTTTCTTAGACCATATGGTTTATGTTATAGACTATCTCTAGTACTCTTTCATCTTGGCTTCATGGGTCAGTGAGAACAGGGGCTGCCTGTTGTCACTACATGTAATGTTACATACAGGGCATATTTGTTCACAGTGTTGTCAGTATTGGCTTAATTGCAATTGGTCTTTAATAACACATTAAAGGCAGTCTGCTATATCTCATGAAGTTGTACCTATGTGTAGCATGAGTGTAAAGAAAACATATAGTGAAGAGAGTACTGCTAGGTATTGGATATACTTCAATGAATATCTCTTTAGTTGGGATTTTCCACTCTGCAAAATTCAAAACTCTTTCATGAAATAGATAAGGATATTAAAGGGTTGTGTACCAACCTTTTCTGATTTCTGATGTTTTTTATTTATAGTAAGTATTTTGTAGCCTTATGTCCTAATTTAAATCCAGAAACTGTGTAGGCACACAAAATATCATTTGATATCCTATTTCCCCAAAAGAGGTTCTCCTACTTTCATTGATTTATACTGGGTGCTTCTGTCTGACTTCCATCAGGAGCTTATTCCATTAACTCGAGTTAATGATTTTTTTCTTTGAGTTACTGATATGACGATCTCTTCCTTTAGCTTCACCTCTTAAGACTTGAACTGACTATGCCTCTCACCTTAATTAGTCTGTGTATATGCTTGTATTCCCACATCTTCTCTTACACCTTTTTTTTCTTCTAAATGCTGCATTCGGCCACAGTGGGCCAAGCTTCTTGCTTTTTGTTTTTCCTTTAACCTCAAATCGGTGAGGTTACCTCTAACTTATATTTCTGCACCAAGAGAACGTAAGACCTGTCCTACCTAACCAGACGTAGCCCCATGTCCTGCCTCTGGCGAAGGAGGACACTGACTGAATGTTTAGAGGAAGATGATGAGAAGCAGAGCTAGAATAAATGACCCTTCCCCTGGTCCACCCTCCCAGCTTCTGGCAGTCACAAGTTTAGGGACTTCCTGAACTGGAGGTTGCATCTGGAGTGTTAATAGCCCCTCGTGGACCTATCTGCCATGTATTTATAGTTTTGGCATTTACAGTGTCCTGTGGCAATGAATTCCACAGCATAATTATGCATTATATTGAGAAAAACTTCCTTCCGCTTGTTCAAAATCTGGCACCCAGTGATTCCACTAAAGGTTCCCTAGTTCTTGTCTTATGCAAAATAATCATCGCCTCTTCACTCTCCTCATATTGCTTATGATCTTCATGCCACTCTTTTCGTTTTCATTAAAATGTAAAAAGTCCGTGTTTTAAAAGTTTTCTCACTAAGGCTGAGCTTCATGTTAGAATAAAGAGCACACTTTCTCATGAGCACAGTAGGATGCCGTCAGTAAATTTTTATAAAACATTTATATGATGGTATAAAAAACTATGTTTAATGGACTAAAAACTCACAGAGTCTATTGTTACTATACAAGTGGTATGGCTCTGCAATTTAAATCATATTTATAATGTAGTATGTTTATATATCCTTGGAAAGGGGTCAGTTTTGACCCAAAATGTGCTTTTATAGTCCATGCTTATTATGGTACATTTCCCTTGCTAATTCTCTCAGGATGCAAGTTTTAATATTTCAGCTTCCTATTCCTGAGGATCCACTGGCCTACTACAAGAGAGATTGTAAGACACATTTTTGGTGGCTCCAAGCTTCTTAGGCACTACTGTAATGTAGCTTGCACAAAGGTGCTTTATATCAGTTTGGGCAATGCTCTGATTTTGATATATAAATTATTTTGTATTATATTATATTAGATAAATGCAAAAAAAAAAAAAGGGCTGCTAGTCTCCCTTCAAATTTCTCCCCTGGAAGGGCATCCTGTTCTGGCCAAAGAAAATGAAAAAAGAGGAGGGAAGGTGTATCATAAAATACAAGTTATGCTGCTCTGTATGTTTGCCTGCATGTGGTCTGCTCACCTTGATCCCACTGGGATTCAGAGCACGTGTGGGGATGGATATTGTGCAGAGTCCCCCTTCCTATGGCCTGAGCAGATGCAGGCCCCAGCTCAGTTTAGGTTTCAGCTTTCCATGGCTGCTAAGGAAGATGTCAGGACTGGGCAAAGTCTCCCTCAGAGAATTAGACCAGGGCTCAGAGTTTCTCATAGTTCCTTCAGATCTGCTTGCTGTCCATCTTTGCTGCACTTTGCTCTTTTTTACTTCTTCCTTTCTGACCCTCCTCCTCTTCTCTAAATTCTGCAGAGCCTCTGCAAATAAACTGTGGGATTGGAAATTATTATCCCATTTTAGTGACAAATTGGCTAACTGAAATTCAACTGATTTGCCCAGCCTCTTGAGATTAAGCTCAGAAGATTGTTCAGCTCTTCTGATTTCTGGCCCATTAATTATGAAACTCATTTCCATTTCATGGAGGGGCCAAACCATGTATCCATGTATTGAAATTTCCAATGTTTCTCCCAAAGAGTTTGTCTTTTCAGAGTTCAATAGCTCTTTTTCTGAATAGCCTTTATTTTACTTCGGTGTTGTAAGTCACCTTGGATTGGTGTTATTGCTTCCTACATTATTTCTCTGGTTATAACTTTCATACATATTACTAAGTCTGGCATGCTTTTGATCCTCTTTGGTGGTTGCGCATATTGAATTATAAAGCTATCACATACCAGATACAAATGCATGCCATCAGCTTTATTTCCTCTGTCTACTATGATATAATCTATGTACAGCTAAGCAAAATTTCCATTTGCGACCACTTTGCCCTCTCTGTAATTTTCTCTATTTAGCCATGCTGTTATTCATTCCGACTGGCTGGTCCAAGACCCACTTTAACAATTAAATCTCTGACAAAAAGTATGAGCAATAATCTAGTGAGTTCACACAGGTACTACTTCTCTCATATCCTTCCTTTTAGTAAAGAAAAACACTTGCTTAAAATTAGTCTGTTTGGATTATTTGACTATATTTTCTTTAAAATCAACATTTATCATTGTTGGTAAAATACTTGCTTCACAGATTAAATCAAAAGCTTTCATAAGAAAGTAATATGAAAATGGCACTTGTCATTTGGTGATGGTTAACAGTTTTCTAAATAAGAAATTTTAGCAGATTATGCTTCAGATTTGTTCTGGAAACCTACATACTTCTCTTTGGTGACCATGGGAGGGTAGCATTACTATTATTCTCATTTCTATATTTATTCTTTTTTTCTTAAATGATGGTAATGACATGATGAAATTTCTTGAGGAAGTAATAATTTAAACATTTTTCAATGCTGAAAATTGCCAGCTGTGTGAAAGAATAGTGGCTGACGTAAAGCATACATAATGTGGATAGAGCTTCCAGATTTTGTGTTATGTGATTGCGAAATGCTTATTTCCTGATCAAGCAGAAGATTTATATGCATAAGGACAGTAACTTTAAGTTCTGTAGAGAACCACAAGAAATGCAGAAATGTGATAAATACATGATTAGTAGAAACATACAAACCAAAGTATGGCTCAGGAAATGGATTTTTCCTCCTTTTTGTGTCATGCATGAGTCTGAGATTGTATGAGTCATGTACTTGTGTCATGTATGAGTCCACTTGGCAAATTTCGAATCAGAATTGCATACACAGCTTATTTAGCCCTTTCTGCAGCACTGCTTTTATTTTCTGTTATTAGCTGACTTTTTTTAAAGTAATATCTTACAAATAATACGGTCTCGTTTTGGCTAATTTGGCTAATTTTGGCTAACATAGCCTCACTTTGTGTATTTTTATCAGATGCTTTGCCGATACTTTGAATTTAGAAGCTAAGGTCTTAGATAAAATCCTCTGCATACGTACCTGTTTACTTTGCCAAAAAAGAAAAAAACATACTGTTGATGATGGCAACTTTGAACTTTCCTTTCAGGAATTCAAACAACAAGCAATTGCTTGATCACCTGAAATAAACTCATGTATGTCTGTGTCCTGTATATAATTTATTCACTGTGAAAATATTTTCACTACTGTCTAGCCACTCACTGGCTGAGCAGCACAGTCATTTTCCTGTTATGACTATTAATATTAAGGATAAATGAATGCATAGATCAAATTATATTAATTCTTTACTATTAGTGTAAGCAAAGAAGAAAATAAAATTGCCTTTCAATAGGTGTTTAATGAATTGGTTGTTTCAGGCTGGTTGGATATGCCAACAGCTCTAAAGCACTAATCGATGTTTTTGGGTAGTCTCAGTAGAAAGGTAAAAAATTCAGTGTGAAGAGAGCTAGAACTAAGTTCCAAGCTTTATAGATGGTCCCTTCATAGTTGTTTTGAGACATGTTGGCAAGGTGGCCTCCGCAAGCTTTTGCTCCCTTTCTCACTCAATAGCTATTTCGTCTCGTGGCATGAGCCCAAACTTTGAAGCACTAGAAGCTAGTCAAAGAGTAGATTTTGTGCTTACAGGAACAATTTCCACGGAGACATGAATAAAAATACTCTGCCTCTGAACATCTCTGAACTTAAGGAAGGTTCTGGTCCAAATCTGTTCTTTCTGGCTTTGCTGAGAACTTGCTGATGGTATTACCTTAGCTATTTCCCTTATCCCAGCAATATATGTTGCAAAATTTTAATTTTGTTTTTTAAAAAGTAACTTTTTGTAAATGGATTTAAATTGTGATACTATACATGCAATTTGGATTCCTACAATAGGAAGATATTCACCACTCTCAAATTATTGAATATATTTAATTTCCTTTTTTTCATATGTGTCTGTTTTTAATATTGTATCCAGTTACTGTGAACAATTACTATTAGCTGTATTAAGCGCAGCTGTCATCATAAATTTCCATACACTTCCCATACACATTTATCCTCATGTTACAATGGCTTGTTTTGCTTAGGTAGACTACTTGACATAGTTTGGTATTTACTGAATGCAATAAAAAAAAAAAAAGAGCTTCTAAATCATAGAACAAGAGCTAAACCTTTCAGAGCAGCTTATGTGCAGGAATGTGCTTATGCCATGGGATATTCTTCTTTGATTTTGGACTAAAAATCTTTCTTTGATTTGGACTAAAAAAAGGACAATAGAAAATCCTGGAAGAAAAGGAGAATTCAAACAGGAACATGGATACTCTGTGCTAATAGAGATATAAAGCAGCCCGGTTGATAAACCAGGGCTTCAGAGGATCATACACTAAGAGCTGGTGCAATCTAGCTATGTTCAGCTGGGACACATGGGCTTCCCACAGGTGCCTGCACCAAAGATGATCTCTGCACATGATGCACATGATGCTTGCAGCCTCACCCTCTCCCCTCTCTCTCTCCAGTGTCTTTTTGAGGGAATAAAGACCCACAGAAGCCCTCTGTGAAATCTGTGATTTGGATGTCTCTGGTCCATGACGTGCCATGGAGATGTTTCTACCTGCAGCCTCATCATGGTCTGTGTCACCGTCTAAGGCACAGGTATGAAAGGAAGCACAGATCAAAACTCATCATATGCTGTTGGAGATGTGGCAAAGGACACGGTAACACACTGTACACTTTATGGTCCACATGCTATAGGTGGTTCAGGAATAGTTGCTGTGGTTGTGGTTAGTGAGACCTACAACTAGGTCTCTTACAGGTTTCTAGGCTGGATAGTAAAAACTTTGGGTTTTATTTATTTGTTTATTAGTTTTGCAGAGATAACCAGGAATCAGGAATCACGCTTATTGGAATCTCTTCACCAGCTAACATGAACATGAAAAACATTTCATTCATGAGCAAATGGCAGGAGCAGATAGGATTTTGTTTGTTTTGGGACCATCCAATTCTGAAGAGCTGAAGAGGGCTGAAGAGCAAGCCAACTGCAAAATATTAATAATATTTTGCTTAATGATTATTCTAACTATTTTCATCACGCTAGGGTGTGGTATATAAATACTCCTGCAAAGGATGTCCTCCTCTTCTGCTTTCAGTGAGCCTGAAATCAGCAAGCCAAAGAGCTGTCCGCACAAGAAGTCAGTGCATCCATGTTCCCTGCTCCTGGATTTCCGCTCTTGCTAGCTGCACACCATGATTTTCTTTACTACCTTTGCCTGGAAGGCTAGCGAAGTTTGTTGTATCACAGCAGAGATACCACAAAGGCATGAGACAGGAATTAAAAGCTAGAAAAATAAAAGCTAGAAATGTCCACTCTTGGTGGAGAGCATCCCCACTACCTGTTGCAAGGATCAGCAATGCTAAGCTGCCGAGTGCTCACCATCACAAATGAAGAATTTGCTGAATTTGGCTCATGGTTCAATGGGCCACCTATACCTTTGTGCAACACGGAAATTGTATGCAATAACCAATGTCACTTTGTTGGCATTAAACACATACGCTCAGACACGCAAGGACTCACACACATGCACACACAGGTGCGCACACAAATTAGCCCTGCTTGGAAATTAAATAGATAGGGCTCAGGTGGGGGCATTTGGACTAATTTTGGGGTTTGATTCTTCAGGATATTCTGAGCCCTGTTACTGCTTTCCTTTCTTATTTCTTCCCCTTTTCAAGGTCATAGCTTTACAGGGACAGACGGTTACTGAAACCGGAGGGGCAGAAACAGGACAATTTTATTAATATTCTAAAAATACAGGGTTGTATTTATGAAGTGCATGAAGTATTTTAAAAGACAGTCTCAACACTTTAATTTTTATTGCCACTTGTCTCCCGTCTCTGCCAAAAAATTTCAACACTATACAAAGGTTCCTTTGTGGTCTAATGCCGTCCAAACCTAAACTTCAGATCCTAGCCACTAAATCCAGTTATTCAAGACCTGTGTAAATTTTCTTTTTATCCATTTTATCTTATTTCACACAAATGAGCACATTCTCCATCTTTCAGATGAAATAAAAAAGGGAGGTCCAGAGCAAGTCTAACTATTAAAAGAAAATCCTACAGCATATTTCAAAAGAGTAAGCATGTTATTTGGCTGTACTCCATTTTAAGTAATTAGATTTTGCCTACCTGAAACTGTCCCTCTAGTTCTAACAGAATATGTTTACTTTTTACTTCCTGCATGAAAATTTGCACTAATTTCGATTAGTCGAGTTCTGCTCCAGAAGGGGCAGATTTTCATGTTAGATGACACTGCTCTATTCATAAAAACCTATTTGAACATGCAGAAGGTTTCGTGCAGACTCTTGGGCTTCCCTGAATGAAGAAAGTTCTGTCTATTCTCTAAATTTTGTAACAACTAAAATACTATTGCCTTCAGTAATGAAACATGGGGTCTATACAGTTCCATGAAATGTCAAATAAGTGCAAAGATATCTCAGTCTAAACAATTCCTGTGAATTCAGCATGGTGCTGTAGGAGGGGCATTGCCTCACTGGATCAGCACAGCAGCCTGTCTGGTCTAGCATCTTTTTGCTGCCAAAAGCTCCAGTGCTGCAGATCTCTGTAGCTCTTGCCTGCAGGGAAAGTTTGTTCCTAAGCTCATCAGCTAACAGCTGATGACGCCCTGAAGTCTTGAGGGTTTGTCTCACTAATTGATTTTTTTTATTCTTCTAACTAGGGTGGTTTTGTGGCTGTTTTAAATATGCATCATCCCTGTGGTATTCATCTCTAATTCACTCCGAATTAATTGAGGTCAACATTAAATTACTTCTGTTGAACAAGAAGATTTTGCATGGTGCTGGAAGTTACCAAACTGTAAAATCTCTAAACTCATCAGTGAAGGCAAAGATAAAGGTCCTATCTTTTCAAATTGCTTTTAAGCAGTAATGAACTTGGGAATGTGCTTATCTTTCACAGATTAATCACTTGCAATTGCAAACCTGGCACATCATGCCTCATGGCAGAGTCAGTTCTAGTCTTCTAGTCTCTTTAAGAGCTGCGGATAACAGGCTTTACTTATTTGTTTATTCATTTTAATATATGCCAGACATATGTTCCCCTTCTCTCTTATTCGCAAGCCAGATAAGATATATTCTTTAGGATTATATGAAGTCTAGTGTGCAGAAGCATGTTGTGCCATAGCAACTGGAGAGATTTCATTCCTTGTTGCCATCTTTCAATGGGGCTTCCTCATCAGCAGAAACCTAAGGCATAGAATCATAGAATGCTTAAGGTTGGAAGGGACCTCTAGAGGTCATCTAGTCCAACCCCCTGCACACGCAGGGTCACCTAGAGCACATGGTACAGGGTGGCATCCAAGCAGGTTTTGAAGATCTTCAGAGAAGGAGAGACTCCACAACCTCTCCTGGCAACCTGTTCCAGTGCTCTGTCACCCTCACTGTTAAAAAAATTTTCCTTAAGTTCCCGTGGAACTTTTGGTGCTTCAGTTTGTGGCCATTACCTCTAGTTCTGCTGGTATGCTGCAGTGCATCAGACAAGGCCATGCAGAAAGTAGTGAGTAGCTGAGTAGCTATTGCAAAAAAAAGTGATCACATATGACTTCAAAACAAAACTTTCCAAAGAATGATTATATTATACTTTACATCTATCATTTTATATTAATAAGCTTCTTTCATTTTTTAAAGTGTCTGATCTGAAGTCAGAGCTCTCTCTGCAGAGCCCTAGTTTGCTTTTAACCCATGCTTTCCTCAGGGCACCCTCAGTGCATTCTTTGCATACTGTTCTGCCTCACGATGGTTGAAATCAATATTAACTTTTAGTTAGGAGAAAGGGAGAAATTATTCAAAAAGCTGATCATGAATAAAAGATACATCCATATCACCAACAAATAAAGTCCACATATTTATTCAAAAGAGGATCTATGTACAAGGAATATGAATCTCCTACAATAAGCCCCCACATTTTTGAAAAAAAAAAAAAGACTATGACTATGCATCATCACTTACTTTGTGATTAATAGCTTGAGAGAAAGATAAGATACAGGACTGGAATTTGACAGAACTGATTATTCTTTAAGTGTTTTGAAATGTATTAATGAAGTATATGAATCTCCCAAATAGGTGACAGCAAAACTTATTCATAATTTTTATCTTTCGTCCACATGGTTTTGGTCAACTTACTGCTCGATATGCACCATCTTTATTGATAAACAAAGAATAGCAATCATACGTTTTAAAATCTACCAGAACCTGATGTAAGGCTGCTTGTCCTTCCTTATACCTGAAGTTTTACTAGATATCTTTTTCTTCTGGGATGCTAATAATGGGGAAATCTGTCCTTTCCTGATGGTTTAACTTTGAAATGCTCCTACTAGCTATGTTATCAGTGAGATCTTTCACTCCGTGGCCTCTCCTATGCTTTACCTTAAACTTTAGTAGACTCAGCAGGGATGTGATTTATCTTAAGCCATTCTCCAGAATACAGTTACTTTTGTACAGTTACCCCTACTCACATAGGAAAAGTACCTGCTTTTAACAAAAGAGGAAAAACTCAGAGGAACGGCAACTCAGGCTGCTATGATTTATGTTATTAGTGAGCATAACATAATTCATTCCTGAAAATGAAATTCTGCCACAAGTTTCCTTAGGACTCTGGACAATTTATTTAGCTTTTATTTGCCTCAGTTTCTATATTTCAAAGGTAGACGTATGCATACAAAGTATTACTTATTTAAAACATTTTAAAAAATGGACTGGGGAAAATTTCAGGAAACAAAATTATTGTAATGTCTCTCCAAGCAGTCGTTACTTGTATGAAGTACGCACTGTAATACTAGACATTTCATGCCTGAATTCTAAAGAGATTTAACCAGACCCAGGTTTAGTTTCCCGAGTAAGCTGCATAGAGACTAGCTTTCAAAGCCCCTTGATTTCAGTTCCTTTCAAGGGTTTCCGACAAGTAGCTCTTTACATATTTCTGTGCAGAGTTTTTTATTTCCATTTGCTGTGTAGGGATGAGGGAAGCCTGTTTAGATTTAAAAATACTAAATCACAAACCACCAGCACTGCTGGCAACCAGAAGGCTTGAGGTCATTCGTTCTGCATCCTGTCCACAAAGATAAGGAAGGATCAAGACAAATTAGACCAAAAGATATATAAAGGACAGAGAGTACTGGACGCATCATTATCAGTAAGTTAGTCCGGATCTGGATTGCACTTCTGAAACAAATTTCCCAATTGCTCCTGCTTACCTTGACTCATATTGCAAAGCAGTTCTTGGACCAGACTCTCTTTAGCAAATGTCCTCCTGGAGGCAAGTCAGGGGCTCAAGCTGCTTATAAGAGTTCAGTCCATGGGACCTGATTAGGGTTAGTCTAAAGCCAAGCTTCTGAAAGAGGTGGAGGATCAGGCCCACACCCTCAGCACCAGCTGCTTTACTCCACCAACCATGTCCTGTTGGTTTGTGTTGCAGGACCACAGCTCCCAAGCGGTACCAGGCCTGTAGGACTGCGTGCATCCTCTGGGGCTTGAGGCATTGGGAATAGATGCAGGGTATTCAAAAAAAGATCAAGATGAACTCTCAAAAGCCCAACATGTCCAGTGCCCTCTCCTCAAGTCCAGTGTTACTGTCAGATCCCCTCAGATCCCTCAGACCCTGCAGCCCTGCCACTCACTGCCCCTCCTGGCTCTCCCTGGCCCCATCTTGATCCAGCCTGGAGCTGCCCTGGCTCTCCTGGGCCTTGCACACTCAGGGTGACGGGATGGGAACTGGTGGCCAGGATCCCCTGAAACTGCCCTGCTGGCAGCCCCCACAGGCAGTTAGCACTGGAGAGTTCCTGCTAAGAAGACAGCCCCTCCAGGGTCCTTTTCTCTCCGCAGAGGTTAGCAGGGAGAAGGAGTGATCTCTGCTTCGTGTACTGATGTTATTATGGAGTTGTTCATTCAGGTAAACCTGGAACTTTGCATGATCAATCACCTGTCTGCAATCTGAGCTGTCACAGAGCTGTCACTTTTCCCTCCTTACTCATTTATCCTCAGTCACTGGGAGGGTTCATCCTTAGTCCCACAGGATGGCAGTCCAGCCTACAATCCTGTCGGTTAGTGCATTTGTTGCCTGAATTTCTTTGGCTTGTCTACAGGTGCAGTTTAAAGCTCTGCATTCCACATCCTCCATACTGGGGTCTGGTCTATGCATGTGTTCATGCTTCACAGGAAGAGCAATTTTTCTCCTGCAGGGCCATGTACACATACACGCAGCCCTCTCCAGCCTGTTGTTTTCAAAATAGCCAGTGTATCCTTGGCACAATTGCTGTCTACTATTTGTTTGGTATCTAAGAGGCATCTCAGTCAAAATCAAGAACATTGCTGTGTGTCAGAATTTCCGAAGGAAAAAGACATACCGTAGGGGCAATTAAATATATACGCGTTTAGACATCCAGGGTAGGATAATGCAAGCTTGCATTAATATCACATTTAAAATTTGTTAAGGGCACCTTCTTTCAATTAAGCTGTACATATTACAGGATGGTGATATATATTTTTTGTTGTTTCTCATGAGCACTGTGCAGCTCAGTTGTGACAAGAGGTAGTGAGATGGTTCTGCTCCCTGAAATCTGCTGCCTGTGTTGTACAGGTGGGAGCTGCAGTCACCATCATTCAGTGCCTGAGGTCTGGGTCCAAAATGCAGGATAAAGTAATGTCTAGTCCTGCCTGGCTGGCTGGTGTACCAAAAGCTTTACCATATAGATATAGTGCATTGCTTTGTGGGGTTAAAGTGGGGTCGGATGGAGGTGGTCGCGTTCCTCCTGGCATGGAGTTCTTGTAATAGACCTGCACTGCCCTTAATGACCCCTGGTTGCATAGTTCTGGTTGTGTATGCTGTTGGGTACTTCTTCTGGGGAATTATTTGCCTGTTGTTATTATCAAGTAATGGAGTTGCTGTGATGTCCTGCTGGCACAAACATGCCACAACGCAGACATGCCATGAAAAGTGCGAAGGAACAACATCAACCAAGACAAGCACCTGCAAAGTCTGTCCTGGTTTTCCTTGCAGAGTCTCTCCGTTTCATATATAGAAGGGAGAGAGTTGAGCAGCTGCCAGGGCAAGATATTCTGGTCTGTGCTGCTCTGAAGAGGAAAGCAGGGCTGTGGGGGCAGGACGTCAGGGCAGTGACATTGCTTGTTCCTCCCATCAGACGCTCCTTTTCCAGACAATGAACTCACCAGAGCTTGGTGGATGCTGGAGCTCTCTCTGCCCCAGACTTTTTTTCCAGGCAGGAGCAGAGAAAATGGGAAAGAGTGAGTTAGAATGAGGGTAGCATGGTGGTGCTATGGCTGTGCCCTGTTTCATGGACCCTTTCAGAGCAGCGACATAAACCTGTCTCTGACACTCCTAATCTCTACTGAGTTGAAATAAATGCAAAATGCTAATAGGAGAGATGTCCTAAGAAACTGTGACCTCATGTTGTATTCCTCTCTCTATGCATTAGTGCTGCTTTTTAACCAGCATCCTTCTCCAATTCTTTACTTGCATGTTGTCACAGCAAACTGTAAATATTGTGGAGCGGTGAGTAAAACCACCTCCTGCATGGCGTGATTGTTTACATGGTAGAGCAATATAGTGTTAAAGATATAAGGCATGAGAAACTGGCTGTGAGAAGTGGATTAGAATAGAAAAGGGGTGGTAGGGCAGTTGTACACACTGCAGCGTCCTTGAAACTGCATCATGATACAAGAAGGTTCAATATGTGGCTGCCTGACTGAATCGCACCGAAAAGGGAAAACCCATGTGCTTAACCTCTGTGTCCAGAGGCATGTTTTTCTTCTTTAAATGTTGAATGTTTTTCCCCTTTGTTGCTTCTCTAGGATGATTTATTTTTAATCCCTCTGAATTATGGGTACTTTTTATAAACTGCTAAATTTAAATCTAGGCTAGCATTTTTCTAAGATCATAGACTGTAAACATCTGTAGAGCATTTTTTTTCCCGCATTTTATTTAAAATTGATTAATTTGATATACTACCTTGGCCAATCTACTACACTGTCACAATCACCCAGGGATTTGCTCTTAGGAGCAGGCAGGATATTTCATAATGATCCTGACCACATTAGGGGTGCTGACAGAAAAACAAACTTCAGCGCCTTGGGGGCTTGCCTGGCACTGAAAATATACAGTGAAATAAAGTCCTATAGGCTTCTTTAAAGCTTGATTTCTTTTCCAGCACACACTGACTAGATCTGTTCTCCTGGTGACTACGATAGCTGCCGGATTCCTTTCCTGCTTTCTAGATAGGCTTGCTGTTTATTTCAACTTTTACTCTGGATTTATGAAGGAGCTAGTGCATCCTGAAATAGAGATTTGTGTTGCACTGGTTCTTTTGAATGTTTTCCTAGTAGATAATGCCTTTTTTTTTTCTCTTTTCTTGTGATTTTCCTCTAATGCTTTATTAAATTGTTTCAGATGATGTATTTGTAGTTTATTTGAAATCGCTAATATTTTATATAGATTTTATATATAAAAATTATAAATAATTTATGCTCATTTCCAAGATACTTCAGAAAAAAACAAAGATGCCACAGACAGAGCAGAGGTTTGAACTGACAGAGTTAAATGGCATCCCTCTGTAGGTGACATAACTCTATAATCAGGATCATTCCAGTGCCCAACAGTACAAAAAATGAGGTGATTGAAAGGCTGCCAGATTTACTTAATACCTAGACTGCTATCTCTATTATCTCCAACATTCAAAACTCCTATTCTGTAAAAAAAAAAAAAAAGTCTTTAGTGAAATATTTATGAACAAAAAGATAAAAGGGGCTGATTGATACCTATACCCTCACAAGAAAAAAGGGAGCAGTACTTAGTGCAAAGCTTGCCTCCTGCAAACCCGTTTTGCTGCAGAAGATTGACCTCTCCGTTTGACATGTTAGGCTGGACGCCTGCTCCGAGGAACAGCCAGGCAGCAATGCCTGCATTAAGCGTACGGTGCTCCAGCACACCTTGTCTGCAGAACATGAGTCCCTGGTTTTCCTAAGTTATGGCCTGGGAACTATGCAGAGCACTTCCATATGCAGCAAGGGATGGAGCCAAGGAGTGAATTAACTCCTTGTTCTCTGCTGCTATTGTGCTCTAATTCTCATGGATATTCATTCTTTTGGAATAGGTCTGGCTAATAAACAATAGTTCTGGTCCATAAAAGATTGATGGTGCGCACCTGGCTATTCCGTCTGTTGTTTGCGCTATGCCCTTGAACAATCCCTGTGAAAGCACTATTTATTTATCTGTGACTAAACTAGAATTGTATCCTCCTAGGTGTACACCAGTGTTTATTTTTGATCGAGATAAATATATTTGTCTCTCAGTCTGTATAGGTTAATACTCTCCCTATTTCTATACTTAAATGCTTAAGAAAGACCAGTTAGCCTTTAAAGCACAGCAAGTCTATGTTAGACATCAGGCATGAGTTCTTGATTCCCAGGATATTGCCTTAAGCACAAAATCATGTTTTTCTTCATAAACTGAAATGTAACAGGGCAGTGATGCTGGGGGAATCCCTTGTAGTGCAGCATAAATATAATGCCCATCAAATTAGGCATCTTTTCATTGAAACCTCTAGAAAGTTCTCTAAAGAATATGATAAAAAAGAAAAAGAAAGAAGAATGAAAATTATGTTGAAGAACGGAAGATTACAGAAATTCAGAAAATTCAGTTACAGGTGAGATGAACAGTTTTTGTTTAAACAAGCAATATCTTAAAACATGACTCTCCCTTTTCACTTTACAAGGAGCAGGCAGACCTAGTAAAGAAAAGAATTATTTTGATTAAGCAGCCTGGATAACATGCCCTCCCTGCTTTGTAGGGTTCGATCACATTTTAGGTAAGATAAACTTATGGAAGTGTATAATGTAGCAATCTATCAATGTCTTGCAATGATTAATGACACAAGTGTCACAACAAACTTATGAAGGAAATGTGGTATTTATCTACATAGCTGATTGAAAGATTTTTAGCAGATTTTTTTACATGTGAGGGTTTTTCCATAGAAAAATGTTATTTTCAAAAAACTTACCAGGTAGGATTAGCATAAGCTCTTTCAATGACAGAAAAATTCCTCAATTCTCCTCTTGTGATGGGTAGCAACTGCCTAATCTGGATCCTGCCCCACTTTCCTGACTTGCATTGGGAGCTCTGACCTCTCATAATATAGAAAGTAATCACAAGGCTTTTGGGAGACAAGTCTCAGCATTTGCTTTTCGGATCTCTTCTTTAGCGACTTTTTGATGGAGTCAATAGGTTGGTAGATCATCAATCCAATCTCCCTACTCAAGCAGGGTCACCTAGAACAGGTTGCCCAGGACTGTGTCCAGTCAGGTTTTGAATATTTCTAAAGACGGAGACTCCACAATCTCTCTGGGCCACCTTTTACAGTGTTTGACCACTCTATATGCACATATAAACTTATATATGCATATGTTTAAGTGAAATTCCTTGTATTTCAATTTGCACTCGTTGCCTCTTGTTCAATCACTGAGCGCCACTTAGAAGAATCTGGCTCCATCTTCTTTGCACCTTCCCACCAGGTATTTATTCACATTAATACAATCCCCCCAAGCTTTCTCTTTTCCAGCCTGAACAGTCCCAGGTCTCTCAGCGTCTCCTTGTATGAGAGATGCTCCAATCCCTTAATCTTCTTTACAGCCCTTCACTAAACTCGCTCCAGTAGCTCCATGTCTCTCTTGTCCTGGGGAGCTCTGCACTGGGCAACTTCCTGGAGAGGTAAACAAAGAAGCAAAGGAATCACTGTGATAGACATCATAAACCAGAAGGATAATTTTGTCAGCAGAGTTTTGAATAGACTTGAGGAGGCCAGGTTAATATTGAGAAGTGATGTTAACACTCAGAAGGCAGAGACGTGAGGTGAGTAGCAACTGAGTAAATCTGGACAGGGAGAACAGACTGTGTTTGGAGATGTTTCAAAGGGAAGTTAGCAAGACTTGGAAACTGCACAGATATACAAGACTGGAGAAAATGAAGTCCAAGTATGATCTGGGAGAAAAAAACAGGTGTTTTCTGCTTTTGTTGCCTGCACTCTATCAGCCAAGGGCTTGCATTAATACTGTGAAAGTATGGTTTTGATATCTTGCTTGAAAATGGCACTGTAATCCCTAATCTAAGAACCTGAGGGAAAGTTCTTATCTGTGCTTTTTTTTCCCTTCAAGGTTTTGTACTGGCATGTTACAGTGATTTTTTTTTCAGTCAACTATATTGGGTTGTATTTTACATGTTTATATGGAGTGATATGACTATGTGGTTGCTACTTCTAAGAAATGACTAAGTCATAACACAGTTCAACCAGAGGTGCACAAGTGAAAGGTATTTTGAAACCAAAACACACTGTTAAATGGACATTTCAGATATTCTACTACTGTAAATCATTATTCTGTAGAAGTCAGTGGATTTACATAGATTTATTCGTGTGGAAGATTAGCCCTGTGTTTGAGTTGCTAAAATTTAATGTAGGACCAAAATTTTCCTTTAGACTCAGTGGGACTTACAGACATCCTCCTGTGTTGGTAGTTGTCAAGTTATTCACGTTATTGCAGAGCACTGAGAAGACTCCCAGGAGCTAGTCGGCATACAAATATAGAGCTTTGCTAAAGAGTTTATGCCCTTTAATAGATAGTAATTTATTAATTAGATATTTGCTACTTCAGAAGACTAGGACAGATTTCCTTCCTCCTCCTCCTCTTCTCCCCACACCATATACACAATGACCATTAGAAGGATGCTGTAGAAGAAGGACTTGCAGGTACCTATGCACACAGTTCATGTGCTTGTAAGTAGCACATCGGGAGAATATAGCACTGTTCAATGCTTTGTAAAACAAACTGTATTGTGGCAGGAAAAAAAATTCTTTGTTGTGCATATTGTTCCAAATCACCTGGATTGTTGCCTGTAGCTTGATCCGACACCGGTTTTGCCAATGGGAGGCATGAAGAAGGAGAGGAAGGTTTTTTTTTTTTATCTTTTCTCCAATGCATGTTCATGTGATGACAAGAGAAATTTCATGTATATGTTTCACAAAGTCCTCGTTCATGTAAATTTCCCAGTGGATTTAACCTCCTGTCTCCACTGACATTTATGAGAAATTTTCCATGAGTCAAGGGCTTCGAGGTTTAGACAGCAGAGAGATTTGTTTTGATTTTGAAGACAAGAGAGAATTTGTCTATGTGACTGAGTCACTAGATTTATATTGCTAACAGATAACTTAGTTTATAAAATATGTATATGAGAGAACATCATTAGTGATGCAATCTATTGTGGATTAGACTTTCCCAAATTACTGAGTAGGTGAATAAACACAGTGTAAGTGCAAAAATCAGCTAATATATTTTGCACATTGATTTTGACAATTACAGCCCTGTTTTAATTATTTATGATGCTTCATGTATTAGTAAGTGATCTGTGGTGTATTTTATGAATAAAATGAAATCTCACATTATGTCAGCTCACCACAGGCTCCTGTACCAAATCTTTGCTGAAAGGAGGGGAAAGATGTTCAGTGTTTATACAGATCATACAATATAACCACTGTATTTCAATGTATTAGTTTGCCGACTCTCTGTCTGAACTGATTTTTCACAATGCCTGCAATATCTGCAGGTGCCACACCAATCTTCTTGCCTACATATTAAATGTGAAACTTAATTTTCTCTTGGAGAAGTCAAAGTGGCAACCCAACATTTTTTTTTTCTTCCCTAGGGTTTGACCCTTCCTATATGTATTTCATTCAAGAGTCCTTTTGGAGTAATTAAAAATGTCAGGAAGCAGTAAGGGCAGGCTGCTCCACGTGGGAGGATGAGCTGGGAGCCAAGGTGCCAGCAGGGCAGTGATCCCACCTCCAGGGCACCAGCAGGTTAGTGACAGTGACGAGTCCCACTGACATCAGACAAGGTGAGGTGATGAGTCTGGACTGGGGCCCATCTAGGGGATCCAGGCAAATCCAAAGGGAGTTGGGCTGGAGACCAGCACACCTACCTGTGCTGGGCAGGGACTGGCTGTCCAGGGCTGAGGTGAAGGGAGGCTGGTCCTGGTCGCTAATGCCTGCTGGTGAAGGGCCTGATGAAATAGAAAGACAGGCACATTTTATAGAAAAGTGAGGCCCCTTCCTCCCCTGCCCCCCCCCCCCCCACCCAAAAAAAAAAACAACTTGATCTGGGTGGGTTAACTATTTTTAAATATTTGTATGAATATCCCAATGCATATGACATCATCAGCACATATGTACACTCATGGGATAAACTGTACTTGCTGGGCCTGATCCAAAAACCATAGAGTCAACAGAAAGCTCTATTTGTTTCTATGATCTTTGGATAAGACCCATATTGACCATACCAGTTATTTCAGGACTGGGGATTGGTGTCATGTGATATCAGCTGGATGGCTGTCCTTCTGCAGATTCAGGAAGGAGTTTTATAATTTTGAGACACGTGTGTTTAGTTTTTTATGCTGGTAAAAATGTCTTTATCTCTAGCAGTCTGCATCTCCGTCTCCTTGTCTAAAAATCACATAATTGTACATTGTTCTTTCCCTTTGGCATTGTCTCAGACATGGAAGCATAGGGGCTTCGTTATTTTCCTGTCCCCTTCTGTTCTGTTATCTAGCCTTTTCCTGCACAGTTTTCCTTTTGGCCAACTGCCAGGCTGCTGCCAGACTTCTGCATGAAGTTTCTTGCAGAAATGTCGAAATCGTGCTTCCTCCTCTTTTCTGTGTCAACAGCTCCTTTCTGTTCCTTTTGCAATTATTTCTGATCTGACATGGTCAGAAGTGTGTCAGTTGAACACAGGCAGCTCTTTGTAACGTTTCACCGTGAAAGTATTCACATTTCAGCCTTTCAAAGCTCTGTGTCATCCATGTTCTAAAGCAAGACTGTGAATAGACAAATTTTGTGCAAGACCTTTGAGTCTAGAGAAGAAAGAGTAAGTTGTTGATCTGGATTTTCTCTCTGTATATTCTCCACAAGTAAAACAGAAAGGTGCTGGGTGGTAGAAGAGGGCCGTTTGTGTCTTTGAGCAGTCAAATATCCAGTTAATCTAACAGCTACTGGTGTGTAATTTTGTCGTTTTGTTAGCTGCCCTGTCTGTACTGAATATAATTCCAACCTCCTCTTGTCATTCTGCAAAATCATTCCTTCCCTTTTCCTCTCCAAGCACACTTTTTTTTTCAGTTTTGCACCAACTTTACATCTGTTATTATAAGATGACAGTTCTTCGAAATACATTTCTCACTCTTCATTGATTTGTGGGTAGCAGATATTAATTTTAGAAACATAATGCACCCTCAGTTTTAATGGGGCATCAGAATATTGCTAGATTTGCCCTTCAGATAAACAATATTGTTTATTTGATATCTTAATAATGCACACAGATTGATTTTTTTGCAGATTGCATACTGTACCTAGTCCAGACATATAGTATCCAGTGATGGATAGTAGTATCTATATAAATGTCTGGTGTCTGCCTAATCAAAGAAAACTGTCTTATGGTGCACCATCTATCTGGCAAACTCTAATACAAATGAGTGTGGCAAGGGAATTTTGTGCATCATTTTGTGTTCTTATTTATCAGTGCAATTCTGTTGCCTTTTTTTAAAGTTACTATGAATTGTTTTTCCATTCCTCTGCTTCTCTATTTTCTAATATGCATATGTGTTGCATAAATATATTACTTATATTTACTGTTTCTCACATGGTGTAAATTATGCCCATTTAGATAGCAAAAAAGTTATGGATTTTTAGTCTGCTTATAGTCAACTTTGGTCAATACTCTGTGCTTTTAGTTAGCTCACTTATTCAGGAGCATTTTAAGCTTTGAGATCCTATCTCATCTCTTCTGTATCACAAGGAAGAAAGCACTTCTATTCTCTGGTCACTAGAACCTGGGTATGCTGAACATAAAACCAAATTCTCAAGGTCTGGAATCAGGATACAACATGGATTTTTTGGGTTTTTTTTTTTTTTTTTTGGTCCCTTATCTCATGTGCTTACATGTGTTTAAGAAGTGAGCTCAGCAAGGTTTTCTTAAATAATAATGAGTTTAAGAGCTTGTTAAACTACCTAAGTAAGTTTGTCACTATGGTTCCATTCTTATGGCCATTGGATTCCACAGAGGAAAACCTATGCTTTCCAGATGGATAAAACTAGCAATGCTGCAATAAGAACATGTTTTCTTTTCTTTCCCCATATTTCCTAAAGCTAGTGAGAATTAAAAGTGGAGTCGATTTATTTTACAGACAAAAATTCACAGGTCTCCAGGGAAGACTATAAAAAAGTAGTGCATGGAGGAAGAGAGTTTTAAGAAGCATAAAGTTCTCTGTGTGTTTCATTTTCTATGTGTCCAGAGATACAGTAGAAGAGTTAGTTTATGACTGTCATGATGGCCTCAGTACAGTGTAAAAGATGATGCAGTTGCGCATACTTATTTGTCCTTATTATCTAATTCATCTAGAAAAGAAATCTGAAGAAGTCATAAGAAATCTGCCTTAAGTCTTTCTAAGATTGGTACTCATCCCTCCCCTCTTTCTTCTTCTTTCCTCCTGATTCCGTTAACTGCCCCTAAAAAAGAAAACAGAAATCATAGGCATAGCAGATCAGGCTTATACAAGATGCCTTCCATAATGTCATAGCTACAACACTTCTAAGTGGTAAATAGCATGGTAATTGCTGAGGACAAGTTGTTGGAAAGGATGTTTCCTTACAATTACACAGAATTTTTGTTCTGGTTATGTCTACACTTGTCTTAGTACATGGTGGTAGACAAGATGATTTCTTGAGATTTTTTTCTCTAGGCACAGTCACCTGAAATTTTATACATTTGCAGTAGGACTGGCACAGCTGAAAAGCACCATGAACAAACATTTCATTGAAGATCAAATTTTCTTGAACTTTAGGTTTCCCCTTGCTTCAGTTTTGTTTCAAATTGAGCTGGCCTAAACTAAAATATTTTGTTTCTTTGATGTGACTTAAAAAGATTTTGTCTTGAGTCATTGCAACATTGTTCTCTATCCAGAGACAAAACAAAGTAAGAATCTCATTGCTGGAAAAATCAGCTTTAAACTTTGCATAGGACCACAGGCGATTTTTCCCTTTCTTTCATCATCGTCCAATCTGAATTCAAGGCAAGCTTCTTCAATCTCATTTTCTCTCTCAAATCCATAGAAAAGCAAGCATAACACAATAAGTATATAACACTTGCATACAGAGCTGTCTTGAGGCGGGGAGTGGGGTGACAGGCAACATGAAGGAAATGGGACCAATGCTTGGGTAGGATTTATACCAGCTATGTGTGGTTAGCTGCCCAAAGTAGGTGGGGAAGCACCTTAAAGACTGAAGGGCAAATTTTAAGTGTCTGTGATGGATGATGTGCTTTGTCTTGAGCATATAGCAGTCCGGGACTCCAGGCGCAGAAGTACGTCTGTGGAGGTCAGCTATCTGACTGAAGACTGCTCGTTACCTACTGGCACTTCCTTGGGATGCCAAGTGCTGAAGAGTGTGTCAAGCCCCTGCGGAGTGGTCTCTTGACTTAGGAATTCAGCCGCTCTCTTCAGGTTGATGGCATTTGATCCCACAGCTAAAAATTGCCTTCCTGAAGTCTGGTTAAAAGCCTGGCACAAATCTGTCACCACTGTTGTGAATTCAACACTTCTTCTCATCACTGACTTCAAGTATAGCTGATGTCTGCAACTGTCTCTTTACAGAATTAGAGGCCTCTGCAAACTGTGCTGGCCATGGATTAAGGCCTTCAAATTTAGATGCCTGTCTGAAGGGTGCTGCAGTTTCTAAGCTGCCTTGGCTACGTGAAGGCCTAGTCATACTGCTCTAACCTGGGGAGAGAGACTCTTTACAATCTGTCCTTAGAGCTCAGTTGTTCAGTTGTCCTTGTGCTCAGTGTGTATTTTAAATTTGAACCTGCCTTTCGAAGCTCACATTTTCTAACTTAGGAAAACAGAAGAAAATCATTGTAGCATTATGTTACTAAACTCCTTTAATTTTAACAGCATATTTAACTGCCTACCTAAAGGCAGATTGCCTATCTAAAGTGCCAGTACAACATGCTAGCAATAAAGTTGATCAGTGTTTGATTTTAGTAAGATTATTTGGAAAGTGAAAGAGCACCAGATGCATGACTGCTCCAATACAGTGATTTTTCCATTAAATTAGAGCAGGAGATGCCATTTATCCTAGAATTATATTGCCTTGATAGAATGTGATATGAAATCTCTCTGGTTCTCTTAGAGAAATGGTCCGTTGGGTCTAATATACAGTACTCCTGAATTGAATATTCTTGGTTTTAATTATTGCATGTGAAATTGATTAAGGCATACAAGTAAATAAAACAAACTTTGCCTAAAAAGAATCAAACAATACTATTGCAAATCTAATCATTTTGTACTGCTGATTAACTTCTTTTTGTAACTGCTTTACGGCAGGAACTTAAATACTTTTAGAACAGTACACTCAACATTATGAAATGAATAATATATTCACTTTTTCTTTCAGTGAGTCATTAATACATCTTATTATTAAGATGGCTTGATATTGATAAAATATAGCACTCATGAAAATGAAGTGAGGGTCTATGCATGTGTGTGCTTACACAGTTTTAAATATTGGTGGCAAAATTTATGACCTTCGTTGGATCACCTAAATTTAATTGAATTTAATTTGAGATTATCAACTGAAAAAAAAAGACAACGTCATTTGCAAAAGCATTGTAATATTTGCCTTTATCTATAATAATATTTGCTCACTTTTAAAATCCTTAGCTGTTATGGTATTTTAGTTGGCTGCTACAACATGGGCTTTATCTTCTATCTGCGCTCTCTTACTTGATTTAAATTAGTTATTCAGAGGGAGAACTCTTTTTTTTTTTTTTCGTTCTAGGCTGTGCATTTACATTGAGAAGTGGTTTGCGAAGGTAAGATGAATCACAAAATATTTTCTTCTTAATGAACACATTTCTGAGAAATATTTTTGTTGTTTCTGCTGAAATAGCTGAAAGGGCAAAAATGATATTTTGTTTTAATTAATTAATTAAAGTGAAAATTAAAGGCATCTTCTTTCACTGGTTGTTGGAAGTTTTCCTAATGAAAATGATTTTTAAAGAAATAATATGATCTCTGGAAAAGCTTTAGTAAAAAATAGAACTTTATTCATCTTCTTAACCTTTTGATAGGAATATTTGGGTGGGTGTGATATGGAATTCAGCATTACTATAGAAATATTGTGGTTCATATCTGTCTCCAGATCACCCAGCAATTTTTAATCACTGTTAACATGGGACAAATTTAAAGGAAACTAGCAGGACCCCTAAAAGTTCATCATTCTTGCTGAGATGAAGTAGATGGATTCCTTTTGGAGTGCAGCTAGTAATTGCTGTGCATAAAAATGGCAAAATAAAATAGAAATTGCATTCCATGGATTCTCCAAAGGTGCTTTCACCTGCAAAACTTTCTGATCTTTGTAATATAGTTCAGAGAATATTTTAAAGTGATTTGGGAAAATCACGAAAATAACAATGACATTCCTATAGTACATTATTATATAGTACAAGTAATGTAGCTCAATGTGTCTGTTTTTGCAATGTTTTAAAATTAATAAAAAAGAGGTCATTTTAATGTATTGGGATCATTTTAATTTCTTCTTATTCCCATAGAGACAGAATGGATAGAAAAGAAAGACTTGTCATATAGATGTTTTCAATTATCAACATAGTTGTTTAACACATTCTGCAATTACTTGAGCTGGTTAGATACATTTGCATATACCTATTGGAACAGATCTTTATTTCTCAGTAAAATACACATATATAAATATGGGACACACACGAAATAACACTCAGGTTTTGTTTTTCCTTTGACAGGTCTGAAATGTATGATTTTAGCTGCCACACGTTGCATTTTCTAGAAATCACTGAGTCACAGTAACATATTCATTTGGTGTCATTTTTAGCCACTTTTTAGAACTGATCTATACTTTTCAGTTAAGTACTAATTTTAATCAAATTCCTTTTTATCTTTGCAGAAACATTTCCAGTATTATCTAGCTTGACTGCACTTTAATTCAGTTTTCACATTTCCATTTCACATTTCCAGTTTTCGTATTAGCTCCTCCGCATGGATGCAGACAATGATGTACCAAAAGAGCTTTACCCCAGAGTGCAGTTTCACTTAATAACATTTTATCTGCAGTAAAATATGCAGTTTTAATCAACAACATTCTCGCTATTTCTGAGTCTGCCTTGGAGATAACAGTATTTTCTTCAGATTCAACTGTTGAGCGAGACTCCATATTCTTGTGTGGATGCACAAAAGCATAAGGAGGTTGTTTTGGAAGGAACCTGAAAATAAATAGCATGTTCTGCAAAAAGCCTGTGTTTGTTCTTTCAGGAAAGTTTTGAAAGTCACGAAATAATGAGATATTCAGTAAAGGATGTTCTTTATTTAATATTTCTCCAAGGAATGGATATTATATATGAGGAGGTGTGATGTGGATAATTACATCCAACTGCATTACAGTTTAGGAGCTCTGGTCCAGAGAGAAAACTCTGGACCATCTCCTTAACCTTCTGCTTTGTAGTCGGCCTGGCAGAGCAATCGTGAGAAATGGAAGCTTTAATGCGTGGCAGGAGTTTATCAGTGGTTTGGTGATGCGTAATGTGCAAATAAAATAGTAATAACAATTGTTCATTGTTAATTAGCTCACTGGCTTCAGCTAGATTGACTGTGTTTGTTGTTGTTGTCGTTATTGTTTTCTTTGGTGCCATAACAGAGATTTTCATAGCATAGATTTTCACTGGAGCTGCTCGGCCCTCCAAATTGCATCACTGTGCGGTCTAGGCTTGTACCTTTCTAGCAGTATCATATTGCTATGGCATGGGCTCAAGTTCACTGCAGTTTAGCAGTGAGGTCATTGCCATAGCATAAAAACTAATTTGAACTAAATGAAATAACATTCCACGTTAGTATATATCAGTAAGGAAGTTAGTAAGTAAATGCATTTTAAGCATTTTACCATCTCGTCTATCTTAAAACTTGTTCAGAAGCAGTTGCTGAAACATGTTCAGCTACCAGAAACACCTTGATTTTAATAATAAGATGTGCATTTGAGAATTTTGCCAAAACATTATTTTTATGCTATGAAATGTTAGAATCAAATTATAAATAAAGCATTTGTTCAGCAATGCTGCCAAACAACACAGAAGAGCCCCAAATGCCCATGGATACACCAGTAGTCCAGTTCATTTTTAATACGTTCTGATCAGGAAGAGGATTATGCCTGGGGCACATATTGAAATAACTTCTGCAATATAAAGGGGATAATGCATAGTATTTCCAGTTACTTTTAAAAATACTTCTGTTTTGGAACCCCAGAAGCCCCTTTTACTCAATTCCTCATGACTTTTCTCTGACATGTTGCAAAAGTGGGCCCGGACCCAAATGCTGGATCCAAACACATGGAAACCTTGGATCCAGGACTACTGCATAGTTAAAACAGCCCCCTTCTCTCTATTATACACTGAACTGTAGCAGCTGTGAAGAGCCTGGAGCTTTGATGGAAAAGATAGACAATTTTGTGATTTAATTGAACTGGAATCTGTATCTAGTTCTCATTCAAATTCTAATATTAATCTAATTTCAATAAAAATCCACAGACAATTTATTTTTGAGTCCATATCTTGATTCAATCCACTGTAAAAAGTGTGATACATTTCCAGTTTTCCATTTGAAGCATTTAATATAGTATGCAGTGAACATTACTTGATAATTAACATTAACATTACTTGATAATAACATCTAATTAAAGCTGTAAAGCAAAAGCAATAACTTATTCTTTGTTCTGGAAAATTGAGATCTTTCCTGTCCTTTCTATGTTGATGTTATTTCGACATTCTTGTGTGAATTTGTGGATGTTGCTGTATAGAGGCAGCGTTAGTCAAATTCCTTATAGCAATTCATGCAGTTTCATGGATATTTTCCATGTTACAGGACAAAATGTTTAGTGTACAAATTAACATTTTATATAGAGAGACTGAATATGATTGCAAAGAACTTAGTAATTTTAGTAAGAATTTTATGCATTGCAGAGATATCATAAGATGCCTTTCCTTAGGAACTCAACCTTATTTTGATTTCTAGTTTATTATTTTAAGTTGTCACACAGCCTTAATTTTTATCAGAATTTATATGCAAAGAAAAGTTTAGACATTGTGGACATGCACCACGGCACGAAAAGCTTTGTAATAAAATTATTTATTTGTTTTTAGGCTATAAATAAGAAGATGTAATCATATTTCCAAAATAATTTTCAATGTAAAAGCCAGCAAACAATCTAAACCAGAGATCAGCTGGGGAAATAGTAGTCTGAACTAGAAACATCTTTAGAGTCTAAATTTGAGCCAGGATTAAATATGGATTACTCATAAAATGTAACAAACCCATATGATTGTAAAAATGTACAGCATTTGGATTGTGTCTTAGATTATAGTAACAGAATGAAAATTATCTTTTTCTATAATGTGATTTCCTTCTGAGAAGTCTAGAGGCATAAATATTTGTTCTTTTGGGGCAATCAAAAAAAAAACTTGAAAAAATAATCCCCATGCAGTAGGAAATTCTTTTTTTTTCTTTTTTTTTTTAAAATCTATTTCTAATGGCAGTTTTAAATTTCTATTTCTGAATGGCAGTTGTAAATGACCAAAGTTTACCTTTCTGCTCTGCTGTCCTGTTTCGTATCTAGAAGGCATGTAATTTATTTTCTTTCCAACCCAGGGCCTGTGTAACCTGAATTATATGTTGCACAAATTTCATCCTGAGTAAGCATCTGAAGAAGAAATAAGAATTCTAGTAGAACCTAGGGTACCTCTTTCAGGAATTCCCTCAGTGGGAGAATGGAGATATCTCTTCATGTTCTTTGGAATTCAATTCTCATATTTTAATACTTTTAATAACACCTAATAATGGAAAAGGGGGCCTCACTTTTTCCACCCTATACTTTTTTTTTCAAGGTACCCAAGCGCCAAAGAAAATGAGACGTGTCAGATGATTACTTTTGATGAAGTATACAGACACATACATCACATCTCATTATTTCTTAATGAATTTCACTGAAAATATAATTGATATGCTAAACCAATTTTTGCTCTTCAAAGCAATTTTTAATGAAATATATTTACGATTTATGAAGTGGGTGCATCCTGTGAAGGCCATTTCCAGTCTGACTTTGATTAAAAAGTTACAGAAGTTATAAGAGTTTAATCGTTTTTCTTTTTTACTTGATTAAATTGAAGAAGTAATGGAGCTATGTCAGGTCAGAGATATAAGAAAAGATCTATGTTCATAACATACAGTGAAGTGAGAAGTTAAGAGAGGGATGACATTCTAACCACAAGCTCAAAGTAGAAGCAACAGTAAAGACACTAAAAAATAGCTCTGCAGACTCTAGCGGGTAACAACACACTGAATGTATTTCTGAAAAGATTTAGAAACAGACCTTAATCAAATGTTTGCATTAATTTGGAGCCTGAATTTAAGTAAGATTTTCTTGGAAAAGAGAGAGAAAAGCAAATTGTCAGCTATTTTGCTACTCTTCGGTAAAAATACAAAAATAAACTTTGTTTAACTTTTTTTTTTTTAAGTAGTAGTAGACTGGGATTACCAGTTCAGACAACACGCATTTGTAGCTAGACAGAAATGGGCCTAATGTAGATGCCTTCAGGCTTTCACTAATGTAGGCTGTTACTAAGTGCATCCAAAACCGAATAAACAAAATTTAGTGAAGCCCAGAGGTGAAAACTTGATCCATAGCCGTGATATTGTGAAGAATGTTTTTGTTTTTGCATGCTGTCCTTGCTTAACTGCACCATTTGTCTCTAATAGCTGGTCTCAAAGTGGCTAAGAGGTGGGAATTATTTTCTGTTTAGTCACTGCTCTACCAGAGCTGGCAAAAGAATTGAGTGGCAACACAGAGTTGCAATGGCCTTAACACTGATCCATTGTTCAAACTCTTTACTACTGCCAGACCACGTTAAAAAATTATGTCTAGATTTTATTAGCACAATCACATATTTTATATTATCTCTGGAAGTATGAATCATAGAATTTAGACGTGCTCTATTTCTAGACCATCCCCCAGACAGTAAAGGACTGCTTTATGTACAGTTTTAAATGATTCTGTGGTCTTTAATTTATTGTCAAATGTTATAGAATGGTCATATCTGGCAGGAACTGGTAAACAGGATCTAAATATATGTATGAGGCTCACTGGCAGACAACTTTTTTTTTTTTTTTCAGCTTGATGTATAAGAGAAACAGTCTACTCAATAAACCCTATAGATATTTTGGATAAATAGGTATCAGCAGAGCATTTGGTAGCTCTTAGCTCTTGTAAGGAGTCCTCCAACTCTGATGCTATTCTAGCAGCAAAAGAAAGCCCTGGCAGTGGCTGCTGTACAAAAGTGTGTCCATGGTAGACTGCGAAAAACTGGGCATCTGGCATGTTGCTTACTAAATGTATCTGCGGATTTTGGTGACTTGACTTGTGACCAGTTCTGAAAGATCTTGTGTGAGAGTTGAGTTTGCTTCTTCCCTCCAATGCAAGAGGCTCTAGCCTCTTGCTTGCTCTTGTTAGAGAGCTGTGATTTTGCGGTATTTCTCCTTATGACTGTGAGTAGGACATTGTGTCTTTTGTAAGGCATGATACAATAAGCTGAGGATCACTAAGATAACGGAAACAGGAGCAGCTGATGTAGAGAAAGCAGCCGAAAGACCTGATTTATTCAGTACTGGGCTAAGAGAAGATCTTATTGCTGTCTACTTCCTGGTTGCAAGGAAGATCAAGCCATACTCTTTTCAGAGGGGCATAGTGGAAGGACAAGCAGAAAGGGATGAAGCTACAACAACAGAATTTCCAGCCAGATGTTATGATTTATTTTTTATTTTTATTTTTATAATGACAGTCATAAAACACAGGAGCAGGTTCTAAGGAAGAGAGAAATTGTGGAATCTCCATCCTTGGAAACTGTCAGAATTTGACTGGACACAGCCCTGGGCAACCTGGACTGGCTTTGAGGGTGGCCTTGCTCTGGGCTGTGAGTGGGACCAGATGAACTCTAGAAGTTCTTTCCAGGCTAAGTTATTCTGTGATAGTCAGTGTGTGTGTGGGAAAGCTAGAATACTGATTTTGAGCAAAACTATTTTGTTGTTGTTTTAACTGTTGTGCTTACAGCAGAATAGACAAAATTGAAGTCTTTGTTTATATTTGCTGTGTAAATTTTCTGAACTGTGGGCTAGTATCCAACCTGAAGTGAAAAAAAATACTCAGCAACAAGCCTGAAACTTTTGGCAACTGCTCTATAATCCATTTGTTGGCTGTTTGCTTTTCTGTAGATGTAGATAAGCTTGGCCAAGCCAAAGATCTTTGAAATTAATGTGTAAATATGTGTTTCAACCTGGTTGCCAGTAAAAGAAACAAAGTAAAATGAAATCAGTGCATCAAGGAGAGATTCTTTGATGTGTGCAGCTTCACCTTCAAAATGGCCAGGAAAGAGCAGAACTAACCTTAATGTGTTTTTATTACAGCAAAAGAGGCATAAATTATGGTTGATTTCTCTCTATTAGATATGGTTTACTGTGCTAATTTATTGTAGCCTTACTCCAGAAGTTTTATTGTGAATGTGCTATGTAGCAGATTAAGCTGAAGTGAAACCCAGAAAACAGCATAACCAGTCTGTCTACCTGTATGCTTTTATTGGTTTCCATCTACTTCCCATTTCTTTGTTAGTATGTGGACCTTAAGAGCAGGAAAATGTTGTTTCTCAGGAAAATACTTGAGGCCAATCAAGTAATAAAATATCAGCTTCACCAGCTGACCACCTATTAATGCCATTGCTGCATCTTGTAATATTTTTTCAAGTGCCCTGGGGAATTAAGTCCATCAGACAACAGATGTGCATAGAAGCAGCTTGGCAAGATGATCATGGGGGATATGAACAGCTGGAGAACTCATAAGTGCTAACAACTTTGAAAATGTGGAGTAGACACCTGGCCCTCCCTGAAGTCAGTGGGTCAGGGTCTCACCCCTTCCACATTGATGTCTATTCTCCAAATGTCTGGAACGGAGGTGACGTGTGCGACTCAGTTCCTTCTCTGGTTTTAGGGGAGAACTGCTTGCTTCCTTGTGCAAGCAGCTAGTGAAAACCACACATTAAGAAACTGAGGCACTGCTCAGCATGAGCACGTTTTTCTCAGTGTAAAAGATGCTAGATTTTTTAATGTGTATATCTTTATGGACATATGAAGATCTGCAAAGTGTGGAACATTTATTAAAATGAAGTAAGACAGAAGGGTAGGTTTCTTTCCTGCTGTTTGGGAACAACAATTAAAGCTAAATCCGGACCAGACAGGGAGGGAATATTCGGCTGAAACCCACCACGAAAGAGGAAGTGCATCCTGAGAACATGACCATAGATGTTCTGGGCTCATGGGTCACTGGGGATGTCACAGGGGCATCCTAGGGGGACTGGAATCTTCTGAAATTGGGAACACCAGAAAAAAAAAATCCTGCTTGTCACTTCCACATATACTTCAGTAAAATAGAAAATCCATCTCCTTTTTCTTTGACTCTTGATGACTCCCTCTGCAGCAATAGAGGCTCCTCAGGTCTCTGTGGTGAACTCCTCCTCTCTTGCTGGGACAAGTCAGTGTAGGGACTTGGATGCTGGTGGTTTTCCCTCTATACAGCAGAATGCCTAAAGTGATCTCAAAATGGTTATCTCAGGTGAGGATGGTCTTTGCTTTGACACTGTTGAAATGGAAACTCCTGGTGACAATGATTTTTTCTTAAGAATTAATTGGGTCTGTAGATGCATATTTTGGTTATTCAGCTATTCGTTTGTATAATTCAGCTGGCTGAAGACAGGATGTAAGAAGAAATATTTACACTCTTTCTGTGCTACTTGGAATTTAATTTCTGGAACTGGACCTTACTGAAAAGTGCATTTATTGAGAGTTTTGACTTATGGAAGCTGTACATACCCATCATGAATGACTATATGGAGTTAAATTAAGAGTTATTACGGAAAATTACTAAACACTCCTCATAAAGAATTAAGTCTTATGCACACTTAGGGAAAAAAAGAGTTTGAAAAAAAAGAAGATTGCTGATTCCACCTGTAGCTGTGAATTGCCACATTCACCAGTTGGTTGTGGAAAACCATAATCAGCAGCTCTGCTAAGGGGCAAGGAGGACAATAGCTGTACTGAGAGACACAATGGGCAATTGTTAGTGCAACAACAGGAGAATTTGATATAAATTGGGGAATTGTATCTCAGGCCACAACTGAGATATTGTTGTATCTCAGGCCATTTGCATGTTTATGGCCTCTCAAGAAAATAAAAGGGATTATTCATTTCTATGTCTGTCTGGTGTCCCATATATATTCCTTGCTGTATCCTCCTTGCCACTGCAGCACCTGGACCTGGTATGCAGAGAGCTGTGCAAGATAAATGGTATTGCTGCAGGAGGGAGAGCTGGCACACTGCATGAGCCAGGGCACCAAGGGCAAAAGTGTGCTTAAAATCAATGCGTTGTGTAAAATTAGTATCTACAGATGCAAGGAAGTGTCAATGAGAGAAGATCGAGTTTGCTATTTAGCACAGCCTGTATGTATTATATGTCAAAATAGTCAGATCTTTTTTGTTTTGTGTTTTGTGCATAGTATCTGCTACTTAGTAGTGTATTAGCAATGTACATCAGATTTGTGCTGAAAACAGACAATCATTTATTTATTTATTTTTAAACAACTTCTGCACTCTGCTGTACTTGCATGGATGCTCCAATGTTTCCATGTTGCATCCAACATGGAAATCTGGGTTAGATATGGCCGTGGTCCTAGGCTGAAGGACAATAGGAGATTTGCTACTGTAAGTCACACAGATGCACAAATTATTTGTCTCAACTATAAAGTATCCTGTAGATTAGTGAAAATATATCTCTGTCGATGCACAAAAATTTGGCTTCAGTCCAGACGCATAAAAGCAGCAGATAAAGCTATCAAACCATTGCTTTAATATGAGTTCATTTTAACAGTCTGATTTTTCTGTACTTTATATCTATAATTATGTTTCAATAAAAGGATAGCTTGTCTCATTTGCTTAAACCACAAGAATAATTCTTTTAACTGACTCCATTAACCACAAACATTGCAGCAAAACCAATACAAAACAAAGCTGTAGCTTGCTATCTTCTTGCATTTTCTTTGTTACATAGGAAATTCCACTGTAAAAATTAGATGAATTTAGTACTAACTTTTTCGGTGATCCTGTGTATAGCTTGATTTATATTTCCTTTAAGAAAACCCTATTATTGAGACAACCTGTCCCAGAAGCATGAATTAGCCAGGATTGTACAGGATCAGATGTGGAATGTCTTCTGTTGCATCCATCCAGCACTCAGCCACTGATGTACCTGATGATTAGAAATTCAACCTCTTGCAGGAAGAAAATTTTATTTGGTTGTTTGTTGGTTTGTTTGTTTCCAACAGGCCATGGTGTTCTAACCTGCTAAGAACAAAGCATCTTGTTTTCCTGAGAACTTGCACATGGGATTAAGACAGGTCTAAGGAAGCCCAAGGGTTACACGGCAGGCACGGGAATTAGTGTATAACTTTTTCTTTCCTTTCCCAAGCAAGCTGGGAAAGTTTCAGCAAGAACTTAAAAAAGAGATGCATGTGTCTTCCTTTTTGTATGTTCAGTTTCTGAAATCTTGATTTTTAGGAAAAAAAAAAAGCACAGTCAAAATTATTGCTTCTAAGCAACATAAAGTTACTCTAAGTTAGAGTTTGCATGCAGACTAGTCATTTCAGAAAGTCTTTAAGTCTAAAGTACTTTTTTCTAATTAAATTTTTCTCATGACTTACTAAGGTGACTGTACAATTTCTCCAAGCTTATCTATATTATTTTTAGTCATATCAATACCCAGAGGAGAAAATGTATTGGATTAATTGCATGTTAAATATATATTGGGATGTTGGGATCTTATTATTTTCTTTCTTAATGGAAAGAGAACTATAATGCCTCCCTATCATTATAAATACATATATGCTCTAAAAAACCCACCAAACAAACAAACAAACAAAACTCAGGGCTGTTGCTTTCTTTCATGATTCACGCCAAAGTCTGCAAAATCAGAGAATGTGGGGAAAACACAGTTTTTAACAGCTTTAGAGATGCAGTGGCCTACATTTCTTTAATTTTCAGCAAAAATTAAGCTGCTAAATTATATGATATCTGTGGTCTTTTACATCATGCTAGTAAGTCAGGATATATGAACACTTGTGGTTAGTTTCATGAAGTTCATTTTTTATACAACATGAAATGCAGTAGAATAGGTTATGCTGTCTAAACTCAAAAGCAAAAAAAAATTTAAATAAAAAACTGTCAGACTATTCCCTGTCCACAATTCCTTCATGCAAAGAAAACAGCTAATATTTTAGACCTGTACCTAACAGGGAAAAAATAATAAATTCTAAATCTGGAGCAAGACAAATGCGAATACAATCCTTTGGGGGCTTTGTTACTGTTTCCTGAATAAAAGTTGTAATTTTTGTAATACCCTTCCACTCCTTATTGCTTGTGTCTAGACACAGATTGACCATAAAGCAATATTAATATTCTATATTGCCCTGGTTAAGAGTTTTTGTTTGGCATCAGGGAAGAACTTTGAACATTTTAATGGTACATTCTGTGGCATAGTAGTTGTGAATGGGCTTATTTTAATGTAGAAATAAGTTGGTTATCGAAGGTATTTTTATTATGCATCTCCTTGTAATTTCTGCCAAATAAACAAAATATTTCTCAGATAATTGGCCTATTAGTCCGTCAGTTTCTGGTTATTTTTTCAGTGTTGTATTAAAAGGCTTGTAAATCCAAAATTTTTTTATTAGCTTGCTGATTTTGCAGAGCCTGATGGTAAATAACCTGGCATAGCATTAAAAGCTCTTTATGGAAGGAAGACAGTATATTTTTTTGGTGTCGACTTCTGCATGATTCAATTTACACTAAGTATCACCATGACCTTTATAACAGCACAGTGAATTTTAAAAGCCAGTTAGCATGTGACGGCTAACTTGCCCTTGTATAATGCGGCTTTAAAAATGACTGCCTAGCCTTCCCAAACTTGATAAATGTACAGCTGATAGTCCAGCAATGAACGCAAAAGGTCTTCAAAAATGCTGAGAACAGTAATTAAGCATTTTGAGAAGTGAAAGATTTATGTCATTAATTATATAAAAATCATTTTAAAAGATCCTCTGCAAATTATTTGTTTATTTAGATGAATAATGTTTCTTCTATTTATATAAAAAGCTTTTGAGACTTTAGCTGTACTGAATCAAAGACAAGATACCTATTTCTCTCACCTTGAATATTGTTTTGTCTATGACATTAAACTCATTACTGTGGTATTTGGAAAAGAGAAGATTGAGAGGGGATCTTTTCAACATGTACAATTATCTGAGGGGAGAATGCACAACTTTCCTGCTTTGTACAATATTGTAGTTTTTACACAAAAGAACCAGCACTTGGTTACTTGTGGAATGACTTTCCACTTTTTGTTTTGGGAACAAACTCTTCTCAGTGGCGTCCAGTGGGAGAACAAGTGAAAATGGGTACAAGTTGAAACACAGGAAGTTCCATCTCCATGTGAGGAAGAACTTCTTTCCTTTGAGGGTGACAGAGCCCTGGAACAGGCTGCCCAGAGAGGCTGTGGAGTCTCCTTCTCCGGAGATCTTCCAAACCCACCTGGATGCCACCCTGTGCCACGTGCTCTAGGTGTCCCTGCTGGAGCAGGGGTGCTGGTCTAGATGATCTCCAGATGTCCCTTCCAACCTTAAGCATTCTGTGATTCTGTGATTCTGTGATCGGGGTGCTCAACTTCTTTCTCACGCAAATAATCATGGCATATGGGAATGATACAACACTGAACGAGTTTAGTTTACTCCTGTCAATATTAAGTGTCAGCACTGATACTATATGAAAAGACAAATCAGTATTCAGTGGGTCTGGATTTGGGATCTAGATGTTTGAAGATACAAGATGCAAAAATCCTTCCTGCAATCTATACGATCCTGCACAGGGACTGCTGTATTGCTGGATGGGGGAAATTGCATTGCTAAGATCATATTAGTTGGATAGTGGCCCAAAATCATTTACAAACCATAAGCTTTTCAACTTCACTCTTTAAAATTTTGAATATTTTTCTAGATGTCAAAATTTGAAAAAGCTGTCTTACTATTTAAAGCAACAATTCAAAATATACTTTCAACTTTACATGCATCATTTTTATAAGAGGATGTTTTTGTTTGATTTCAGGTTTTGTTTTAGTTTTATTTAAGTCAGTACTAAAACAAATGATTAAACTGTGTTGGCACAGAAAAGGGGAGACAAATTTCTTAAGAGGATGATTCCCACCTACATGCTTACTATGTCTACACATACATGCAAAATCCACACAGATATTATTTCTGATTGTATGAGGCTGAGGGCAGGACAGATGTGTGAGGAGCTGAAATTTCTATCTGTATTTCAGTCTTTATTTGCTTTAAGTTAGGATTAGTTTGTCAGGATTTAGTGCTTTAACCAATTACAGTGCCTAACTGAGGTTTAGAGTTGTTGTACAAAGTTATCCTCATTATTGTGCATAGGACAATTTTAATAGCTAATATTTATAATTTGCCAAAATTTCATTGAACTCAAAAGAAATATATTTACTTGGAAGTAAATTTTCAGAGGGGGAATTTCTTTTTCATTCTGCTTCTTTCTAATTCCCCATGAATATACAGGTTAAAAAACAACCCTGTCTGTGAAAGAATAAGGGTCTCTGCTGTAGGACTGTGTGATTTACACCAGGCAATTAAAATCAATTCCTAAGCTACACAAGGCATTATAAAGTGAATTGGGATGTTGAGCACTGTGTGGTAAGTTTTATTATGGTATAAATGCTTTACTATACTGTAAAGAGAAGAATGTAATTGCAATATGCAACTAATATTTTCAAATAGGTAATGTTTAATGGAGCTTTTTGTTGGTTGCACTTACAATGTGTGAGTTCAAAACAGAAGCTGGAGTTGGAGGGCTTCAGGATGTGGAGCGCTCCACGTAGGACGTGCGTTCCTGCTGCCCATCAGCACAGACGCTTTCCTGTAGACAGGGTTATTCTGGACTTCTGTGGTTACTCAAGTGGGAGGGTGGCCACTCGTGCACAGGTTCAGCCTGACGACTGGGATAGCTGGAGGCATCTACGTTGGCTTGGAAGGCTGCTTAGTTTTCCTACCATGTTCCTATCATCAGACAATGCCTGTATGTTAACCATAGGTATATTTAAAAAAAGCTTTAAATAGTGAAGATGCTGTAGAATCAAAGTATGGTCACAGTTTGTCACAGTGATCATGTGGCCTCAGCCTATTCTTTCACCATAATCGCATGTGGCTCTAGGGAGCCAGGTTTCACTGCCCAGTTTTAATTTACCATGAATTGCTAATAGGCTGAGATAGATGCCCTGGGTGGTCTCCAACCATATTAAGCTGACAGGTTCATCAAGGGTCAGCACCTGTCAAATACTTGCTGGGAGGGACCACTGCAAACGGGAGTGGGGCATCCAAAAGACCTCTTTCAGAGGGAGAGGGTATTTATTCCCTGATGGCTAAAAAGCACACCGACCCGTCCTAAGGACAAACAAATTTCCTTTGCTATCCTCTCTGTGTTGCCTTTCCAGCTGCCATGCTTGTGAGGCTTCTTCCTCCACCCACCATTGCTACAGCGTGGGAACAACCTCCCCGATGGGCTTCCAGCCTTGGGAAGAACCAGCTTTGCCAGGGTGGGAGCTGCCAGCTCACATCCTCTCCCGTTGGTCCTGTAGGATTTCTTCCTCCCCTTACCTCTCCCATTTTCTGCTTTCACTTTACCACTTCATGGGATTTAACCTTAGCAGGTCTGATAATAATGAAAAGTGAGGAACACACGGCACATTCACAAAGCAGTAGAGCAGGTAATATACCTATTCTCATTAGGATGTTTTTTTCTGTGGGCACAGAGGGTATGTTTATTTAGTCACAGATGCAGTTTATAACATTTCCTCTGGAAAGCTGGAGGTGCACTAATTCATGAGGCCAAATTCCCTTTTTTTTTACCCCACCCCTCCTTATTTTTGGTTCTTGCAATCTAACTATGTGCTTTGGATTTAGCTGTTCACTTGAGGACATCAGAAATGCAAAAAGCAGGAGAGCAAAAGGCTCAGAGTTGTTCCTGTGCTTATATGTTTTTTACATAAATTTTGGTGTCTACATCCCTAGAGTGGCTAAATTACTATATTTTATGTAGTATTACTATATTTTATATGGTATTATTATATAATATTACTATTTTTTTTTAACATCTGGTTTCAGAAGAGGATTCGGCACAAAGGCACAGCTATATTCTTTCCAGCATTCCTCTGATTAGGAACTCTCGCACACCGCAAAATTCCTCCGTGTGTCACGAGATCTAGGTGTGAGCCTATTTTATCTCCTTGCCCATTGACAACCCGGATGCTTCCCACTAGCAGGGATAGGGAGTGGGACCGTTGTTCTAAAAATGGACTCACGGGGCAGAAAAAGTCTCTTGCAGCCTTCTTAACTTTTAAATACCACGTTATGAGCCGATGGCTCTTGAACTGCGTGACAGCAAAGACATCATATTCAGCAAGGACATTTTATTCTGCAAAGACTGACAATGCAGTGACTGACCAAACTATTCAGCAGAAGGGGAGGAATCAAACACTGAGGTCCTTTTTGCCAAAATGATTGGTTGCTAATATATTTTTATTCACTACCATTCTCCTTCTCCACTAAAAGACGGGGATAAAGCCAAAAATTCAACATATTCTCTAGTTTGCTCCAATGGGCACGACAATAAAGCAGGTAATACAGTGGTCAGGGATAGCAATGTAAGAATGAAAATGTGCATGCACACATATCTAGAAAAGAGCTACTATTTGACTTTCCCTAAATCAGATCCATTATGCTTATAAGTAATGACTTCACTTACATAGCCCAGTAACTTTCTTAGTATTTTTTTATGTTATTTGACTCCATGCCCTGTGTTTAAAATGCCCCACGGCTGGAATAACTGGTTTTCTAGAGTCAGAGAGCAATACGCATTTCAGCACCAATTCAACGTAGCTCAAACAAACAACTGAATTAATGCTCATCTGGAAGCTAGTATACCAAATTGCATTTTCTCTCTGAAATCAAGAGTTTGGTCTGTGGAACATCAGCTGTTTAAACTTAGTGACATTTTAAGTCCTCTTGGAAAGCAAGAAATGTATTTTCTATTTCTGTGAAAGTCATTCCACAAGTAACCAAGTGCTGGTTCTTTTGTGTAAAAACTACAATATTTTACAAAGCGGGAAAGTAATGCTAAATATAATATCTTCTTCTTCTTTTTTTTTTCTTCCTGAGCCACTTCTAGGATCAATATAGAAATATCTGTTCTGCTTCACAAAGGGAAAAAAAAATGCATTCTCTTAACATGTGTCTTGCAGGAATGGTTTCTGGATTTCTGCAGGGAAAGAGCTATGCTCTTTGCTACTGGTATGTTCAGAGACAAACTGAAAAAAACGAAGTGTAAGAGAAAGGATTTAAAAATAAATTTGAAGTACAAAAAAAAAATCTAATAAATTGAGTGAGTACGGAAAAATTCTGACAGCCTATATAATTAAAAAGGTTTATTTACTTTCTTCTCTGTGACCAGAAGTATAGAAAGCCCAAAGGGAGGAGAAGTGGAATGAAAAACAATATTCTGTTAATAACCCAGCTGGTAGAGACAAAGGAAGTGTCTGTGAGAGAGAGCAGGGGGAATGTGGGAGAACATTGCTTGCTGTCTGTGCACTTCCTAGCAAAAACTTAGCAGAATATTAAGCCTATATTCTCCCTAACTCCATATTCTGGGGAGATGTTGTCAGCACCTTTCATGACCCAATGCACGTGGTATCCCAGCCCCAGGAGATCGCTGGTCACAATATGCTTTTACTGAAGTTTTTTTTATCTCCTGGGGCAAGAAGAGAACTTAAGTCTTTCATTCATTTCTTTCATCTCTTTGAGACATAACCTGTTCCCTGAAGTCACTGTTGTTATGGGATTTCCTTGTGGCTACCACAAACTGTGTTACCAAATTACTCCCGTTGTGCAACCACAAGTGAATCTGACAGCTTTCTGCAGCCATTAGAAAGCGCATTACTAAGGAGAAAGGTGAACAAGTCAAATAATTTCCTCTTACTGCCTTGCAACCCAGAAGACTTTGAAATGACCTGGGTAGCTCTCTATTCCCATAAACTTTTTTGTTTAGCCTGTTGATTTCTGGTCAAAATTAACCTGGCATAAGCATGGGCAAACCTCATACAATATTCTTCTGGCAAATTTCAATCCAGATCTAAATTCTGAAGTTCTCTGACTACCTTATTACTTACATAGGTCTGTACCTTTTTTCTGGCAAACATGAGGTAGCAGTGAGTGGAACCAAGCGATGTCTTATGCCATGCCTATGTCTTTAACACCTTTTAAAAAAGTTATGAATGGTGTGTGGCTTAGACACAATCCATCCATATGGATCTAATGGTTATTGGGATGTAGGGTAGCTAACGGACTATCATCAAAGACAGAAAAAGCCGCGAAACTAAAAGATGGCCAGCATAGTTTCACAGGTTGGACTGATTTAAACAAATGCACACCTCCATAGCATGGAGCTGCTTTAATGTGTGGCGGATTTGGAGAGCAAGATGAGGGGGTGGAAAGGGACATAGGCTCTTTCTTCTTTGTTGCTCACATCACAGCCTCTCTAAAATGGACACCAAAGTTTGACAGCATTTTCAGCATTCATGCAATTACTCGTTCGTGCAAAAACATCACTCTAATGTAAAGTTTTTTGTGCTTTTGGAAAGCATGGGACAACCCTGCTGAAGCTCCAGAAGGAAAGAGAACAAAGAGCAGATACAACAAATACTAACCCTGTGAAAAAAAAAAAAAAGGCACCAGAAAGGTTGAGAGCCTGCCACCATAAACATTATTTTACAGGAAATGACAGTTCCTTAAAAATATTGGGAATAATTCTCTGAGGGAGGAAAAAAGAACACAACAACCCCTTTTCAATTTTAGAATTACCAGTGATGTCAAGGCTAAACCATTCCTGCCTTGCGCTCTGGCCTGCATGGTCTGTGAGTAAAAATGCTGCAAGAACAAAAGCGTTGCTCTCTCGTTGTAGCGATGGCTCTTGTGGCTTGGCTTTGAGCACGGCCTAAGCAGCAGGACTGCTGACCGGGGCAGCAGATTTTGTGGCCTGTGGCAGCAGCTAATCTCAGGTAGGCACCGCTGCACTGAGCTGTTTGCCTGGGGTGTGGGCTCAGGTGGCTGTCACTGGCACCTCTCATCTTGCTATGGAGTCGGAAGAGGGAGAGAGGAGCGAGTGTCTTCAGAGGAAAACCCAGCACGCTGAAATTAGGAGCCTGATGTGTGCGCTCTGGATTGCCCTCTAGAGGTGCCTACAGCTCTCCGAGAGCTTTGTGGGAAGATTGGCCTCCCAGATTGGGTTGTTAAAACATCCATGGGGTACTCCTAAACCAGGCTAGTCCCAGATTTAACTCTTACATGTGTATGCTTCAAAGATAGCATACCTCAGCGTATGAGCAGCTGCTTCTGCAGCAGCAGAAATTTCTCAGAAAGTGGAGAAATACAGATTCTCTGGCCTCCCTGCTGTGTCATGTGCAGGTTTTGGTGTTGGAAAGCACCATAGGTGCGGAATGGATGCAGCAACCTGTGTGTGGTTTGGTGCCACCCGCAGGCAGATGCTCCATGAAGTTGCCACACGTGCATTGCCGGGATCTCAGCACGTTTCTCCGCATGGAAAGAGAAACCGAGGCAGTTTGTTCACATATCCCATAAAGGCTGATCACCTCACAATGACGTTTGACTCGGACGTGCTTCTCTGAGTCTGGCTTGGCCCTGGTGTGAATGACACGCAAACTAAATTCATGAACTGTATTTAAACATGAGTCTTGCTCGGCAGAACCAACAATGGCACAGCTACTATCAAACACTATTATTTGCTTTTCAGAAACGTGTTGTATTTTTGAGTGCAGAAAAATAACTACAAAGAAGAAATACAGAGTTAATGGACTTAATATATTAAGAGCAACCAGGTGCGCAAGTCCTCAATATTTGACATACAGGATCTGCTCCTAGAGAGGAGTCCAAACCTTTTGTTTAGCCTCTCTGTGTAATCCCAGTGGAAAGTTTGGCATCTTCAACTCTAAATTTATGATCTAAACTCTGAAGATTTGGACTCCCAGATCATAGGACTACATTTTTTTCAATTCTTTGCATTTTAATTTTTTGGTTCATTAGTACAACTCCACATCAAAAACAAATGAATTAGAATTGGGCTCTCTCAAAAAATAAATAAATTAGGATTCTTTGATAAAGATTTGATCCTGTAGGTTGTAAACTAGGCCTGTGCTGTGTTACTGGTGCATCTCTTTTTTTCCCTGATCCTCTGCAACTGGCAGATTATACTGTCATTCCTTTCCAGAGCATCTACTTGGATGTTCTCCTGTTGTGGAAACCACAATTCAGGCTGAGGAGAGGAAGGGCTGAAGTGCGTCAAGTTAGCGTCGGGGAATTGCACCCAGCCTAAGTTGCTCCAAACCCAGAGTTCCTCAGCTTGTATGCAAGCATCTTTACCAGAAGTTCTGTGATCAGACCAGTTTAAAAACCTTCCTGTGCACTTCAGTCATCAATTCCATAATATTCTTTTTTTGCAGTGGCATTATTTCCCTGTTGAATGAACGCTATGTTCTTCTAAGAAGCAATGGTCTTACATGTTTCTTGAACTGGCCAATGTGCTTGCCCTCTGCCAGCTTTGGCTCCTTGGAGGAGTGTTTGTGGTCCACAGTCAAGTCCACAGCCCTCAAGGGCCCCTCAAGCTGTGGCCAGCTGTCCACCAGGTGGTGTCCTGGGACATCGGGGATCTCAGCTCGAAGCCGCCTTCTTTGCTACCTGATAACTCTGCAGTTGCTGAAGTTTCACCACTACCGCCTGACCTCAGCAACAGCACCCATAAGTGAATTAACAGTGTGCTTTTTTTTTTTTTCCCTTAGCTGATAGACAGCATGCAGGGCTTTCCCCTTTCACCTCAAAGTGGGCTTAATTTCTAACAGTATCATCTAATTATAGCGCTGGTCATTGGAATGGAAAATTATTGTTACTTGTTTATTCACTGCTGGTTGCTCTGGGGACAGATACCCCACCCCCAATATGTTAGTCTTTAAAAATATTTTGAAAAGGACACTGGGGCCCTGAGCAACACTTCCAGGTAGTTCTCTCTCTTGATTGGAGCTAGTCACCAGTGGGCTCCCACTTCTTGATGCTCTCTTTCCTATCCAAGGTGGGGGTAAAAAGTGTGTGCATATATGCACACAAACCCATTGCCTTCCCTTCTCTTCCTCCTTTCTCTCACCCTTTCCTCCCAACCTAGCATTCTCCTAGAGTTGCTAAGGACTTTTGCACCTAAAGCTTTATCCCACAGGGCCAGAAAAATCAGAGGGTAGAGAAAGGGCCAAACGCCTGCTTGCCCTGCTTGGCTCAATCACACAGGGCAGCGGTGGCCTGTCCCAGCGCCGACGCTCCTCCCTGATTCCCAGGGGCCATGGGGCTGCTCGAGTCACTAAGTTGTGCTAACAGCGTGTGCGGGGCTTACCCAGAGCGGGTGCCTCTGTGCACCTACGTGGAGGAGAGAGGCTTCTCAAATGCCCCCTGAGCAAGGGCGTTGCAGTGTGAGGTTCTGCAAAGGGGCAGGGAGGAAAGACATGGAGCTGCAAACAGCCTGGGAGACCAAAGGCGTTTAACCACCTCGCTAAGAGAGCTGTTCCCATCCCTCTAACCGTGAGTGAGCGAGTGAGGATGAGGGCTTTGGGGACCTGCCTGCCCACTGCCCGGTCGACCCTGGCGACCCATCTCCATCACAGCCAGCCTGACCCGGGTCTGAACCAGCGACCTAGAGGAGTCAGTGGTTTCCTTGCTTGCGTAGGCTCAGTTGGAGGAAGGAGTCCTGGCTGAAATACAGGTGTCTGCTCTTTCACTTGGGTAATAAATCTATTATTTTACTGTTATACTGCTCTATGGAGAATTCTGGGTTTGGTTCAGTGGTTTTTTTGGATCCGCTCAGCCTGATTTCTTGTTGCTCTGCACTGATGCAGCCAGCAAAAGTGTAAATTGTGATGGTGCTTCTGTGATGGAAAGGTCTGTCTCTCTGCTGGCTACTAAACTGCATGTAACTCATATCACCAAGACAGCAGAACAAAGTTTACAGCCATTATGAAAGGAGCCCAGGGTTTATGTTTTTATTCCAACTAGCTCGGATCTATTACATAGCTCTGTGTTTATGGCGAATGTGTCAGACTGTCTTGGAACCACTTAATTTCATTGCAGTTATCACTTATAATTAGCTAGAGCCAAGCCCTTACAATCTGTTTTATAATGCAAAACCAAGAATACTTGTAATTTATATCATTATTTCAAAGTGGTTTTGAAAGCTACTTAAAACTACATTTGGTATGAGAAGGCATAGAACAAATGCTTAAATAGTTATTTTTTATTCAGTATGAATGAGGATGTTTACTGCTTCTGATTTTCTCTGTTTGAAAAAAAAATAATCTAGATAGTTATGTTCCTATGCTAGGCAGTTTTAATTATGTGACAACCCCATTTGCTATTTGAGAGTCCTGCTCATGTCTGGACTATTAACGCACAGGGTGAAATGTATAGCTGTCTGCTTATGAAGTGATTCTTGTGGATTTTGGACAATCTTTTTCAAAGTCATTTCCATTTAAAATGTAATGAATCACAACTCTCTTTCATCTCTTTTTTTTAATTGTTTTTCTATCACTATTGAGGAATTCTGCCTAACATTCCCTGCACAATTTGCCTTGGAGATCTTTTAATACTAATAATCTAATTATAAGTTATTAGCACTAGTAGTAATCTATAATAGAGGATGGCCTGTATTACTTGTTACCACAAGCAGGTACCAAGAAACAGGCGACTGGCGAGCAAATGAGAGAGTAGTCCATCTGTTGTAGCTGACTTGATTTGAACTGAGCAAACAAAACTTATGCGTAATTGCTAAACGCTCCTTGTATAACGAGTAAATTCACATTCCTTTCACCTTCTCTAGTGCCTCATTAACAGGCCTCAAAGAGCTTTCCTCTGTTCTTAATTCAGCTGCACAATTCACGTGTGAGGAGCTCGGTGATGTGTTTCCACCGGTTTGGTTCTGTGGTCAGGAGACACTGAGCTAGGACCCAGGAGCAGTGACTCGTTAGTCCTCTGCTCTGATCACTAGGCAATCCCATTTCTCTAATCACTAACAACTCTTCCTGATATCTGTGGAAATATTCAGTAGTCAGTAATAGTCTCCACTTTTAATTGCAGCTAAAGTTAATGAAGCCTCAGGGTATCATTTGGATCCTGCCTCGTTTGCTACACTACAATTTGCTACTGAACGGTAGAACTGCTTAAGTACATGGTAGCTCCCTCCTGTTTCGTTCTGCATTACTCCGAGGTCAGATCAGTATCTTCTGATGCTTCCTAATTGATGACTGTAAATTCTAGCAGAACAAGCCCAGCAATAAGCATGAGCTTTATAGTTATTAGGGTCTCTGCAAATAGATTTTTACCGTGCAAGACAAAATTTCTAGACAGACTCTCTGAAACAGTGAAACCGAACAAAGGATAGGTGAAAAAACTCACACCTTTAGCAATGCAGCCTATTTCAAAATGTTTACTGCAAATCGTGTGCCAGGTTCTAAATCAGTGGAAATGAGGGGTGAAATTATGGATTAATGAGTGGAAGGTAAATCAAGCATGAGGAGAACTTGGGGGGTCCTAGCAAAGTGTCCTACTCTGCCAGGGAGGTTGAGTAATTCTAAGCGTGGTCTACTCAGCCCACATTTGGGTGGGTGGGATGAATTTCCTTATTGTGAGGCAAGGCGAGTTCATCATTTAAGAGAATAGTTACTCAACACCGCCGGTACTGGGGAGTTGACCTGAATCTGAACCAAAAAATCAGTTTGAACTGTTTTTCTTTCAAGTTTTCTTGAACCAGAACTGAACTTGAATGTTATTTTGAAGTTTAGCTGACTTCACTCTGGAAGTGAAAAAAAACAGCTTCAGTCAGAACTGGATGTGAACAAAGCTGAAAATGGGCTCACTTGAGTCCTGGCAGGCCATAGCAAGCTGCTAGCCTTGCTTGCAAACATGCCTAAGGAAGAGGAGGACTTTCAGAATAGATAAGAGGAGCAGGATGCTTTAGTATTCTTAGAAAGTGTGGATCAATTGACCAAATGCACCAGTTAATCATACCGTAAATGTTAATGTCATTTCCTTCACTGTAGGTTCCTAAATCTGGACTCTCATACTGTAAGAATAACAATTAAAAAACAGCCTTGTACAGCAGTGATTACCCTGGGAAGGTTTTGGTAACTTTTCCTGTCTCAGTGGGATCTGATGCTTGTGCTTCTTCTTTGAAAGAAAGGTTTTGCTTCTTCTGCTCAGTTGGTACTCACTTGCAGAACTCACCAGCTCTGTTGGTTATGTGAGCATGTATATACATACAACCACACACAAACCTTTGCTTGCTTTATCCTGTATCTAATGATGTTAGTATGATGCCACTAGTTCATGGTTAAAACAGACAAGCAAGTAAGATGCTCTGGACAAATGTATTATGTCTCTGACAAAATTTTGGACAGTTAATTGGCAAAACACATCTTGTTTCAACCTGCAATACTGACCGACTGTTCCGCCTAAGGGAATTGAGTGTTGAACTTTTTTTCCCAAATAACCTTCTTGGCCTCTGGACTCCATTGTCTGCAGCTGATTTTGCAAATCGGATGAAGCAAAGACAATATTATTCCTAAATTCCCCCAAGTTGTTGCTGGAAGGAAGAAGGGACAACGTGAAGTGGAGCAAATCTCTTCATGGCTGAAGCTTGTTCTCATGCAAGCTCTCCTTATTTGGATTGAGGAAGGTCTCCTCAGCCTTGGCATTGCCACAGTGTTTTCACCCAAGATGGGTGCTACCTGTCTGTTTATAGGAGCTGAGAGCCTCATAGTTGAAAGGAGGGGAGATAAATGCTGGCAGGTGGTGAGGTTACTGTATCCGCTGTGCACTCATCTGCTATTCTCTGTGTGACTCACACAGTCTTGCAGTTTCCAGTGGGAATGGGAATATCTGTGGCCCATACTGTATTTTCAAGTCCTCATGGAAGAAGGAGCTCTTCAGCTTTATATTCAAATTACTTTTCCTGTGGCGTGGAGTGGTGGACATTAGCTCTGGGTCAATTGCAAACAAGTTTATTGAAGATGGTGATACAGTGTAGTCATGGCAAGCAAATCTTTCTGCACATCTGTTCCTGTCTGAGTCTCAGCTTTTTACCTCTCCAGCAGTTTCTTGTCAGAGGTTCTCACAGCTCCCAGAGAGCAAACTCACGAGGTGTCCCGACTCAAGGGCACATTCACCACCGTGCAGCCAGCTGCCCTGCACGAGGGCTGAAGGCGCTGTAGGTCATGGAGTGCTCTAGGGCTCTACTAACGGGCATGGAGTGTGACTCACAGTCATACGATACTTGGGGTAGAGATGAACCTTTTTTGCTGACCTCATGCCCATTTCTGGCCTCCCCGGTCGCTCCCAGTATCGCCTAGTTCCTGCTGGTCAGCGCTGGGCATGGGCAGGTCGGCTGGGCCGCGGATAAGGGCAGGAGGGCTCGTAGCTCCGCCACGCTGTGTCACTCCCCAAGCTGATACAGGCTAAATAGGCTCCTGGCTACCCTTTAAACTTTGCTCACTATCATGAATCGCTTTATGTGTGTTTTATTCAACAGGTGCTTTTCCCATTACTTCAGTTTCTCCTCCTGTTTCTCATATTTTAGTCAGAGTCCTCTGCTTTATGGCTTCTGCGCTTGCTAATAGCGCTCTTCCAATTTTCAGGTTAATGCATCTGATGCTGCTGGCAACAGCGGCACTATGAGGTGCATGTGTTTATTGATAGGGTTTTTGTGTATATCTTGTACTTATTTCTGCTACTGAGGTTTCTCACTGTTCTAGCACACTTACATGCAAACAGTTAAATCCTGGCAGTTGTTGAGGAGAAATGTTGCAGCTTGCACAAAAGACATTTTTAACCAAAAGGTGGCACTGCGGCTGCATAGATTTTACAGGAGATCAGCAGTTTCGCACACGTAAATGAGCCACTCAATATATTGCATTATAACTCCCCCTTTCTTACCTTGTGAACAGTGAGTATTGCAAATCGAGTGGGCAAGTTAGTTGTTTTGCAAGCATTAAAATAAAATCGGTGCTCCAGGAAGCAAACGATTTTTTAACTCTGCTGTAAAACTAATAAATACTTCATTCCAGCTTTACTGAATCTGAATGACTGACTGAAAAAAGAGCAATCGATAGCTGAAAATGTGCTACCAAAGTGTCCAGAATATTTCAGCTCTGGAGGCATCCTACGGGCACAAACCATTCCTCGGAAGGGCTTGCTTTGCAGCCTCTTCGGCAAGAAGAGCTTCCACAGTAGCTTGTCCCAGGGATGGATTCAGCTGCCTTAAGAGCTGTTCTGGGGCTGACTTTAACACGGGCTAATTAGATGCTTCACGGGCAGATTAAACACCACTCAATTCTTGTATTTTACCATGTGCAGGCAAGATCCCTAGTCACAAAGGATGATTTGTTTTGTAGAGAAACCAAAGCCAGAAAGTTTGGGAGGGGATATCCAGGCTTGGTGCCCGGACCAAGAGCCTGGGTGAGCCGGGGCTGGCTGGAAGGAGGGTGCAGGACGCCGGGGTGGCCCAGCCTGGCTCCGCGGCGAGGAGGGAAGAGCGGGCAGCGCTCGGCACCCCATGCCCGCCTCATCTCCTCTGCAAAGGAGCCTTTGCCGGGGCTTTAGCTGAAACTCCTGCTCCAAGCGCCCATGCTAAGGTGTCAAATCTCTACTGCTGTGAGAGCCCTTGTTTCCGTCCCTGTTTTCCAGATAGAAACAGGCGCAACATGAAGTAGCCTCTTAATGGGCTGGTTCAGCATACTGAGGTTAAGTTTTCTTACCTTTCCTGAGTGTCTTTGTACACATAACAACTGCAATCACTTCCTAAATATACTAATATACTAATACCCAACTAAGTTTGCACAAAGTGGGTAATTGTTATCTTTTGTAAAACAAAAATAAGGTGCCTGCACACCCTCCTTCAGCCCCCCAGTTATGATGGTCTCTTTTTTAAGATCTTTTGTATTTTCCTCGGAGTCATGTGCACACTCGCAAAAGTTTTTCTCTGCAACAAGGATGGCGAGCTGATTTTTGGGAAAAAAATAAAAGCACAAGAAGGCAAGGGATTATTAATAAATTTAAGATTTAAAAAGCCATGACTTCAAGAACAAGAATAAAACTTCTCAGACTCAAAGCGATAAAGGATGAGGTACTTTATGGGGAAAAAAAAAGCAAGGAAAATTGAATCTTAGGAGAGCGAGGAGCTATCTCCTGCGCTGCCCCCCAAGGTGGTCCTGTCCCATCACAATTTGCCTCATTGAAACAGGAAGAATTGCAATATATTGCCTAAGACTGAAGAGACTTCTGCCTGCATCACTAACGCTGTTAGCAACTTTCCACTTTGCAGAATCACTATTCAGCCAAACCTTTAGGTTTATTCAGTGCACACAGGGGCACAGCAGCTGAACCCTGCAGCTGCCCACAGCATTTTCAAAGCAGCACCGTATTTTAAAGGGTGTGTATATACATATATATATACATACATATATATATATATATAAAGCTTTCCAAAAGAGTCAAATACATTCCAGCGCCCATAGTTTTCTGTGTACGTGGGGGCGGTGGGGGGGGGGTATGCGTGTGTATTCCCCAGGTGACCAATCCCTTGAGGACCCAAACACGCTGCCAAAGCCTGGGGTGGAGGATTAACACATTGCATAGAGCTGCTCCCCCCGCCCCTCGAATCTTCAAGTGAAAAAAATCCCTAAATAATAATTAAATAATAATTTTTGATTAACGCTAAAAACAAAGCAAAACACGATAAAATGAAGGGTCGGGTAACGAACGCCGCCCGAAGGAGGGGCTGGCACCTCCGCTGCTCCGGGGAGCGCCCCGGGGCGCCGGCCGGGGCGGGAGGGGGCGGGCAGGGGGCGGGGGCGCCCCGAGGGGGCGGGCGGGCGCCCGGCCGCGCGGCGGGCGCGGAGCGGCGCGGAGCGGGTGGCGGTGCCGGGGCCGGGGCCGCCGCCGCGGGGATGCGGCGGGAGGCGTGAGGAGGAGGCGGCGGCTCCGCGCGCGCTCGCGCGGGCGGCCCGAGGAGCGGCGCGGCGCGATGGCCACGGAGGTGGTGTGCGGGCTGACCTTCCGGCTGCTGCTGCCCGTGTGCCTGCTGGCCGGTACGTGACCCCCGCGGGAGCCGCGGTGCCTCCCGGCCGCGGGATGCGCTGCCCGCCCGCGGCGTCGCGCGCGTCCCGCGTGTCCGCGCTGCGAGCCGGGAGCCGGCGCTTCCCGGGCATCGGCGGTTCTCCGGCTCCTCGGGAGGGAGCGTTTCTCCTTCTTCGCCGTCTTTCTTTGAGACGTTTCGGATTATGAAGCGGCGTTAGTTAGCGGGCAGCCGTCCAGGGCTGGGAATTATTTTTGGATGCAGAACCGCCGGACTGCGCGCGCTAATAGCCATCCCTGCCCTTCCCACAGAGTTTGAAAAGACTCCTCGGAGGAGCGCGGCGGCGGCTCGCGCAGCGCCCTCAAAAGCGGGACATTCCCGGGGTACCCCCGCCGTGGGGGGAGAGGGGCAGAGCGGTGGGACCCCCACCCAAGCGGAACCTGATTTCCCTTCCACCTCCGCGGGGCACCGGCCCTGCCGCCCCTCGAGCCCCGCGTTCTCCTGCCCCGGCGCCGGAGCGGCTCTTGCTTCGGGCGTCCTGCCCTTCCTCCTCCTCCTCCTCCTCCTTGCACACCTCGGGCTCCTCGGGGCCGGCAACAGTGCGCGGGTGCCAGCGCAGGGGTGTCCATCACCTTGCACAGTGTGGCCCCTTCATTTTTTAGGGAGTGGTGGGAAAATACCCCTTTTCCTTCACTGTGCAGCTTTGTTTCGGGGAGCGTGAGCACCCTGGGGCCAAGGGCAAAGCGGAGGCCCTTCCGCTGCAGGCGCCAGCGCCCTGACCCGTGTCTTGCTCTTTGTGAAGTGCATGTCCTCTGCCATGCTTCGAGGTCGCCCATCTGGCCACCCCTGCAGGGGCTTGCGACATGAGAGCCGTCACTTCGCCCACGGGCAGGACGCGTGGAGGAAGGGCCTGGTGCAAACGATGCCACCCTGGCGCCGGGTGGGCTGCGCGGCTGCCGCATGGGCTATGGAGGGGCCGCCGAGCCAAAGCCTGGTGGCGTGGGGTGGGATGGGTGAAACTCTGTGCTTTAAGCAGGTTGAGTAATTCCAGACCCTCCCTAATCTGAAGGATGGTTGGATTAGGAATGAGGATAGATTTTACCCGAAGGAAGGGCTCTGGAAAATAAATTGTGCTCAGGTGGAATTTGTGTGTGGGGCAGCGCACCTAAGAGTGCGGGATCCAGCCCGAGCACTAAGCGTTAGTGTTACTGGTCTGTGACACTCTCACTCGTGTTGCTCTTCCCGCCGGACTTCCCGGATCAAAGCAGATTTGGGTGTCGTTGCTTTGCTGCCCTGGCAGTTAGGAACACAGAGGTGCTCTCGCGCTGCAGCAGTACCCACAGCGATGAGAACGGGCAATGGGAACGGACGTTGTCCTAAGTTGCTGGTGGTCATTAGTGTCCTTCATGTGCAGATTAATCCAAATCTAAAACCTGAAGCAGGCACTTCCCTTCTTGAACATGAATAAAAAAAAAATCCCACTGGCTAAATCCCGCAGAGTTGGGTGTGTTTGGAGCCAGTAATCTTGTTCTTTTGGATGTGAGGGGAGTAGCTAAACCGACAGCTCTGTGTTGCCTTGATTTTCTCTGTCTGTGCCTTTTTATTCCTTCTTTAAAAACTGTTAAGTTGATGCTCACTAGGGTGAAACCCAGTTCAGAGTCTCCACATTTCTTAAACGCCTCCACCTGAGTTATCCTTGAACCCATGCTGTCCTGTATGCCCCTATATGAATAAAGCGTTGCTTGTTGCTGTGACTTCAGGTGAAATTATATACACCTGGAGCTGAAAAGCTAGCGCAGTGACTCCTTGCACAGCATGATGCTTTGCCTCCTGCCCCTCTCTGGGCAGTAGCTGTGTGTACCTGCAAAAAAGGTGGAAACACATGGTTGTGCTTTTGTCCTGAATCTTTGTGTACGTGACGGAAAATGACAGACTCCTCTGGTTTCTTGTGATTTATTTTGTCCTTCTTTTTCCTGGAGGAGAGAGTGACCAGGTTGGTGAACACTGATAAAATGTTTGGAAGGGAATGGCAGCTGTGGCAAACTTTAAGATTAATACGGCTGCTGAGCTGAAGGTTGATTCCTTAAATACTTTAATGCTTTAAATGCCTGAAGTACTAGTTTTCAATGTTCTCAAAGCAATATTTAATACTTTAAATACTCTATTTTTAAAGTAAATAAATTCTAATTCTACTTATCTCTGCTGGTATGAAACGTGCATATTTTCCAAGCACCAATTCCTATTATGTAGTTGGCTAAATACAATTAAATGAGTTGTTAGTGTTTTGGGATCAGGTCTGTTATACTAAAGAGTATTGTCTTGTGCCAGTAAGCCTAGGTATATTTGTTTAAGCTTGAGAACTGTGTCTTAAGTGCCTACTGAAGATGGGAAATGCTACATGTATAAAATGAAAGATTTTGGAGAATGCAAATTTTGTTGCGGGCTTGCTTACTTCTTCAAAGTTAATCTACCATCAAGTTCTTTTGAGAGTAAGATCTTATACTCAATCCAAGTTTAAAGGATAACTCATAGCAATAGAAACTTTCTTAGAAATAAAGTACTGTGCTCTGTAATAAGACAGACACTGTTGGTTTTTTTGATTTCTTATTTAAATTTTAGAGACAGTAATAAAGTAGTAATAATAAAAAGTTGAAAAATCAATGAAAGATGTTGGAGAATAGATTTTGGTGCTGGGAAAGATTGTTTTGTTTTTGTGTATTATCATATTTTTAAGCTTCATCCTTGACATAAACTCTTTTTTTTTTTTTTTTTTTTGTTACTCCTGTAAACCCAAAATATGAAGAAAGAACATGATTCCTCCCTCTCTGAAGGAAGGCATCAGAACTCTCTTTTGCTAATTGCTTTCCTTGGTCTATAAAGATTTGAACCACAGAGCTGTGGTTTACATCACTTGATAACAATTTTTAATTTGCCTACTTTCAATTGTTTTACTTCACACACGATTCATTAGTTTTGTTTTAAGGAAAATGTTATTTTCAAATGGGATGCTGGAAAGCAAGCACTTAGAGAGAACAGCTTTCTCTGATTTTAGACGTAGGGTGCTGGATTACATGTTATCAGCAGATTGATAGCAGCCAGCTTTGACTGGCCCAGATGCACCCCAGAAGTTGCACATAAATCTACTTGCTTTTCTGAACTCTTGAATTTTGGCCAAAACAAAGTATGAATTATGGGAGCTTCTAGAAATTTTTTGTTTGTTTGTTTCTGTTTTTGAATGTATTAGTATGTATTAGTATGTACATGTACAGAGCACATGTATTAGTGCTCTGTAAATGGCAACAAATAAGAAAAAATACTTCAAAGAATATAGGGAACTTTTTGAATACTTAGGGTGCAGTTCAGATATTCATTGGAAAATTGCATTTGCTTTTTCAAGCCAAATCTTGAACTCCTGGTATATGGTGGGAATCACTTTTATCCCTCCTTTCAGCAACTGATTCATCACAATGATATTGAATGAATCAGAATGACCATCTCTTCAGGCTGTGAAGAAAGTGTTATGCACAGTATTTTTAAAAGCACGCACCATATTTTCACAAACACATATATTTACTGGGGCTGGAAGTGCCCCAGGAGTGTGGCCAGCTGGACAGAGGTGCTTGTTCTGCCTTTGAATGAGGAGGTAGATTCCAGCACACTTGAGTGTTCTTGGACTTTTGGCCCCAAATTAACAGGTGCAGATTAAAGCTTTGGACGGAAATACCTTGCTCCCTTTGCAGGTGCTGCAATGCTGTTAAAATAATTCATAATTTGTAATCTCTCTGTACGTTTTATTGCAGTATATGTGTCCTATAGAATGACTTGGACAATTTTGTAAAACTCTGGTAGTTTGGATGCAGTGATCTGTGCCATGCCCTGATTTTTTTTTTTCAAAATTCAAGTGAACTTTACACTGTTAATGATAGTGCTGTTTGTTACACTTTTAAACCAGTCAATTCCTTAAAAAGGGAGAAAGAAAGACTAAGTTTTTTTTTTTTTCTTTATCATTATAGTGGCACTGGGGAATATTTACTATGATGTGCTGAAAGGAATGGTAGGGAACAGTATGAGAGAGATTCCCATAGACTTCCTGTTACATTTTAAAACCCTCTTGTTGTCTCAGAGCACTCATAAAAATGTTAGTCGCATCAACAAAAAAAACCTAGGGAAGTCTTAATGGATAGCAGGCTAAAACAAAACAAAACAAAACAAAACTAAAAAGCCCTGGAAAGCTTGGATGCCCATTTCCATGGAAGAGCCTGAAATGGCTGCTAAATTTCTAAATTATTTGAAGAGGGGAAGGAAAGTTACCAGGTCTCCTTTACTGAAATAATTTTTTCTGTTTGCTTAATTTCCAATCTGTCAGGAAAAACACTTCCCAACCACAAGCATATAAAGGCATATTTTTATTTGTTATTTATTTTACTTTTATTTATTTATTTATTTCTGTGCAAATGTGAGTTAAATCTGCACGGCTTCCATTTTCAATGTCAATTAACAGCTTGTGGAGCACAGTGTGCCACCTCTCCTCTAACAGCCCTTGCAGGGCAGCTGGGAAACTAGGTAAATCTCACAAAAAATGGGATTATAGCATCTGTCCTTAAGATTGCATCAGCCAGATTTATTTGTCTTGACTCTTCCATACAGCAGTTCATACACACTTAAGGGATGAAATAAGTTGAAGGAGAATCTGCAGATTACTTGGTGGGTTTAGGGTTTGCCAGGTAGGTAACTTGCTGTGCAGATAGGGAACATGGCCATGGATATTGGTGGGAGCAGCTGACTGCAGAAAGCTGCTTGAAGAACGTGGCAACTGGCCTGGTGTCTGTTGGACCTGGAAAGGGTTTGGACCCGGCGTGTGCAGGGCAGGAGCTCCCAGGCACTGTCTGCAAATCGTGCGGTTCCTCCTCACTGTTGTTGAAACAGCAGGTGCAAAACTGAGACATATTCTGGTTTCCGTATCAGAGCAGTCAAAGCACAAAATGGAATGACAGAACTTTGCATTTTAGGAATGGATGGCTCTTATTGCTATTATTTATTTATTTGGTAGACAAGGAAGAGAATGCTACCGTTAATACACTAGTATGGGTCGCTTTTATGCTGTTCCATTCCAGATAATTTTCTAAATGTCAAAAAACCTGAGACACCCAAACTCTTAAGGTGTGGGGAGGAGCGTGCCGTAGTCTTAACCACTAAAGCACTGAACTATAGTCACAGTGCAGCTTTTCCAGGATGTTCAGAGGGGGAGTTGTGAATGCTGGCAAAAGCAGACTGGCTTCACGGTGGCTGGCACTGCTAAAAATACTCTTGCAAGACCATACCAGCTAATTGCATCCTGTCCGAAAGGGACTTTAAATGATGCACTTCTCCATAGCAATAAAATCTCTCTTTTTTTTTTTTCACTAGCATATAAATGGCTGAATGTTTGCACTTCAGTCTCTTTCCCTTCCCCTCTTCTCCCACTGCAACAGCAGCCTTCAGCAGCCCTTGTAAAGCTGAAGGATCTTAATTTGAGGACAACCTTTCACATGTGTAATATCAGTAATTAATTTCTCCTGTTAGACTGCAGCAAACTAAGAAGCAAGTTACTTGCTCTCTATCCTGAAGAATGGCAGGAAAAAGTCTGTCAGTCAAGTAGATGGCATAAGTCTATGCGTAGGCATTTGTGAAGATTGCATTTTGTTTTTTTTTCTTTAAAAGGTGGAGGTTTTTTTTTTTTTTGATGCTGCAGCAGATTGTCTGTACTAAACAGATTATCTGTAACTAAAGTCACCGAGATTTGTTTTCCAGAGTAGAGCAGTTTCCTGTAGCATGATTTTTGCAGTGGGTATGGCACTTGGTACTGAAGCTGAGCAGGTCAGGAGCTGGCAGCGGGCAGGGAAAGGGGAGGTGGTGCTGGCAGCAGTACGAGGGGCAGAGCTCCCTGAGACCAGCCAGCATAACTAGGGGGTTATGTTGTCAGACAGACCAATTTACAATTTTGAATATTAAAAAGAGATAAGAAAGAAAGTGAACAGGAGAGTTAAATTCTATCATATCTGCTATTTCTAGTGCATTTGTTAAAAGTGATGCATTATGTTCAGGATGTGGTTGACTTAATGTGCTTTCTTTTTTTCTCTTGAAAATCTTACCTGTTCATTTCCTATCTTGAGTAGGCAGAACTAAAGCCCAAATGCTACATTAAGGTTGCTATTTTGTATCTTAATTTCTATTTTTCTTTAATTTGGAACTGCAATGTTAGCTGTGATAATATCCTGTAGCAATGAATTCCAAGGGTGAACTCCACTGTGAATAAAAAGGAGTACTCTTTAATTCATTCTCAATTTGTTGCCTCAGTAAATAATCCTTTGGATGGGAAAAAGTATGTATAATCACTTAAATCAACAACAGTCTAGTGTTCTATTTACTCTTACACTTTAGAATAACATTTGCAAGGCATAAAATCAACCGTTAAGATTAACTAGAAATTAACAGCTCTGACTTTCCTATCAGTTGTCCAAAATTGAAAAGAAAGAGATGAGGATCATGCTAAACATTTCTACCCCCTTAAGTGAGCAGTTTCAAAACACTTTTGCATTTTGAATGATGAGAGAGCCCAGCGTAACACTTCTTGTTTGAGCTCATTCATATAATGGTCAGTTATTTTGGAAATGAAGTAAAACTTGAAGTGAGTCTGTGTGTTTGTGAGATACAGTAATCACTCCTTTTTTTGGCAAAATATTATAAAACACAGGATTTCAGACGTTACATACTCTGTCTACTGTTTCCAAGCCACTAATTTGTTGCACGTAGTCTGACAGACCCATAATTTAAAACTGAAGTATCTAAGTGGTATTAGAGTGAGGGTCAAACTGCCCCGGGTTCAGATGTTGCAAAGGAGACTAAAAATTGTTTTCTTAGCAGATAAGGATATTTGCCACTGTGGTGAGAGATGGGCAAATGGGTCAAACTGGGTCAAAAGATGCTAAACGGTGGCGCGCTCTTTGCTTGTCATGCTGATACCAGTCAGCAAACTGTTTCGTTGGGTAGAAGACTCACTATTAGGGAAACTAGTTTGCAGTTAACTTGGGGAAAGCAGAGTGACTCCTTGCTTGCAGTGATACATTCCAGATTTCAAGTGCGAGATTAGCCTTAAATTTGGGTCAAGCTTTTGTTGAAAGCAGGAGGAGATTGCAACGGCTCTGGAAGGAATAATCAGCGAAATGTGTTTTTCATAATCCATGTACTTCTGTTGTAACCTGCAAGGAAGTCCTTCTCCAAACTGGTAATCTGCAACCGTAGAAAGTAACAGTGATTGCAAAGATTGATTATTATTGATATTGTTGATTGACTTTTCTAGCAAATTATTTGTTCATCTCTATTAAAGAAATACAATGATATTTACTCTGATTTCATTTTAATGCATGGCCATAAGCACTAAAAATCTCTGTAGCATGCCTTGTATTTTTTCTTCTTTAATCTTTCAGAGAAGCAGGTTTTCTGTCACTGAGAAAAAAACTGGATGATAAGCCAAAAGATAGTGAGGGCAATTCATCTTCCAGAAATCGTTTAGATGTATAAAATTCACAGATATAAGTACTTGCTCGTGTTGCCATTTTGTTAGTGTACTTCTATGAAAATAAGACTACGCGTAGAATTAAGGCTAGAACAGAATTGAAAGGAAGACTAGAATAGAAGACTAGTTAGCATTAAAAAAGACCTGTTGTATTTCCTAGTAACGCTGCATTTTTTAACACAGATGCATGGTTCCATCCACTTACACAAGATGACAGCCTAAAGGAAACAATGTATTTTAACCTCTCGAAACTTTGAGAGAGACCAGATTGCTTTTTTGGCATGTGTATTGCAGAGCATCATTCAAAAGACACATATTTTCAATGTCAAGCATGGAATTATAATTACATTTTACGCTTCGTTTTGCATGAATCATTGATAACATCAGAGTTTTCTGTTAGCACTAATTGGATGTTTCTGTGTAGAAATTTATATAGAAATATGTATACATTTTCTGTGTGCTAGATTATGAAACATCTTTCTTCAGGTTGTAATTCTATGGATCAAATAAACCCTGTTACTTTGTGACATATGTGTCACCTGCCGGAGAAGCTGCGTGATCTTTTTGATTATTCTTGCTCATTTTATTCTCTAGGCATTAACACCTTCAAACTACTGTTTATTTTAGAAAACAAAGGACTGTGAAGCAAGGCCCTGTCTCTTTTCTTAACTAAATATTGGCCATGTATATCATGTAAATAATGAATAACATTTCTGTGGTTTATTTTCTCTAAATTGAAAGAGTTAAACTTTTTTTTTTAATTGTTTGGATAACATGCCATTACTCTCTTCTTAAAAATGTACATTTTCTGATGAAGTTATAGTTAAGCTTAGCCCTCTCCTCTCCTCTCCTCTCCTCTCCTCTCCTCTCCTCTCCTCTCCTCTCCTCTCCTCTCCTCTCCTCTCCTCTCCTCTCCTCTCCTCTCCTCTCCTCTCCTCTCCTCTCCTCTCCTCTCCTCTCCTCTCCTCTCCTCTCCTCTCCTCTCCTTTCCTTTCCTTTTGTGTGTGAAAATGTTTTAACTGGAAAACCTTTATCTCCAGAATTCATTCCTTCTGACAAATTTCTTCTTGCTAATCTGTATACAGGCTTTGATGTCACTTGACTGTTTTCTTTTTCAGTCTGATCAAGTCTCTCTTTCTAACAGAACAGAACAAAAAAGTCCTCTCTTTTTTAAAAAGAGGTCTTTATTTATCATTTTTGTGCATTTCCTGAGTAAGGCAACTCTTTGGCCTTACCTGTGTAATAGAAGAACTTTTACTCCTTGCCTAAGGTGATATCTTGCCTAAGATGACTTTCTTGCTTCACACTCATGCTCTTCTTACCATATGGTATGCGCTCTGGGCCTTTGGTTTTTGTTGTGATCTTTGTTCCTTTATCATGAAGCAACTTTCAATTTGGCAAAATTGATCCTGTATTACACTTCTTCGACCCAGCACAACTTTCCTTGCCTAGTTGTCTCCAGTTCTTGATTTGTTTGGTCTTGAAATAAGAATCCAGTTAGGCAATGACATGGTTGGGAATCAAGAGGAGAGGATATGATGGCAAGAGGGCTTTCTTTGACAGTATCTGGTAAACCTTTTTTTGAAGGCAAAATAATAATAATAATAACTATATTAAAAATAATTCTAAATAGTGTTCCTTCTTTCAGCTCTTCAGTATAACCAGTTGGTCTCGTTCAAGCTGTCAGCAGTTGTGGGACATTGTATTCTGCTGTCTACCTCCTCTCCATCTGAGAGAACTCTGCATAAGCCATGTTTTAGACCACTCACTGTTGTGATATTTGTAGGCTTTCCTTTCTATGTACATCCTACTTTTATAATGTAGCATCTTCTATATCAGATGAAAGGTATTATTGCTTGATTTTTTCAAAGAAACTGATTAAAGAGACTAGTTGCTTAGCGTTATTTTGCTTTCAGTATGAAACCATAGCTAAAATTCTAACAGCATTTCCATTTGTAATGTGTGAACTTAGTATAATTCTTGCAACTTTTAAAGATTTGTCCTGAAAATTCATAGTGCTGGTGTGGAATATGAGAGAGCAAATTTCTTTATTGTCTTTAAGTGAAGTGCTGTAGATTTAGCCATGTGCATACTTAGAGTCAAAATACAATACAAGAAATGCTGTGTATATATAAAGGGAAAAATTTAGTGATGTAGCAGGTCTTAAATACCTTTTTACAGTAGTTGATGTCAGCCATTTGTTCTCATTGAGATTTTTGATTCAGTTCAATCATCATGCCCAATACGTACTATATATAAATATTAAAATCTGCTTTTCACAACTTCCCTTGGTGTCTGCAAGTGCAACTTCTCAGCTGTGCAAAGACCTCTACAAATCTGCTTCCTACTAATTCGCTGAAAGCAGAGGCAAACATATTCTCTTGTGTGCACTCAAACAGATCCTTGCAATTTATCATACCACTGCAAATTTAAACAAAGATTGCTCGGAGATAGTAACTGTATATGAAATAATATGACAGGTCGAATAAGCCACTCCTGATTTCTACATTTCTGTTGTAGGATATAGAGACACTGCAGAGCCTACGACTGCATCTACTTTCACGGTGTAAAAATGAGAGTTAGCGTAATCATCTAACAGCTTATATCTTCCTGTATACAAATCTCCATTAAAAAATAGAAAAGAAGTAATGCACAGATGTTGTAGTGAGTAAAAAGGAAAAGACAGGAACTTCCAGATGGTCAACTGTGTGCCCTGCAGGATGCTGCAGTGTGAACCTCTGGAAAAGCAGGATAGCACTTTATTTCCTGCCTCCTCTGGCCACAGTTATGGTATTTTGGGGATTTCCATTTGCTGCTTCCATCTGGAGGAAGCCCTTTTCCTGTTGCCCTTCAAATGGAAATGTATCAGTGTTAAATACAGGATTGTTCCAACAATGCACAGTGTCGTGAACTGGAAATAAAATGAACAACAAGAGAAAAAAAAGGCTCTTTATCAAAGTATCCTGCTTGCACAATTGATGCATGTTAGTCACTGTCAAAGTACGCTGAAATAAGAATGTCTCCTTTTCTTTCCTTTTCTTTTCCTTTTCTTTTCCTTTTCTTTTCCTTTTCTTTTCCTTTTCTTTTCCTTTTCTTTTCCTTTTCTTTTCCTTTTCTTTTCCTTTTCTTTTCCTTTTCTTTTCCTTTTCTTTTTCTTTTCCTTTTCTTTTCCTTTTCTTTTCCTTTTCTTTTCCTTTTCTTTTTCTTTCCTAGTGGATGTGATAGCTATCTTCAGAAGATAGCTGAAGTCACTGAAATGACTTTATAGCTGTGTTGAAAATTTCTTCTAACATTTTTAAAGCTATTGATTAAGGATTTGTACTGTTCAAGGTGTAAACCAGTACCTCTTCTGAGGAGGTAGAAGATTATTCCCTTGGCGATAGGGAGTGCAAGTAATTTCACAATTATAGGATTCTCACATATTTTTTCAAAGCAGGTGAGGTTGGACGCTCCCCTGCAAGGTTTCTGGGGTCTTTATGGTCTAGTCACCCTTGAGTTCCCCTGATCAGCCTGGCTGGCCCCAGGCTGGAAGGGACCTTAGGAAGGCACTAGTCCAACCTGCTGCTCTCAGCAGGGTCAATACTGAGTTTGGGCTAGGTTTCTCAGGGCTTTGCCCTGTTGGGTTTTGAAAATCTTCAAGAACAGAGGTCCACAACATTTCTGGGCAGCCTATTCCCAGACTTAATGGTCTTCATAGGGATTTTTTTTCCCTTATTATAGCCTCTGGACTTGAAGTTTTGGTTGTCATATCTTGTTCTCCTGTACTTTCCCCACTAAGGAGCCTGTCTCCAACTTTTCAGTAACTTCTCTTTAGGCCCAGGGTTGCTGCTGCAGGTGCCCCAAAGCTGTCTCATCTCCAGGCCGAATAACTCCCATCCCTCGGCTGTTCCTCACATGACTCTAGCCTTGGCCATCTTGATGGCCTCCCCTGGACTTGCTCGAGATCATCAATGTATTTCTTGCCCTGGGAGACCTAAAGTCGGATGCATACTCCAGATGTGGTTTGATGAATGCTGAGGAGAAAGGAGAATAATCTGTTTCCATGATCTGTTGGCTACACTGTTGTTGGTACAGCCCTGTAGCTAATACTGAATTCCCAAGATAGATCTAGTCCAAAAATTTTTACAATGCTTAAATGTAAGAAACAGAAACCAGGATGACTTACAATTACCATTATTTTTATTCTTCTATTCTTTTTTTTTTAAGCAATCAAACCTTCTAAAATTAGATCTAAGGATCACAAGTTAAAAAAGAAAGTTGATGTTGGTTTTTATATCTGAACAAACAGAATTTGTACCCAGAGCAGAGCTCTTAGGACTTTTTCTGTCCACTTTTTTTGATTTAAAAACCAAAAGAAGTGTTCAGATTTAACAATAAATCCTAACTCAACTCCCTTACATGGACGCAGCTGCCTTTAAGACATCCTGGGTATAGCTTTTTATTTTTGGTTCCAACCTGTATACTGTATAACAGGGTCTTGGAAGTCCTGCTGTGAGAAATTTTATTTTATTTTATTTTATTTTATTTTATTTTATTTTATTTTATTTTATTTTATTTTATTTTATTTTATTTTATTTTACAGTATTTCTCTAAACTCACCAAAATCTCAAATCTCAGAGTCTAGTTTTCTATTCTTGGTTTTAAAAATAAATAATAATAATAAAAAATGACACATAGCCACTGTCGGTATCTTCAGGGCATGGTCTGATTTGCTATGTTTTAGCACATACAATATGCCTCCAAAAGCAGAACAAAGATTAATGATGTTCCTCAGCTGGAAGAGCTAATTATTAATGAATGTTGTTCAGTAACACTGTCATAGTTATCTGTCACTGATTTGTAATGCAGGGATTAATTAATAGGAGAAGACCTAGACATTTCTCCTCAGTTTCCATAGATGTCTACTGCTTGCTTTCTGCAAGGGACTAACTGACTAGCTAGCAAACTGTTGGCTTTTCTTTCCTGTTAACCATGCCCACATAATAGAGTACTTTTTTAATTAGGTGGCAAGGCTTGTTACTGTGCGAATCAGAGACAGCTAATTTTTTAAAAAACCACAAGAGAAAAATTAGTTCAGAATGTTTCTGCATTGCATTCCTTTCCCTGACACGATATCCATCTTGTGTGGGATTTATAAATTACAGCTAGCAGTAGTTATTTTGCTATAGGGTTGCGATTTTGAAATAAGTACTGGGAAAGCTTGCTTGTGTTTTGAAGGTATGAAACTCTTGATGCTAGTTGTTCTAGCATCTATTGTGTTGGGTTTTAGATCCATTGGAATTAGTTTTTCCCCAAAATTTTCGTCTCAAAGCTGCAAGATTAATATATTTCTTTGGCATTAGTATTTAGCTAACTGGGCTGAGATTAGAGGAGCTGTATATCAGCATTCCTTCTGATGTCTTTCATCTTAAAAGAAGAACAGAAGAAGTTGCAGTATGACCATGTGAAAATTAGAACTATTCATTGCTAGTAATATATCTGGTCTTTAGGCTAGTTATTGTTATCAAAAGTCACATGACCACTTTTTAAAAGAAATCTTATTCTTTATATGTGTATTCTTAGGTAACACATAATTTCAGCAGGGAAAACAGTAATTGATGTAGTGTACTTGAAGCAACCCAGATGTCTTTCCTGAGGGGTTATTGCCATTGTTAACCATGATAGTAGAGGGAAATGTCTTCCCATCTTCTTGTAAAGATGTTCTCTTGTTCTCTTATCTCTTGTAAAAAGTCTAATATTTCATGTGAGGATACCATTGCATCAGCATGAAACTCAGTTGTTCTTTTCATTTTACACTGGATTTATCAACCCATTTCAGTCGTTGCAGAAAGTGATGTTTTACTGTGAGATAACTTTTGTTTTCATAAAGCTGAAAAGTAATTTAAAAGTAGTATTTAAATGTACTGGGAAATATCAGTATGTTTTTAAAAAGTGGAGTGATAAGGAAATACTGACTTTTTTTAGCTTTAGACTCTCATAAAGATGGATACCCGAAGGCATGTTCAAATACTCCTGATATTCTAGCACATCATGTGTGTGCCTTTCCTAGGCTGTGCAAGCAGAAGAGTTAAAGAAGATGGATCTAACTTTCAGAATTGCCAGGCTACATGTGATTCATTGAATCCTGCTTGACACAAAATTCCTCTCCCTTATGCAAATCTGACCTGCAGAGAGGGAATTAGGAATCAGGATTCCTGCATTAGGAATCAGTTGATTTTGCATGGGGAGGGAGCAGGAACTTGCCAGCAGTTAAATATTTTAGAGCCTTGTGCTCTTCACAGAAGATTGCAAAGTAAAGTAAATCAAGGCAAGTTATTTTCATGTATGTTTATAACATTATTAATTCTCTCCTTGAGATACTGCATTCAAAACCTGCGTGAGGAATTCATTCTTAGTAACAGTTGTGGACTAAAATTGATACGGATTTGGTTTTCGACATGTTAATAGCCAGGTAGCCAGAACTGGGGCACATGAAATCACTTAATTGATTTTTAAAACATTTCCTTTTAGGTTGGCAGATCCTTTAATGTATGTTCCTTTTTTTTTCTTTTTTTTAAAAAAAAATTAACAGTCCAGGAACAAGTGCTATGAATGCTAGGAGGTTGCTTGGGAAGACCAGTGTTTTCATTCCATGAATTAGGTAACATATATAAAATGCCATCTCTTGTTAACAGAATTGGGTAACAGAATAACAGAAAAAAGCGTAAAACATAATTAGGAGGAACTCTTTTTGCTGCTGTGTTATAATACCCGAGTTAGTAAAAATTGTGCTTATCATTCACTCTCATTCCTGAGTTACATGTGGTATCTAGCTAGATTTTTCCTTACGCTTAGAAGAGGAAGTATCTGAGATATAGCTTTAAAGTCAGCAGAAGTGATCTGTGCTTAGTCTAAGACTGCAAATGATGTCAATAAATTAATGGCCTTGTGGGTATTTACAGACAGGGGATAAATAGAGGTATTAGGAATGCAGTCTTGAACGCAAAAGAAGGAAAAAGTCTTTTGTGAAGTGTTTAATCAAAACTGCGCAAGAAGATACTGTCAGTGTTGTCTACAGTGCTACCACGATCTTATTGGGATGAAGCTGTTTGTTGCTGTTTTTTTTTTTTTTTTTTAATCATAATCCTGCAAAAACATGTTGTCCTTTAAGGACCTTTGCCCACAGCCTGTAACGTTATTGGCTTTCATCATGAACAAGTTAAAAAGATTTCTGGATGGATTGCTAACCTGGTTAGCAGGTTGGTTTTGCATTTGCTTGTGGTTTTGTTTTGTTTTTCCTTTGGGTTGCTCCTGTCTGGTAGTATCCAAAATAACAGATTCAGGGCCCCGAGGGAGACTGAGTGTTTAGAAAAAAAAAAAAAACCAAGCAAATGGCCTCCATCCTTTAACAAACATCCTTATTTGCACTTTCCTTTATGTGTTTTTTCTGGTAATCATGAGCAGACAGCATCTCTCAGTGCACTCACACCTCCTTCCTGGCTGTCAGTCTTGTATTATAGTATAATTAAGCTGATTATGTATTCAGATTGCTTCTGAAAGAGCAATTACTAATAAGAAGGATTCAAAGTAATAAAAAGTGTTATGATGGCCTCGACCTTACAATATTTGATCTTTGCGTCTTGCATTGATTTATTGCAAGTTTTGAGTGGTCAGCATCCTGCTGTGACTGTCTCTGTTCTGTTTTTGGAAACAACTTCAGTCAAATATAGAACATGTACTGCTACCTGAACCATCTTATAGCTTTAAAATAATAATAGCAAAGATGCAATGAGATTGGTTTATTATTTGAGTCAGAATTACTGAAAGCACTAATATAAAGGTTTAAATTAATATCATTTACATGAGGCTCCTGTGAATGATAAAGGAATCTTTGGTAGTTAGGCACAAAAGAGAAATAACTGAAGAAAACATAACTGTATGAATGAGGTATCGGTGAGAGTACCCTAAGGCTGCCAGGGTGCACCAGAAGTAATGACTTTCAAGTTTACCAGACCTCCATGCACATACACATTAAAGTCTAGGGCTCATCCTCACTTTTTCCCCCAACCTGTGAAATAACTACCAAAGATTCCTTCAAACACCAAAGATGTCTTCAAAGACATCTTTTATTGTAATTATTCTCTTTAATTCAGTAGTTTTTTTGTTTTGTTTTCATTACGGTGTTTGTAGAAACACACACCAAATAAACTACCTAGTTTATTGGCTTAAATGTTTATAACACTTTTTTTTTTTTAATAGAAAACAATCCTTTGGCCTTGCTCAGGCTTTGAAAGGGAAGTCTGGTTACATTCTTCAATTATTGTCTTTCGAGCAGCAATGATATTGCTTGTTAATGGTGATATCTTCATAGTATCACTAAATTAATTAAAATATTCTGAAGCAAATGAACTTTCAAAAAATGTGCAGATGGAGTAAAATAGGTGAATAATATGTACATGGAGCCCTTAGAAATCTTAATTGCTTTTGTGACAGATAAAGAAATCACCTGGGTGATGAAAGCAAACTCCATCAGCTAAAGATGTGCAGATTCCTTTAGTCCCAATAAAATACTGGTTGACTTTTTTTGGTTCCATAGGGAAACCAAATTTTATTTATTTATTTATTTGTAATCCTTCCAGAGTTATTGGGCCCTGGCTTGATTTGATCCTTTTATTTTTATTTCAAAATTTATTTAATCTTTTTAGCAACAGTGATTTTTTTTCCCAGAGACACTGACCGAGCAGGGCAGGTGTCTTCTGCCACATAGCCTCTCTTCTATGATTGACTGCATTACTGTGTTTTGATGTACAATGATGTGTCCAGTAGTTAGAGAAGTATGCAGAACTTTATCATATTTATATACTGGGAGATGCAATGTTTTTTTCTATGTCACTTTTCTATAAAGAGACAAGATGGATCTGAAAAAGCCCATTATTTTGGATGTATTTTAGGAGAGCAAATTTCCCTCTGAAGCTATAACTTTGTCAGGGTTTTGTCTCTTGCTTTTAGAAATCACATGGCCTCCTGTAGGAGGTCCGCTTCTGAAAGCATAAGAACTATGACTTTTTTTTTTAAGAAAGAGAAAAAGAGAGAGAGAAAGAAAAAACCCCATGGATTATGATTATTTTACTGGCATTACTCCAGACAAACACTGTCACCTTCACTGGAAGGAAATTGGGTTACTTTTGAAGAAATACAAGTGAAGTATAATTTGCTGACATATTGAATGTTGTTACAGGAGAGAATCATTAAATAATAACATGAGTGTAATGAGATCACATTTCAGAGGATTTTACATCCTTTTATGAAGGATCGGAAGGCAAGCAGATAAGGACAGTAAGCTGGAGAATATGGAAGAAGGCAAATGGTCTCAGAAAAATAACAGCCAAAAAGAATGAGGACAATATTAGCAAAGTGAAAGGTGGGGTAGCAGGTGCCTCATACATAAGAGCAAAGAAATGAGACAGGCTGGTCTTCGGGAAATACTGAAATATTGAACGAGTAGATTTCAGTATTCAAATAAAAGCATATGCTTGGTGGAAATCTAGAAAGATAATGCAGACAGCTAGGCCAGATGGGAGATGGTTAACAAAAGAAAACACTGTCTGCAAAAAGGATTTGAGTAATAGCATCTTGAAAAGAGATTAGAAGATTGTGACATAAAATGAGTTTTTTTAAAGAGGAGGTGATCAGGTATCTAAGAAGAGGTGTCAATAGTGGCAAATGTGAGATGGAGGTGAAAGAAGGGTGAGGAAAGTATGTGTGCCTGGATGTTGCTGGTGACCCCATTTGGTATTTTCATTTGCTTTTTGGTTGGGAGGGAGGGTGTTTCTCTTCAGATGGTGATCCAGTTTTGTGTTCTGCATCAACATGGCAGCTGGTGGGAGGTACGGGGCAAACCTATCCTGGGAATCAACTAATTTCTTGTGCTAGTATGTTTTCATTTCCAACTTACAAATTTCCTGTATCTCTTCTACCTTTCCCTCCATTGCACCAGCTGCCAACTCTGTTTTTTTTTGAGTCAGTGGGTCTCTGGGTAACATTAGGGATCGTCTTATCAGCTGTGGTTGGGCAATGATGAGGTTCACTGGTTTGCTTTCCTAGTAAAATTTGGTGTTGCTTTATGTCTCTGAGCTGTAGTTGTTGTTTTAAGGAAAAGGGTGCTCTGTAATATTTAAAAAGCTTTAAAGGAAAAAAAAAGAAAAAAAGGTCATGACCACCTAGAGATACTCTTTGATAAGTTAACTATGTTTGTGTATTTTACAGGAAATATGACTTTTCTTGGTAACATTATCTTAGTCATCACATGTCTCACTGGGTTATGACCTCTCTATGCTAGTGCAGCAATTAGACCTTCGATTATTTCTTTTCTTCCAGAACATATTTAAAAATAATTAAGTAGTGCTGTCATATGCTGGCTGAAGGAATACATTCCAGGGCATTTGTTCTGCATTTCATATTATATGACTTCAATATGGATTTTAGAAAAATGGTGGCTATACATTACTTAAACTTTGATTTTATATGTTTTTTTTGTATTTTGAAAATGAACTTATTGACACTCCCTTTTTTATGTTCAGAGAGAGAAAAGTTGCTCATTCTTAGCTCTTCTGTTTTTCTTACTGTGTCTACACATTTTATTTTAAAGTTTACTTAGTAACATTTCAAAATTTCAAAATGATTTAACTTTACATTCTGTTCTCTCCTTTTTTTTAAAGTGATTATTCTAGAACAAAGCTTAAAGGTGGATTTATTTCAGCGATCTTGAGGAAGAAGAAACTGTGTGAGTTTTTTAAACGCTTGCTTGCTTTGGGAGTCTTGTGTGTTACTGTTCTTGCAAAATGGAGTGTGTTTGCTCTGACAGTTGTGAAGGACTGAAATGACCCAAACCATCACGACGATGGCTAAAATGCTCTCGGGACTCCTTAGCCCTGTCTCTGTGAGGAAGTCTTTGCTGGAAAATCTGTTATTTGTTTATTCTTCTTTCATTGCAGCTGCTCTGTTCGAAGTGCTTCAGATGCTCGCATGGGCCCATGAGAGTGTTTTCCCACAAACATTTTGCTTTGATTTGGTACATGCATAGTCACAGATTAGTTTTGCACTTCAACTAAGAAAGCTGAGCAGTGAAAAAGAAATCATCTTTTTTTTTTTTTTTAAATACCAAGCTATATATCTTAAACTTCCTGATTTGACAGAAGAGTTTTGCTGGTCCATGCTGAAGTGGAAAGCATGCAGTAAGTTCGTGGGGGGAAAGGTGAATTTATGCTGAAGTTCAGAGGGAGAACATGAAAGTGAGTGCCTGGGCAGGAGTTGGGCAGGACAGAGAATTTAGTGATGTGGCAGGAAGGAGGAACAAGTTCTGCAGAGGATGGATCCGTGCGAGTAGGGTGGTGCCTTTTCAGATGTGCTTGTGAAGTGTGACTCACAAACCGTAGGGCGAGTGCCATCTTCACCTATTTGACTTTGGATTTTTTTTTGATTCTTGCTTGTGAAAAGGCCAGTTTTATATATGCAAAACAACAATTTTCAGGGCAGATACCAAATTCTTCATGCAGATCAACATTGGTGTAGTAACTAGTTTTGGTGCTCACAGAAGCACAGGGTTAGCATGTTTTAATAGGTGTGAATGGAACTGCTGGTATGTTTGTGTAAGCAAGTAAGCAAGGAAACCTGCTTTTAAAAACTCCTGAGTTTATATAATTAGTGCATGCAGGGACTGGAGATTCAAAACTGGCTTTGTATTTCTCATTTTGGAGTACTGTTAAAAAGTGTCTTGTTTCTTTGACCACAAATGAATTGTAGTCTTGTAAGGCTTTCAGACGTTATTGTATATCATTGCTGCTTGTTTGTCGTTAAAATAAAGTTGCAAAATGCTGGTTACCAAGAAGTGTCCTTTTTGTTGGCTCTCTAAGGAATACAGTGTGTATTAACAAGAAACAGAGAGCTATGAAAAATGCATGAACTGCCAGGAACTACTGCAAACAAGGGTACTGCAAACGAAGCCACGATAACCTAGTACACTTAGAGAATACACTTCTATGATAAAATATTAATCCATCTTATTCAAAAAAAAAAAAAAAAAAGAATGGGGGGGGAGTACTCTTCTCTCCATCGATTTACATGTGTCTACATGTGTTTGATAATGCACTTCCTGTGTTGTTAATGTGTTGGCTATCATTCTTAGATATGCTGAACCTAGAATAGGCAAAAAACTGAATCTTTTAAGGTCCTTCTGATTCGTAAGTGTGTTTGCATCACCAACACAGACTGATACAATAGGAACATATCAAGCTCTACTTTAAAATCCAGCTTTGCTATCCTTTCTCTCATTCCTTGGCAATGCATTTCCAGACCTCCCATCACTCTTTAAATGCTTGAAACTCTTAACCTCCAGCAACAGTTTCTTCAGAGCCATCCTGTGCCTTCTTTATAGCTGCACCAAATTATTCATTAGTCATAAGTAGATAAGTAGCTTTTGTTACCGATTCACTTATGCCTCTATTCTGCTTGTTATTTATTTCTAGAAACCTGGTATTTTCTCTTAGCCAGGGTTGAATCAAACAAGCTGAACTCCTTTAGTGTTCCCTTAAGTCTCCTTATAACCCTCTGTTTTATTCCAGATTGAAGGTGAATAACTAAAACTGTGACCACTAATGCTGACGGGCCAGTGCTTGGTATAATGACATTCGTATTTCCTGCATTTGCGTAGAATAACCCATAGAGATGCCTGTGTGAGCTACCTGTTTGATTATAGCCGAGTTAGAACAGTTTCTTCTAGTCAGCTAAAAGGGCAAGCAGTGCTGCTCGTGACCACTTAGTTTCCACTTAAGATCAGCTTTTTTTTTTTTTTTTTTCTCCGTATGGAAGAATATAGGAGTTTAGTCTTTCTTTTATGATATTACCAAATGTAATTCCCTTTCTCTTCCTGTAGAACTCAAGATCATGCAGTTCTCCTGAGAGGCTGATCTTGCTTTTTATATTGACTGTATCTCCCAACTCTGTGTTATCTGTAAGCTTCATTATCACTCATATTTTTAACTGCTGCGTCAATTAGAGAAAATATTAAGGCCTTTGCCAAGATCTATCTTCAAGGGATTCTGCTAATAACCTTTCTGCAGCAGGAGAGTACTTCTAGCACTGCTCAGACCACTTCTGTAGCCAAGCCACTTCCATTTTATACTTTTAATCCTTGATTTAATTCATTTCTCATGTAATGTATTATCAGCTGCTTCAGTGAACTTGGAATAAAAACAGACTTACTGCTTGGAAGCTGGTTAAGAACAATATTATGTGGGTGTGTTTGGTAAACCTGTGCTTGAGTTTAACACCTTTCTGTGGCTGTGTCCATCCTGTTTTCCTTCAGAACTGTTTGTGAGGTTTTGTGTAGAGAGGTGTACAGCATGGACCTTTTCATTCTCATATATATGCGCTCCTCTTTCACTCTCTGGAGTGCTAAGTTGGTTAGAAGCTTTTGCTTCTAGGTTTATACATTAGTTTTTTTCTGTATTAGGTTAGAGATTGACTTCTTGGTTTGTACAGGTTAAGCATCTTAATTTTTCCCATGTACATGTTTTTATTAATCTTCAGTATTCTACTGTCTTTTTTGCACCAAAATAATGTGAAGATTTCCCCTGGAGATCTTCACCAAAAGAGCTTTTTTATTTTATTTAATTTTTTTAGTTGCTATCTTTCTTATTCGAGTATTCACTCAAGCATTCACTAAGTTCAGTTAATTTAGTCCTGTCTCCTCTTTTTGGCCAGAAGAGCTTTTCACCAGGCTTAAATTATCAAGCTGGCAATAAAAACACCTGTAAAATATATTGCTGCAGATCTGCTGAATAACAGAAACAAATTACAGGCAGAGCTGTCACACGCGTGGCTTCTACATTGCACAGCCCATTTTCGTGCTGTCGCTGGCAGCCGGCTGCATTGCATGGCTGGCGGGTTCCCTTTCCCCAAGGGGGCAAAAAAGCCAGAGGTGACACCAGCAGCTGCACACCTTGATGTGCTAAAAGGTTTCCCTGCTATTTAAAAGCGGTGCTGGGTGCTGACAAATGGCTTGTATGAATCACCGATGAAAACCACCTGCAAATGAAGCCATCCTGGCTGCATTAATAATTAAAGAGTCACAAAAAAAAAGAAATCATCATCCAGACTAGTTCTCCATCCTTTGTGGGAGCTGGCGGGATTGCCTTCTTGATACAAAAGCTGCAGCCAGAGGACCTCTCAGAGCAGTCGGTCTCCACAGAGGTTATCTGCTTGCTTCAAAGTCAACCACAAGGGTTGCTAGAGAACAAGCCAAAATATTTGCTCTCCCCGTCCCCGCCTGGGCAAGCACAACTGCTCCTTAGAGCATTTCCAGCCTGTGAGAGTGAGACGTAGCATTTGCCCACCACGCTCTGGCTTCTCTGCAGCGTTTAGAGTTTATCCTTGAGGAACGGGAAACAGAATTTGCCTGGGGAAGTCGAATAGTTTATTATACATCCATGTTGTCAATGTGCATATGTGCAATGTGCACACAGCAAAGTGAAGTGCTGGGAAAACTTCATCCATGGTATTTTTATGGGGAGTTTTAAAGTTGTGGAAATGACAGTTAGTGGTGTTCACTATCTATAATATTCTTCCAAACTATTCCCAGTATTAGCTTTTTTAAAAAGTGCTTTTTTTGTGAAAAATGACTAGAGAAGAGTGCTTTTTTTTCTGGATTCATAATTTCAATGCATCTAGTGTATTTATTTGAAGTACTTGTGCAGTAACTCTTTAGGACACTGATATAATTTTATATATTTATATTTTTCTCATTAAAGAAATGAAAGAAATGGAAAGGAACTGGAAATGCATTTGGAAGAGAATGTTTTAGACCCAGAACAGTTTTTTTTTTTTTCTTTGCAAGATTTAAAATTCTTAAACAAGAGCTGCTTTGTTGCACATTTATAGAGGGGATCTGTCCTTAAATAAGACTTCCTAAATTCCTCTTCTTTCCTTAATCAAAGGCTCCTACTCTAGCCACTCTCAGCCAGTGCTTACCTGAAATTTATGTTAATTTGAGACTTGTTGTGAGGATGGCTGGGTAGGCATGCTATTGCCAGCTGTTAGAATTTTGTTTAGAAGTATAAGAAAACCTGATAGTAATCCTAAACTCAGGGCAATTAGTGTTATGTGAGAAGCTCTCTTAATTTAAACTTTAGGGTTGTATTAAAAAGATCAATTGCATGTTCAGAGTGTAGCCTAAAGGGAAATGAAATCCTCCTATCTGTACCCCAAACCTTAAGAAAATAACTTTATGTGAGAATAAAAATTTAAAACATAAATAACTTTTGACTTTTTTTTCATATTATCTCATGTTTTTGCTTTTTGTTTGGTGTTGGCAATGTGAAGAGTGTGCAGGGCACAGGTTTCATGTGGTCTTGGACTTATATGCTTCAGTGCTGGGAGCCTGATTTTTTTATTTCAAAATCACCTGCACAGTTTCTCTTAGAAACACTTCTCTTCCCACCTTGAGTCTTTCTGCAATTTGCTTTTCCAAAGTAAAGTAGAAACGGAATAGTTTTGCCTTGCTGTGAATACCCAGTGAGACCTGCTATATGAGAGGTGGCTCCCGTTGATGGGGCTTCCCCGCGGCTGGGTCTGATGTGCTGCAGGGGTGGCCTGGGGTGCAGTGACCTGGGTGCATCCCCATCTTGGAGCTTGACATCCAGACTTTCCGTAATGCATTAAATAACGTGTTCTATAAAAGCCTTCCAGGTTGCACGTCTTAAGAGCGTGTAGTGTCGACATTTGTGCAGAGTAATAAAATACATCTTCCAATGTTAGAGACAATTTTCATTTCATTATTTTCATTTTTTTGCATGGTGATTCATTATCTGAGTATCTGGAGGAGGGACAGTGTTACAGGGCAAAGTGGAATTGCCATCTGCTTATTTTCAGTTTGTAGCATAGCTGTAATTTGCAGGTAATTCAGTAAGTTGTCCAAACATGTTGTCTGTGGGCTTATGACTGTAATTCTTATACTTCGTCATACAGTGCAGGCAGCTTACAAACACACGCAAAAGATAAAAACTGGATAGTAAAGTAATAAAATTATTATCACTTACTTTAAAGAGTAAAATGGAAAATACCCTTCCACATAAGCTTCTGCAAATATATATTTTTTTTTGATTTTGAGCATCCTTCACTTGCACTTAACTACAACAGACTCTTATTAGTTCCTGATGTACAGAAGATTACTGGCAATTAGAGCAGACTGTTATGCTCGATTTATTTCATTTTGAAAATGAGGCAAAAGTGTTGAGAATACTCTTGAGTTTTGTTACTATTCCAGATTTACAGTAATCCTTTGCTTATGTAATAAATAAGAAAAAAACACACACACACCTACACACACGTAAGCTTTATTCACTTTATTCATGCCAAGTTAGTACTTTGGCTGTTCTTGTTGGGATGTTCTGAATTTTTAAGCAGTATTTGTGCATTGTAGGCTGCTTGCCTTCACTGGCTTTGCTGTGATCTCTCATTTTACCTAGCATTTAGTCATTCTAACAACAACAAATCAAAACACCAAATCCAAAACAGAATAAAGCTTAACCTTAAAACATAACTGCAAATGTTTTCTTTTATAAGGGAAGATGGGCAGGAAAATCCTTTTGTCAAGAGCAACAAAAAATTTGTGAAAAACACACGGTGTTTTTCTATCTGCCTCCACTCCATAATAGACACCAGGATACAAAAGCAAATATATACTTCTGTTGTTTTGTTTTGTTTTGCTTTTTCTTACCACTGAAAGTCAGGAAATAGGATTTGTGAAGACTAAAGGAAGTATGTTATATAATAATAGAAATAGAGAACTCATAATAATTCACAAGTAAGGTGAACATCTAGACAGACGCTTTGGCAAACTGAAAAATAAGAATCCTGGTGTAAATGTTCATTTCCCAAGCACAGGAGACCCAATGTTCAGATCCATCAGCACTGACTTGCCTGATGCCTAACCACAGGTCAAAGAAGATCCTCAAGGATAAGAGATTGAATGCAAAAAGCTTGCATGTAGTAAGAATTGAGTAAATGGATTAAGTATCAACAGATGGTAGTTTAATTACAAGCAGGCTCCACTTGTCACTGAAATTATGTGTTTGCTGCATTACAGAACAGGACAACAGCCTGGGCATCAGCTGCCTTAGTGTGCAGCATATCAATAACATGTTCCTGCTGAGCAGTGATAGTTCAATAGCAACGACTTCTTCCTCCGCTGCCCAACTTTGCTCTTTCGTCTTGCAGTTTGCAGGGTCCGGCCTCCCAAAGCGGCTCCCCATCCTGTCTGGGGCTCGCAGGAGGGTGTGAAAGGAGCGGAGAGCCCAAGACACCTCCCTGCAGCAGCACCCAGGTCTCACAAAAGAGGATTTTGGCTGTCTCCAAATTTGGGGGTAAATTCTGCAGACCAAAATTGTCCTCTTCTCACTCTCCTCTGCCCTTTTATTTACTCAAACTATTCCACTAAACTTCCATTTTGAGATTACTGAAAAAGTCTTATTTATTCTACATAAGTTGATTAGACAGGTTTAAATTTGGCTAAAGGAAACTTCTTTTTATTACTTCACTCTGCACTTAGTTTTGAGTGACTTATTATTATTAAATTCTCTGTCTTTGGGCAGACTATTGTTTGGAATGATTTTATTGTCTGTAAAATGTAGATAAAATTGGAATGATTTTGTCTAATCGAATTAATTCTAGGTTTAAGCCAACCTGAAATAACATGAAAAATAGAGTTGTGAGTAAAATATAAACAGATTATATTCTTCCTATATCCCAAAGTTATCAGGGCACAGTTGGACAAAACAATTACAATATTTAGCATATAAATCCTGTAAGATTAGAATACAAACACCATACACAGTGTTGTGTTGAACAGGTGAAAATACTTTACTCTCATCTGCAACTGAGAGGATCAAGCAGAACAGATTCTCATTAGAGTGTTTCTTTGTGTTAAGAATTTTAAAACTGAGGCAGAATATCTTTGACATTATGGAACATAAGGTGTCTAAGCCGTGTTCCCGAACACATTCGTATCTCAAGGCTTTTATGAGTCCAAGTTACCTATTAATGACATTTATAATTCATCATCAATGCTTTTCCTCAGATTGCTTGTCTTATGTTGTCTATCTGTAAGTCTCCTGTACTATATCTGTACAGCTTATGCATAGTTCCTGGTGGCTTGATCTCCAGACCTCAGTAAGCTTCCAGTGATGGTATACTTATTTAGAGATTCTCTTCATTTGTGTTATGAAGATAATACTTTAGTGACTTCACAGATGTTCTACTTCATTCAGATCTGTAGAAATAATCAGCATGTTTATATTCGCAAGAGGCACCTAAAAGAAGACTTGTAATTGAAATAATATTCAATTTAAAAAAGAGTAGTCCAGAAGGTGGCTGATGGCAAATGTCTGTCACAGGATTTTATTTGAAAACTGTCATATAACTTCCAAAAAAAAAATCCACTGAAGCAGAACACCACAATGAATTTTGTTAATAGCTAATATTAAAAAGGTAGATTTTGGAAAGAGAATGACTTGCGTGTTGGCACTTGCAAAGCTTTTGAAATGTCAGCATGAGAAGTCATACGGGATTTAAAATGCAGTTCTGATGCTTTTAATATCCTCTTCAAAATCTGTTTTAGATCATATTCACTTTTAAAATTGCTATATTAGTGCAGCTGAAGATTTTTAAGTCTTAATGGTAGGCCTTTTATTTTTAACTCAAGTTACAGATTAAGAAAAATATGACTGATGTTTGTATCTACATAGATTTTTGTCTTGTATCCATCTGACGTTACCCAGAGTATAATTTATTAGTAATAATGGCTTATCTCTATCAAAGCTCTATCTTTCCATTATAATATGTTTCAGATTTGGTTTCCTGGAGATGGCTTAAATACTTAGTAAATAATGTTAATGTAAAATAACATTTGAACAAAGTGAGCCTCTAACTCTGAGCATGGTATTTGAAATTTGGGAAGCCACAAATCAAATGGGCGAATAGGGAAGATACAGGCTGTCTGCAGTTTGTGCAACCATTTTATGTATCCATAGTGGCCAAGGAGCTTAGATTTTGCAGCTGTGGTACTTTACTTCTAGCTCACATAAACTAATGTTTCTGATCTGTCCTGTTGCGGGAACTCAGATTGGTTCCTTTCCTGTCTCTCAGTAGGGGTTACTTGGATATCCCCATTTTTTTTTCTTTGTTGGATGCCAATATCAACCAATATCAACAGCAGAGGTTAAGGGGAGGTAGAGAGAAGCTGCTCTGATGGGGGTCAGAGCATGCAGAGGAGAAACTCGAGCTTTCCTGGTTGCAGTTTTGAGTTTGGATCCTGTTGGTGGGCCGTAGATTCCCAACACGACTGATGTGAAAATGCAAGAAGCTTTTAAGTCTCCTGTCGTAGAACTGTAAAGTTAAGTGACTGTTTTTAAGAGTGCTTGCTATCTTCTTTGCTAACTTTGGGCAATTTTAAAGCAGTGTTAACTGTGGATTTGTTGAGTCGGAGGCATGAAATCTGTGCTTTGGGTTCAGGATAGTGGAGGGAAGAGCAGGCAGTGTTCCTTGGCCTTCCTGCTCAATAGGAATGTGTGATGGCCCTTTTACTGGGAAATTCTCAAACTATCCCTAGCCATGGGAAATTGGCCTTTTGAGAATATTTGGGTACTTCTTGAGCTCCATAAAAGGTACAAACTCTTCTCCATTCATAATAACTTTGGTTTAGGAAACTTGTGTTCCCAAGGTTTTTAGGTGAATATTGCCCTTGTGATCTTTTCTGAAAGGTTCTTGCAGTTGCCCACGCCATTTACCCACACCTGGGCCATACTGGAGGAGCAGCTGGGACTGGCAGTGGTGACGTCTTTGAGGTGGGATATAAAGAGGTGGAGCAAGCATCACTCACCTGCAGATTGTGGCCTCCATCAACCCCTGTTCTGGCCACTTGGTTTCCCCATAGCCCTCTGATTTCTGTTCTCTTTCTGAGTGCCTGGGGGTGGTGGGTACAAGCAAGGGTGAGTTATGGGGGGAGCAGAGTGAATGAGAGAGAAGTGTGTTTCTTGAAGAGAGGATTCAGTTTAGGTTTTTAAGCTAAATGTGCTGAGTGAGAAAGCAGTGTTTGAGGTGCTGTATAATTCAGAAATCTATCTCTGTTCTTTGTTTGTAAGATACTCCAGAAAGGTCATCCAGATTAATAGGGGTTATTCTTAACTCAAGAGATAAGTATTTTATGATTCAGGTTTTGAATGAAATGCATCCCAGTGCAAAACTATTTTGGCTCATGTGTTACTTCTTAGTGTTTCAGTCTGTTTTCAGACCTCCTGTGTGCAAACACAGATGACATAAAGTCAAAAAGCACAATATAAATATTTGTACATGGATATGGCATAAGGACAAATGTTCCCAGTGGGCATTTTTGTGAATCTACGCTCAGTTTACATTTGTCAGAGAAAAACACAAAGATGCTTGTGTTTTTAAATTTCTCATCTCACCCACGCATGCTGTGATAAAGACTTTATTTCTTCTCTATTTTTTTTTCCTGAGTTCTGGTTGGAAGGCAATAGGCTGTCTGTCCAGCAGTTGACCATTTAGTGAGGCCCCATGGTTGGCAGTGGGACTGCTGAGTGCTGTTGAGAAGTGCTGGTGCTTCACAGGAGGTCTAGAGTAGGCATGAAGGGGTGCCTGTGCTTAGTGCCATAGGGATGCCAAAACTATCTAGAATTTTGCTAGTTGGCTCTTTCTTACTGCTGAATGGAGTTAATAAAAGTACTTTGGTCTTTTTCTGATATTCTTTGTTAAAAGGTTGGCTAGACTTCTTGCCACTTTCTAGCAGTCACAAATGTGCGAGAGGGTGCTTGCTGGGCTAAACAGAGAGGCTGGAGTAGGCAAATATGCTGGAAAGGAGAAACAGGGGGGCTGCTGATGAAGTGATTTGATGTGGTTATAAGGGCATGGTGCAAAATGAGACCAGGATTGAAAGTTGGGCATGGTAAAGAGGATGGTAGGCTCTTCGTTCAGACATTAAGGAATGATTATCATTTATGGGGCAAAAACTTGAGAAATAGGAGCCCTGGGCAGCTCACAGACATCACAGGTAAAGACAGGAGGTAAAGCACAGTGTGTTGTGGTGGGAAGCAGGGCAGTATTGCCAAAGAACCTAGGACAAGATGTCAGAAGGCTTCATTCTGAGAGGACCTTGGCCTTTGCTAGCCCGCCTGGAGGAGGAAACTCAGCGAATGCTTTCAAAAAATGGGAAAGGACTTAATTCTTTGCCACTAGCAAATTTATTTTATATGTATTTATACATATTTATTTACCTTATGCTGCATAGCTCCGTAGTATAGTATCTCACTGTGACGATTAATACCTTCAATTTTTAGGATAGCATTGATAGCTGTAGAGAATTGTGCTTTGATGTAGGCAGCTGATTCCTAAAAAGTTGAAACAAAGTTTTTAGAATTTTACATGAATCACTGTTTTTTTCCTAATAAGGTTGCATATTGGCAATAAAATTGCTGCATGGTACAGTATGTTTGGATATATGTTCTATCCATTCTCTATTCATCTTAGCAAAACTAGCATGAGCTTTGATACCATGTTAAGCCTGAATTTTCTGTTTGTGTTTTGAGTTTTCTCTAATTTTCAGAATGCAGATCTCACCTTGGAGAATATGAAGAATTAGATTTATCAGATTAGGTTGAAACAAATATCTTTCAATTATCTAGCTTATATTTTTACAATCTTTAATAGGAATGGTCAGCTTCACTGTAACACTCACTCAAAAGTGCTCCTTAATATTTTGTTTCAGCTGTACTGAACTGTCCTGATCACCGTATGAACTTGCCTCTACTCCTATTTCAGAAAAAAGAGCATGTAAATTAGAGCCAGTGTTAAACTTCTCTTAATTTACCCAATCAAAGTAAGTTTTAGTCTTATAACATGGTGTCAGCTATGTGAAAACAGATCAATCCAGGAGAACTCCTATGGAGATCACTGTGAGGTGGAAGCAGTCAAACCAGGCAAACCACTGCCAAACCAGGCATCAGGATCATTTGAGCCAAATCTCTTTCCTTTTTGAATCTGTAGGTGAGCAAATGACCTCTTTCCCCAAAATCTTATCAACACTGAATCTGGGAGTGTTGTATTATAGCAAAAAATTCCTGCTTGGCACAGATAGGTGTTTCACATTATCAGAGCGAATGTGATATTAGGTTTAGTATCTACTGTGAAAGATTTGGCATGAGACCTTACTACAGCATTTGGGACAAATTTGAATGTGAGCACTCAGTTTTATTACTCATGTACTATTTCTATGTCTGATTTAGCTTGTGGTAAAATCAGTTAATTTAGTGTACAAGGGTATCTGGGTCTTCTCTTACAACCCTGCTACGTGAAGTACATTTTGCAAGTTTCTGCTGGAATAGTGTTAATTACTATATCCCATACATGTTTTGATTTTTACAGTTTTATCTAACTTTCAAAATATGGCTTCATTTTAATGCTACATTGTTATCTATCAAAAAATAACTACATATTAACACTACAAGATTAAGTTAATTTAATTTGTTCTATTCTCTGTATTCTTGCAAATTCTGTGCCACATTATCTTACTTGGGGGTGATGGTTGATATTCTTGGTATTTCCTGTCTAGCTTATGCTCAACCTTTAAACTACTTGTGAATCAAATTGGAAATCTTGTAAAGTAGTACATGATAGGTAGCGTACTTTATTTTTATACTATCCCAAGCACACTTCCCCCCCCTTTTTTTGTATTTAAAAATAGTATTCTGGAATAACATTTTTAGCAAATCTGTTTAAGGCTTTTGGCCTTGTGGAGTTCGAATGAATTTTTTTAATTTTTTTTTTAAAGTAAATCCTTTGTTTCAGAACACCCTCAAAAATCTGTTAATAAGGAAATATTTTTTTTGTGAAGCTTTTTAAAATGAGCCTTAAATTTTATTTTTAACCATAGATGTGAAGGCAGTGGATGATTTCATGTTTGTACTATAAGTAAGAATGCAATCTAGAACAAGTTTGAAGTTAGGATTGCATAAAAATGACTTTAATTTTTACAAATTAAGAAAATCCGTATTATTCCATTGATATCTTACATATATTTTTTGTACCTGATTGAAGTGTTGGGCTGGCATTATGTTTGTCTCCTCTGTGAGTTTGTTGTTCCTCCCTGCCAGTTATCTAAGACAGGAGACATACAAGGACTAAAGGTAAAGATTTGCTACTGCTAACCTAAAGAATAAATTTTGTGCAGAAAATGGGTATTGTAGGGGAGTTATGAGCAAAGCGTGTCTATGTGTGTGGATGGAGAGCTCGGGGGATGTTCACAGTTGAAAGTCATGGTTGTGCAATGTAGAGGATAATTTCATTTCTCTGACCTCTTCTGACCTCTACCAAATTTAAATTTACTAACCGTGTGGGGTCTTTTTCCGCTGTTATTTTGGTTTACCCTAATGAAAAGGAAAGGACTGAGAACTGGGTTGGGAAATGTTGTTATGAAACAGGTGTAAGAAAAGAGAGAGCTAAACTAGTTAGGCAAGGTGACAAATTCATAAACACAAACATTTCCATTAGATTTTGCAGGTGAAGTTCCCCAAACGCTCTTCCATCAGTAGTTTGAAAAGCAGTAACAAAGGAAAAAACTTATAGAAATATGAGAAAGTAGGAAATACTTGGAACTGGAGAAATTTCTGTGACTTGTATTTTCATTAAAAAAAGATATGGAACTTTGCTAACTAAAGGGGCCTTAATACTGCTTTGCAAAAGGCAGAATATGATATTAAATGATAATAAACAGCTGCAGACTATTGTTTATTTTAATGTCCACAGATGGATCCACATATTGATCTAAGGGGCAAGCTCTGTATTAGAATTTCTCTCTGAGCAGCATATTTCTATTCCATAAACCAAACTGCAGATGGTTATTTATGCATATATTCTTATATGCAAACAAATGAGAGGAAAGCTCAAGCTGAAATTAACTGAATTCCGGCTGGAAAGCGGCTCTGCGAAGAGGGATTTGGGGGTCCTGGTTGACAACAGGTTAACCATGAGTCAGCAATGTGCCCTCCCGGCCAAGAAGGTCAATGGGGTCCTGGCCTGCATCAGGAGGAGTGTTGCCAAGAGGTCGAGGGAGGGGATCCTGCCCCTCTACTCAGCCCTGGTGAGGCCGCACCTGGAGAACTGGGTGCAGGTCTGGGCTCCCCAGTACAAGAGGGACATTGAGCTTCTAGAGAGGGTCCAGTGTAGGGCCAGGAAGATGATTAAAAGACTGGAGCATCTATCCTATGAGGATAGACTAAGTGAGCTGGGCCTGTTTAGTCTGGAGAAGAGAAGGCTGAGAGGAGATTTGATCAACATGTTCAAGTACCTGAGGGGTGACTGTAGGGAGGATGAGGCCAAGCTTCTCTCCGTGGTGGCTGGTGATAGGAGGAGGGATAATGGGTGTAAGCTGAAACATAGAAAGTTTAATCTCCATATGAGGAAGAACTTCTTTCCTGAGAGGGGGACAGAGACCTGGAACAGGCTGCCCAGAGAGGTTGTGGAGTCTCCTTCTGAGGAGATCTTCCAAACCCGCCTAGTTGCCACCCTGTGCCACGTGCTCTGGGTGTCCCTGCTGGAGCAGGGGGGTTGGACGATCTCTAGAGGTTCCTTCCAACCTCAGCCAGTCTGGGATTCTGTGAAATTATATTTGAAAAATGTGTCTTTTTGCACAGTGGGCTTTGGGGACTGGAATTTGTGATTTGCATTATCTTTCTAATGGATTAAGCTGACATCCTGGATCTTTGGAGAGTTCAATATATAAATCCTCACTTTGAGGGGTTAGCTGTATAAAGATTCTAATAAAGTAAGTGTAATTTTTTTTTTAAATGCATGAACATAAAGGGATTGGAATTTGCAGCCGTGAGAAAGTAAGATTGATCATTGTATGTAAGAGGGAGGAAAAAATAATTAAGTTGGTTGAGCAACAATATAGAATTCATGCAAATTTTAAGGAAATTATAATTAATTGCTATTTCTAAAATATTTTATTTTTCTATGATGAGTTGGAAATTTCTGTATGCAGTTTCTTTCTAGAGTCCAAGCTAGAAGAAACAGAACTTGATTGCATAATATTACTGACTTCATGTTTTTTGGTATTTTGCCGCTGAGATTTAATGCACTGCAGGGATTAACCCATCTGTCATTATGTGACATCCAACATGCCTCAGTATGAATTATTGTGAGTTGCTCTATCTTTGCTTTTTTAGCTAATCGCAAAATCAAGAGATGAAGATAGGAAAGCCCTCTTACATCATCCTAGCAATCATAAAGTTGTTCTGTTCAGTAGTTGGGAAATTTCCTAACAAAACAATTTTTTTTTTGTTAGAAGTTATCAGTTTGTAAAAACAATACCCCTTTCTTTACTCCAACCCAGTAATATGTATTTCTGTGAGCTCCTAAGGAAGTTGTAGAAGTCTTTCCTTGAAAACATGCTTTTCAGTTGGTTGATCACTCTTGCACCCGTGTGAAATGAATTATTCTTACTTTGCTGCCTACTGCAGACACCAAAGTTTTGGGTTCTCCTCTCAGCTTTGCTTTATCACTCTTGTCAGTCTTGACATTGATTTGAATGCAACAGCTAGGCCCAAAGCCTTTGAAACTGATCTCCCAAGCTTAATTTATCCTTGAGATTTTCTATAGCAACTGGTTTTAATAGTGGACCTTTCTTTCCTCCATTTCTCTGGAATTTATTCAAAATACAAAGTCACACTTTGTCATGGGTTTCTGCTAATCTGTTCAAATGCAGTTCTAGATTACCAAACAGTGCAATGTCCATCAGTAATGCATCTTGTATTGTATTCTGAGGAGGCACTGATAAGGAGAAAATATTTTCTATTTCTTGAGTTCAGGTAAATTGAGTCCACTTAATAAACCTGCATGTATCACATTCTCTGCTTTGTGTGCTCTGCTCTTCAGATATCATTTTAGAGCATCTTCCTCTTCTTATTAGTCAAATAATTAATTGCTTTTAATAGTTACTTCACTCCCCCGGCAATATATTCTGTGAACTATCTCCAGCATTTTGTTAGTGTTCTACCAGTCCAAAATTAAATGGTTATATCTAGACTCTATGGCACAAGTGATATATACACAGGGCTATTGGAGTCCCTTTAGCTGAAGGCCAACTTGCATAAAATATGATTTAAATGTAAATAAAATAATGGAAAAAAATTACATAGACCGCGTCACAAGTTTGTGTTGTGTAGTACTGATGCATAAATAGTATAAATTTCTTGAAAGAATTCTTGTGGGGTGTTTTTTTGGGAGGGGTTGGGTTTTTGGAATGCTGCTAAAGGTTTCTGTTTTGCACTATGAGATCATGACATATGCTTGGTATTTCTGTGAAGAGAAAAATGCAATGTTTTGAGGTCACTTTTTTTTTTCTAGAGAACAAATCGACAGGAATAATGATGGCAGTTGCCTTGAGACTATAGTAGTTTGCATAAGAATAAGGTATACCAAGGTGATAAGCAATGCATATTATTTGTTTGCTGGCAAAAATCTAGTCTTAATGTCTCACTATGTTATGGAGTTAGCCTGTTGGTGTGGATGGGTGAGGAAGCCAACCTGCTTATCATCACAAAGCAACATTGGAAGGAAAAAATCAGTCATCATTCCTAACCTGCTACATGATGATTTCTGAACTCTGGGTATTGAGGTGTCCAGCATTTATCATAGGAATAAGATGTGCTTGAAATGCAGTACAATTCCAGCAACTCATAATTACCAATTTCTGGTTCTGTGAGGTATCCAAGCATGGTGTCAGACAAATTGAAATATAGCCATGCAAGAGAACGCTTGGTTTAGCCTGGTGGGTGTGCAAGTGCATGCACATGAATCACTTAATTTATTTGATCCCTCCTTAAAGAGATTTTTTTTTGTTGTTTCTTTGGTGGTGCTGTTGCTGGTTCAGTTTCAAAAACAAAAGTGGAGGGGGGAAGAGTTCCAGGAATAGCTTGAGTGCAGAGTGCCAAATTGATTCCTGCTTATTATAACCTCAGTGCTCTGCATCTGAAACAACTCTTGCCCCCTCCCAAAACCTCCTTTTTTTAAAAAAAAGTACTCATGTGGTTCTCTGAAGGGTCCTGAGATGAATCAATAGTGTAAAAACTCTGGAATTCAGCTATATATCTGTATAGCTAGCCACTCTTGCCAATGCTTATAGCACATAGTTGAGTTTGCAAGATGTGACAAGGTGTTCTGTGCTGCTGTGCTTGAGGGGGGCGGGGAGCCCAGTGTCTGCCTTTGGTGTGGAGGAGACAAGTGTGCACTTCTCATCAGTAGCCAAAGAAGTAAAAATAGAGCCGGAGGAGCTGCTGCCTTCTAGGGCTCCGGATATTAACCTTGGGTGTGTCTGAGTGCTTAAAACAAAAAGGATTTGCAGGAAATGCATCAAGAATAGTATTCCAAGCATCTTTGTACAAATCTCATCTCACTCATTACTAAAGCCTAATTAGTATTTTAAAGAATAATCTTTCTTCTTTGGTGGTTGCTTCTCGTTGGTTTAATAATAGGCACAAATGTGCTAGTTCAAGAACACTCTTGCTCTGTTGATATATTTTGTATTGGAATAATCCTGGGCTAGAGTTTGACCGTTTCTCCATGTGCACCAGCAGATGATCTTTGCTTTCAGATGCACAGATCTGAATTCAAGAAATGTGGTTGATTCTGTTTAAATTAGTATAAACCCAACACAAAGAGAAGAATTTGACTTTTTGTTGTACTTTGGTAAGTGGAAGTTTGCCCAGCTTAAAGGCTTTAGGATTTGGCTCAGTATTTATTTTAAATCCTGATTTCCCAGACATAAACTGTTTTAATGGAAGCATCCAGATATTTAAGAATATGCTGCAATTGTATTTTTGTGTGCTCCGGATATGCTTTGACTAAAAAGAATTAGCAGATGTTTGAACCACATAGGCTCATTTTTCCTGAGGTGAAATCATTCCCATGTTGCAGTAACACTTTATGCCTACCTCGTTTCTACCATCTTTTTTGTTTTTGTTTGAGAGATTGATTTGTTCCTCTCCTCCTTGCTGTCCCCCCAAAGGGGGGCAGCACAGACTTGTACCTTTTTGCACTATTCCAAAGCTAAATCTCTTAATCAAATTAAAATGGTAGGCTTGGAAGGGGTCAACAATAACTCTTTTGAAACAGAACTAAAGGAAAGTGAGGTAAATTGCAACCTTCTTTTCATTATTATGTCTGAGATATTCTGCTGTTTTGAGTACCTTGTGTAGTGTCTAATATCTTGGGTTTGTTTTTTTTCTCCTGTGCAGTAAGGAGTGTGGGTGGCTGAGGTGGGATATTTGGGTACCATTTGCACCCAAGTCCTACTAAGATTAAGGATTTCTTTGACTCCAGAAGTCCTGATCTTGAAAGAAGCATTGATTTAGAGCTCAGCTGTTAATTCTTGGCCTATATTTTTTTTTAAGTAAGCGTAAAAATGCAGAAAAAGCTTGTAGATGTTGAATTTGGAGGGAAGTGATGTTTCCTCACTCACAGCATCTGAAGCTAATTTGAAATCTACTGATTCTGCTGCCTGCAAATAAACTGGAAGTCTCATTCAACATCTGCACAGGGTATTATTTTTGGAAATCCCAAAGACCACTGAAAAAAATGGAGTGGAGGACCCACTTTTCTTTACTCCTCTGCACAAGTTGCTGGAGGAGAATGGAAGCTTTCTTCTGAAATGTCAGATTTACTATGCAGAGATCACACAAAAAAGGGGTGGGGGCCAGGTTGAGCTTGCCAACTTCTCCTGACCACAAAACAGGATGTGCTCCCCTTTCCCCACCCCAGCATGCCATGTAATAATCAAACCATTCATACGCATTTCACTCAACATGTTAATACTTGCTTTTTTTTTTTTTTTTAAAAAAAAAAGGCTCTTCAAAACATTTCCTAGCTAAAAACTGATAAACGACTTTTGGCTTATTGGCTTGACATTGATCTTCAGGCGAATGATTGCATTCTTGGCAAGAGAGATGAGCTGAATTAACAAAAATGTATAAATTGAATTAGGACTCTGTCTGATGCATAAGCGTAAATGTGTTGGGTGCTTTTATAAATCTGGAATTAAAACTCCAACTTGGCACTGGCAGGCAACCTCTCTAACTCTGATCTGTAGCAATGTCAACAAAGACAACCCTGTAAGGCTGGACAGTGCAGGACATGGCTCACACGGTGCTTCAGAGACTGGAAATGTTCTTATCAAGCTCTATTTGAATTTTCATATAGATGCAAAAATTACATTGCTTCTCCTTTGGGATGTAGTGGGTTGCACTTCCTGTTTTGGGATGAAACCATTCCAGATTTGGCTCCTTTTAGAGCTGCTTTTTACTCCATGGCCCAAGGACTCAAGCTTAGCAGCTAACTGTCTGCTGATTGAGGGCATGAGGACATGGCTTGTGTCTCTTTGGCTTCCCATACCACTAAATGGATCTGTACTAAAAATCTTTTTATAAATATAATACTCAAACTTAATAGTATTTCCAAACAAATTATTAACATTTTGAGATGCATCATATTTTAGATGCAGTGTATTTTGGTGAGGTTCACTTAGCATAGTGCAAAAATCTTTTTGAAGGATGGGTCTCTTTGGTCAGTTCTTCCTCTTGCAGAAGTGCTCTTGGCTGAAGCCTTGGGAGTCCACTTGGTGATCATATCACAGTGGTTTATGAACAAGATATTTTTCTTTAAGTGTTTTCTTTAATGAACAAGCAAATTTAAATAGTAGATTGTGGATACTGTTAAACTGTGTGCATTTGGCTGCCTGCACTGGGATGGACCTTGGAAAGACGGCAAGAAACACGTGAGCAAGACGTGCAGGATCAGGCTAGTGCTGCTCATTTTAAATGAGCTCTTCATGGTTCCTGCCACTGATTCCATAAGCCAAACATCAGCTTCTGGCTGATTAACCGGAAAATGCAGGAATTAACTCATTTTAAATCTTTGTAGAATGTATGTTGGAATTTTAGCCTTTAAATTCAAAAAGTGCTACTTCTGCAAAGAATCTGGTTGGAGTAAAGCAAGATGGGGTGAAGGGGAAACCTCAACATAACTCTGTACTAATTCAGAGGCAGAAAAAGTGTGCCTATTGATTTGCAATGAAGTATAAACTTCCTTCTGCTATCTCAGTAAAACCTACTCTTCCCTTAGAGGCTGATCTATTAGTTTAGTGAAAGCAAAGATCAAATTTAAATTAAGCTATTAATTTAAAATTCAGGACAGCAGATGGGCCCTTTCTTCAAGCAGGTGCCATTTTGCACTACTTTTTATTATTATTTTCTGAATACCAAAAATAAGGGAGTTTATATATGCAGAAATAAACATTCAGTTATAGGTTTTTGGCAAATAAAATAGAGATGAGACTTCTGGAGTAGTAATATTAGGTCTATGGTTTCCTGTAAGACTATTAACAAACTTGTTCACACAAATAGTTTTCTGTTTGAATGGTAATAGCTTGGGAAGGGAATAAAAAGTTGAAGAACAGTGCAAATATAGCTAGAAGAATCATTTGACACTTCCGGATTCCATGTTGTTTGTATGACTGAAAATACGGTTGGGTTTTGAGGAAATCCTTCTGTATGTATCTGCTATCACTCCAGAAAAGAGGCAAGAACATATGTCTCTGGAGAGGCTGTGTTTTTGTCATGGGAGCTGGATGAAATCGGTGAATTTTCTAGGGCTTGATTTCTCATTTTTGTCAAATAGATAAGAATTTTGCCCTCTCCCCACTCTGTTAGTCTTGACTGCTGATGTTTTCTGCCCTTCAGAAAAGAGGCAGTCTCTTTTGGTGTACTTATGTAGTGGCACAAGTTCAGGACTGGCAGCTCCTGAACTTAGCTGGTAATTTTTTAATGGAAATATTTATTTTTTTCCTGTGGACTTTTTGAAAGATAATTCTACATGCATCTGTTTGATAATTTAATCAATTTAATAGAATATTTTTCTTCTGAAAGCTTAAGAAAAGTGATCTTTTTGATTTTTTTTTCCATGTTTTATCCCACTCCTCTTCATCTGTAAAATTCTTCCTCTGGGAAATCTGGAGGAAGGGGAGAAAAAAAGAAAGATATGAAGCCAAATGTAAAATGCCATTTTGATTTTATGGGATGAAAAAGAACAAAAGTGGTAAGAGTGCTTTTTTTTTTTTTTCAAAATACTGAGGGGAGAGGTACTACTGTTTAATAAAAATAATACAAAAAAAAAAGTGGTGTGTGATCAAAATTTTGTTATTATTATATTTTTTAAATCAAATTTCCACTTACAGGGAAGTGGGTTCCATAAAGGCAGTCAATGTTGTTGTTTTCCTTGAAGAGCTAAAAGTGATGTTACGTTCCTGTAGTTCCATATCTCTAAATGGATTAAGGTACCCATTACGCATGTGGTGCTGAAATCTCCCCTCTATTCCACTTCCTCTGCAGAGATGTACCATGATGGTCCTGTAGCTGCTAACATATCGTCTCCCATATTTCACTATCTTTGGCCTTGGAAATTCACTTTCAGAGCGTTCATAGTTAGCGCCTAGCTGTGTGGTTTTGTTCAAGGCATTGATGAGGCCTGCCCTCAGATATAATTGCCTTTAATTTCATTTCAGATTAACTGTTGGGATGAAAATATGCTCATGCATCTTTGTCTTATAGCCGAAAATAAGTCCCTTTTCCTAGTATGAGGAGAATGCTGCCTAATGAGGCATGGGCATATGAAAATATTACGGTATATTTTCACACGTTCTATAGCTATAAAAATGCAAGCTCAAGACCAGTGACAGGGATTTATGGCTGGTATTTTAACAGTCATCTTAAAAATTGTATTTTAGAACATTCACTGGAGCCTGTAGTCAGGCAGGTTTTTGTTAGAGCTGTTCCAAAATTTGGTGCTCTAAGCATATTCTGAATTGGTAGAACATTTGTGACTGTTTGCAACAGTATAATATTTGCAGAAGAGAGATTTTTTGATGAGAGCATGATGCCCTAAGCAGAGGACAAATGCCTGTAGGTACTAAGTCTACCTTGCTTTTCTGTATGTTAGTAGTGGTCTTTTAATTGCATTTTGGTGTTTTCTCTGATCAGTTGAGTAGTTGAGAACTATAGCTGAAGTGTTTGTTTGTTTGTTTGTTTGTTTTGTTTTAATGGTGGATTTTCTTATAACTGCAAGGAGATAACTTGGTCATTTTATAATAAAAACAATTTAGTTCTCAATTGTTTTAGTGACAAATAAAAAGCAAGAACAATTTCTATAGGGGAGCACTGAATATTCAAAATGAGATACCTTTTGAAGATTCCTTTGAAGTTCTTTAAAGTTGGATAATTAATTGAATTGGGGGATCTAATGTGAATAGACAAAGCAGGAATGTGTTTTACAGCTGCTCCTTGTGGGCCATAAATATTTCAGCAATTAATTTCTGTTTTCTCATCTGAAAAACAGCTTTCAAAAAAAACAGCTTTTGGTGAAAACTAATCCTTTATTGTCATCATTATTATTCTTATCATCTTTATTTTTAGGAACAACCTTCTCTTGCCTCTGTGGTAAATAATATTGCTCCTCTTTTAACCAGATAACACACAAGCAGGACAACATTTCTGAGTTAGGTGTCTCTGAAACTTGCAAGTGGCTGCAGTTTTTCTGTCTGCAGCTTCATCTTTCCAGTTTACAGTGACTACATGTAAAAAAGCATGAAGTTAGTTATTCTTGTAGAGTGACAAATGGGAATACCTGTGATAAATGGACTGATTGCTGTACAATGCTCTATATATTACTGAATGGAATCCTATATGTTCAAACAAAACCGGCATTTTACTTATTTTGGCATATTTCTTCACTGGAGCAACAAACTTAATCCAAGGCTAATTTTGGGCAGCTTAATCATAAAGACCACTTTAAAATCAATGGATTATGTTCTCAACTGGTATAAATTTTGTAGTTTACTGTCAAAAATATACTTTATTGACCTGATAAAAATTTAGACTAATGGGAATGTTCTCATAAGTAAGGTCACAAGAACTTTGTAAGTCTTTACTGCTCTTATCTTCAGGGTATATACAATCCTTATCAGCGAGGGATCACTGGTTTCTCTGATGAGATTGTGAAGAAAAACACATTTTTTACTTGAAAGACAGCTTGGTGTTTGTATCTTTCTGAAATTTTCAGGATATGTTTAAATCAAATTTAATGTGTCCTTTACTTAGTTTTAATCCTTCAGGATGTATACTTTGGCTCCTTCTCAAGGAACAGATCTTCTGAGACTCTCAGTGGACTCATTTCTCCAAAGTTGCGATCTTGCCCAATTAATTTTTTTTTAAGTGTGAAAGATGCACTGTTACATTTTGAGAATGAAGAATCACATTATCATCTTTAAATTTATTTTACTGGTCTTCATATGTTTAGACCATGCTTAATGAAGACAAGCTTTTTTTTTTTTTTCTTTTTTTTAACCGATTTTTCTATTTCTTTACAGCAAATGATCCTTTAGTTTGTGGATGTCTGCATCCAAAACTCTGAAAATGAGGTAGTGGTGAATCTAGAACCTTAATTTACTTGCTGGGATATAACTGCTTTACTTTGCATGCTGATGTGGTACTGCATAAGATCATTTGGTATCTTCAGGATGGTGGCTTGACTCCAAAGAAATATGTAGTCAGACTTTATATTGAGCATAGATATAAACAGATTAGAATACTAACTGCGTGGGAAGTTTTCTTCAAGTTAAACTTCTTCTTAGCTTCCCACATTCAGATGTTCTTGGACAAGAACACAATGGTTTGTTGTATAAACATGAAAGAGGTATTCAATCATTTTGGATTTCTAGTCTTGCTCTTAAATTTTTGCCTGGGAGCTTATCAAAGGTCTGGGAGAGTTTCTGCAATTTATATTCCAGGGGAGAAAACATTGATTGTCCATCGCAGGCATCCATAACAATGTGTGGAAGAAAGCCTTCACAAATACCAGAGACCTGGGAATCTGAACTGAGCAGCAAATATAGATTGTAGCATTTTGGGAGCAGAGAATATGTACTGAGTGACTTGTATGGAAACAGATACAACTTTAAAATATGTCTCTTGTGGCAAAGTTTCTGTTCAGAATAAATTTACAAGAAGATGTAGCTTTCCCTTTTCTTGAAAGTGACTACATTCCTGATTGATAGATTTTTGACTGGAAACTAGACAACACCATGACCCTATCTCCACAGTAAGACTTCCACTAGGTGATTTTTTACTCATGCTAGATAAGTTTTGTACTTGTCAAGGCAGGGCTCTGTCCTGCAGAAGCAAGAGTCAAGTTCAGGTGAAATTTATCTAGGAGTCAGACTTTACTACTACTTCTCTAGAATAGCTGAAGTGATCAAACTAGATTTGTAGGCATATGGTTTCCCACCATGTCTCTAGGTCTTAGGATCTAAGAAGCTCAGATATATTTAGCCTTTGGAATGAGATTGATCACACCAAACTTAAATCATGTGGCCACAGCTGAGTTGTGTTAATTTTCTTTGCAGGTAGCTAGCTAGGAGCAACAGACCCTTCTGAAGGGCAATTCATGGCATCCTTGTGTAGATTCCAGTAGTAGGTTGAAATTTTCCCTAGAGAGAAAATTATTTAACATATTTTAAGAAGAGAAAGAAACAAGCAATTCTTTGAATAAAAAGATGATTTAATAATTTGTCCAAGAAAAATCAATTTGGGACAGTGTTGCTACTGTTATGACTAGACTGCAAAATGAGGGGCTTGCATTTCTTTTACACGGTTGACAGATACCCTGAAAGTAACTCCTCTTTTAATTCAGTTTCCTTTGGTAAACACAGTTTGTTTATAGAATTGACTGAAGTGCTGTTTCATCATTCAGATTTATAATTTTCAGTGCTAACCTCCTGATTCCTTTTTTATTTTTCTACAGTGGACCTAGAAAGGAAGTTTATCTATCTTTCCGTATACTGCAATAAATAATACTCTGCAAAACTGCAGAGTATTAAACACTGCATTAATATCTGTAACTTCTCTAATGCTCAGATTTCTTAATGTTAGCACCTCTGTGTTTAAAGTCCTCGGAGGCATTTGTCTGTGGGGTTTTTGCTTGTTTGTTTTCATTTTTTTTGTTTTTATTTATTTATTTTTACATCCTTCATCTGATTCAGAGTATTTTAGGAGTGGTGTCAGTGTAAGCAGTAGCTGGCAAAAAAAGTGTTTTGGTTCTTTCCACATCCTAAGTCAATTGACTTGTGATTTATGTGTTTTAAAGGGTGAGGACTATGGGTGGCTGTGGGGTATTGGTACAGAAAATGCAGAAAATGTCACTTTGAATTACTCAAGGAATCTGACTCAGTGTTTGAGTAGCTGTTAATAAATGAAGGTCTTAATCCCTTTCTGCTGGTGGAGATGTCTCTGTCACCCAAGTGTCTCCACGCCTGCCACTGGCTGATGTTGCGTTCAGCAGTAGTGCTGTGTGGAATCTGTTTTCAGTGCCTGTTCTACCTTTGCTTCAGTGCTGTTCTACCTTATTTTTAGTGTAAGCTCTGTCAGGATTGTGCAGCTGTAACTGCACAACTGGATTGCTCTCTCTAGATGTCCAAAGAGCAGGGAACACACTCTTCTCATGCCATAAAAATGAATGAAAAGTGGAGAGATTTCTTTAGCTTCTGGTTACTTTCCTAAAGTGAATATGAGAAGTTTGGAGAAGGAAGATAAGCTTGTGTGAATTTAGTGTTAGAACAGGCACTGAGTAAACTGTGTGAGCAGTTGCTGGAGCAGCCAGGAGAATAGGACAGTCCCTGTTCCACAGGCATCCTCAGAGGTGTAGAAGCAGTGTCTGCTTCCTCTTCCCAGAGCAATGAATGAATATGCACAAAATACACGATGAAAAATGTTAACTTCAGTAAAATGTGCTAAAGATGTAGAGTACGTTTTGATGGTTATGAAGCTGCCCTGCTCATAAAGCCTGCAGAAGGTGGAGATCCCAGATTTCCTGTCTGTTTATCTTATGCTTCATTAAATAAAAAGCTCTATTTTTCTTCTTTTGGACAGAGGCTATGGTCACAATGGTTTTTTTTTCTTTTTTTTTCTTTTTTTTTGAGTGGAGCTTGCTTTGGCAATTAGTTGTATGAGTGGGGAGAGGGGGAGAGGAAAAAGTGCGCCTGGAGCGCTCTTCAAGTGGTATGGCAGAAGAGATAGGAAATGAAAGGTGTGTATGTCAGGAAGTATTAAAAAATGAAAAATCACAAAAACTATTCAGTTAACAACCCCTTACCCCTCCAAAAAATAACCTGTCTCAAACTGATTGTAAAGAGATTACTGACTAAGGAGATTACTCAGATTACTCAGTATACAATGGAGAAAAGTCAAGACTGAGGCAAATGTAGAGGACAGTAGAAAATCTTAATTAGATGCCAAGCTGCCACTGCATTTGAAATAAATTATAATGTCTTATAATCTTTATAATGGCAAAACGTACTGGTGATGGTGTCCATCACCGTACTGGTTTTCACATTGGAAATACTTGTACACTTTGTCATGACAATAAAGTTTACTGACATTGGGTTTGCTTTAAAATAAATTATTCTAAGTAAGAAGAATCACACCATTTTGTGGTGTGATCCCAGCTGAGGGCTTTTTTTCATTATTTGTGTTTTCTTTATTTCAAAGAAGCTATGGGGAGTATAGCTGCTGCACCCAAGGTGCGTTTCTAGAGCTGAAAGAAAGAGGGGAACAGGGTCTTGTTTCTTCTACTCTTTGTAAACTCAATTCGCAGACAATCTGCCACAAAGTTATAACTGGTTCCAGACGGTTTGCTGCTCTGAGAAAGGAGGAGGAAAAGGGGGGGTGGATCAAAACCCTAAAAAGTACTCCCTGTCCACCAGTCATCTCTCCTAATGAACACTGGCCAATGGAAAAATGTGACTGTAGAAATGCTGACATAAACCAAGTACATAGTATTTATCAGTTTATCAAAACATTCACAGATTTCTTTTCTTCCCCCCTGCCCCCCCCCCCCCCCCCCCAGAAATAGAGTTTTCAGCCTGGCTCTAACACATGCTAGATAGGAATGCTGCCCAGGGCAGCAGCACCATGCAGAAAGGCTAGATGAGAGCAGGGGAGCTGCATCAATGCAGTATTAGCAACGGAGCCGTTCAATCTGGAAGAAGCATTTGCTGATGTAGCTGTGCTGCTTCTAGCTCTAAAAGTAGCTTGTCGTGAACTAACTAACACAGATATGTAGGCTCTAAGCCTATAACTATTCATTTGCTATAACCATTCATTTGCTCATATCAGGATGTTTGGATTACATTTATCTCACCCAAATATCTTGCATGACAGCCTATAATTCCAATTTTCACTTGTCATGACCATTATTTTAAGGTGGAATTACTCCAAAGTGAGTGAGAGCAAGAGTGAGCCAAGACTTCTCCTCCTCCTCTGAATTTCCATTGGAAGAAATAGAGTTTGCAGGTAGCTCAAGCTAGCCAGATGTTATGCCTGTCAGATCCCTGTTAGAATGTATAGTTCCACAAGAGGAATGATTTTGTTCACTTTTAAGATCTTTATTCTTTTTTTTTAAAAAAAAGATTATTTACAAGTTATTATCTCATATTATAAGGCTGGCAATTGTTTCCCTGAGATTGTAAGGAGCCTTGGGAGAAAAATAGGAGTCTTTCTGAAAGACTAAACGAAAATGTTAATAAATGTGGAAAAGAAAAATCCCCCCACCAACCCTAGAACTAGTGATAATTTATAGTACAACTCTTAATTTCTTTTTTTCAGAAACTGGTAAGACATTAATTGCAAAAATGGACCTTAATTTTTAAGAGTCTTGTTACCATTTACCCTACATCTGGTCAGTCATGGGCAGATATAATATAGGTGGGAAATCCACACAAACTTAATGAGATTTGGGATTGCCTCACTAAGTTGAGCTGGACTCGTGAGGGTTGCTGTCAGAGGCACTCAGACGGCAGTTGGCTCATAATATTAAAAGAGATGAGAGTGATGGCTGTGTTTCTCTGACAGGTTCTCTTCTGTCTCTATTTTATAATGGGTCTTTTTAATTAAACAACAGGGAACGAACTTAACTTTTTATTCAATAATACATTATTTTATGTTAGTAATAAAATATTTTATAATTTCATAATAAATTATTTCATAAACAATTTCAAAACTTATCAAAGTGATGCACAACCATCTGGATTTTGCAGTTTCAATAATATGTGAGATTAGGTGGACTTTCTTCTTACGTACACCTGCCCCTTGTAGCCACGGCACTAAGAACTGTAAGGAAATACTACAGGACAGAGTTTTCCAAAGGTGTGTGTGCATGCATGCACACATGGCTTTTGGTTGGTTTTAAAGACAACTACATGCATGAACCCATGCAAGAAGCAGGAAAACTAACTCGCATTTCCTGGTCGATATTAAGCTATGGTGTTACTAGAAAAAAGCTTCCTGTAGCTACAAATACGTGTCAAATAGACTTGTTTAATCAATTGTGACCTGCTCTATCCATATGAAAATGTTCCTTTTCTGTATTTTTAAATGGCCTTCTCTCTTTCAGTATTTTAAGTGAATTTTCTTTGCTGAGCCCTTGTATAGTTGCTCTGCTATGCTCTGTTTTGAAACATTACCCAGAAGTTATGAACTATTACTCCTGCAGCACTTACCAGCAGTGGAAGCTACCTTTATATTTGGAACTGCAGAGTAGGTTGATTTGGTGTATAGAAATGCATAGACTTGAGGAGAAACTGTAATGGTTCCTTTTGCCCAAAATAATAAACCAGAGCAAATCCTAACATTTCAGTGAGGCACTGGACCTTACTGAGCTGTGCAATAGGTTGTGTGTGCGCAACTTGGGGTGAAGGCACCAATTTAGAGTTTGTTCAATAGTGCCTTAATTTAGGGCAGCACTTCTGTATACTGAATTTCGGGCAAGATGCCTAGGCAAAAACACCATCCTGTCTTGTGCTAAATAAGAGCCACGAAGGTGAAAATTTTTCTGTGTCCTTGCATCTCCTAACTGATTGTCGTGCAAAATGAAAAGAAAGGTTTGGTAGAGTTTCTGCAGTGGTGGACTACCACTAGCAGACTACATTCTTTTAAAGTTAGAATTGAAGTGTCTATTTTGGGGTGGGGGTGGATATTCCCTTTTATCGCTTTAGTGGGTTAAATTCCAACTCAGTGATTCAGTAACATCTTCATGCCTTTGGGAGGATGTCCCAATATGTTTTCGAAAATACCATTGGTAGTTTCTCATGTACTTTTGTTCTTAACAGTTGACTTTTTAGAAGAAAACTAGTCTCTTGAATGGAGAGTCTACGTGGCTTAACTTGGGACGTGTGGTTAGTCAGCTTTTGGTATCCAATCAGATTATTATAAACCATACAAAAGCAAAACCCTTGCATAGCGTGGAAAATATGGGAACTGGCTAGCAACTGTCTTAGCGCAGGGCAGCACAGGCCAAATACTGATTTCCTTATGACACTGTCTTACAGATCATCCTGGGGAAACTTCACCCATTTCTCCTCATATTGCAGGTGGTCATTGGTGGTAGACTAGTATTTAGTGCCAGAACCGCATAGTCTTGTGAATGTGCCATTGTCTGATTCAGTGTTGCACCTATGAGGGAAGACTGTCCATTTTAGTATATTTTAGTCACATGAACTGGCTGCTAATTGGAGTTTTCAGAACTTGGAGGATATAAATGCTAGAAAATTTTATATTATTTTGCAACTTAAAGCTTTCTCTTTTGGGATAACCATACAAAACTGTAGATTTAGAGACTGCAGTTTCATAGTGGTCTTCAGGGATCGGGTGCTTAGCTTTCATAGCTTTAAGGACTGGACGCTTGGTCTCCTTGAGACCAAGTGATTTCAGAGATCAATCAGCTACCTATTCCCTTCCTCTCACCTTCTTTGGCCCCTTGCTTTTAGAGATTTATTTCGGATCAGCTGGGTATTATAATGTGTGGACAGCATCAGCTCTGTCTTTCAGCCAAGAACCTTCGCCTGCGCTGGGTTAAAAACTTTGCCAGCAGCATTTTTTCCCAATGAACATTTTTGTTGAATGGTTTTTCTGTTACTGTAAAAATAAGCATGAATGTTAAATCAAATTTTAGCCTAAAGGTAGCAATCTTTCCTGAGGAATATCCTTGCAGAGCTTTCTTAATAATCTTGCAGCTGTAAAGTTGTTAAACAAGATGCAAACACTATGAAATATCCTGGTGAAAGTAGAAGAAATATGACTTCATTGTAGTTGGCCGAATAGACTCCTACTCATGCTAATACACATAGTACTGTGCACGCATTAGTCCAGAGAGGATAACGTAAGAATAATGTATAATATTTTCAGGCCTATAGTAAAAATGTAATAAAAAATCCTTTTTTCCATAGTTCTTAAACAGACAAGCAGTACATTATTCTTTTACAATATTAGAAGTGACTTTTTAGTAAGATAAAGTCAGAAAAGGAGAGTGGATGATTCATTGTCTTCACATGTCCGTTTTCCTCTGTTGTCATTGTTGTAACAGCTTACAAATGAGAAGTCAGTAGCCTTCTGTTAGTGGGAATGCACTTTTAAATGCTGCTTTTGAACAGATAGTCTCCACTTTTGAAAAAACTGCTCACTACTCTGTGCAGATTCCTTCCCCACCACCCTGCAGGCCATATTTCTTGCCTTCTAATATTTCTTATTTAATGGATGAAATACAAAGTCTATATTAATTATCCTCTTAAGTTAAAGAAATACAAGCTACGATTTGTAGTAAACCTGAAATAATTGCGTATTACAACTCTTAGAATTTGGATGTTCATTTAGAAATACATTGCCTACTTGTAGAAACCTGGTTGTGTGTCCAAAAAGATTTCTTCGCGTTCAAAAGTGTTATTCTATGGCTGTTGTAAATAATGAATATTAAAAACTAAAAGGGCAAAGTTTCATTATGGCATGTGATTTAGGATCATTTTTTTTGTGAGATGCCTTTTGATTTCGTATGATGCATACTGTGTGTATCTATTTTATGAATAAGTTAAATTTTCCAACTTGCAATCAGCATTCAAAATCTATATATTCTTTTATAATTCTATGTTAAAATCATGATTGAAAAGTAAAACAGTTTGAGCAAACATTATCTTCAACAAGCTAAAAATTGTAGGCCATCAGGGAACTCCTTTTCTTCGAATGTGTATATGCAGAACACATATATACTACACTTCGGGATGTTTAGGAAGAAATATTTTCATTATTAGTATTTGCAGTAATATTTAAATATGGAGCAATAAAATGTATTACCTAATAAAAGAAAGAACACGTTTTTGAAAATGATTTCACTTAAAAGTATGTCCTATTCCCAGAATTTAAGACTTTTTGAAATCAGGGAAATACATGAGATTCCATAAAATGACTTTAATTAATATCTAAGGAATTACTCTTAAGCAATGAAATAAAGCTCATTATGTTAATAATATTACTTAGTCTTGGGCCTTTTTTAAGATTTTGAACATTAGTATTTGCTGCAGTGATTCTAGTATAATAATTGGAAGCATTTTGTATTATAATTACGGAACTCCACTTACTTAGGAATTTTTACCTATGTGAGGTGAAGCGGATTTCTGTTCTCCATTACTCACAAAAATGTTAGTTTTTCTTTATTTGTAGATGCACATATACATATTTAAGATATGTATTACATATAGCTAGCTTAATGAGTTATGAATACCTTTATGGACATTGTAAAACAGGCTAGTCTCATTTATCTGTGACTGTAGTGTTTTACCTGTTTGAAAAAATGACCAGATGCCAGAAAGATGAGATATTCTACAACTGTCTTTTTTGGCACATTGTCAGTGTGCCATGTTTCTTATAAGAAAATTTTAAGTATCTGTATGTTATTTTTCCACTTTTTTTTTTCTGATTGCTTTGGGATACAGATTTTTGTAATTGTCCTAGGTGACTTACTGATCTTGAGTTTAAAGATGGTACTTACAGCATGCTATGCATTAAAGAAGAAATATATCAAATAACCACTTATGAAGAAATGAATCAGTTGTGTGTTACAAAACTTTCACTTCTTGATCTAAAGTAATTAAGCTAATAATAAGAAGCTGAGTTTACGTCTAATACAGTAATGTGTAGTATATCAATAGCTATGTTTTTACTATCATTTTACAATTCTGTATTGTTGCTATAACTGGATCCCAAGCAGTGGCAGAACATCAGACAGAAAAATAATGCTTCTGGAGTCTTGTGACTAGACGCTGCTAGAAACCATGGTGAGAAATGTTGTTAAAAAGAAAAATCTCAAAAGGAACAAGAATATGTGGGCTGTGCATGTATGGTACATTTACCCACTAAAGCTTTTTCTTTAGAGTTCTTTTTAGGAAAATCCATGTTTCTGAAAGTCATAAACGGAAGGATCTCCTGGATACGGTTGTAGGTTGCCTGTTTGAAAGGCAACAGGATACTAATGAAATGAACACTTTTGATTTAGGAAATATTTGTTTTTATCCAATGCTTCAAAATATTTTTACATTTCTGCTGGACATTGCATATGAAAAAAAAAATGCAAGGGAAGGTTTGTATGGAGAATCAGTGTCTTTCAGTAGACCAATTTATAGTTGGAGAAAAAAAAGTTATCAAGAACACAATCTCCTCAGGTCCAGCAATAGAAAGCAGTAAATACCAAGGCAATATAGCTCAGGTATAATTGCTCTGAAGTTAATTATACTGATTGAGAAAACATTTTAGAGAAAAGGTAATAAGACTAAAAAGTTAAGCTTTCATTATTTTTGTTGCACAACAGATTAGTGTTTAGACTAACCAATATAAGCCAAATATAGAGAAATTGCTATATCACACAGTTTTCTGAGAAATGTATTTCTATGTTTATTCATTGTGTTTCTGGAATCCCACTGACATCAAAGGAGACTTGATGCTGTGTTGGACATATGATTACAAGTCACCTTTGCTAAATAATACCAGAGGTGGTGAACATGTGGGGTTCATCTGCGTCCTTGGGTCTTCCTTTGTTCTATCACTAATAATTTTATGTCCAACTACTTGTTCTTGGCAGTCCTGAGTATTAGCAGTTATGAACCAATTTCTTTGTCAAATAATATTGCAACGCAGAATAAATATACAGGTATACTGCAGTTGCTCTTTCCTGATCTTTTATCTTGCTAAAAAGGCATTGGCTTTTTTTTTTTACCTAGCACATTAAATTTATTAGACACTAATTTCTTCAGAAGAGTTTACTAGATGAATGGAGATCAGGAAACCAGATATGAAAATAATGAATAGACTGAACTTAACGTTGTGGCTGTATTCTTTTTTAAATTTATTATTTCTGAGACATTCACTGCTGTTGCTCTTGTAACTGCTAAAATAAACAGGTTTTCCAAGCAAAATCTAGGCAAAGTTATCAGTTTGATAAAGGATATTTGGTTTTAAGTAAAGATCCTCAGTGTTTGGCATGGACTTGTTACCAAGGCTTTCACTGATCTACTGCTGACAGAGAAGAGGATCTAAAGCGTACAGCTGCTGTTTGTAAGCTTGCTCTGAGAAAACTGAGTTTAGGCACTGTACTAAAAGTGTAGCAATCTCCATTCTGGGAATTTTATTAGAAGAAAATATGTATAACATTGCATTGAAATCAGCTAAGCTGTTTAATATGATTAAAAGAGGATTTTCTGGGTCTCTGCAATAACAAGACAACAGCAAAGCTGCTACTAGAATGACGGAGAATGTTCATTCCTTCCCTTGTCCTTACCATTGGTGAAAGGCTTGAACCTCTCACTGTCGAACCTTTTTCTATTGATGTTGAAGAGTTTCTGCCTGCCCCAAATTAAACTTGAGAAAAGGTTGATTTATGGATTTGTTCTGGTCTCAGGAATGTCCTCTTTGAGCTGGACCACTGCCATCCATTCTAGAAAGGCCACAGTCAGCTGCCACACATCCTCTGCTCCTCTGCAGAGCACCCTGAGAGTATGTGCGTGGTAGCAAGGCTGACCTCCCCCATTGCTGAGTACTTTCAAGCTCTGATAATCACTTAGATTCCCTCTGGGAATTTTCTGTTTTCCTTTTTCTTGCAGGTGTCTTTAAGGAACAGAGTATTCTTCAGATGTCCTTTAGAGGCTGTGGCTATAAAGGGAGTTCAAGCATTTACCAATAGAAATAGCCTTCCTGGGTCGAAAATCTTAAAAACAAATGTGTGCTTATTTGGTGTTCTGGTGTTCACTCCAAAGTGGCTTCTGTTAAGCTTTGGTAGATTTTTTAGTCTTTGGTCAATTTATTTGAAGGCCGGTGGCAGAATCATTTTAGTTTAGAAGTAGAGCATAGATTTTACTTTTCCTTCATTGTTGCCAGACTTACCCTTACAGATCACAGATTCCCTAGTAAAGTTGCTGACATGGAGTACAAAGCCTTTTTATATGGATTGACAGAGAAATGGAGCCTGGTGTTAAAACATTGGTTGGTTTGGGAAACAAAAATTGCAGTTATTGCATGGATTTGTTTGTTAATAGAGAAACTTTGCATGAATTTATAGATAGAAGGGATAGATGGGATGAGGATGAGGACTAATTAAGACTAAAATTGTTAACTCGTTCTTGGTAGAGTCTCAAAAAATTTCATGGAGTGTTGGCTGAAGAACCTTGTTTCTTCAGGAAAACATTTCTAGCAGAACTAAGGCTCTCTCTTTCCTCCAAAACCAAATCACTTTGGGCATAGCTGAGAAAACTGATTTGGTGATATTACATTTCATGAGTCAATAAATGTAGAGGTTAATTCATCTGCGCACTCTACTACCATTGGTTTATCTCATGGGAACTGTTGAATGTGGTAGGTCTCATAATATTTCAACATCTGCTGTACAGTGTAATTATGGATGATGCTGTAGTGTTTTTTTTTTTTTTTTTTTAGTTGTAGCTAATTGTAGCAATATTGTTGTTTGTTGTAATAGCCTGCTGACCTGATGCTTTCAAGAAAATACACTTAGGCTAAATTTATAAAATTAAAGCGGAAATGTGACGCAAAGTTAGCAGAACAGCGAGTTCTCTCTTTCAGAAGAATTGTATAGCACCAGTTACAAGTTGCAATCAAGTGCTTTTCCTTTGTAGATCAAAATTATTTCGGTGGAACTTCTTGGGGAGCAAACAAATAGGTGGCACTAAAATTCAAATAGCTCTTTAATTAACTGACATTATTATTTAAAAGATGACTTTGGGAGCACTGTAATTTGAAATCTTCATATAGCCATCACTTTTCTTTATATATTTTTGTGGTTTCATGGTTTCATGAGTTTACAGATGCAGAAAATAAAGAGTTCAGGTAACAGACCACATGACTGTCATACACAAAGTCTTTGGAGCCTAGATGTATCTTCTGTGCTCACCTCAAAATATATATTGTTGCAAACATACCTCAAGAGTGTATTCAATTTAAATAATTTTCTAAGCAGAAACTTGAATACTTGTATAGAAATGATTTAAATAAATGGTAAAAAGCCTCTAAAATACACAGGAAACTCAAACAGTGAATGTGTTGTGTTGTTAAATTTGGTTATCCCAGGCCGATTAAGCATTATGCTCTTTCTTCTCTCCCTCCCTTGCAGCCTGTGCGTTCCGTTACAATGGGCTCTCCTTTGTCTACCTCATCTACCTCCTGCTCATTCCTCTCTTCTCAGAACCCACAAAAGCCACAATGCAAGGTAAGATGTTCCTTGGTTCATCCTGGAGGTGTAGAGGGACCTGCGAAAGCCTCACTGATAGAATGAGGTGACACAAGGGTGGTTGCATTGCTCTGTAGTACATACTCTTATTCTACTGGCCCTGTAGTTTATGCTGACTTTGGCGCTGAATGGCCTTCAACACCAGCTGCAGTCCTCGCCCCAAGGTGCACCTGGGCAGCCTGGTGATGGGATTGGTAGTGCTTTTTATGGCATTATTTTACTTGAAATTCTGAAGGATGGTACACTCGGTGAAAAATGACCTTTTCAAAAGCCCCCCAAAGCCAGCCTATCATAAACTGTGTGCTTGCTGACAAATAACTATAGCAAATGACAAATAACTATGACAAATAATTTATGAGATGACAAATATCTATATACATTAGGTATTCAAGCATCAATATATCACATACAAATCAAACTTTTACTGTCTAAAATGTGAAATCAGTTATGCAAAGCTGTAAAGACAGGAGAACTATTAGATACCTACTGTATGTAAGGGGCCATATATACGTTATACATTTAAGGGACTGACTTCTTGAAAATTAACAGAAATGGCAATATAATCGTATGAAAATTTTAGGATTTGTGATCTGTTGGTGGAATTTACTGTGAGAATATGATCATAGATTAATATTTAGTGGTGGTCTTTTTCACATAGCAGCCTTTTGGGTGGGATCTTATGTATTTGCCGATCTGGTTTGCTCAGATAACTGCATTTATAAAACAGTTCCTGTTTTCCCTATTCTCTTTTAGACCAGTATGAACAATAATATCACACAGTGCTAAAGTCAAATGCACATATTGCTCATCCTTTTTGATAGAAACAATGTGAAGAGTCTCTTTCAGAAAGTAAAATTCTTCTATGACACCAAAAACAAAAAGGAGACTTTTAAAATAGGTACTGAAATTATGTCTGGTACCTCGCTGGTAGAATCACCTTACTCACAAATCCACCAACATGGCTGATGGAAATTGAGACCTTTTTAATCAACATAGTTCTTTCCAGAAATGCTTTGGAAAAACTAGACCCTAAATATAACAACTTCTGAGTTTACAGGTTCTCTCTGAGATTTACCCAGATTGTTAGTGGGTTAGTGTTAAGAGTGGGATGCTGTCCTTAAATCTGGGGTTGCAGCTGGCATACCAGAAGGCTCCACCAGACCTTTATGGAGCTAATTTTCATGAGTTTACCTGGAAGTCAGTCCTCCATTCTGGTTTGGCTTCTTTGCTCTTGGCAAATTCCATTTGGCACATTTTGTGCTTTCCTGGGCAACATTACCCTGGGTTTACTTCTGCCAGGGTAGCATTTGGAAGTACCTCTCAATTCAAATATGTTCATGTTTCCTGAGAAGATCTTGTAAATATGCTAACTGATTCTTCTTCATTTGTATGCCCTTCATTGAAATACTAGACGAGAGAAATTGATATTTTTTCTTATCTAAAGAGGTCAGTGTGATTTGACCCAGCAACATGTTCATACCAAACAGGCAACTTTCAGCATGTTAAGTGATAAATAAGCTTTTGTTTTCAGGTAATTTTTGAACTGTTCTCCTTCTAAACATCCATTTAAGCATCTTGCTTACAAACATAGCCATTTGTCCGCTTCTGAAGAAAGAAAGAAATGTGTCAAGCTTTCTTTGAATTCCTCAAGAATAATTGTTGGGATGTCTCAAGTTTTGTGTTAGGGTGATTCCACAGGCCATCCTTCTTTTTTTCTCATTAATGGAGACAATGAAGAGAGAAAGCAAAAGTTTCAAGAGTATCTGAAGAACTATTTGTTAATATATGGCACACAGTGACAATGCTGATCTTTATTTTTACATGTAGAATTATAACTTTTGTTTTATCTGTTCTAACTAATATTTCTCAACTAACATTAGTTTGAGGAGGAAGGAAATAAAACTAAAGAAAAGCCTTGTGTTTCATTTATTGGTGTATCTAGCTTCAGTGGGTGCAGTTTCTTACCCACTCTGTGTATAGGGAATACCACATAAGGAAGAGAGCTTTCCCCTAAAGGAAAAGAGGAGAGACAAGTTGGAGTTAGATTTGTGTTCTGGAAATTGTATCCTGACCTATTCTCATTATAATGCCTCACTCATTTTTATTTTAGCTCCCGTAAATGCTGATCCCTTTGAAAATCCTTGAAGTGACTTACCAAAATGATATCGTGCCACAGTACATGCCTCAGGCTAGGTCCTTTTAGAAGAGGGAGTGTATCAAATGAATGTTTTGCATTCCTATTTTGGTTTTACTTTACAATTATTTATTGTAATTGTGTCAGTAGCATCAACTGACCAAGACACTTATTACTTTTCATGGTATATATATACGGTCTCTACACCTGGGCTAAAGGCAAAGAAGTGTAAAGAATTGAACAAGGATGGTGTTATTACAAAATATTACTCATAAACAGGTACAGATAATAAATAGCTAAAAGTCAGATATCCAAACATTTCCTGGAGTGGACCTGAGCTAGGCCAAGTTTGGGGCCTTGAAGAATTGCATTTGAAATGTCTTGGCAGAGTTGTGAAACAAGGCCAAGTATCAGATTAGAACTGGATTTATTTTGAGATCTGGCCATTAAGTAGACTTCAAATTTGTCACCTCTTTAACTGAGGCAGAAGCCATCTTCATGGTACAGAACTGGGAGAGATCTGCCTAACAACTGCATTTCGTTCCTTTAACTGTGTATTTTCTATCGTGTCCCTCCATGCTCTTCTAATTTCCCACACCCTTTGCCACCCAATTTCTAGCAGTCGAAGAAACATTTCGTCTCTTGGCAAGGACTCATAGCAAGTGGGTGGGCTTAGTTTATGTTGATGGGTAAGTACCCACCAAAGCCAGTAAAAACAGAGCTAAAAGATGAATAAAATAAGCATAAAAGGTAGCACAAAATCTCACTCTAGGTAAGGTTGTCAGTCATTTAATTACAGTGACAGTGCAAGGATGAAACATAAATAAGTGCCCTGCTGGAAGCTAGGTTCTCTTACAAGTGTTGAAGGTGACAGGTTAGAGGGAAGCACTGAGCTTCAAAGAGGAAATCGGGTGCAGCTTCCCAGCTAATATTCAGTTACTATGTTGATCTTGCGTGTTTTACGTTTGCTGCTCGTTCTGTGCCAGGAAGAATGATTGACAGCATAAATAGAGCCATTTTCTAGATGCCAAGAGTGATTGTGGAGGGACACCCTAATCCTCTCCTTCCAAAGACTAAGAAAAAAAATAAATATATTTGATTAAAAGTAATTCCTGTGTGATTTGATAGACATCCAAAAGCCTGGTTTGTGGCACTGATGGCAGATATCTTTCTTTAGAGGAGAATCCTTTTTTAGAATGTTTTCAGTCTCAACATATTTTCTCATATTGCATATTATGAAGTGTTCACAAAAATAACTTTGTTATATATTTTCCGTATGCCTGCATGTAAACATTTTGGCCCCATATTTCTGTCACCTTTTAAACTATGTGTCTGTACATGACAATATTTCTTTCTATAAAGTGTTGAGAGACTTTTCATGTCCAGAGAATAGGAGAGAAAAAGGAAATCTATAACTATTTTAACTAAAAACAGCCAAACCACTATTAAATCAAAGAGTCAAAAGTTAAATAAGACAAATTTTATTCCAAATAGAAAAAATAAATGCTGCTGTAGCAGTATATTTTGCTTTCCTTCTCTTTTTTTTAAAAAAAATCTACTTCAATTCCTTTACTTAAATAACATTTTTGAGTCCTCTCTTTGAGTTCTGTTTTGTTCCAGACATAATTTTTCATAAAGTCTTTGCTTTATTTTAGTAAGTCGTTTTAGTCTTTTGAACTTGTTGGTCTAAGTTCACAAAGCTTTCCTTTCCTTGTCTTCTCATGACTAACTCAGCTCACCAGCTACCACATCTCTGACCAGCATCCTTACCTCTTGCACTTCCTTCTGTTTTTGCATTTCATCACCTTCTTACAGTTACTCAGTTCATACTAACTCTCACCACCAAACTTTGGCTTTCTTAGCTATAGGGTTGCAAATCCCCATCATCTGTCATGTCTGTCATGGACAGAGTCAGCTAGATTAGCTTTTCTTTTCTTTTTTTTCCTTTTTTCTTTTTTTTTTTTTTTATACCCTGAAAGGTTAGAAACGCTAGACTGGGGAGGAACCCAACCTCTCTGAAATAGTCCGAATGCCACTAAAAGCCTCATACAATGTAACTTGCTGTACAATTGCCACTTAAAATCATATGACTTTGCAAGTTTGTTCCTTTAGTATTTTTTTGCCTCTTTCTAGTATCGTCTACAGTGAGATCGCTGTCCATAGCAAGGGCTTGGTAATAGAAAAGCTGTTATGTGCCTACTTGTATTTGTCTTGTCTGGGATCAGTAGCTTGTTTTAATAGTTGTTTAAATAGTTTATATAGTTGTTTTGTGTGACTTTTTTTTCTGTAACAGAGATGAATTTGCATTTACTTAGTTTGTCAACTTTCCTTTATTTCAGTTAATAAATTATATTGTCTTAGATATGAATAAACAGGACTTTGTAGCCAGTCAACATGTAAAGCAAAAACAATAAAACAAAACAATAACAATAACAAAACAACAACAAAAACTGTTAATTTTGGTTAAGGACTTAGAAGGGCTTGTGATTTAGAGTAATGTGCACAGAACTGCAAGATGCAAGGTTGCAGGGGCAGATCTGGGTCACCAAATATAGCACAAGAGGTTTTGGGTAGGTATTGATCCAGATGAGATTTTTTTTTTCAATTAATATTATTTTTTTCCCCATCATGTGAACACCTTATTCAATACTGCCATGTATATGTCCAACAGAGTACCTGCTTTATTAGCAGCTTTTTAACTCACACCTACAGTAATTTGGGGGAATCTTCACACTATCCTTTTTTTTTTTTTTTTTTTTTTTTTTAAGATTTAATACTTGTTGTCCTTAAGTTCATATATAGTTCTCTGAGAAATAATAGAGATGCTGACTAAAGAGTAGTAGAGAATTATTTGTGTTGTCCTCATAGTACTGAATGCCTTTGTACAAGCTGGAAGCATTGGTATGGAGGTGTATTTATAACTCAGAAAATGCTTTTGAGCAATTAAAAATGCAATTTCTACTGGATAGTGCATGTGTTTTACAATGGAGGCATGCCAACCTGCTACATAAACATCTTTTGGCTCAAAATGCTGTGTCTCAGCTAGGTTTCTCCACTTTCAACATTATAAGTATTCTCATGGGAATGAATAGTGAAGTGTGTTATTTCAAATCAGTGGGCCAAATCCTGGAGTACTTAGTCATGGAAATTTTAGCAACGGATGAGTAAAAAATGAAGCAATATTTTTAAATTAACCAATTCAGAAATCCTCTTTCACTTTACATGCCAGAGAACTTTTAATGAATGATGCTGTGTACTTTCTCATTATTTATCATCAAAACATGACAGTTTTGATAATCAAGAATAGTTTCTGTGTTATTTCACTTTTTGGCCTCCGCTAAATAAATTGTAAACAGGGACTCCCATTAAGTTCTTGATTGGATGGTGCATCACCTGTTTCCATTTTCACTGTTATTTTATGTGTCAGCAATGTTTTTGGAGCTGTGTGTGAAATCTTGCAATGAGGCAAAGAGTGGATGTAGTGATTGTAGAAACAAGGATAATCAAAGAGTTAGAAATCTATTTTCAAATTAAATAATTGAAATGGGCTTATTTCTGTGTGCTTGTCAGGGAAGACAGATCTTTGGAAGAGATTCAATGAAAAGAGGGATAATGCTTTTGCTACAGAGGGCATTGAAAGAAAGGTCTTGCAGTCAGATCTGGGTGACTTTTGAGGAGAGATGCATTAAATTAAATGGAAAAGACCTTTTGTTTTAGAAAATTGAAATCAGTTTAGTAAAATGAAAATGAAATATGTTGTGGTAAGTGAAGAAGTGAGGAATTTTGTTAATATTTCAAGTTGATCACAAGCCTACTTCCCTTGTGCTACACAGCTTGAAACTGAATATCTCATTATTTAATTGAATTCTAGCAGTAAATAAAGGGGAAATAAAGTTCCCTTTTTACCTCAAGATATGGGTAAACACCAAGTTTATTTTATAGAGAATTAATTCAGATAAACAGAGAAGAGCTCTCAGAAACTTTTGGTTTTGGCAGTAACACTATTTTTTTAATAGACTACATGTACACATAATCATATCAATCTTGTTGTACATTATGCAGCTTATAAAATACACTTTTCTAGACTTTCCTTTTGTGTTTTACTTCATGCAAGTGTTAAAATCGTTAAAAATTAGTTTATTCTTTTTTTTCTAGAAAGTATATACAAAATAAAGCTTTTATTATTTCATACATTCAGAAGGTAGCAATGAAAAAAAATGGAAACTAATCCAAAAAGAATATGCTAAATTAAGAGATTGTCCTAAACTAGCAGTCCTCTCAACTAGCTCCACTAAAGCCTAAGGAGGAATTTCTGTCCTCAGTTAGAGGAAGACAAGGATAAGAAGAGTACTTCAGACTCAGCTCCTGAAGCCTAGGACTTGACAAGAGTGCTGTGCCACATACGGGCACTTTGACAAATTTGGGTTCTAATGTATGTTTACTGTGGTTGTGAAAGGACTTTAAACTCAGAATGACCTTGTCAGGTTTTTCATTTGAATTAAATAATGAAATTATGAAAATTAATTTCACAAAATCACATAAAAATAGCAGCATCTTGGAGTGTAGGATATGGCTGAGTATGGATCATGTCATACAGATGAATTCTGATTAAGTTATTCTACAGGTTTTGATGGAAAATGGTGCTGAATATGTCAGAGAAGTAAAACTTAAGGAATTGCTTCTCGTTCTGAGTTCTGAAGAAGAGCTAATACTCCCACTTAACTTGCATGTACTTTCTTAGCTTGTAAATGCACAAATGATTGAAAAGTCTCACAATTCCATTCTATGACTGATTTTGACCCCCAATATATAGACAGTATATTAAAAGTGAGCCTAGCTTTTGGACTTTGCCTTGGGGACCCTTTTGCTGCCTGCCATAGGTGTGTGACAGTGATTTGGAGAGCTGGGCTATCTGTTCAGCAATGATTTAGCTTTTTAGCTCTGCAAACCAGTGAACCAGTGAATATAGTAAAACCATTCTGAATTCAAATTTATCTTGCAGGACACAGGTAAAATTTTGGCAGGTTTCTGGTTGTTTTGGGGCAATACTAGACAATAAAATCAATGTGGAATTGTTATGGGATATTATGAATTGGGAGATGAATGATCCTAATAAGTACGGCCATAGCTTTACCCAGTGCAAACAATTTCTTAAACAATTGTAGACTTGTGAAGAAGCGGTGTTATTTTAAAATTGGTTTTGGAAGCACTGAAGACGTCAGAGTTGGTCATCACTATTCTACTTGCCATCCAAAGTTAACAAAAAATAGTCTTTAAGGTTTTCTTAACCTTGCAGGCAAAATAAGGTGAGGGAAACTAGACAGTGGCTGAAAAGCTCAAGCATTTGAATGCGGTGTCATTCTCTAGTTAAAAATGCAATAACCTTTCTTGAACTTCCGTCTTAAGCAATGGTGGCTTTTAGGAGTGAACTCCAGACCTAACTTCTGACCAGCCACCCCCACAAAGAGCATTGAGAATAAACAGAGGATTTGCAAGGAATGAGTAAAAAAGGAATAATCTGTAAAGAAACCATCTTAGAAGTCAGGAAGCGTCTGGATGAAGAAAAATTTATAAAAATCAAGCTAGTTTACACTCTGCAAAGGAAGTGAAAACAAAGAATAAAAAAAGTCTTTAACTACATGAATATTCAATAATTAAAAAGTGTTAGCTGCTAATACAATGGGGTTGGAGTAGGAATTAAACATAATCAAGCTATGGTCAAAACTAAAAAAAATCTAGTTTTGAATAAGGGCAGTACAACAGTACTGGCAATCATGGGCAAAGACAAAAGGGTCTACTAGGAAGGAGGCTGAAAAAAGGAAAATTAGTTTGTGAGGGAAATGTAAGATCCAAGGACTTTAAATGATAAAGTTTTGAAGGATGAGTAATCTCCTTCCTGAAAGTGAATGTGGTACCCTAGACCAAAGAATAAAAACGTTAACTCATATATTTTAAAAAGGGCAGGAAAGTGATCTTGAGGATTAAACACAGTGAACTCATACTTTTCACGCTTTAGAATACATTTGGAAGAAAAGAGTATATAGATATCTTAAGGCAACTGAAGTCTGAAGGACATGGTGGTACCAGGAAGAAAGGATAGCAGAGAGGGGAAAAGGCTTTTTGAGTTAAAAGGGAATGCTAGCATAGCAGGCAGACTTTATACAGGCTGGCAGTCTGCAGACTAGGAATTTTCTACATCTCAACTTCTGGTGGTGAGGATAAAGATCCTGTTCAAGCAGAAAATGATGCATTTATGAACCAGAATATATCATGTGGTCACTTGGGATAATAGAGAGTAAAATTTGATGACCCAGCTGAGACATACAAATCCATGTGATCCAAATCAAATGCGTAATATCTCCAGCAAACCCTAGGTGAACATTAACACTCAGGTGGTTTGCTGGCCCTCCTAAAGATGATTTGGGGTGTGACTTGAGACTTTAACTTGAGACATAAGACAACAGAATTTTTTTCATGGAGGGCTTCAGCGTGGACCACAGCTTTGCAGGATACATGGTGCTCTCTCCTGCTATAGCAGCAGTCAGTCAGCCTAATTACCTTGTGGCATAGGAATAGTCTTGGTTTAACAGTCCCTGGGCAGAGGGTTACTGCCCCAGAGTTAACCCAGAGTTGGTGGGTTATGCAGTTACATTAGACTCAATCAACTGTTGCAGGCTTGAAACTTTCCAGTGGCTTGGATGAGGCCATGGACAGTGTTGGAAAATTTGGGGGCATCATCAGCACTGTGTTCAAAAATCAGAAGAACTACACATTCATGTGTATTGGAAGAGGGGTTCTCTTACAGGAATATGCTTAGATTTTGAAAATAAAATAGCAGGCAGAATATAAAGCTCCTTATATCTGATTTTTATTTTAAAAACTTTATGGTCCCCTTATTCCCATTTCTAATACCACTGTATTTTGAGCTACCATATTTAATTGTGGTCTCATAAAGGTAGAGGGGGAAAAAAACAACAACCTATTAAGTATGTGTTTTTATTATTATTATGATTGACCTACAAGTGATAGGAATTCCAATAAAGACAGTGTGTGACATTTTAAGGGAAGTGCAGGTGTTCCCATTTACTGTGCTCTTGATACTGCCCTGTTTGAATTAATATAGTCACCCGACAGTAAAGCTTGCCCCGAATCCTCCACACAGTACTTCAGTTAATGAGATATCTGAAGAAGCATTAAGAATTGAGCCCAGGGCTGTCTTAGCCAGCAAGGTGGGTGATGGTGTCAGCATCACTTCTCATTGCTGTGCCTTAGCACCAGCTTTTTGCTATGAATTACTGTCTGATAATACCAGAAATTAGTCCACTGAGGTAAACTGAATTTCTTTTAAGTTCATACATAATATATATTTCTTCCGGAATTTCCCTTCTCATCCTATCTCCTTTTATTTTAAACGAGTTCTGAGCAGCCAGAGAATGACCTGATGTGTTCCTCAAATTGAATGCTGAGTTTTAGTTTTATTCTGTATTTTCTCTCTCCTGTCCAAAGATGTCATGTGTGTTATGCTGGAAAACAGTGCTGACTCCAGAGCATAGTAAGTGTTTGATATCTAGACCTCTTTGATTAAAATAGAGAGTTAAGGCTGACTTGTTATGGCTGATCCTGTATCTGTGACAGATGTGAATCCAGAATCTGAATCCCCAGGAATTTGGAGAGCCTTAGGTAGAGATCTAGGTAGTTTTTACTTCTCTGTAGGTCAACACAACTTTACCATGTCATAGTGGCAGTTTCTTTTGTGCTTGTGTATTCGCCTTTTGCTTTAAGTGGTCTGTCTTTCCTTGTTAGTTGTGTGAATTTATGTGTTTGGGGGTCAGGGTGCTGTTCCTTGATCACAGTGTAGTGATCTGTGCTCCCACTACTTGAGGAATTGACCATTTCTTTATTCTTTTCATGAGTGCGAAATTAGTGGTGCTCTGGGGCATTACCCTTGGCGGAATTTCAGTGTTACAGTTTGAGGAGGAACTCTAAATCTGGCTGGCCATGCAAACCCTGGCATCTTGAAATGTGTCTGCTGAGAGGGGTAGATATATCTGGCACTTGGTGAACCTTTAGAATCTGTCTGGCATTGGTGGAGAAAGGGGGAGCTCATGCCTGGGAGCAGGAATCTGGAGCTGTTTTTGGGTTTTAGTGTTTGTATCCTCTAAATATCTGTAAGGGTACCTTATTGCATTTCTGGCTTCTGACCTGCAGACGCTTCTCTTTATTTCCCTGGTTTTGCAGAAGTATCTGCTTCAGGAGACACAGTTATTAAGGAAGGTTTTCAGATCACTTGGAAATATGGAGGTGGAAGAAGGATGTCCCCTCCTCTTGCTGAAATGTATGTAAGGAGTATGGAGCCGCAATCGCGCACACTGAATTTGCAGCAAGGAAGCTGCTCATTTACGAGCACTCGCTAAACTTGCACTAAATTATTCATGATAATGCTTTGTGTCATTACTGTTTATACTCCATGATGACAGTTAATGTGAGTTGGAGTTGTTAGTGAAATAAATAAGCATCAGTCACTGAGCAGGCTGTGTGGCGAGAGTGTATGTGTGCACACATGTGCTGAGCTGAGGGCACTAATAAGGTGCTGATTCATCTGTCCTTCCCTTCCCAGAGAAGTACCTGATCCTGTCATTAAGCTAAAGGTTGTCCATCAAATATTTATCACACTGGCATTCCAGAAGGCTTTTAAGGGCCCGTGCAAAAACCACAGGTCCAGACAGAAGCTATTGGAGTGGGATTTTTTTTGTCTGGTTGGTTGGGTTTTTTTGTTTGTGTTTCCTTTTTAACCATGCACATGCACGGGTTTATGCAACTATTGCAGTTGTGCTTCACTAACATTTGTAGTGAGTGAGACACCAGGAAGAAAGAAGTGTTTTAAACTGAGTGGACTTTTTTGTCATGAGGGAAAAATGAGTTGTACCCTTGGAGAAGGTACCTCTTTGCTAATGTAGAGTCGATCAGACTTTGCTCACTGCTTCTATCATTTCTGCTACTTCCATGGATCTGGCTTATCACTTCTGTCACAGCAACTATAGAAATGTTTTCTGGGAAATAAATAGTTCCCTGACAAAGGTATATTGTAGCAAGCAGCTGTTTCACTGGAAGGAGAGCCGTAATTGAAAGGATTATTACAGCAAAATGTTTCATCTTTGTTTTTCTTGGATGGGTTAACCGACAAAGATGCAATACAGTAGCAAACCTTGCACAAGAGGCATATCTGCTTTTCTTTCCGCTATATCTTCAGGGTAGCTAGATTCAAAGATCAGTTTACTCCCTGGGGAGCAAATCTGCTGTCCTTACTCAGGGAAAACTCCCACTAGCAGTGGGAAATCTGCTTCTGTAAGCAGTGCAGGAAGTGCCCTGTAATATATTAAGAAACCAGCTAAGCCCAGAAGAAACCAAACAAAAGGCATTTAAAAGCATTCCCATTACTTAGGGAGAGAAGCAAGCAGAAAATTAATATGCACATGCTCCATAATTAGCGTTTAAACTCGGTCTGTAATGCGATTTGAGGGGAGCTGTGAACTCTTGAAAATGAAGCTGTTGGTGCAGATGCAGAGCTAGGTGTGCAGTTTCTCATTACTCAACATGTTTCTGTTCTGTCTCCGGATGAGGAGGAGCGCTTTAAACTGCGTTGTCCCCAAAGCAGATTTGTGAACATCCTGCTCTAATTCAGAGCAGAGACCTGAATCTGGTTCTCCTGTATCCGAAGAGTGCTCGGCTAATAGTGCCTTTTCTCTATCCTTGCTCTTCTCCAAATCCCTCTTGGTGAATATTTTATTATTCATAAAAAATCAAGGGCCTGATGCCCTCCCAGCATCTGAGGAGCTCTGTTCATCTGAGGAAGTTGGAGAATGTCAGAGCAGCCATCTGGGTTTCAAACTCTTCCTTGCATTAGGATTTGCAATGAAAGGGAAGAGAAGAGGAAGAAACATTCGAGATTCAAAGTCTTCTCTATCTGAGAGAACTCTATTTGAGTTATATGACAGTGTCATATAACAGGCTTGTGTATCGCATAGCAGTGACATCGTAGCAACAGATTCGGCTGTGTGGGCTTCCATCATGCTCCCGACCCTGACTGCTGTGGACTGGTCTCAGCAAGTGCTTGCATTTTCTTCTGACCAGGAGAACTTTCGTTAACACTGGTGTTCTTCCTGCCCTTTTTGTTTGTTTGTTTTTGTGAGTTATTTTTTTTCTAAAACAGAACCTCTGGCCTACCGATTTGTCATTTATGTTTCAAAGTTTCAGCCTCTGTTCTTTGCACAAAGTAGCTGCACAAACAGAATTGCGGAAGTATTTAGCAAAAATGGTACAAAGAGAGTAAGTCTGTCTGTATGCTTGGTTAATAGATGAGTTGAATTTTTATTTGAAGAATCATTTTCATTTAAATGCATATGGACCAACTTGAAAGTTTCTATGCTTTCTTAGACAGCATATTCCTTTTCCTTTTTCCTTTTTTCTTTTCTTTTTCTTTTCCCTTTCCCTTCCTCCTCCCCTGCTCTCCCTTTTCTCTTTTACCCTTTGCCTCTTTTTCACTTTCCTCTGTGAAGTATTTAGTCCAGGGCTGAACATTGCTGTAAGGAAAAGCACGGCTATGCATTTAATGCTTTTAATATGCAAATATTATTTGAAATAATCATATCAGGGTTAGCAGATCTCCAAAATCTGTCACGTCTTTATACCAGTTCAATATATTGTTTCATTTAATTTGGCCGGGAGAAAAAAAAAAAAAAAAAGTTAAATCCTTTTCTTTCTGAGCATTTATTGAGAGATTTTTTTGCAAATTGAAAAACAGACAGACAAGCAAACCATGAAGTTTTCATCACAGCCATGCCATACTCATCTGGATTATACTGTATAATTTGCATGAAAGAACAAAATTAACAGCAAGATGATTCAGATCAGGTAAATATGTGTAAACGTTTTCAGAAGTGAATGAAAGTTCTCAGAATTTTCATTCTGTGTTTGAAAAGGATCCTTGATGGAAAGAAGGCAGGAGGAAGGACAAAGGAAAAAAAAAAAGTCTTTTTTTTTTCTTAAATTCCCTATTGCTCGTTTTGATAGAGTGATATGGTGTTGCCTGTTCAGGAATCTAAAGGAATTTATTTTTGCTCTGATTTTTTTTCCTTCCTTTTTTATAGACAGAAACATAAAAGAAGATCTAACTAAAAATAACGGAGCAATTCAAGTCACACACATAATGATCACGTGTGTAAGTGCACTGGTAAAATAAACAGTAACTATACCATGAAATCCTTCAGTTTCAATGGTTCACTTTAGAAACTCACTACTTTGGAAAAACAATGAAGAGGTCTGCAAGGAAACACAAGATGAATTTAACTTACCTTTTAAATCCTTTCTTTGTTCATTCATAAAATTCTGTGGCAGAGCTGCTGAGGTCATTGCCTTCCTTGGTTACACATAGGGCTCTAACAAATTCTGAGCCTGTTCTTTAATTGATCTTTCTGGGTGCACTGTGATTAAATTCTGGGAAATTACTAAGCTATGAGTCACATCATAAAAACTAATTAGTGGTTGTTTGACAGTTTGTCTCCCACTCAAACCCTCCACATTTCTTTTAGAACCACATCAATATATAGGCTGTTGCTGGCAAATGGCTCCAGTTTATTTTCTAGAAGGATGTTGAACAAAGTCACAAAGTTTACTTTGGATATTGCTAAGACTAAAATAGGGTAAAATATATTTGTTTTTGTTTTTTCTAAATGGGGCACACTGTCCCTTTTGGCTCCATTTGATTGGTTCTAATGCATATCAAAGTGTTGCGTTGAGTGGGAAAAATCAGCTTTTTGCTGCTACTTAACATTTCATGATACAGACCTTTGCTTCAGTGGTTGATTGTTGGGAAGGTCAGAAGTTTCTTAAAGAAGTATCTTCTGAATGTTCGCACTGATGGGTCTTCTCCCTTGCCGCTTTTTTTTGAGTTCTACATTGGAGAATTTCACAGCAGTTCATATTTCATCAGCATCTCCGTGAGGACTAAAGACAGGAAATCAACTTAAGTGTCCCTGTGGGGCCACTGTGTTCTGGCACACTGTGAGGGAATTTCCAATCTGGGGAAGGCAGTTTCCACCCCCCCACCCCTCCGGAATGATCCATTCACTACTTTGACTTTTAGGATAATGACAAACAGATCCAATAGGTCTTGCCATAGCCTGCCTCAGATAGTGTGGGTGATAGACAAGTATAACTTCTCTAGGGAGGTAAATTTGCTGCCTTGAGTGTATTTCTTTCAATGAAAGTGCTTGGATGAAGAGGTCATTGTGTAATAAATCACCTTTAAAAATGAAGAAATAAATAACAAAAATAAGCAACAACTGAAATATTTTGTGGTGATGTTGAAGATTCCTTTTTCTTTCTCATAGATGGTAGGTGCTATAGCTGTATTTAAATAATTGTCAGTAGCATATAATGGAGCAAAGTATGCTCCTTTACAAAATTAAAAACATAAAATGGACAAGAAGTGAAACATTTTAAGAAGTTTCTTCAGAAAGCAATAAAAATGCCATAAGAAATGGGCACAAGAGGATAGAGACAGAGGAAAAAAAAAAGTATGGTCTGACTGAATTGTGCCGTTAATGCTAGTAGGGCGAGTCCAGTTCATGAATACGATGAGCTGTGAGGACAGAGAGATCTGTAAATATAAAACTGATCATATTCCACTAGTTCCTCTCATTACACAAGTTTATAACACAGACCAAAATCTTGTTTAAAAGTGCTTTGGTTTGGAATAGATGCGCTAAATGTTATTTTTCGCATTAGCCATGAGAAAATTATGTGACAATCTTTGTGTTTAGTTTAAAATTTTTGCTTTCTGTTTACATCTGGAAGTCTGCTTCAGTGTAATCAGAGAGAAAGTGATAAACAGACGTCTCCAGTAAGAAGTTTAGTCCACAGTGGAAGCATTTGCTTTGAAGTGGAAACCTCAGTTTATTAACTTTTTCTTTTTCATGTCTTTTACATGCACATACTGTGGAGAGCAGAAGGTCTATGAATCTGTTGTCTTAGCACTAAATTTCTTGAGTATTCATTACATTACACTTGCTTGTGCTGTACTTGAAGAGGTGTCTTGATTGTGAAGATATGATCTGTAACTTCTTAAGCTGGCCTCAAAAAGTTGCCTTAGTGTTTTATTTTATTGTAGCTGTTTCAGATGCTCTAAGTCAAAAGATGTTGCCTATAGGGTAATGTATTTAGCCCTGTGATCTTTTCTGTGATTGCCATGTAAATTTTACATTGATAAAAACACTTAAAATACTATAGTTCATTATTATTTATATTAGCTATTCTAAAAACATGTAAGGTGCTGTATGGTCTCACAAGGCAACGTAGTTTCTGCCACAAACAGTTTACTAAGCAGAAACTGATGAGATTTTAAAAATTGTAATATAAAAGGGAAGTTTTCTGTTGCTTAGATGATGCCAAAGGGATATTTATAAATGCTTGTGCTTTCAAGTGGTTTGCATCAAAAGCCCCAATGGGAAAGGCACCAGACATCTCTATTTGCACACTTGCATGACTGTGGTACATCTTTAATTTCTTAGAGAAAGAAAGATGTGTTATTACATATGATATCGATGAAAATAACACTATAGATTGAAGAAGCCATTTGTTATATCACTTTAGGATATCCAGGGCCGCATCCTGACAATTAAGATCCATGGGGGAAGACCTTTTCTGCAAACTTAGAGAACACTTCTTGCCCTCTTTCAATGATCGTCCTTGTCCTGACTGCACAGCAGGACTGTGGATGAGCTAATTTAGCATGGTCAGGAAATAAATGAATCTGATTTTAGATGGTCCTACTGAAATGAAGCCACTAAGATACTGGTTCTGTATGTGCTGATGTTTTGCTGGGCAAGGACAAACTAGCAGTCATGACTGAAGAATTGAATGGGACTTAAAGTCTAAAGTTCCTACAAGTTTTTCCTTCTTTGTTTCTTTCCTCCTTTGCTTCTTTCTTATAAAGAAGTTCTTGGCAATAGTCTACCTTTGACAGTCTAGTTGTGAAATCAATCATGAATCAATTTGAAGAAGTGAACAAAAAAGGATATATTATTTGGGTTGAATTTCTGCTGCATGAATCATTTTTGTTGCTTGGGCTTTATATTATGTGCAGTGGACCTTCTAATTGGGAGATTGGTTTTAGTCACTTTTAGTATCTTACCTAGGCAGAAAATTTAACAGAAGCTGAACTCTTGTGAAAACACTTTGTGAAATCAGTAGTGAAGGTTGCTTGCAGTCCACTCATATTTAGAGTATGTGTTTTTACTGGTCATGAACCAAGCCTCACATGTTTGTCTTGGTTCACAAGATGCTCCTTTTCAAAAAAAAAAATCAGTAGGAGATTCAGATTTGTTTTTAATATTAGCAGCTTTTTTTTTTTTTTTAAGAAACAATTTGCCTCTGTTTTCAAGGTAAACTTGAAGGAAGTGCTGCATAAAACAACAAATTTCCTTAGAGGCTCTTTGGCAGCAAAGTTCATTAAAAAAGGATTTCTTGTGAAGGGAGTCAGGCAAGTAAATTATAGTGTAGTTAATATAGCATGTATTTTCTAGAGCACTGTTGTCCAGCAAGAGCAGCACTTTTCAGCAGGAAGGAACAGGTAACAGTAGTTGCTTTCTGGTCCCTGAAGTGCTGTATGTGTTTTGAGATAATTTCAGCTTGACGAGGGCAAAGGCTATAGGGCTGCTCTGGAGAAAGGCCTCCAGTGTGGTAAGAAAATGCCCTTAGGACACCTTGAACTTCCATATGGTTCCCTGCCAAAAGCCGCTTTCCTTTATTTGGCATGGGCACAGCTCCTGCTATTTGCCAAAGGCTTTGATGCTTCTGGTACTGCAGTATTTATCACAGCAGTAATAATCACCAAATTATATAATGGCAATTGGTCTCACCCAGCTCCATGACCACGGGGCAGATGACCAGGTTACCTTCCACCACACGTGGTCTTCTGGGGCCAAGGGCAGTGGGGTCACAGAGCTTCCTGCCTTTGGCATTTACTGATCATGGTGAGCAAATACTGATGAAGGTAGCTCATTGTGGGTATTTGGTGTCTGTGTGTATAATTTGGGACAGAGTCTGGTTTTAGTAAATTATGCTTATTTTGACATTTGGGTTGATACAAATAAAGTAATATAAACACTGAACTTGGCCACTGTGAGTCAGATATTTGTTGTGGACTGCTCCTAATATGCAAGTGCATCCATGTTGTCAAAAACTGTAGCATAAAAACAGATTGTCTGATGGATAAGCATAGTTAAATACCTGCCAGCAGTCACTAACATAAACACTAGCTTGGGAGCTTCCCTTAAACTGAATACCTTTCCCAACCATGTTTTTGATCTTATGCATAGCTTCATCTTTCATGATAGGTTGTAACATGATGGGGATGAAAGTTAACAGGTTTGATGTAACCTTGAATTTAGTCTCATGAACCTTAAAGTATGAACATACAAAAAAAGATTGCTTTATAGGATTTATAATCTGGTTTCTATAGAAAAAGTAGTTGAGTTTTTAAAGCTTTTTTCTAGAAGCTCAGCAATTCTTTTTTTTTTCCCACAATCTATAAATCTGTTTTATTAGCTCTTCTTCCTAACCCCAAAGAACAATCAGCAAAGGGTTAAAGGATTCCTCAGAAACTATCAGATGCTTCAGTCCTGTTTTTCAAGTTAAGTGAAAGCCCTGCTGTAGCCTTCAGCTAGTACAGAATGAAGCACATGATAAATACCAAGTCGAAACAGAACTGGAAAAAACACACATTACTATAACAAAACGGGGGAATTTTGGGTGAGGCGTGATTGTCCAAACAGTTTTGCTGATTTATGCCTATAGAGGATCCATGGCTGTGTCTCGCAGCAAGATCTCCAAGGTTCTTGGTTTTGTTTGTCCATGGCGCACTTCGATACTGGTGATACTTCTTTGTCATTTAACTTCACAAGAAATTGTGTGTATTCAGGCTTGGGTCTAACCCAAGAAAACACAGAGGCTGCTATAACTTCTCCACAGACTCGTAGAAGTGGACAGAAACTTGCAGTTTCCATGGAGAGGAGAAGGCGTAGCCAGTTTGCTGCTGACATTAATGGTGCATTTGTTTTGTCCGTGAGTCAGTAGACGGTGGTGCGGTCAAGGCTTTCTAAAATCAGCAGCAAGAGCCTCAAAGCTGTGATTACTTCCCAACGAAGTTACTAGTATCTGCACCTTCTTGAACGACATAGATCCCCATTCAGGGAAGCAGGTGATTTCTACCAACTTCTGAGCCTTGGAAATAATAGGATTTTGGTACAAAAGTCATAGTTTTACCTGTTTCTTTAATATTGTAGGATTAGATGTGGTGGTTCAAGTTGTTTCACGTGTGCACATTCATGCAGAGCTGTGGGCAGGTTTTTCCTTTTCTGTTTTCTCTCTCAGTCTTTGTTCTCACCTTGGCTTTGCTCTGTCAGACAATCCTAAGGTTTTCTCTGTGCCTCCTTGAGGATTTCACCTATCATTGTACATTGCTGGGGCTGCTCACAATAGTGTGAAGGGCAGAGTTCCTGCTTTATCCCAAAGGGACCCTTGCACCAGGGGGAACCTCCTGCAGAGCTTGGTCCTCGCCTTGGCTTCTGTTGCATGAAGCACGTGGTCTCCAGTCAGGATGTTCAAAGCCCATGTGCCAGATAACTTTTGCTCAGTGGCTTCCTCACATCCTGATTCAATTTATTGACTTGAATATTCTAGGCTCTAGTTATTGACATCACTTAAAAAAAAAAAAAAAACAAGGATAGCTTTAAGTATGTCATTAGGAATTTTATAATCAGCAACTTCGAGCTAAGCAGATTTAAAAAAAAAAAAAAAAAAAAACCCTGAGAAATGTTTCTTAACCTTAGCTATTAAATTAATCCTTGAGGACAGGAAGAATGCTACACAACTTTTTAGAAGAGACCACTGGATCCATTCTGTCTTCTTAACTGAGTAATTATTTTTTTAGGCCTTTTGAATTCTACCACCAAATATCTCCTTTTACTATCCACTTGTTCTGTGTATCGATCAGCAGTGACTCTCTCTCTCTCTTCCATTACACTGAGATACCTTAGGTTTAAAATGAGCTCTTATTTCACTGCTGACCCAAGTAATATTTTCTGAAATGATTTCACCAGTGAACAATTTCTTTTTAGCGAAATCAAATAAAAACATTTGAGTAGATATTAACACTTCATAATGAAATGTGTAGCGTATCTTTTACAGTTGTTTGGCACACCAAATTTATGAAGCAAAAGAACCTGAAACCATCGTCTTTTTATTTCTGTTCTGTTCAAGAGTAGGGAATGAATTTAGAGAAGGGGGCTAGATGTTCTCCTCTCTCTTGGCCTTCACAACACACAAGGGTGGCATCCGTATTCTCTCTGTATAGCTTCTTCACATGTGCGCTCGCAATCCTTATCTTCTTGATAAACGGTGATAAATTCAAGTTTAAATTCATATTCTCCCATATTCACACTTGTGAATTTAGGCACCTAGTTTGGCAGACTGCTCTTGCAAAGCTCACTGCTGTCTGGGTTTTGTCTGTGGGCGAATGTGTTGCTGACATCTAAGAGCCAAAAGAAGGAGCTGCAGGAGGGAGTAAAATCAACTGGATGCAAACAGGTGGTCTCTCTATAATTATTTGGTCGTTTCCTCTGATTATCCTCAGAAAAATAATATTAAACGATGGGAAACCAAATGAGCAGCCTGGAAAACTTGTAGATTCTGGCACTAAAGAAAAGTGACTTTTTCCATAGGCTGAGACTCCATATGCTCAAAGTCTTTGGCTACAACAAAAGATAGTTCCTATTTTACAAATCTTGATGTGAAAAAAATGATAGCTGTTGTTCTTTATTAAGAGCTGTTAATATGAATTTCTCTTTTATGGGAATAGATTGTTTTTAAATATTGTCTCTGTGGAAAAAATCTGTATCTTTTAAATGGGGTGGCTTGGTGTTCCAATGCTTTATTCCAGTGTATGTTTTTTTGCCTCAGACGATACGCCAGGTGTTGCAGCTCAGGAAAGTGCTATGGGATTAGGCTCAACACAATAAAAATGAGGCCTACCACCTTTTGCTAGAGAGCAGTGGACTGTCCTTGACAAAATGAATGAAGTCTCCAGTTAATTTATTTAACATATTATTAGGCCTGATGTACATCAAATGCTTCTACATCTGCTAAATCTGGCATATAAAGTACTGCTCTTAGGAGGGCATTTACATCGTACAGCAAATTTCAGTGAATGGACAGAACCTGTGAACAAACTGTCTAGCTCAGTGACTACTAAATAATTATTTGTGCTCAGACTCCTTTTTATGGAGTGTTTCTAATACTATGCTGCAAAGAATAGTCTTTGTAGAAAACTTTATGTTTTGTCACCACAAACGATTAATAGAAGCCTTACAAGTTTTCTCTTACCAAAATTTTAAGGTTTTGGCCAAAAAATGATGACTTTCAATTCAGCATGAAAGCGGTGGAATTTAGGCTTTCCTGTGAAAAAAAGTCCTGATGAAAGCAGACTTTCCATGAAGTTTTCATTTCTGTATGAAAGATTTATTAGTGAACAGGCACAGACAGAAATATTTCAGGCAGCTTTACCACTCTAGCAGAACCCTGGATAGATAGATCAATATTAGGTTTATATTATGTGTAGACTGTGGTGTATGTTTCTTCTATATATGTTTAGCTCCTGTCCATGTGCCTGAGAGGAAAAAGCTTACTTTGTATCTCCCAGGTGAAGTGAAATCCAGGGTACTTTATGAGACAGTCAGTGAGAAAAGCACTGAAAGCGAGTGTGCTGGATGAGGATCGATCTCTGGAAGAGCTCAGTCCCATCTGCGTTCAGGAGCACGCAGGGTGTGCTTGCGTTGTGGACGAATGGGTTTCTTGGTGCCCTCTGCCAGCCTCATCTCCAGTCATCCAGCCTGTAAAATTTTTGGAGCCCATCACAGATCCTTCCTCCCCTGCCATCCACGTGCATCATGATTTCCTCCCAAGAAAATGCATGGGGAGCAAAGTGGAAGGTCCCTGCCTTGCAGCTGAGCTCCCAAGTCTTCACCTGTCTTTGTGAAACCATTTCTTTATGCCAGAATGGCATAAAATAAATAAATAATAGAAGGGAATCAGCTCTTCCCTCCTCCAGGCCTCCCAGGGATAGGAGGTGAAGTGCCTAATTCAGAAATTGTGTTGCAAATGTCACCCTTGCACGGCACTGTGTAGATGGTCTCCTGCAGCTGGAAGCTGGTTCCTCTGCGCCAGCCGATGAGTGCAAGGTTAAGGCACGCTGGAACCTGCAGCATAACTGCACCTCCAGGGTACACTCAGTCTGGACAATGAAATGACCATAATCCAATAATTTGGGTTAATTTACCTTCCATTGTTAAGAGTGTGTGTCTTAGCACTGGAAAGTGCTATTTATAAACCTTAAATGGGGTTGTCTGTATTATTCTTCTGTATAATTAATCCCATGAGATTTGTTCAAAGCAAAAAGGTAATATTTAAAATGATTACTGGAATTATAGTGCCCAGGGCTCTTGGTGGGCAGCACTCAACCCTGAGTGTTTGGATCATGTCTGAATCTACTTGGTCATCACTAATGGCCTGGGAATGATGGGGGAACAATCTGTTTTCTAAACTCTTTTCAATTTATTCAGCTACTTTGTGTTTCCTCTCTTTGATATTCTGGGCTGATCAACTTTAAGAAATACATGCAAGAGTCTCATTTGTCTTGCCCTCCTTTTTTTTTCAGAATTTGCAAATTGGCAGAGATAAAAAATAACATTAGTTTTTTTTTTTTTCTGTGAATCAACTGATTTCATAAAACTGCATTGGTTGAGTGCAACTGCATTCGTCACTTGTGACCATTGCCATGGAAAGAAATCCCGAAGTAGCTATATATATATATATATATATATATATATATATATATATTTTTTTTTTTTTCTCTTGGTACCCTAGCCATTAAAACAGTGGGGTTGTTATGATTCTGGTCTATTTTTTTGCAGCAGCCAGTCTGAAAATTCCTATCCTGAAGATCATAGTGCATGAGAAGCAGACTGGTCAAATGTGTTTGATTTAACTCTGTGTGCATGGGAGGAATGGTAAGAAGAGTCCTATGTGCATATATATAAACAGACACAAACCTAGATTGTAATTGCGAGAACGCGCTGTGCACCGTAATGTTACTAGCATAGAAACAGATACAGTAACCACAACAGAAAGGAATCACTTTCTGGCTTAATTTGGGGGAGTTTACTCCAAGTCTTGACCTGGTGATTTGAACACATGCACACTGTAAAATCAAGCTGTGTGCAGTACATATTGCTGGCACCTACAGGCATTTCGTATGCATGTGGTGCAGTGTTACAGGTCCTGGCCTATTTTTCAGAGCCAAATTCTATATACTCTGCTGGCAACGAACAAAAAATGTGCTTTGGCTGAATGGATTTTGGCAAAGACATCCTGAAGCCCCAGAATTTCAACTCTTGGAATTGTAACAAAAAAATGTTTAATTAAACTGGCAGCTTAGAACAATAAATGTTTAACTTAATTTTAAGGGGAAAAAAGTCCAATTGTGTGTTCATAATTGTTGTGGAGAAGAGATACGGAGCCCACATGTTTGCTCCTCACTGGATGAGCCTGGTTGTTTTCACAGGAAAACATAGCTCCGCTTGGCACCAGTGAGGTAGCTGTAGAGCTCAAAGGAACAGAAGTGTTGAGCAGTGGGCAGAATAGAGATAGTTAACTCCAGCTACTGTGCATCCAACAGTGTTACCTAGAATCATATGTTGAAATATGTTTTGCGTGCATCTCTGTAGCTGAAATTAGAAGAGTGGTGGGTAAGTTCAAAACCAGTTAATTTTAAAGGCAAAATATGGGTCTATCCATTGTCTCCCATGATGTTAGAATATAGTATAATGGTAGAATAATGTCCTTAATAAGGACATGACTCTAGTATAAAAAAGTTAAGCCAGGTCCCTGAGCGTTATTTAATATCCCTGGACAATTTTATAATAACTAAGGCAGTTAGCCCTTTTGTCCTAATGAAATCTGTTGGCCAGATGTTAAGTTTGATAATTGCTTCTAAGATCTTGCAAAGAACTATGAAGAGGAAACCCTTAAGACTCAAGAATAAGATGTTTCGGCTATCTATTGTAACATTTGGTTTTAAAAGTCACCTGCTGGCAACTTATCCATTAGTAGAATGGTTACATGTTCTTAAACTTATTTACAGACCACTCAATATACTTGTAATTACCCACTTTAAAGTTTCCTCAAAGAGATTTTCTTGATCTGCTCTTCCTTAACTCTGACTCAAACTGCTGGGTACTGTTGCTTTGATTTGCAGGAAGGTCGTCAAATGCCATACTGGTGGCAGTTGCATTTCAGTTACCGGAAATTTAGCTATACATCAGGGATGTTCGTAAGGTCATCATGAAAATTTGAGGTACAAAGGAAAATGGCGTGTATAACATTGGGATGGAAAAAGGAAAACCTTTTTCCTGATTGCTTTTAATAATATATAGCTTATGATATTTAGTTTTACCAGAAAAAAAAAATTATACTGCGTTCATATTAGAGAAAAGTCCAACTCTCTACTACTATGAAGTCACTGACTTGAATCCATAATTCTAACCCCAAACTATAGCTTGACTCCAAAGCAACTCCAAAACTAAAATCTTATTTTGTAATTTAAATCTGTAAATCCCCATGTGAACACGTTTATTTCATATCTGAGAGGTTTATGCCGGATTCCTCTGAACAGATTGGGAGCTGTCTTCTGTTCAGCTGCAACAAGACATTTTCTAATTAGCGTAACTGTGCTCATATAGAAGTTTGAACTGCTACCACTCTTTTGATTTTACCCTTTTTTTTTTAGTGTCTCTGATTAGTTTGAGCTCTGATGAGTATTTGCTAACCACTGAGGACGAGAATGGTGAGGCAATAGATAGCATTTGATGAGGCAAGTGAAAAGTAAAATATTCAGGATGTCAGAATTTTCACTTGCTATTCAAAAAGGACAGGCACTAAAAATATACTTAGGAATTGTCCTATATATCAAAAAAAAGACTTCTTAAACTGTAAAAATATGCACTTTTGGGCAATCTTTAGTCTAACCTATTGGTAAAGGTGAAGAAGCAGCAGTGAAAGCTTGTAAGTTTAGAAATTTTAAAAGTTTTCTCAAAAATTATTGGCCAACTGGATAGCATTGCATTTTTTTCAGCTGTCTCCATGACAACCCCTGACCTTGCCTATAAAGTAGAAAGAATGTAGTCTTCCAAAACCAAGATTTTGATTTGTCTGTTTTGTCTGAAAAATGTGTAAATCAATTGCTAATTTTGAATGCTAGGGTGACCTGATGATTAGAAGTAATTATGCCAGAAAGTTAAATCAGGGTAAGCCAAATAGAGCTGTTATTACTGGAAGTCCTTTTGGGAAAAGTGTTGCATCAGCAAAGGGACTGTAACCTGATAATGGCAGTCTGTGTTTTAAACCATTAACTGTAGAGCAGTTACAAGGTCAAGGCAAAGGACTGAAATCTGTGGTTAAAATATATTTAATATCATAAAATACTGATTGAGTTGTAAGACAAGCCAAAGACTGACTGATTTATTACTGTCTTTGGCTATTGCATTTTTTCTACTTGCCAGATCCTGACATTAATGCAATAATAACCTTCAGAAAGCAAGTGGTGGAAACCTCATATTAATACAATGAGCCAGAGAGTAAATACCTGGAAGCATCAATGAGACTTTAGAATAACGGTTTATCATTCCTAAGATTTTATCCCTCTCCCTGAATTTTTGTTAAGTTTTGCTTGGCTGCTGAAATAGAGCTTATTTGGGTGGATAGAAAACTTAAAACTAGTGTACAGATGATTCTCATTCCTCTGCAGTAGAGTTGTAAGTTGTGATCACTTACGACTATCTGCAATACTTGATTTTTCCACAAGTGATTGGCTACCATAGTATCTTGTTGAACATTTTCACCAGTTTCTGACTCCTTTATTTCCTAAGGGTCTCTGCAGTTACATGACATCTGACCCAGGCATAGAGGAAGCAATTTGGGCAGGTCATGGGCATGAGATTGGAGATGGTCTCTCCTCATGGATTTGCACAAAACCTAGGGTTAAAGCTTGTTTCATTTCCTTTTATTGAGGGCATTAAAAGGTCTTAAGCAATATGATCTTTTATTGTTCTGCCTGGAAAATCCTTGGCTTGACTATTCATATGCAAGCTATCACTACACTCAGATATACAACGAAGAATTTAGAAAATGATATATTCCTAAAAGCAAAATCTCCATTTTGCAAGAATGGGAACAGTTTTGGCTAGACGTTTTCCTGTAGCAGGTCAGCCAAACTGTAATTGGCCTCCACTGATACTCGCAAACAGCAACAATCTGGACACGAAACCAAGTGGTGTGCAACATGATTTGAAATTGTTTGCTTTCTTTGGGGAACTTTGAAGGCTGCTATTACCATTACTGCATGTGCCACGACATTTTCCTTGCAATTGAATGCCTCTAATGCCTAGCAGTGAGCCAAATACATCAGCATCAGTGGGCACCAGGGAAGCCACATTTTATTACATACTACCTTGACTATTGCAGGAAAATAATGATTGGAAAGAACAGCCAAAAACAGATTCAATTCTTTCACCACCACTGCTACTACTGCTACAGATGGTCATCTACATCAGTAAGAACTTTGCAAGCCTAGGTATTAATTCACAGTACTGCATGTTGAAATCAACAAGAGGTGTGTTATGCACAAAGTCTGGATTGAAGTTTTGCAACCTTCTTTGCTTCTCCTGTCTGATTAAGAGTTTATATATGAGAGAAATACTATGTAGGCAGTATAAATACGCTTTAGCAGCTATTAAGATGATCTATTGTGTCCTAAATTTTAAGTTTTCTTCTGCAAGCCTCTAGTTTTATTTCAGCAGAAAAATATGACTGTTTAGAGAAATCCACTTTTAACATCTACTTCTTTAGTTGGTGGTTTAACCTTTTCTAAATCTGCCAGACAGAAATGACCTATGTTTGCTTGTAGACAATGTGCTGATTATGAAAGGAGGCCTTGGGTGAGGCTTGGCAGGCAGACACAGGATGTGCTCCCTTTAGTGACCTTTGGGGATTTTTTCTTGGGTATGTGGGAAGGAGGCAGACACTGGAACGTGACTTAGGAAAGTTGCCTTCAGCTGTTGCAAAAGCACTCAGATAGCCAGATGAGAACTTGCTCATGCTGTTGTACACCTAGGCAGAGAGAAAAAAAAATAATAGCATAAATAAATGAGTTAAATTCATCTGGAAACTAGATACTGTTATGATAGGTGCAGGAAAATCCATAGATAGATCTTGTTCAAGATTTACCATGGAAAATCATTCACTTTTAATTCAGTACTCATAAATCATGTTTCTAGTAGAAGTGTCCATGCACATCAGGCTGCTTGAAAATCATTTCAGTGATTAAAATTTGACATAGTTTCTCCTCTAGCAAGCAAAAAAATGTTTTTCATTAAGTATGTTTTAAAGAAGGGTATTTGGTCTGGAAGCTACAAAATGGAGATAGTAAGTCCTTCTAGGCACTTAGCTTTCTCCTAAAGCATAACTAGATGTGTGGGATGGTCATAACTGGGGAACAACCATAAACTCATAATGGTGATGCTACCCTAAAACTTTGGGGGTGCTTTGATTGAAGTAATATCCTATGTAAAGATTAGGAAAATGTCGTGTTTACCTTTTGTCACTTTTTTGTTTATTTATGGTATGACATATGCTACATATGACTTTTTCATTATGAAATGTGGCGTCATTAAAAATATTATATCATTTATGCTTATTTGGCATGTTTACTGTCACTTTTGTTTTTCCTTTTTTTAAATAAACAATTGTTTATGAAAATAATTTGTCCACATGTGCACAGACCTTATCCATTAAATGCTGTGAGTAGATACTTTATTTGCCATAAAAATCAATAGTAACCTGTTCAAGGAAGCCAAAGAGGATATTTAAAGCAATGTGACTTTTGAAAAATATAGGATAGCTATAGGTGTTTTGTATGCGCTTAGAGAACGCTTTTTTCCTTTAGTTATTTGCTCCCACTGAGTGCCTCAGTGACTACACATAAAATGGAAAGTGTGTCTGTCACCTAGCAAATGTTTGCTGGAGATTCTCTCTGCTGCTGTGGGACTTGTTTGCAAACTGTACCCATGCAGCAGCCGAGCTCTTGCCTTATGTGTTCCCTTTAATGCAGTCCCTTTTTCTCTTAAGTTATCAATATAATACATTAACTTTGTTTTGATGGGCTCTTCTGAGCTAAATATGGTTGCTTCTGCAGAAGGCAGGGCGCCACATCATTATTCCATTTGTGACAAAGAAACTTTTAAAATTGCTGTACATCAGTATGATTCTTTAGGCACAGCCCTTGTTTCACTACCCCCCTTTGTACCTTATGGCTGGGAGTGAAGAGGCCAAAAGACAGAAAGCTCATGGCAAACTTTTTCAGCTATCATCTTGGGAGATGTGCCCAAACAGTAAATTAGAGAATGTGGCCCCTAGATAATGCCATTACTTACTTTGACAAGTTTTTGAATATGAAAATTATTAAAAATCAAAACAAACCAACCCCCCCCCCCCAAACTTAAATACAGATATCTGGGGTGGGGAGGGGATTTTTATTCTGAGTCTTGTGTTTAAACTACAAAAATAAAAAAACAGATAGAATATAGAATTTAGAAAAAGAGAGAGAGAGAGAGAGAAGAGTCTTAAGAAAATTTAAAATAGTACCAGCAGTCATTCACTTTGCAAATATTTGCACTTGTCACACTTTTCTCTCACTTGTCAAGTTGTTCCTATTTTTATGGAAGCAAAAAAAAATGTGTGCACTTATGGCAAATAAATGCAAAAACAAATTCTGCGGAAAGATAGTAGATGAATTGTCATTCATAAGGAAAAATAAATTTGCTCTGCAGTGCTGTACAATAGAATAACACTTTTATGGGAGACTTTAGTAACCATTGAATTTTTAGAATATCTTGGTCTTGCTTTAAAATACAGGTTGGGCTCCTTAAAATGTCATTAAGTTCATTTTGAAACATCAAACCATCTCAGGGATGGTGATTTTCAAATGACTCATATTTAAAACAATTTTACTTATACACTGGAGATAGTCTTCCTCTAGTTAACATTTTGCCAGGATTCATTATGCAGTCTAAGCCAAATATAATTCTGAGTAGAAAGAAAAATTGGCCTGTGGTGAAATTTTCTATGTTTACTCAAGTTTACAGGAAAAGTGTGAACCAGGAATGTTTTTGGATGTTCTCTATCATCTTCTCTATATTAATATACTTTAAAAAAAAAAAAAGAAAAAAGAAAAAGAAAGAACTGCCTTCCCCAAGAAATGGTGAAGTGAATATAAATTTCTCCCTACTGTTACAGACATTATTTGTTGATGGCACTTAGTTTTAGCTTAGTAGGTTGTCTCCCTATTCACTCCCTTGTAAAACCAGAGTAAGAGAATTTCTTTTTTAGGTGATCCCTGGTGTGACACTGCCGCACAAGAAGCACCAAAAGGGTGTGATGGCAATACAGAAAGTGGACAGAGAACTAAAAAAAACTCTTAAAAAAATAGTGGAAGGAGATGCTGCAGCCAGAGCATGTATGTGTAGAGCGACATGAATCCGCCATTTGTGTAACCGTGGCTGTCATAGTTAATACTTATATTGCCAGCAACCTTTATTCCTCCATGCTTTCCTGTCTGTTTAGATTAAAAACTCTTTTAGACCAAACCTGCTGTGTTGTGAACGTGGACTTTGCCAGTTAAACCGTATCCTTCTTGGCAACCTGTATATATACCTGACCAACCTACTGCTGTCAATAAAAAATATTATATATATTGAATAAAGCAGTGGGAAAAATAGTCACAAAGCAATAATGCTTCTCCCTCAAAAAGGGAGAGAGAAGGAGGATATTTAACTCTGTGGAGACTCTGACTCTCAGGGTATGAGACATATTTTTACCACATTATAGCCAAATCAAACAAATTATGTCCAACAGATGAAAAAAATGAAAAAGAATCTCCCTTCCAGAGACTAAACCCATGATTATTATTCATAAATTAATCAGGTCCAACCAATTAATTTGCATTCAGGTGCTCTAGAATGAGTGTGTTTTAATGGTATAGGAAATAGCAGTAGTGCCTGAAAAAGTATTTTATAGATTTTGAGCAGTGGAAGAATCCTCATAAAAAATCCTTTGGGATTGTAAGAGATTCACAAAAGTGTCTGTGGAAGGTAGGCAGCAAACTGAAGACAGTTTTAGTCTTTATCTGTCTTTAGACAGTTTGACAGACAGATAATGCAATATCATATTACCTGGACACTTACAGTTCTTTATGCAAACAGTGCTTAGCCTAGGTAAATCTCAGATATACAAAGACTGGAGACAAAGATTTTGTCTCCAATTAGTAAAATGGTTAAAACTGTTTAACCTTTAGAAAATGTTAAAACAAGGAATAAGAAATGACTGATAGTGATTTTACTGAACACTGCAGGAAATGTGTAAGGGATGCTTGTAAGTGCACACAAGCAGCCAAGAATAAAGGCACGTCTGCTGGAAAATAAAGGCTACTAAATACCTGGAAAGAAAGCCACTTTAAAATGGGTACCCTTTTAATTTTGATTTTATTTATTTATTTTTATTTATATTTCCTTGCATTTGGCTAGTTCCCAAGGGCAGCTTTTCAGCGGTGCCATGTGTATGTCCTTGGAGAGAAGGGGTTATTTAGAACAAGTGCCAGCTCTTACTGCTTACGGTCAGTGACTCGGACTGGAGCCTCTCTTCCTCTCTCCTTCTCTTGCCAGGCTCATTTATTCCAGGATGGTCCCATATCTGCCATGGCCATTAGACAGATGCGAGGCTCAGAGTCCATCTTCCCCTCCTCCCTTGCTGCTGCTTGGGTTTGCAGTATCTTAAATTTTCATTTACTACTAACAAATAGCCATAGATATTTTGCCTTTGGAGGGGTGTAGGTAGAAGCTAGATCCTTTGTGCTCTTTTATACATTAGTTATTTTGCCAAGGCGCGATCTTGCAAGTTTAAACCTGATATTTTGGTGAACATATTATAAGCCTGATGTTTTGGTGAAAGAAAAGCAGGCCATTCCTGATTGTGAAGCTCTTTCTGGTGAGACCAGGTGCTGTGTTGTTCTCTCAATGAGCAGGAATCTGAACCTCCTTGAGAGCTTGATGCAGGGCTTTAGGAACCTAAAAGGAGGCTGTTGAAGTTAATCAGGTCTTTGCTCTTAAAACTGTTCTTGGAGTTAGTTTCTCACCTACCGGCATGCACTTGAGTTTTGAGAGAATGTAGCTGAAACACTTTGTTGTAAACAACTGCCCCACCACCACCACACGCACTCCTCTTACAAATCTCTATTTTGTGGGAAGTAAAAAAACCCCTTTGGTTTTCCAATCAACTTGAATTCAGAGCAAAAGAGCACACAAAGCAAGAAGAAACACATAAAATAGGGTATTTCATCTCCATTACAGGATACATCCATCTCTTGTGAGTCCATCTGGTAGCTACAGATAAATCGTTTTTGTCAGTAGAAAAGCGACAATATTATTAAGCCCACGCTGGATGTTTATAGAACACTTCCTTCTGCCAAATTTTGCCTTCGTGTTACCAAAAGAAAGTTCTACAGAGTTATTTAATTTATGCTCTTGAATCAGAGGTGAGAAATGCAATCTGACTGGCACATAAAATTTCAGGAGAAGATTGGAAATGTTTGCCTAGTGCTTGTTTATGTTAAATAGAGCACTGATCCTCAGCCTCTTTGAACGACGTAGTTCTTTTGACTTCAGAGGAGCAGTGTTGATTCACACCAGCATAAGCGTTTACTCTTCACATTTAACTTGCAATTCCTTTTTGGAAGAGCTGTGTCCATTAAATCTCAATACATTCAGGGTATTCTGTATTGGTTGATTGATTAGTTTCCTAATATGTTGGATGCATGATATTCAGATTCCACACAGTGTGGAGGTTTTCAGCAAATCATACAGCTCTACCACAGAAAAAGTGTTTGAGTTGCAGAATATAAGTTGCTGTTATGTCTCAGGCTTTTCTTACGGTTAAGCAAGCAATGCCGGATGATGACTCATAGTTTCCACTAGTTGTCTGTCATCCCTTCGAAGTAATTTGGATGGGACACAGCAACCTGTTCTGGTTTTTAGGTCTTTTAAGCATATTTCAAATTCCAGAATGTTTACCTGCTCCTTCATTCAATAGCCAGCAATTTTGAGCTATAAAAAGGATCCTTTTAATTTTCTATTTCTTCTGCATGGTAAATGCAGTCATTGCCTATATTTTTTTAATATTGTATTTTTAAGTTTCAAAAATTGTTTCTAGTATCTTACCCACCTATCATAAAATAATTTCAAATCTTTACCTGCAGACTGGCATATTCTTTCTTACTTGTATGTTAATTTTCCTGGAACCTGATGGATGGAGAATGTGAAGGTACATATGAGCATGACTCTCTTCCTGCTCTTCACAGTCTTTGAGATGAAAAACAATTCTGTGATGAACACCTGATTTCCTTTGATATTTTCCTATCCTGTTCCTGTATTTTTTTTAAAAAAAATACTGTTAGAAACCTTTAACAGCACTGTGTCAGGTTTCTTCTTACCTCTTACACATCTGGAAGTGCATTTGCAGCAGCTGAAGTAATTTGTGTGTTTGCCTGTGTTTTCAAAGTCTGTTAGGCTTGAGGTCTCCTCTGAATCCTTAAAGCCCTACAGTCAGTTACAGTAAATCATCACCAATTCTAGCAGGCATGATGTTGAAGGGTTTATGGTTGGACTCAATGATCTTGAAGGCTTTTTCCAATCATAATAATTATATGATCAGTAATTACATTGATTGTGACACTACCCATCAAAAGTGCCAGGTATCTGTTCATTGTATTTATGAATATTTTTAATATTTTTGACAGCTACAAAGATTATTAAAGGAAAAAGAGCAATTTTTTAGGCTTTCAGTAATACAGAGTCTAAACGTTTACCATAGTGATCATCTGGGATCTCTCCTGCTTGTTGGAGTTTTGTGTTTGTTTATTCTAGATGCGTGTGAGAAGCTAGAGGTGCATCTTCTTAAACATGTTTTTATTTGGAGAAACAACTCTGATTGATAGTGTCAGCTGATGTCCCTGAAAGCCGCTCATCCATTTCAGGATGAAGAATTTGGTCTTGTGGCTTGTCATTCATTATTACTTGGAGACTGCTTTGACTGATTAAATTCATGACATGATCCTGCCTTCTGATTCCTGACTGCGCTGTCGTAGATGGAAGAAATCTTCAGGGGACTGAGTGCGATTGAGAGTGCTGATAGATGAACATCGTCAGCCATTTTTCAAAATATGAAACAATTGTATTTTGCCTCTCTTTTTATCCGGAACTCAGCTCTAGAAATTCTTAAACTAGCCATAGTCTTTAGGTTTATAGTGCCTCAGGAATTAGTCCTGTAGGTAAATGCAACTGTGAAAGAAGCTGTGTGATTTATCTGTCCAACTGCTCTTAGTTCAGGGCATTGCTGAAGGAATTTAGGAAGGTGGGATTGCAGGAGCAATTAGATGCTTAAAGTCGCTTAAGTTCTATTTTAGATAACCAAATAAAAACATTACCTCTGCAAAACCTCTACCCTGCTGCCAGCTAACCTAAGTATCTCAAATTCATTGTATGTGAATTATCTCCAGCAAAGTTCCCCCATTTGGCTTGGCAAGGCCGAGTCATCTGCCATTGATGTCATAGCCACTGCAATGCATAGATTCATGTCTGTCAGCCTGCACTCCTGAGGGATAAATCCTGGTAGGTTCAAAGATAGCAACGGGAGCCACTGTTTTGGTTACTGGTTATGGCACTGGGATGTCAGGACACCAGGGATCAAGCTGTGAGCCATCCTTCTGATCACTGTGTGATGTCTGGTACTGCTTTTAATCAGTGCATTTTTTACTCCTGAGCAGCCTCTGTTGGCAGACTTACCCCACTAGCTCTTCCCCACTCCTCCATGCCAGAACAAGACAGCAGAACTCTGAAATGGGGATGCAGTGCGGTGCTCCCTGATATCTTTACTCTTTCCATATGGTTTGGTGCTATGCTCTAGCTATTAGCCACAGTGAAAGAAAGCTTAAATTTCTGTTTGTTAGCATTCATGCAAGTAAATGTGATCACTGAAACACTCCTAAGAAGTTCTTTGGAATCTTCATTGGACTTGAGGGATATTATCAGACCAACTCCCACTTCTTCCTTTCAGTTCCTGCTTAGGTTTGTGGAAGGCCAGGTAGAGCTTGTGGTGCTTTGGAGCAGCTTTTGTAGAGGACGATTGCTAGAAGTGTTTCCCATCTGTAATGTCTTGCAACCCAGCTGGAATCATGTCTGTGTTCCCTGGAGAGAGCTCAGGAGCACGGCATGGCTAAAAGGTCATCTGCAGAGCAAGCAAAGGGAAGTTTTCATCCCTGCCTCTTATTCTCCATGTGTTAGTAATTAAGTGTTACCTGGGTCTAAAAAATAAATGTTGAATCCCTTGATTATCATCTTATTCTGTATTTCTTTTTGGTTTTGCCTAAACAGGAGATAATGGTAGTGGGAAGACTGATGCGGAATTGTAATAATGAAGTAAACTCAAAAACACATGCTTAATCTTGAGCTTTCTTTAGTTTCAAAACAGAGAAAAGTTAGGCCAAACATTAATCATACCTAATGGAGATTGACTCTCCTGTAATTAAAATAACTAATGTACTTTGATCCATGCCAAAATTCTCTGTAATGACTTAAATATGTGGGATCGTGTCTTACTGATATGCTCTCAATAATTTCATTACAAGATGGCTAGCAGAAGCTACCATGAGGTGGCTGCCTAGAAATGTGTCCACATCTGACCAGACAAGGCCGTAAATAAAAATGCTTATTCCTTTTGGGAGTTTTGTTACACATGTTAATAAATAAATAAAATTTATTCCTTTTCCGAAGATTCATTACACTTCTCTGGAAAGAGTACAATTCCCTGTAACTAAGAAACAGTTGACGTACACAAGGAAACGTGGTTTAATAATACAGGCAAGTATATTGCCTGCCCAGAGAGCCACTCGACTACCACCTGGGCAGACTCCCTTGCCCCCAGCATTTGAGCGGAGGCTCCAAGTGCGCAGATGCATTGCACATCAAAAGTTGACCTATATATTTTTTAAACACAGTCATGTTTCTGTTAGGCCAAGTTTGCAATTTGGTATAACTCATATGTGGCAAAAAGCCATGAGCTTTTTGGGCAGGTTCTCCCCAGAAAGACACCGAAGTCTTTGGAGCAGATCTTGCCATCATCTCTCATGCAGGTACTGCTCTTGGGTGAAAATCGCCAGTTTAGTGTGCTTTTAAGGAATGCTGCAGAGGATGCTTGCTACTGCTACCACTGTTGCTGTTCTTTCTCCAACATCCATTCTCTTTCTTTGATTTCATAACTTTATATAGAAAATTCCCAGTGAACTGCTATCAGTTTGGATGTCCTTTATGAGAAGGAATATGTTACTTAACAAAATCCACCTTTTCTATGGAGAAATTCTGATAGATGCTAAAGTGAATATTCTTAACTTTGTTATGTAGAAAAAAATGAAAAAAAAAAAAACTTACTTTTAAACATTGCCAAATTTAATCCCAATGATTGTGTCTTGCGATTCTTGAGCTGAACAGTGGCATTTCATCCCTCCGGCCAAGTGTTGTAAAAGTTCTTTTAGCAACTTGAGTTTCAGCCTGAATTATTAAATGTTAGCAATCAAAAATAACATAAAACTTCCTATTTTGTGTGCTTTGTTTAATCTCACCTCACGCTCTTTTTTTTTTTTTTTAATATGTTACAGCGTATGAACAGGTCTGAATTTATCTGACTGGAAAATAGACTCTGCACTGAATACAGAGTGTGTTTTGTACCAGGAGTGTATATTTGTAAGAAGTAGGCTATTTTTTATTTTAACACTTCAATGTAAGTAATTATGTTTTAGATGTAGGAGTGTAACATTAAATATATTTTTTTTTGTATTTTATAGCTAAAGATATTTAAAAAATAGAGTAATCCTACATTTGCTTCTAGTTTTGATGCAGAGATGCAGCTGTACAAAGCAAAACCTATGACATTTTCTGGAGCTGTTGAAGTACCTGGGTTATCTGATAAGGTTGTTATCTAGATGACAAAATAGATTTTACATTCTGTTGCCTCACATACTGTTGCATAAGTGAGACTATTAACTACACTGGTGATCTGAAAAAAAGAGTCCTGTGCTGTATAGTGGTGTATGTGCACATATATGTGTGTATATACATTTTGTGGAATTGTTCTTCTCTATAATAATTTCAAAAGCAAACTTGGTGCATTATTTTATAATAATCATTTTAAGGTTATTCAAAAATAAAGAAGGTTCAATATGCAAGTCCATGTGGCATATCTCAATATCTTTTAGTTTCATATGAGAAATGCACTCTGGAAAAAAAAAAAGGGGAATTTTTTATTATGTTTTTCTGTAACAATCATAACAAGCATCATGATAATGAGATAATGCTAAGTCTGATTTACACACCACACTATTTCAGTGTGCTCAATGATTTAGATGAAATTCAGAGCTCATATACTGAAACAAGAATTTTGTTATTGTCTTCAACCCCCGTATCTTCGTTTTTGACAGGTACAAGTTAATTCCTCTTTGATTGCCTATCATCCAAATATTGCAGAGAGAGAAGACATACCCTGTGCACCTAAACTCAGGTTCTTCCAGCCTGCAGTGATTTTTGAAGACTCGTCAGGCAACAAAAGGAACAATAAGTGCAGGATTATAGGCCCCGCTCTGTTTTTTTGGCACTCCTGATATTTTGCAGGTTCTAAGCCCCTTTGATTATTGTACACACTTGTGGGGTTTTAAAATACCTAAATAGTCTTTCAAGCTATACTTTGCTGTTCCTCCTACTTAATTTTGGGTAACGGTGAAGATACTTACTTTTTTCCTCCAGATCAAGACTTGTAGCTCACACTGTCATAAGGAACCGAGAGACCATTTTATTATTATTAACAGGGCACGGGAACATCTGCACCCCTGACACCCTCCATAACCTCCATCCTTTATGCAACTCAGCATTCCTTTCGGGTTTTGGTCTGTCAATCATTTAAAAATACAGGCAATGTAGACAGAGTGATTTTGCTGCACTACTTTATTTTGAAGAGCACTGAAACTTAACATATGAAATATTGTAGTTCATATATTCTCATACATCATCTTCCTTGCTATGTTGCTGTATTGTTGCTGTGGGTATATATTTCCAGTCACAGGGGAGGGGAATTTAAAACTGCTTAAGAAACAACCTTTTACTAAAAAGAAGCCAGGAAAGGAGCAAATAGTGCGCTCTGTCATTCCAGTCCTTGCTGTTTTTAGCAAAAACTGTTGGAGATGGTTGTCCTAGCAGCCATCCTGTTATTCACGGGGTGATTCCAACTCCTTCCAGGCTCTGCTCAGCAGAAAGACAGATACGTGCGAAATCACAGCTGAATCTCAACTGTGTCTCATATACCACCCCAAAGGCCTCTTGGATTCTGAAACTGCGCTTAGGCAGCAATTGACCTCCATGTGTGCAGGGAGCATAGATGCTAAATTCTGGCTTCAGGATTAATGCAGTTTTTTACTACATTTGGCTGCAGGGTCCCCATATTTTTTACTGTGTGTGAAAGAATCAAACTACTGATCCCTTCGTATCTACCCCAGAGGACAAAATGCCCAGGACATGAGTGTTGCTCAACCAGTGTCTTGCAGCGAATGCTTGGTGAATAGTGTTTCTTAATGAATGGCAAATAGTTGGTCCTGAAGCTTTTTGATAAAAACCCACAGAGTTGCAGAAAGGAGCTGAAGTATTTATCTTTGAAGATTGCACATACTTTCCTACAGATAGTCTTTGATGTATTGATAAAATAACTTGATTTGCCCCAAACTTGATAAGTCAAGGCAATCCTCTAACGATAGGTTCTGGATCTTAGAGTAAGCGTCTTACCCTTTGAAACAAGGGATTTATTCAGAAGCAAACAGATAAAAGTGACCCTTGGAAGATTATACACTGTAGTGGAGACCAGCTGAATTTCTAAATAAATGTCAAAAGTTTAAAAGAATGTGCATTGTGTCTTTTCAGCTACATCTCTGAGGCAAAAATAAACATCCCTTCAGTCAGTGGATCCACTGGTTTCCTTTTACCATACTTGTGTCCTTGTAGGGCAAGAGAAGTAAAGCTAACAACACAAACTAGTAGTCTCTTCTCTGGAATTGCTAATCAAAAATGCAATCTGGGGCCTCTAATTTATAGTTGCATGAAAGTACTTAAAAAAAAAAGAAAAAAAAAAGGAAATCAAAAGTGAAGGAATAAAATAGAGAATGAAACAGAACAACATTGTACTACTGTATAAATCCATGATTTGGCTGGGTTTTGAACTCAGCATGTGAGTGTGGTGCACTCTCTTCAGAGAGGTTGTAATTAGAACTGGAAAAGTGTTCAGAGATGGGTGAGGAGAGTAGCCAACGAGTATGCCACAGTTTGTGAGGAACAGCTAAGTATGTTAGGGCTGTTGCTGGAAAAAAAGAGCATCATTAAGAGGTACAAAATAATCAGTGATATGAGAAGAACAGGAATTCTTCCCTTTTTTAAATTGTAATAGGAGAATAAGGGAACATCACATGCAGTAAGTGATACCAGTTTCAGAAGAAGTACTCAAGGAGGAGGGGGTCCAGCAGGGATCTGGTGACCTCGCTGCTGCAGAACATTGTGTATGCTGAAAGTATGCAAGGGTTCAGGGCTGGAGCAATCCATGGTGGATAAATGTGCTAACTCCTTCTGATTCAAAAAGTCCCTGAGGCGCAATGTGCTAAATACCTCCGCATCAAGAAGTCCCTGAGGTGGTGGTCACTGGAGGCTTGGAAAGAGCATTTTATAGTTCCCTAGACATCTGCTTATGGCTTATGGGCTATAGGGTATTGGTGTAGCTGGATCTTTAGCCTGTCCAGTGTAGACATAGACATTCTTAGGTTCTTAGATATTTACAAATTCTGGTATTTTTGATACCAAACTGCAGGACTTTGAAGATAGCGGATTGCAGTTTTCAGAGTTTCAATACTTCATGTGAGTCCTTTTGGCTTGTGTTTTGAACTGCTGTCACCAAGTGCCTGGCCCATGGGACAAACATCCTAGGAAAGAAAGGGGTCCGAGTTCATTTTACCTCAACTATAGACTTTATTTGAAAGACATCTTACTAGCGTGGGCTTGACTTACTGCTGGCCTAGTGGGCTTTTCTCCCATTAGGCAAAACACATATGATTGGGTGAAAATTAACCAACTTTGTTTCTCTCTGCAATTATTATCAAAAAAAAAACATAACTTCAAATAGAAATGTTATGTAGAAAATGTATGCTCTTGACTTCTAGACTTAGTGCATATTAAACATTCTGGAATTGAAAGCAATACAATTTTTCTGCAAAAATCCTCTTTCTGCTTTGCCTAGATCTTGAAAAACAATACTATAACAGTGTTTTTTACATCCAGGGAAAAGAAGACAGCTATCGTATATGTGTGAATTTAATGTAATAGGGATAACATAGATCTAGTTGCTGCTCACTTTCTAAGTTTGCAGGATGAGTGGCTTTTGCATGTCATTTGCAAGTAACCATGGGTGGTCTCTTGAGGATCTCAACTCTTCCTTAGCCTCAGCGCTTTCTGCTTACAATATTGAGAAATGAAGAAAGGTCACCTGAAGAAATCAGGTGTTTGTGCAAGTATAGATGAGTTTCTTGATCTCCAAATTTTATATAAATTTATGATCTGCATCAGTTTAATTCCACACATAGAATGCCAGATGGAATATAGCAAATAAGATTAATGCTGGCATTAGCTTGGAAAACAAAAAGAAAGAAAGAAAGAAAAAAGCATCTTTATTCTGAACTTGCTGCAACTGGACTGGGAGATGAATCAAAAGTTCACCATCTCTATGCAACCAGAGGTGGTACATCCCAACATGACATGTTCTCCATCTCATGACAGATCATTTCCTGCAAGACTGTTTGTCAAAAGTTTGTTCTTCACTTGGGAAGTTCAGAATTTCTGTAGGAAAACACCTGATTTTGATGAAGTACTACAGCTCTTTATGGGAAGCTATCTGGTCCTCTTCCACTTTCCCTTTAAAATAGGGCAGTTGGAATTAATAATATCTTTTTAGAAAGAAGAAACTTCAAGGATATGTGACATACTAGAATCGCAGTACATTCTTCAAACACCAGGAAACTTTTAGAACCAAATTATTTCCTGAAATAATTTGTTTTTCTATCTTGCCTCATTTCCTCCCTAAGCACCTTTGATAAAATGGCAACTAAGCTAGTTTAGGCTACTTCAGCTCTATCTGAACTTCAGATCTATCTAACTGAAATTATTGCATTTTTAGAGGAGAGTTGAAATGTTAATGTATTTCAGCTCAAGGGATCTTTAACTGGATTATAAAGAGCATTTTTTTATGCTAGAAATAAATTGATACAGACTCTTCAGAAGGACTCTAAACTGTTCGGAAGACTTTTCCTACCTGAACTGAGGCAGCATGTAGAGTTTCTTGCCAAAGTTTTGCCAGTGTCAAAAGTTTTGACAAGGGTTAAAATTTGTCGCACAACTTCCAATGGAAGTTTGGCACGTAAGTTTATGCACCCCTGCTACCTTTTTAAAGCATCAGGGTGTAGGGTTTGGTTTGCCATTGCCTCATTTTCATTTACATAGTCTTCTAACATTAATTCTTGCTCTCCCTAGTATGAAAATTGTTTACAGTGTAGGAGCCAGCACTAGGACATCAGTGGGTAAGCATTTAGCAGAAAATGAGAGAGTTATTTACATCCTCATAAGCATGGATTTTTTGAAAATGTGTTACAAACCTGTAGCTCATGATTTCTGTCATCTCCCATTACTTGGAAATGGTTTGGATTCTTCATTGTTGGAAGAACTGAGTAACGAGTGGAGTTGCGTGCTCTTAATGGCCATGACAAATACATGGGGGGAAATATGTTTCAAGCACTGCTTCTTACAGATAATAAGAGCCAGGTTAAACTGAATTCAAAATAAATATTATCTGTTATGGAGGACTCAGTTCCTCAAGGAAAGTAATTGAAATTCTGTATTAAAAGCCTCAAATACTCTTCTGAAAGAGGCTTAAAATTGTTCAGAATTTGTATGCACTAATATCTGAGATGATATTTATTTCCTATATTTGGCTTGGTACAATCACTTGTCAAGCCGAGAAGCAGAAATCAAGTAGCTTTTGTTTGCTTAGGAAGCATATGAGGATCATCCGGAAAAAAAAATGAATGGTTAAGTTCTGGATCGTGTCTGACAAAATATTTTGTTAACAAAATGAGTAAATTGCCTGTGTAACTTTGCCAGTCAGAGATTATAACTAGCTTGAACGATGGTATTGTCTATTGATGTAGAGGATACAGCTCATTTGCAGTAGTGTTCTAGGCACGAAAACTTCTAGGAAAAACAGGAAGTCTTGAGAGAAGCTAGACTAAGTAAGCATTTATTTTCCTATGCAGCACTTTTTTTTTTGTTTTCATTTTTAAACCATACGTTTTTATTAATTGCATGCTATGGTTTTGACAGCATATTCCCAGATCTGTTTGGCATACTTGTATCTATCTTTTTTCTTCCTTTCTTTCCTAGAGCTCTGTACTATTTAAAAACAAAACAAAACGAAATCAGAGAGAAATAGTTAGAGAAAATGAATATATATATATATATATATAAATACATAAAAGAGTCAATGAGAATCTGCATTTCACATGCATTCACACAGTCTGGAACAATGTGTCTCAATTTGCTTAAAAAAGTAATGCAAGATTTGGTGGTAGCTACATATTTTATGATAAACTTACAGATTCTTGTGTTGTTATAATGATTTAAGAAGCAATGGCATCTGAAATGTGAATGTTTACATTATAGTAGAAAAGGATGCTTGAAGTTGAAGAATTGTGTCTCTTTTTGTAAATTTGTTGGTAGCTTTTTCCATCACATTAGGTACATCTATAGGTCGTGACATTTGGCTTCCAGGGAATAATGGGACTGTTTAGGAAAGCAGGAACAGAGCCCTTCAGGCAGTGGGAAACTTTTGCTGGAAATTTTGAATCTGAAATGTCCTTGCACTCATGCGATCTGGATTTCACTGCAGCTGCCTAAGCATCTATCTCTAAGCATAGCTAAAAATAAAGGCATAAAATCTCAAACGTGTGGTTTTTTTTTTCTTTTTTTTTTTGTATGCACATTTTTTTTAAGGTTTGGACCTGGGCAGGCACAGCAAGGACAGCAAGGACTGTTCCATTAATTAATTGTGATCTGTTTCTGCCTTACTGCTGGAATCTGGCGAGTGAACGAAGTGGTTTTGTTTTCTTGCAGTTGTGATGTCTGACCACTATTTAAGACTCTAGCAAGCCAAAATCCTTTGGGTGGAGGATTATGTTGAAATGTAAGATACTCTTTGGAAAAAAATATTTTATGCATCTTTTATTCAGCTAAATATAGATGTTCTGATAACTCTGCTTACAGTGCAGTGGAAGGGCAGCAGCACTTTCAAGAAAGGAGGAAGGAAGGCTTTTTATTTTGGGGAGAATATGGTAGCACTTTCTTAACCATTGAAATATATTCTTGACAGATTCAGGACAATTGAAGCATTTTCTTCTCTTGCGTCTACTTAGGTGTGCTTAAGACTTAGTGAATAGGAGCCAGTATGTAATTGTTTTTACTTTGTGGATTAATGGCTTACCATAACACACTCTATGCAGTTTATAAGACATGCCTTTATTATACTTAGTTCTTAGCACAGGCCTTCCAAATTATTGCTTTCCTCTCTTCCTTGTTGCATTGCTCTCTAGTACTGCAATGCTCAAGAGGCCAAGCTTCTTGCAGTAGTGTTAACAGAGTTGTAATATCTCTGTTCAAACTATATCAGATACTGCATACCTCATAACCTGGCAGGGTGAGGGAAGCATCCCCACAGTTCAAGCATCCCTTTATGCCTAAAGGTTCATGAAAATTCGATATGGCCAGCAATATGCATCAATATTCTGCGGAGCTGTGTGCCATTTTACTTTACCTGAAGTGTAGCTGCAGTGTGCATAGAGAAGTACCATGGGTATTTTATATCTAGGAAAGGATGTTTAATAATAGATAGAATTGGCACTCTAGAGTATCTAGCATAGTTCTTAAAGGAACTGCAGCTGCACAGAGCTTTCACCATGCGCCACTGATGGTGCCGGTGGGAAGAGCACTTGATAGCCCCAAGCTGATGCCTGTTATGTGTACTTGGGCAGGAATACACCTTGCAAATGGGAGGAATAGGGCAAATGGCCCTCTGCAGAGTACTGGTTTAAGCTGTGGACGGGTAATGCAGAGGTATCTAAAAGGGATGGACTTCTACTGACTTTCAAGTGCGGTGCTTTAAGGCTTCAAGTTGGTTATATAAGTATTGATACCCCATGTGTTGAGCAGACAGGCTTATTTATTGTGAGAAACAACTAAAATTAGAAAATTCAGTACTAAATTGTTCTATAATAATTTATATATTTAAAAAAGTCCAAGTGCAAAGTAATAAAAATTTTAAATAAGACTCCCAAAGGCACTCATATTTATTCTTTAGTGACACCATGCAGCATCTGTATGATTGATGAAGGAATTATGCTGCCTGAATTGCAAGCTACATTAAATTAGTTTTAAAAATCCATCATTTCCCTCCTTTGTTTTCTCTTTCCTGGTGTCACTGCAGTGTGAAGAAAGGCACTGATTCTTTGAACTTTCTTATTACCTTTCTTATTTCTGTGTATATATGCTGAATACTTAATTAAAAATCACAATATTTTTGTAAAAGTATTGTTAAGAGTATCAGTGGCTCTCTCTTGCACTCTATGAGGCTTGGCTCATCTTCTCTTGCATCCCATGCAATGGAACAGGAAGAGAAGAAATTGCATAGAATGAAAATGCATCCCATAAGCAATGGGAATGTTCCCTCTCTAACATTGTTGTCTTTCCTGAAGACCCTAAAGCTGTTCGACAGATATTGTCAAAGCTAATATATGGGGTCCTTAAGCAGGTTGTGGTGACTTGGCCATTAGTTTTTCCATTTGTCATCAGCTCTCTCTTCTGAAAGCAGCCCTTAAAAAGTTCCACATGCACCAAAAAAAAAAAAAAAGTAGATTTTAAAATCCCCACATGATTTTGCGTGGGAAGTGGTGTGACGTGCTCGGAGCAGTGGGTCCCCCGCTTTGCCTGCGGGCTTGGTGCAGAAGGCAGGAGCTGTGCGTGTTTGCCGGAGGGAGCAGTCCTAGCTGGGCACGTTCAAACAGCTGCTTATGTGGAGGTTACGTGCCTGTGGCTGGGGGGACATGCCATCACTAATCCAGCTCTTGGCTGGATTACCTTTGAAAAATAAGAAATGGATTCCTCTACCATGTGTGAAAAGGTTTTGGCCCTCCTTAATCCAGTTTACTGTTGCAGCTGGCCTGGAGAGCAAGGAGAAAATGAAGCCTTGGCATCCAGAACATCTTCTGCAGCACTGGTTGCAGGGGAAAAGGCTCTTTTACCCTAAAGCCTTCTTCAGAACTTGCCAGAGTGTGTTTCCTGGACATGCCAGGATGCATCCCAGGTTTTATCCCCGATGAAACCCCTCAGAAATGGCACAGCCATCCTGAGAGCATAGCCGCTGCGCTGTGGCAGACCTCCTCCCTCCCTCTGACGACCTGCTGGGGCCTGTGGAAGTGCTCCACACAGGGCTGGGAACAGCAGCACCTGTCCCTGAAGTTACGAATCCACATGTTTTGCTGCTGGTTTGGTAGATTCATTGCATTTTCTTCACCGCATGGTCCTGAGAAGATTCTTCTTTAATAATCATGATGGCGTTTTCTCTTCAAGCGAGTCTCCACATCAAGGTGGGCTGGCGAGAGGGACACCCACATCTATGCATGAAAGGCAAAAAGGAAGTGATCAGAGGTCTCCTTGGATCTGTGTGAACATTTGCTCTCTCGTGTTTTGTTTCTCTCTGTGATAGTTTCTGAAAATGTGTGTTTTATCTGAGGGCCTGGCAGCTCATACTCATGTCAGCTGGATTTTCACCTGCAACGGCATCAGGGCAATCGAACAGTTAGGATGTGTTTGAACAGATACACCAACCAGTTGAGATAAATATTAGCTAAAGTAGGATACAAATCTTTTTTACTCATTCTTAAAAAGTTCTTTTTATAATTTCAGGAGTTTAATTTCAGCTGTCTCTTTTCTCACGATCTTGGTCCTGTACACATGCAGTTAATTTTGCCTATGAGTAATTTAGAACTAAGTTTCCACTAGAAAGAAAAATGTAAGTTAAAATACAGTCAAATGGGCTTATCCAAACCCCACTATAAATTGAAACTCATCCCTTATCCAAATCTGTCACTTCTTCCTTGGCATAAATTACACATCCAGTAATTCACTGATTTTTTTAGAACTCAACATTTCTCCCAACTTGTTGACATTTCTCCAGAACTTTTGAAATCAGGGGCATAGTATTTCTTATTTTTCTCCAAAGACTTCTGGTGTCTAGTTTCTGATGGCGCCACAGAGAACAGGACATGCAAACAACTGCAGCTCAGCGGGGTTTGAGGCTGTTTCTGTCTCACCAATGACCACGAAGAGTCACCCCTGAGGGATCCTGTAACCTGCGCTGAACATCCTCCAGCTGCAGGCTATGGACCTATTTCTTCTGCTGCATTTAGGAGCACATTGTGGTTTTATATATCAACATGAGTGTTAGGAGACCTTTAAAACTCTCCCTAGTTTTGTGCAAAATGGATATTGTTTCAACATTTTCTGCAGTTCTTAAAAGACAGACAGTTGCAAAAGTTAAGACTTCATTAAAGAAGTCTTTGTTCGATGTACAATTCAAGTGTATTTGTTTTTAAGCTTTAAAATATAAAGTTTAAAATCAAGGTATATTTTGGAAAGAAATGACATTTGGGATACTAAAAGGTGGACCCAATGTAGTTTTTTTTTTAATGAAGACGGTTTGCTAATTGTATTGCTTTTTCTTGGGGGGGGGGGGGCAACTGGTGGAAAATATTAGCTGTTTTGTTCCTTATGCTTTTATAGTGCTTAGAAGTCCTTGTTCTAAGTCAGGCAGTGGACCATCTTCTATATAAGTGGAGAAAGAAAATGGCTTTACAGCCAAAAGTATTTAAAATCTATTCCTTGTTTTTCAGTGGCTGGCAGCTGATGTTGTCTAGTTTCTGTCCACTGCAAGGCCTTACCTGTTAGGTCTAGAGAGGAGGTCGTACAAATCTTGCACTTAGTGAATGTCACTTCCTTTCTAGTTCACAGAAATTCATTCACAGACTCAACCATTCCATTTTTCATGTTGTTTGAGTAGTTTAATCGCTCTTTTTATTAAGTTATAAAAATAGTGAGAGTAATAATGCTAATAACAAGTTCATTAGAGTCATTTGGTAATGAATTTTGCATTGTCAAGATAGTGCTCAAGTAACAAATTTTGACTCTGTTGGAGTGAGATAGAAAGGCTTTCTCTTTTTCTAAATTTTCTAGATCATATTTATATGATTCTGAGTTTTAAAAACTGCCACCTGGACATGAGGATATGATTAAACTGTAATGAGTATAAAGCAGAAAGTTGTCTCCTGGCTAGGTGCAGAATAGATACCATATTTTATTGCCTCATGAATAACATTTATGTTGGTATATAGTCCTAGGTAGGCATTGTTTGCTCTGATCTCCAGTCTTGTAGCCATCATTTTGCCAATCTGGGGAAGAGGAAGAGGTCATTTTTTTTTCTTTTTTTCTTTTTATCACAGAGTTTTTCTTTCCTTCTGAAGTAGACCTGACCCAAAACTCATAAAATCAATGTGATTGATATAATTATCAAATCGACCACACTCCCTTCCCAGTTACTGGTATCAAACAAAGGAAAGCAATTTGTATTTTATATATACTTTATCATGTTTAAAAATACCTAAAGCTTGGATATATAAGCATCCAAGCATGTCTCAATGTTCCAGTTAAGCTCATACTGCAGTTACCTTAGGTAGATGAATAAGTGATAATCAATTCCCGAAGCATTTAAGATTTCATGTGTAAGAATGACTAAAGGCAACACTGCGAAGTGGCATCCTGCTTGGCACATGCACTGTGGTGGTCACAAAAATCCCCCTAACCTAAGACATTTCCAGTACTGCTTTAGTTCTCCATATTTCAGGGCTGTTGTGTCTTTGCCCGAAGTGCAAGTGGCTACAACCTGCTTACCAAATTCAAAAGGACTTTCACGACGGGTGAGCAAGGAGACCGTTCCTGATGCAGAATATCCGACTGCCCCGGAGGCAGTGCTTCTCTCTCAGCCCATGAGGCCTGTCAGATAGACTGCCGGGACACCCTCCCATGAGGTTTTGGAGCCACTCAGTTGCTTGGCCATCACCCTCACTCTAGCACTAGCTCATAACCAACACAGAGAGGAAAGGTATGAAGAAAACAGGATGTGCGTAGGATGAACTTGTCCCAGGCACGCTCTGCCGGCTCTGCCTTCTCTAGCGTTGGCTTTGCTTGCAGTCTTTGGGGAAGAATTCAGGTAGTTTTCTTTCTCAATTTGTGTATATAAAAAAATTACCCTCAAATGCATGCAGCAGGTGGTTTGAAATATTTCAGAAATAGAACTTCTGTTGTAAACAGGTCAAATAAGGTGATATTTAATGCTGTCTTTTATTAGCAAGACAACCTAGTCTTAAAGATGAATATTTTCTGAAGTACTAATGGTTCACTTTATTTATTCATAGCTTGCAAATTTGGCTGCTTGTGATGAAGCTGAGTCTTTCCTAAGGATTTATAAGGCATTTTCAAAGTCTCCTGCAAACATTTTCTATTGGCTTTTGGCTATAGATGTCCGGTAAATCTTAAAGAATCTATGACCAAATGTATCTGGCACAATCTTTCCTACAGTGTGTACTGAAAATTATTTTTGAAAAACTACTAAAGGGCAAGAAACAGGGCAGTGTGCACAAAGCAAAGCATTCATTTGAAAGCACGTCTATGCTCCAGAGTTGAACCACGGTTTTGTGTTGTTGTGCCTTCTCACATGTTATGGAATCAGTAATTAATTGAATAGATTTTCATTTTCTCAAGGTTGGAAATACTGGCCTTACTTGGTCTTTGTATCAGGTAACATAGTGACAAGCATACTGATGTTATTCTTGATGTAAAATTGCCATCGGGAGACTCAGGAAACTTTTTTTTGGTATTAAGTTGAAGGAAAATATAGTACCAGTAATAACCATCAATGTCCTTTGGAATCAAAGAGAAATACTCATTTCCCCTGAAGAGGCGATGATGAGTAACATGGAAACGACCAGTGGTAGAAATATTGCTCATCACCGTTTTTAACCTGAAAACCTGGAGGCAATGTTTAGAATTACACTAACTGTATCTCTCTTGCTATTTTGTTTTATAGGGCATACAGGACGATTATTAAAATCTCTGTGTTTCACCAGTCTGTCATTTTTGCTGCTGCACATCATCTTTCAAATTACAATAAACAGTCTTGAAGCTGGAAAACAAATTGAACCTGGTTTTAACTGTGAGTAAAATCCTTTCATTTTTTATTAACATTTTAAGTGTGCAATTTTTTCAGTGGCTTAAAAGGTAAAGGGTTAGTGAGCAGGCATATAGGATGATGCTCTTATCCTTTCTGCAGCCTTTTTACCAACTTGTTTCCTTAAGAAATACAGTTATTAAGATATGAAGACTAGGTGGATCTAAGAAATGAGATTTTATTAGCTATTTTATTACCACCATATATCCATTCTTTTTGAGTTTAGCACTGCCATACGTGTTCATATTTTAGGCTTTCTCAAAATTCCCTCAGACTCTCTGGCTAGTCTTTTGTGTTATTTATTCATAAGTCAGTGTATGAAGAATAAAGTGAGTTACAGGAATGAACCCTCCCCTGCTCTAGCATTATGCCTCTGGTGGAACTCTGTTGATGTTGTACTTTTAAGTTAACTTCAAACGTTGATGTCAGGATTTATGTTTCTAAAGAGTATTTGTCTCTTTCTTGCCTTTGTGGAACAGGAAGAAGCATTCTCAATTTTATTTATATGTAAATACTCCGTAAAAATATATTGCATGCCATTTCGTATCTTCCTCCCTCAGGAAATGTTTTTCAATAATTCATACGCAAACATTGTTTATTGTGCAAAAATTAATTAAAATATCTATCCAGTGATTTCATTATATAAGTTCCAGGTAGAAAATATTTGTACTTGTCTTACCAGGCTTACATTTAACATTTAAAACTGTCAAGTTACCTTTGAAAAATGTTCACTTAATTTATCACAGAGTATGCTGCTGCCACTTGAGTAAACAGTCATACTACAATTAAACACAAGGAACCTTATGTGAAGTAAAAGCACTGGACTTAAAGCAACAAAATCCTAAGGAAATGTGGAGTGAATATTACCATTTCATTCTTAACTCAAACTATTTCTTAAAGTGAAAAGCATGATTGTGTTTATGAAATATTAGTTTTAACTCAAATGTCTGGCTTTGTTCAAGTCAGATCTTAAGCTTTAAGAATATATATTTTTTTCTTTTTTATCAGAAATATATGTAATTGATTTAATGAACCGGACGCATTGCGTTCCTGTATTTGCTTCTTTAGCATTTTTATGCCTAAAAAATACCCTGATTTTATTCAGATTATTGTATCAGTGTTTGACACTGTTTCTATGAGTAGAGAGCTCCTAGCTGCTGGAGACAGAACTGCAGCCAGAACTGCAACTGAGCCCAGTTGACATGAGATGACCCAAGTCCACACTGCTAAACTCTCTTTTCCTCCCCAGTGTTTAAATTACCTCTTAGGAATGATATTTGCCCCACATGGATACCCAAACCGAGCACAGGTTGCTCAGGAGAGCAAAGACCAGCTGGCCACAATTGTTACAGAAGGCCTTTTAACAACTTAACTGTATAAAAATTCAACCATTGAATTTTGGCTCTGGAACATGTTTCCAGAGAAAACTGGCACCATTTGCTTTACGTGCATGGCTGCAGTTGGTGACCCTGTGGAGAGGGTAGAGGAGCTCTGGCATTTGGGATACTGGATCCTCAGGAGGCAGAAGTTAGAGGAGGTATAAGGCCATTGAGGGTGAAGGATGGGAGAACAAGGCTGTTTCTAGGTCAGGCAGTACAGTGAATTATTATTGTTAATGGCACCATGGTACTGTGTAGGCGAGGACAGTTTTATTAGCCCTTCTGTTTGTGTTTATTTGGTGACACAGTCCCGCTGTGTTTCCCATACTTCACCTATATGAGTAACACCTGACAAAATGAGTACCGCAGGATGTGAAGCTGGAGGAATGGCAACACTGTGCCCCTGTCACCTGCACAGCTTTATGGTATTACAATACAGGTACAGCTGTAAATGCAGCAGTCGGAATTTTGAAAATGTGGCAATTGCAATTCTTGAGTTAGCTGTGCGTGTTAATTCAATGCTTTTCACTCAATAAGAGGTATGGAAGTATGGATCAGAAGACTGAAATTTTTCTCCCTCTATCCAGACCTTGATCAGCCATTAATCAGCTACATCTTACCTTAAGGTCCCTGTCACCCCACCCTGTTCTACAGTCTCTTCTGATGCTTATCATTAAGAAACTTTTCCTCCCTAATCAAAATCTCCTTCTCAAGTCTACTACAGAAAGGGGAAACTTTCCTTTATTCCTCTTGATTATCTCTTCTGTATTTGAGGCTGCAGTCATGTTTGTCATATGTATTTTTTCTCTTGTTCTCTTGTTTACGCAACTTTTCTCTTGTCTTTACACAACTTTAGTTCCTCCAGACTTTCTTCATGGGTCATGTTTTATAGGAAGGAGATTAGCTGTATCCTTCCTGATTCACTTGGGCTTTCTCCAAATGGTCCCCAAATTCTTTGATGGCCAGTGCTCAAGACTAAGCACTGTCTCAGCTGTGAATTTACTTGCATGTCCTGGAGTGTAGCAGTTATCCAAAGACCTACAAAGTTATTCCTGTTTATGCTATTTTTTTGCAACAGTTTTTATTATTCACTATAACTATAAATTCTTTTCTTTTCTTTCAAGAGCTGCTGCTAATTGTCTTTTTTTTTTAAAAAAAATCCACATTTATGTAGATGGATCTTTTTACCTTAAGATAGAAATTATACTTGTCCCTTTTATTTTTCCCCCCAAAATGGTTTAATCCTGTCTCATAATTTGATCCTTTCATAGGGAACATCTGCGAATGTCACATTTAAGGATTTTTGACATTTATTTGACAATACTTTTTGAAATATTTCAGTTTTTCTTTAAATTTAATCTTTATTTTGATTTTTCTAGAAATGTAAACTGAATAAATTAAACCATGTGTTGCTTTCATTTAAACTGTAAATAGTCACTTACTGGTCAATTAAACTAACACCAAAGTGTGGTTCAGGGCTTTTGGTGCATATTATGTAGCATATATCTACTGTTAATATCTTATATAATTACTGTTTTTTTCAGATTACACTTAATTACAGATTAAGTAGTGGTATGAGAGAGGAGTATACCCTTCAAGTTTTGTAAGTCATTTTTTCCTGGAGGTGTTCAAATGCCAGCTTGTGGGTCAGAAGAACTTGTTCTGCTTTTCTGTTTATTTTTTCACACTAGTCTATTTTAGCCTGTATATTAGGGGCATGACACAGACTGTCACCTCTTAAAGATTATACAGTTTCAGTTTCATTTTGGAAATGAAGGACAACCATCTCTTTAATGTTTTAATTTGACAAGAAGATTAACTTGCGGCATCTGTAAGACCAAAGCAGAGGAGTAGAAGCTAAGATTCATTTTAAAGTATTCTGTTCTGATCCTTGACTCACATTAATCAAAATAAGCTGACATGTTTAGAATAAACATATAACAGCCAAAGTGTTTAGGCTGTTATGCAAGTTTGGCAATATTTGGATTTTTCTTTGGTAATTTTTTCACCTCCTCATTTTTTAGAGCTCATATTCCTTCTCTCTCTGGCTGGCTACAAAGATGCCACAGCATTAGGGATTAGGTATAGCATCTAGGTATTATAGGTCTATGTTGATAGGTCTGTTTAAAAATATTTAGCCAAGAAAGGGTTCCTTGTGCCTTGTGAATATTATCTGTCACCAATGATTTTTTTTTGTTAAAACTCCACATTTAGCTTAATAGATGGTTTCTGGTTAGCCACAGGTACACAGTGTGTAGAACTAACATAGAATATCTCCCAGAGAGTTTATTTTTTAAATCAGAGATCATAAAAGTAAGGAAATAAATAGACACAAAAAGATAAGACTGTGTAAATCTTCCTACACCATCAAAAGCTGTGTAGTCAGCCGTTTTTCACTAATATTTGCATACAGCCCAGAGGTTTACTGTTTTGAGATAGTAATATTTATGCGCTAATACAATTTCATTATTAAATTTGTAGTTCTGAGGGAATAAACTATTGATTATTAGATTATGCAATGTCTTTTGAACAAGCAATCGAAAATAGGCACTTTATTGGATCACGAGGTAATACAGATTTTCACTTTTTATTATACATGTTATGGTTCTTTCTAAGGACCTAATTTTAACCATCTTAAACAATGAAATTTCCACCCTTAGCATGTATGTCTTCTGCAATGTTTATTCTAAACTTTATTTTCAATAAATCAATTCTGTTATTCCTTACTATACTGTATTACTCCTCTACAAGTGTATCCTTTTGGATTTTTTAGTCAGTCTGTTAAAACCACTCTGGTTTATATTTCCTCTTCATTGAAGTGATGTGCATACATTTTTTTAATTTCGTGCTGACTCTCCCATCTTTTAGTGTTAATTCTACGACCAGATCTATTGCCATGCCTATTGTTACTGAACATGATTTAAATCCCTGCAAAGTTCAACAAGCAACGCTACAGCTATTCGTTCATTAAGTTCATATTCAATTTTTGTTAGAATACCAAAATAGGCATTTAAGGAACTATTAGATACATCAAATAATACAGCTGCTGGATCTGCACTAGATACTTTGATCACCTTCTAAAGACTTTCTATGAATTTCTGCATTAGTTTTCTGCGTACAGTTCTGTGGCAACACTGGGGAGTTGTCCTTGCAAGTTTGGAATGCTACGAGTTTGAACACTTTATTTACAAACCATGGTATGAAGAAAAAGAAAGAAGGGGGCTTAAAGCACCAAGCTGCCTAGATAGCTTCATGGGAGCTAAATTCAGATCCTTTGCTGCCCCCAGTGTGCTGTAGTAAATATCAAATTACCATTGTGGAATCATAATAACTTTCTGCTTTAGATAATTTTGAAATAATTTATTGTCTGTGCCTGAAAGGCTGTTCTGTGTTTGCATTACAACCAGAATGTCCCTGAATTTTTGGATTATATTAAGAAGCAGCACTATCTGATAGAAATCATTTAGGTTCAACAAGGTTCAATGAAGTTCAGCAGGGTCCTTCACCTGGGGAGGAATAACCCCAGGCACCAGCACAGATTGGAAAGCAGCTCCGCGGAGAGGGATTTGGGAGTCCTGGTTGACAACAGGTTAACTATGAATCAGCAATGTGCGCTCATGGCCAAAAAGGCCAATGGGATCCTGGCTGCATCAGGAGGAGCGTTGCCAGCAGGTCGAGGGAGGGGATCCTGCCCCTCTACTCAGCTCTGGTGAGGCCACACCTGGAGTATTGTGTGCAGGTCTGGGCTTCCCAGTACAAGAGGGACGTGGAGCTTCTAGAAAGAGGAGTCCAGCGTAGGGCCATGAAAATGATTAAGAAGGGACTTGAGCATCTGTTGTATGAGGATAGTCTAAAAGTGATCTGGGTCTGTTCAGCCTAGAGAAGAGAAGATTGAGAGAAGATCTGATCAACACGTACAAGTATCTGAGGGGTGAATGTAGGGACAATGAGGCCAAACTCTTCTCCAGGGCGGCCAGTGACAGGATAAGGGGTAATGGCTGAAAGTTGAAACACAGAAAGTTTCATCTTCATGTAAGGAAGTTCTTTACTGTGAGGGTGACAGAGCCCTGGAACAGGCTGCCCAGAGAGGTTGTGGAGTCTCCTTCGCTGGAGATCTTCCAAACCCACCTGGATGCCACCCTGTGCCACGTGCTCTAGGTGTCCCTGCTGGTGCAGGGGGGCTGGACTAGATGATCTCTAGAGGTCTCTTCCAACCTTAAGCATTCTGTGATTCTGTGGTTCTGTGGTTCTGTGGTTCTGTGATTCTGTGATTTAGGTTTCTCTATTTGTTGAAAGCTCAGACTGGAGACTGCATCAGACCTTCCCTGGGAATGAGTAATTAATTTTCCTTTTTGTCTGTTTGCACATCTTTTATACTCTCCTGAATATTTCTTTAAGGTTGTACAGGTTTTGAAAAATACCACATCTGTAAAGGCCACAGTATTTCTCATTGGACTTACTACCCCACCAGAAATAAAGATCATGTTTCTGCTTGGAAAGGGGCAAAGGATTAAATAACTTGGTACAATGCCTCATGCTTTGTTAAGTGAGTGACAGATGGGTACAGGGCTTTCAGACACATTTTAGTCAGACCCCTGTGTCCCTGACAAATCAAAAAACTGTCAAACTAGAAAACTAAAAGCTCTTCACTAAAAAAAATACCCTTCTGTTCATCACTGAACAGGCAGACCTACTCAATGTTTTCAAAAGCCCTGTCTAGCTGCAGGGTCTAGCTGGGATTTTCAGTCACCACCATCATTCCAAGGAAAAAAATCTGTTACTTCCCCACCCCCACCCCCACCTCCAAATTACAGGGTCTGTCCAAAATCTGAGCTCTTCTTTTGACCTTGTCCCTGCTTTTTCTCACATTCTAGTTTTCTGTCACATGCCAGTATTGGAGTATGAGTCCCTGTCCTGGACTGCTGCAGCTGAAACTAAAGTAATTCACAGGTTTATCTTCATTTAAGAAGAGCCACATGTTCAAAAGCAAACCTTTCTTCCAGGAAGAATGGACATTATCTTGCATAATGTCTTCATTTTAATCGTGTTTGTGTGAGCATGTGTCATCTTGAAGATTGCAATCTTGGCAAAGTCTGAGTAAAAATGCCTTTAAATGTGTCAGCAGCAGTTCTTTACGTTATCACTGAGAAATGCTCAGATTGTGTCTGGATGGAGTCTGTAGGAGGGGCAAGATGAGAAAGTGTTCTGGTGTTTTTTACTAAAACGAACAAAAAGCCAGTCTTCTAATTTTGAGATTTCAGATTTTTTTTGACTGTGCTTATGAATGAAAGGGTAAAAAAAAATCTGACTGTGAATTTTCTTCATAATTTTGAAATTTTCATTTCAATCATGCTACTCCATATGAAATGAATCTAAATGGCACCATGAAAATCAGTAAGTTTACATATGCAATTGTATGTAATATATTTGCTTTTTTTTTGATGAAACTATATTTCTAACAGATTATTTTGGTTCCAAGTGCTTTTAATTAATAGTGAAAGTGCATTCTTTTAATGTTTATTTTCAATATGTGATCTTACGTTTTGTATGACTTTCAGTATTTTTATGATATTAGAACATTCTTTAGGTTTCAATGTTTGATTTGGCTTCATAAAAGCTGAAAATGTTTCTAGAATGCAAGTTAATTTGATTAAAATAAATTGATGGTTGTGCTAGTCTTTAAAATGAACAATATTAAGAATAGCATTTCTCCAGAACTTCCCTGGAATTCATGGAACAATCAGCTTAAAAGCAATAAATATCTTTTTGTCCAGATATCCACAGGGAGAGAGAAAGAAAATGCTTTAGAGATTAGTACAACTAATTCAAGCGTGGCTTGTCTGTGGAGAGTTCATAGCTGATGCTCTCTAATGCTGCTTCCCAAGTCAAGCACACCTGAAACCCTAAAAAGGACAGAATGGCAGAAGGCATGATCTCTAAAGTTAAAAAAAGAAAAGTTAATACAGTTCCTATCGTTCTCTGGTTTCATGGTGTACTTACATGAGTAATATACAGGATATGAGTTGAGAAACACGTGAAAAAAGAATCCCTGTGAAGCAGAGGGAAGCTTGGGACTGAAAAGAAAGCTTAGCCTTGGAAATGGCTGTGAGATCTGGTTATGTTGGCATAAATATATTTAATCATGCAAGATCCTTGAAAGGTGGGTTGTTGTACAGTACTACCAATGCACATTTCTGACTTGTCACTTTGTTGTTTCCAAGAGTCAAAAATTTTCAGCATAATTCAGTTCATTCTGTCGAGCACACTCTGCAGTAAACTTTTAATCAGGCAAAGGTTTTGCATGAAGTTTTCTGGTGTGACAAGAAACTTGCAATAATAGTTTATTCTGTACATGAAAGATAATTTTCCTTTAATTCCATGTACATTGAATGTCAGCATTGCTTCAACACTTAACATAACTTTATGCAGCCAGGAAATTTATGACTGAGGAAACAGAAGCTTCTGTAATTGCTTCTTAGGCATGTATGATAGGTCCTGCTTAATTTCCTGCTGGCTGTTGCTGCATAACAGTTCAGAAATCTGATTTTCGTTGTACTTCGGGATTCTACTTCTAGACTCACAATCTGCTATGTAAATAAAATCAAACAATATTCTAAATACTAATTTTCAGCTATTGCATATACATTCTGTAAAATGTGTGTAATTATACTCTAATGATGGTAGTGTACTTGTGTTCCCCCGTTTAAGATGCTCTCAGGATTATTCATAAAGGAAAAAAAAAGATCCTCTGTTCCACGCAGCATACCAACTTCTTACTTCTTGAGGGAAAAGCACTCACTAATGTGCTTTGAGTAGCAAAAAGCTATTTTTCATGGAAAGCTGACATCAGGATGCAGTCTGGCAGTTTATATTTCTTTTTGCATTCCTAATGCAGAGGAACAGGGAATTACACTGTATACTTTGAGGTTACTTGCTGCACTGCAGCATGTTTTCTTGGCCGAACGGAAACCCAATGCTGTATATCATAATCTAGATGAATTTTTTTTTTGATAAAAGACATTGATTTATGTGCTGGTATGAAAAATAAAACATCAGGTGATTTCAGACTGAAGTAAATCTAGAAATGCAGTACAGGAGCATTGGCATAGCCAGTGCCTGTCTCCCTCTGCCCTCTTAAGGGCAGGCGCAGATGTAGCAAGTGCGCAGAGCAGATTGCAGCCAGCTGTGTGGGAGAATGTGCTTGATAACGCTGAGCAGCAGGTGGGAAAGCAAAACGTGAGTGTGGTGGACGCGGTCAAAGCAAAAGAGAAGGACCCGGGGCCACAGCTGTGGGGTCCTGGGGCTGCTTCATCACGAGGTTGGTGCTGCCAAGTCAGCGGTTGTGTCCTGAGGTGGCCGCAGCGCAGAACCGCAGGCCGAGTTGTGGCTCAAGTTTAACCTTGAGCAGAGGGAGCTGGGGCACCAAGGAGCTTGGTGGGGTTTGAGGTGCAAGAGAAACTGTGCAGGGAAACAAAACAAAAGTGCTTGTTGAAGTAAAGTAAATGTGGGAATTGGGGGGAAAAAATAGGTTTCCATTGCTGTTTTGGACAGGAAATGCTTTGGTGCGCTCTCCTGCGTCAGTAAAGCAGAGCACAGGCTTAAACTGGGGTCAGGTATGGGGTGAATTCACATGCTTTTGGAGTTTGCTTCCTCATGGAAAATGTGTATTAAAATTCCGCCCAGTTTCTGCCAGATGCGAAAGTCTAAATCACTAACCATGCAGGATGTGCAAGCGCTGCACCTCGGACCTCTGGCGTAAGCAATGCGCAGCACGCCTGTCACGCTTACACTGAACAGCAGGCAGAATAAGTGAATGGGCTGAATACTCCCCAAAGAAGAAAAAAAGCCACCTTTTTATATCTTTGAGGAGAAGAGAACTTATTAGATGAGTTTAGCAGGGTACAACTGATATTGAAGCATTAAAAATCCCACTTTTGTACTATTTTCCTGATTAGATCTGGAGCACAGCAGTATTTACACCTGTGCATACTGCGCTTGCTGCTGAATTTTATCACACCACATTCCTTTAGAGGTTTATTTAAAGGAATCAACAAACTGAATTTCAAGGGTGTTATAGTCATCCTATAGACTAAAACCAGAAAGATTTTCAAAGGCATTTGTGAAAGTTGTAGCAAATCAAAATTATTTCAGGACCAAACAGTAATTGCATTTTTAGGTGTCTAGAAGTAAGGAGTGTGTGACGTACTGCCTCTTAAAACACAGTGACAAGAGGATGAATTTGATTTTTCAAATAGCACCAGTCATCCCGACTATGTATCTTTAAACGTAGAATTCTGCATATTGGTGAGCACTGCTTTGCATCATAGCTAGCTGATGGCGATGGCCACCTCCTTGGCGTGTGGTATTCCCACTTCATGACCATGCACTTTAGAAAGGAAAAATGCCATTCTACACAAAAGCAGAAAACAACAGAACATTTCTCCTTCCCTAAAGAGAGTTAGAAGCAATTTAGAGGAATTTAAACAAAAAAATCCTACTAGGGTATTTGTTATGTGCACTTAGAAAGAGTACAGCTCACCCCAGTGGAAAGGGCACAATGATAAGAACTACTAATGTGTTATGCTGTGTGCTGCATTTTGGTTCATGGATCGTTTTATCTATGGCTAAGAAACTTTGTAGAATGTGATGAACTCTTTTTCTTTTTCTTTTTTTGTTGTTGTTGTTGTTGTTTGTTTGTTCTTGGTCACACAAATTAAGAATATTAAAACGCAAAAGATATGCCTACATGTACATGGACTGATTTTTAACTCTTCTATCAGAACCAGCAGATTTTGACCTGGTCATGGATTGTGTCCTTGTGGTTTGTTAGCAGTGCAACAGATGGCTACGTCCAGGAAATTCCTGCTTTTTCTAGACCCCACAGGTTTGTCTGCGAACACTGTAATGATTCATTAGAGAATCCTTGTTCTTACCTCCACTGCGGAAACCTCAAAGGACTAACATAACACCAAGAACAGGCTCCATTGTAGAACCTAGCAACTCACCATCATTCTTAGAAATATATGCCTTAGTGAAGGTGCCAAGCTGGATTTTAACGGTCCTCAAAGTCTTACTTCCACCTGGAGGGTGTGGTGGTTTAATGCTAATAATTAAAACACAGCTGCAATATAAAACTTGTGAAATTACAAGACCTACTGTTGAAAGTCATATTAATAAGTCTGGGATTTTTTTTCTGCTATGATATAGAGAAGATAAAACTTAGTTTCATGTCTTTTTTATGTACATGCAGATGTGAGGTACGGACTTTCTCCAACTACAACTGATATCCCAGACAAACATCCCAAGAAGAGTAAAAAATAATTGAAGCAGTTTCAAGTTTATAACAGTTCTGTTCTCCCAGTTCTTATTCTTTTACAGTTATCCTTAGCTTATTCTTTGCTATCTGGTGTTTTATATTTGCCTAAGTCTAAAATACCAGACTAGCAGAAAGACTCACAACTCATTCTGTGGGAAGGGGGAAAATGGATGCCTTTTAAAATATCAGATTGTGCTCAATTTCTGTCTGTTTATGTGCTCACACGTGCACATTTTCTTCTTCAGGGGCCTTACTCTTTACAGCAGGAGCTTTCTATGTTTGTTAAGTTTTAACACTGAAAGGCAACCTGTGCTGTTTCAAGAATAAGACTGATACTGAATTACCCAATTAGCCAGCCTTACTAAGCAAGGGCCACGTTGCAGCACTGGCCTTCCAATAGTAAAATTGCATTTCATGACCACGGTTTAAAACTGGGAACTACCAGTAAGGAAAGACGATGTTCTGAAGTGGATGATGGCATAGGAGCTCAGTATCTGACTTCAAGTATGCGAGCTTCCAAAGAGTTAAGAGTAGTGGAAAACAGGCAACATCATAGAGAATACAATATTTAGAGGTCTAATAGAGAAAAAAAAAAGTAAAAAAGTCAGTGATTTTATTAGTAACAAAGAAATAATTTTAGTGTAGCTATCTGCAATACGTATGTTTTATTGTGTAGTGAATCACTGTAATCTCCGCAACGGAGCTGTTGAGCAGGAATGTGCTTTTCTCCTTGGACAGATGATGGACAGGGAAGTGTGCAAGAAAGAAGGGATACATGAAAGGGAAGAGAATACAGCAGAAATACAAATATATTGTCCACCAGTCCCAGGTTAAAGACATCAAATTCCACATCCAACCTGCTTTTCTGCCATCCTTGGGGCTGCTGCTGATGGAGCATTTGCTTCAACAAAATCTGGGAAAAAGAATTACTACTTGTGTAGTCACAGCACAGGTTCACAAAAACTCTTCACCTTCCTTTCCCACCTTAAACTTCATTGAAAATATTCTGCAGCTTTTAAATGAAAACTTTTGGTGACCAGTGAGATCCAATTTTTCTTCTCGCTGTGATTCTGCACTGTGTAGTAGTTCTACAGCCAAGCCCAACTAATCCCATCTTCTGCTACTGTACTCTGATCATATCACATTTTTATGAGAACTTTTAACAAAATAAATTTCAGCTCATGAAACTGCACTGACTTGAGAATGAAATAAATACCACCCGTTATCAAGCCTTTCTGCAAGCTAGGATTGCGCAACACCTATGATACATGAGTTCTAAAGTTATTTTTATGATTTTTTTGTCCTCACTGAAAAGTTGTCAAAATTCTTTCATGTCTGAAAAAAAAAAAGAAAAGAAAAAAAGTGCAAGCAAGGAAGTTCACAAAGTACACATTCATGTAAAACAAAGCTGGAATATAGGTTCAAAGACATCTGGAAAAAGTCAAAGATAGTTTTCCGTATCTATCCTATGTCATTCAGGATAACTAACAATAAGAAAATGATATCACATTTCCTCTCCATGCTGCCTGTTGACCCTGTTACTTTTTTTTTAATTATAGCAAAGAATAGAAGGATCTACAAGAGCAGCTGCAGGAATTGACAATAAATATCGCATTAAGTAGGAGGATTAATTATTTAATCAAAAGGTAACAATTAACATTTCTGTTTTCTGATATTACTCTTATTTAGAGAAAAACAATCCATTTTACTTAGTAATAATTAAGCAGCAGCTCTTGATTTCAAAGACTTCTCAGAATTTCTTTGGAGTTTCAGTTTTGTTGTTTTGAAAATACCAAGAGACAACAACTTTACTTTCACTTTATTTCAAGAACATTTAATTTTAAAGAGAAGAATTGTTAACCATTATTAAGAATGGTTCTGGTGCATAGCTTGCCTCTGCATACTCCGTAAAGGTGTAGAGCTGATGCTGTGTTTACGGAGAGAGTGCACCCTATAGATGTCAGTTCACTGTTGCCAAAATGCCCTATATTTCTTTTTTTGCACTCTAAGGGTTTGATACATATAATAGCAAATTTTACATTAGCAAATTTCAAGGTGCATTATTAGCCAGTTTCATGGAGGTAGAAAATGAAGCACAGTCGGATATGTACCCAGTTTGTTCAAGGAATATCTAGAAAAACAGCCACAAAATCTTGTATTCTGTTCTTTGTTCAAAAGGATGTAACATAGAGATATTTTTCTTTCCCTCAGTGCCTTTTACATGTCACACAAGGGCTATATTCATCTCTGCTGGGCCAGCTAGCTCAGGCTGCTCTATTAAACCTTGAATTCAACAGTCACCATCATGTTCTCTTCCCTGAGTTAAGATCAAAGTGATCCCATGTTTTTAGTTTTTGTTTCATTATTTTGCTGTTACTGTTTGTGCCTCAAATAGGTACTTTCACCTTGAAGTTGCACTTTTTTGGATGTATTTAATTCTGAGGTAGTATCTGCTATATTTGGGTCATTGCTCACAAACTTTGGCCTCTATAATTTAGTGATTTTCTATTAATATTAATAAAAATCATCCCTCTAGTATGTGACTTGCAGAAGACATTGCAAAGCAAGCCATCTTATTAAAATCCTGGAAAAATTTACAAACTGCAAAATTTGTGTTTGGTGAGGGGAAAATAGACTCTTAAAATTTGCAAATGCTGACGCTAAATCCATTCACTTTTAAGTCAAAGCTGTCAGGAGCATTCTGATCTTCACATACTTTTATCCTGACATGTCTTTTTTGTTGCTGTTATTCATCAGTTTTCCCTCAATCAGAGGTTATGCATAAATTAGTTGTTAAAATGGAATTGCCAAGGTAGCTCCTATGCAGATGATTAGGATCGAATCATCTGGCTATCAGCTTTGACTCATATCTCCAGAAACAGTATGGAAGTCCTTGATCACTGTGTTCTCTCTGAAAAGGCAAAGATGAGGATGAATTATCTCATCAAAGACATTTGTGGAGTCATTGCTAGAAGGCATGTTTGAACTGGGTTACAGCTAAGATGGCATTCAACATAGACCAAAGATAAAGGCCTGAGAGTCTCTTCCTCAAATAACATAAACAAGGGGCAGAGCCAGATCCTTGATTGTTCTCATGTCATTACTCTAGATCATGAGGAGTTTGACTGCATTTTTTTTCAGAGAATATCATAATGTGCTGCGCAGGTACCTCCAAGTGACTGAAGATCATGTTTGTTTAAGAACTGATGGGCTTTGACCATGGACCGTTAATCCCTCCTTGGAACATGAGAGCCTGTTTTTGGAAGAAAAAGATAGCTGTACAGAGACCCTTTTTTCGTCTTGTGGTCAACCAACCACCCAGTCCTGAGCCAACCTTGCCTACAATATTTTGGGAGGAAACTTTTCAGCATAGGAATATTTGTCTTTTAGTACAATGTAATAAGCCAGTGAGCCACTTTCTAACCTGTTTTTTCTTCCCCCAGTGCTTAACTTGGTGACTACAGGAGTAGGATTCAAAGCAATGTTGCTCAATCATAAATAGTCAGATTATCTCATGTATCTGAGACATTCCTTTTGATTTATCATGTTCTGGTTTTCTCTTCTGCTTAGACATTTTTTCCAAGTAAAGTGTACACTATTTTATCTGTGCAAAAATACTTGTAGCATTTTTCCATACAAAAGACCTCCATAAAAATTCAAACAGTTAGGTACCAATAATGTGAATACTTAATGTGCTGAGTAATCATTATAAAATTTCTTTAGAAATGCATGACTACCTGTGGAGGTGCTCTTCTATGAACTTAATGCACAGCAAGTTGAGCTGCCATTTTTCCTAGGCACATTCTGTGTCTTTCCAATTCCGCGGGACATCCAATGAGACCAGCGTCAAAGAGTCTTCGGGCTCCTTTCTTCCGAGTTCAGCTACTCATCACTCAGTGCACCAAGAACCACACAGGCCCTGTGAGATGCAGCTCCTGTGCGTGAGATGAATGTTTTTTCCAGGGTCAGTCTGCAGGAGACTAATTGCTATTTATCAGTGGTGAAGTCTGATACAAGGGTGGTTTCTTCTTTTATTGTAGGATTGTATAGCACAAAGCATAACAGTATGAACATTATATGAACAGTATGAAGTGTTCAGCAGCCTTAACTTGCAGAAGCCAGGATATGGTTTCCCCTTGCATCTATATAATCAACTCTTTTTATATTACCCTGTACAGTTGCTACTTATTGCCATCTAATGTGGTATCTTAATAGGCTATTTGCTTTATCACACACCAAGAATAATTTGAACTCCATTCAAGTGCCATTCATTAGCTACTTCCTATCTTCATTTAGTCCACCATATCACTAAGTGCTATATTCAGACCACTTTTTCAGTGCATTTCCTCTTACAATGCCTCATATATCCTGTGTAGAACCTCCCTAATTCTTTGGATATGGACATCTGGCTTGTTACAATAATTAGCACTTATATTTCAATCATGCTGAACTCTGCTTTCCTTACATTTCTAAATATGAACCCTGGTTCCTGCTTCCCGAGATCAGCAGGAGGTCTCCCAACATTTAACACTTCTTGCAGAAGTGAAAATGCCATTGCTAAACTGTTTCTCATGTAAATCTTGACTTAAATAATTGTATGACTTACGTATTGTATGTGTGTTTTGTACCAAAAACACACGGTATATGTGGTATGGTATATTCTGTACCAGCAGCTCACTCTGAAATATCTCAGAGCAACATTTCTCACATTCAGGACCACCGATACATTTTAAGTAGACACACAGGTTCTACCCTAGCTCAAGGTACTTCGGAACAGTGATGTAACAATTTTTCTTCTTCTAAAAGAAAGACTTGATGACTACAGGAGTAGGATTTAGTCACCTAAAACTAAGGGTGAAAAGATGGAGACAGGAAGGGATGATGACCATCTCCTGGGTGACCATTTCAGTAGATGGTCATCATCCAAAACTAGATTTTTCCATTAGACCAATTTCAAAGAGAAAAGAGCAAGGGAAACTGAGAAATGCGGATGTTTGTTGGGCCCATTATAAAAGGAAGTAGACAGTTTCTCTGTGAGCTGAGAGCCATCTGAAGAGAATCTTTTATCCATCTGAAAAAAGAGGAGGAGCTGCAGAAACATGTCACTAAACCTCAGCATTTATTAGTGTGCTACAATTCAATATGGACTAGAACCTCATTTTCTCTTAATCTTCCTAACACTGTATTTTGTCAATTCCTGCTTAGATTTTGTGTCCTGTTTAGATTGCAGTGTTTCCAAGGCACCAGTGTCCGTACAATCCAGTGCTTTTACAGACCCCCAGCCTGGCTGAACCCTGCTGCTCCCTGGCCACTAAATGGTGCTGATACCAAAAAGAATTTAGAGAAGAATCTATTTTCCTTGAATTTAGAAAAGAGAGTTTAGAGAGTTGACTTCCAGGCATAGAAAGCATAAAATGCATGATGCCTTATGACAAATTGTTTGGATTCCTGATGGGCTTGGGCAGAAATCAAAGTGCAGAATTTGTTTCTTGGTTCACATTTGCATTGAAATATGTTATAATGACACTTTATTTCCCTTTTTATATTCTTAATTCTTTGCTGTGTTCTGTGAAACTTACTATTCGTTCCAGTTTGCCTTCTGAGAAGTTTTACTGCACTCTTTCTATGCGCAATGTTAACAGGCAAAGGTGAAAGGAGAGCTAATTCAGTCTGTCTGCCCACACCTCCCACATCATTCCATGAAAACTGCTGAAGAACAGCTGCACAACACAGATAAATCCCCGAACTATTTAACAAATTCTCTAAAAAGCTTCTGTGTCAGGCCTGCTCTTGTTAGTGCTAACAGTGTGTTAATAGGTGTTAGGGGCGTCTAGCATTTTTCAGGACTCCTAATTGAAATATGAAAATTTGTCAACCCAAAATCTCAAATTTATGCCTGTGTTTTTATCTCTCTCCAGTTAAACATAGATTATTAGGTGTTGTTCATGACATAGTGTGCATATTTATTTGTTCACTGTGCTGTAGAAAAGATGCTGTTACGTATTTCTGCTAGAGATTTGACCTCCTGAGCCCGATCACTTAAGCGATTTGCTGAAGTTGTTTGCATTTCTCAGCTCACACGCTAACCCGTTAACTTCATAGAACATGGGCCAGCTCTTGCACCTGTACAAATCCCACTGCGTGCTCTACTTACAGGCTGGGTGCCATGACACAGGGAAGCCATACTCAATAGGGTCACTTTAGAATTAGGAGTTAAGATATGATTTGTCCCAAAGGCTTTGGCATGACTCATATCCAGTAGGTAATTAGAATGTCATGCCAAAACTTCACTATTCATATTCTAAAATTAGGCATTAATTTTTTTATACATAGTAAACATAATTACTTATTAGGTTTGATAAATGTATTACTAATTCAACAATTACTTTGTTATGAGGCACTAACAGGAAAAAAAAATCTACTTGAGGTCTAAAATCTCCCTCTAGAATTATTGCTTAATGTACAGAATTTTTACTTGAGCTGATATTTACTTAAAGGTGAAATTGCTTTAAAATCCCAAGTAACATATAACTAATGCCATATGAAAATATAAGTGGGATTAATAATGAATTGCAGGAGTTACAGGGGTTCTTGTTTTTTCTTTGTATATAGTGTTCTGAATGCTTTCTTTTTAAATCTAGAATGGTCAGTCTTTGCCTCTTAAAACAGATGTGCAATTCCTGAACAATTCAAATGCAGCTTTTCTTCAGCAGCTGTGTTACATAGTGGGCACTAGGCATGACCTAGTGCAGGGACTGCCACCCCTTCTGCATCGTAGCCCTTGGAAAGGGACTGGTTGACGGGAGTGTAGAAAATAGGTGACATCATTGCCATAGACTCTTCTCTCTGCACCTGCATATCCAGCCCTACGGGAGAGATGGGGTTCCTGCATAGCTCACTTGGTGTTCGTGCATCATACTCCAGGTTTCCCTGTGTCTTTTCTCCAGAAGGTTAACTAACCGTGCTTCACTCAAGCCTTTGGCTCTTTGGAGGTTTTGAGATGAAGATGCTTCAAACCGTGGTGATAAGGGACCCAGTTTTTTTCTCCCACTGTGAAGGCTGAAACTGGGCTGCATTCAGGAGGAATAGAGAAGGAGGAATACAGTTTATTCACGCGATGGTGGCCATTAACATTTCACTGTTTTTCTCTAAATGGCAGATAGTAGTAGCAGTAAGGACTTTCCTGTGCTTTGTTAGTGATGTGATTCACTCAAATTCCAAAAGATGTAAGACAAATTCAATTACATTTTTAGACCAATATCTGTCCTCCTTTAAAAAAGACCAAATGTTCAGATCATAAAATTGAGTGCAGAATTATGCATTTATATATCTTTCTAATATGTCACCAGTTTTATGTATGACTTGCTTTTTGTTAGAAACTGATCCTTTTGTAGTTCTCAGTGCTTTTTCTACTGAATCTTTTTTTCTCTCTTCTGCTTCTTTGCTTCTCTTGCAGCCCATACTGGGTACAGTGTTCCCCACTGCTGTGAATAGTCCATATTTTCAACCATATAAAATACACTTCATGTGTTCCAGCTGGCAAGGACAAGAAATTTTGACAGGCTTCATGCCTTGCAGAAATGTTGCCAAGATGGTCTGATTTGTGTTCAGTATAAGTAGCTTTCTAAAACTGGTGTAAAGAATAGTTTGGAATAAAACAATTTATATATATATATGTGTGTATATATATATGTATTTACATAGACACACACACACGTATAGAATTTGGGCCAATATCTTTCATGCAAGTCTTCCCAAACTGTAGCATTTTTGGTGCGTCTTCTTTTGAGCCACAGTAAGGATACTTGCAATACACTGAATACATCCATGAAGATATTTTGTAAACCATTTGCTTTCTAATGCAATTGATTGCACCTGTGATCCATCACCTGATGTACTGATCCCATTGTGAGACTTTCCAGTTCTTCAGATCTACTTGGAAGTGGAAAGCTAGCCAACAGGCACTAAGTTTTTTGGCTGTGTAGCTTTGGAAGAAAGCAAAAAAAGCAATGAACTGTTTGTCCCTTTTCTTTCAGATATGAGATAATTTCTAAAGGCAACCAAGCCACATGTAAATAAACAAAATATGTGATTTAAAAATGCATTTGAGAGTTGCACCCATGCACCCTAGGCTGCCCATGGTTCCTATAACATAAAAATCCCTACTGTGTAGGAAATTATTACCTCTCATCATCCTCTTTAGTATTTAGTAAAATGTACAATTCTCTTAATACCCTAATGAAGCACTAAATAAAATGCGTTCTAGTGAGGACAAAATAACCACAATTTAAGTAAGTGTGAGAATACCGTCATCATCTATTAACCTATGAGAATGGCATACATTTTAGTGTTGTTACTGATTTTATATGGAAAGACTTAGATTTAGCCAAACAAACTAAATGGTGAGAAATTACTCCTAATGCTCCTAATTAGGCATGCAATGGTAGGAAGCACAAACTACTTGTAAACTATTTGAAGCATGCAAGACAGAAAGCCCAGAGCGCTTTTAAAACGAGGATAATTAGTCTACCCTGTGATTTCTTTCATTTGTTGATAGGGCTCAGGTTATTTGTGGCATCCTAATGAAAACTAATTAAGTGCTGGGAAATGATCTGCTAATACACTGCTTGCAATCTTGCAGGGTATTATGGGCAAAAGTGGGCACAAGCACATAGCATTGCTTCCCTCTGAAATCTGCTTGGGCACCCCTAGTCACTCGAGCTTGGCTACTTTATAGGGCACGAGCACCGAGCAGGTGAGAAATGCTTTTTTGTGACCCTCCTCCCGTGACTTGGGTGGTGAACTCCAACAGATGTTCCAGCTGTGCCAAGGAACGAGTTGCAGGAGGCAAAACCCACACCATTAACTTTTCGGCTTCATCGCAATCCCAAAATTTTAATGTTTGTGAGTCAGAAGGGAGAGGTGGGGACGCATGTGAAGTTTCCTTGGTGGGTTTCCCTTGTGTGACTTCGGGGGCCTGAGGCATCCTAACCCTTTCTTGCAGCATGTTTGGCCATGCGGGCTCCTCCCTGAGGAATGTGTTGCAGGAGTACATGTCCAAGAGTGAGGGATGGGGCTGAGTCTGCAGCTAGTGGCCCAAAAGTGCCTGTTTCTCCCTAAATTCTTTAGTCTTCTCTGTTTTCCTATAGCAGCTCTGCAGTTCAAGGAACTCTTGGTTCAGGTGAATGGGAGCTGCAAGTCCTGAAGGACTTCATTCCTTCTGTGCTTGCAGGTTAGTCTTTGTGGCCGAGGTGTCTTACATGCCCCAAATGTGTCGTTACTTATTGTGGTCATTGCTGTCTTCTGAGTGTCACTGTTGTCTCTGAAATGATTTACTTTTTGCTGTTACTGTCTCTCTGACAGTATGCAAGCATCCACGAGAGATGTAAGGTAAACAAAGTGGCTATTATGCTTAGAAAAAATTATATTTTCTCTCCCTTTCTCTCTCTCTCTCTATAAAAGACAATTTCAGAGAAAAAGTATGCTTTAAAAAAATCTTAGTGGAGTCAAAGATTTCACCATTGGAATGCTAATTTTCTATGATCTTAATATTGCTCTATTTCTGTCTAAGATTTCCCAGTTTCCTCGCCTTAATTCTCTTATCTGTAATTAGTTGTATATGGATGTGCTGCAAAGAAACACTTTGTATTTACCTCTCCCCTGTGTTCATACAGCAGAAATCTGGAAGAAGCTCCCGTTCACCTCTCATGCTCCAATGGGGCAAAAAAAGAGAAAATGAAACAATGAAAAGCAAATTCCTTGTGCTGGCACACTTTACATATTCATCACAGCAGGAAACTAGGTCGACTTTATTATTCTTAACAGTATATTATGTTACAATAAAACTGAGCAGAGGGTAGCTTTAGAAATTGGAGGGATGCCCGTCAATTAGGCTCTGAAGTGAAAACCTTGCCTCTAAGATACTATTCAGCAGGCAGAGCAGTGTTGGTTGGGGTTGAGAGAGAACTTTTCTGCCAAGAAAAATGGAGAAAAAAATCACATTTTCTTTGGGTTTATGAAAAATAAAACTTACTTCAGGTTTTCTTTAAGTTATTTTGCTTTTACTTTGAAAGCTAGGGTAAAGACTGTTCTTCCATATTAAAAAAAAAATATTAGAAGACCTGGATCAGAAATTTGACACCCTTAAACTGCCTAACTAGCTGTTTAGGTTGAAAACCCCCATGGCAGTGGCAGCAAATCTCCCCTTCCTTCAAGACTGCTCCTCAGATCCTTGACACCCTTTTTTGTTCTAAGAACTTTTATATCCATGGACCAGCTGATTCTTTCCCATTTTTCTCCTGCAGTGTGATTTGTGCTGGTGACCTACAAAGTTCTGGTTTTTTTTTTTGCAGTGGTCCACTGTCATGGGGAAGGAGGAGTAGTTTATTTTTTTTAAAAAATAGTTCCCCATTAGTTTGGATTTTCTCTGTTTATGCAGATTTGGTTTAAAATCACCAAACAACCACCACAGCAAACAAATACATGAATAATAAAACAGTTTAAAAAAAAAGAAAAAAAGAAAAAAGAAATAAAAAGCTTTCCATTAACCAGATAGCTCAATTCGCACCCGAAACACATTCCCTTAGGATTTTCAAATGCCGTGCGTTTTGTTGTATTGCTGCCTTATGTAGGAACTGAATGAAATGAGATTAAAATAAGAGTGATTTTAAGTGTGCGTGTGTCAGGGTTAGAGCTGTCTCTAGGTATTTTTGATTTACTATGCATGAGCAGACAAAATAAGTCATTATTGTCTTTAAAATTATCACATCTCTCATCCTTCTAAACAAGCTGATTAAAGAGTCAAATCAAGCGATTCAGCCAATTTTAATTAACTTAGTTACCTGGGAATCATTTTAAACAAATCCCACATGGAAGAAGAAATGCAGAGATTACTTTTCCAAATTTTCTTTTTCCTAATTACTATATCTTGCCACATCACCTCGCCTGTTGTGTGAGTCATCTTCAGTTATAAAAGCAGGTATGTGAGTGCCATATTAAAAATAGATAAACTTCCCATTTAAAATGAGCTGTGCTCCAGTAAGTACTTCCAGATAATGAAGAATATAAGCATATTAAGATACAGAAAGAATGAATCCAGTGTCCTGTGTATTTAACACTCAAATTCTCAAATTAATGCTTCCTCCTCTCACATTCTGCTCGGATGAATGGTACACAGAGCGGTACCATTACTGATCAGTAATCTGTCACTGAGGTAGAATTAGTAACCTCTTATTGACTTGACTGAATAATAGATCTTTCTTAAAATTATTATTCCTTATGTCTAGGTATTTCCATTTCAGCCAAATTATCAAAGTCCATGAAGTGGATGTAAATCTTTCCAGGTATTTCTGTAGATTTGGATCAAACTCAAAGTCACTGTTCTTTCTGTGGCTCGCTCTGTGTGATGGTAAAAAAAAAAAAAAAAAAAAAAAAAAAAAGTTTTAAGTAGATATAGTTGAATTGGTACAGTTTTGTGTTGGCACTTTGGCCAGTCTTTCTCCAGAAAGACACAGAGTTCCTCTGAAGCTCCACGACAGGACAGAGCCAGGACCCCACGGGAGTTTGTGTGGGATCATTACAAAAATATTGGCTTTAGCTAAACCCTTTGAAATGTCCAAAACAGAGCCAAAGAACTAATTTAACTGAAATGACTGTTTATGTGACTTAGGCTCAGTCTAGATGGGGTCTCTCATGGGAAAGTGCACTGTGCAGGCTCCGAATCAGGTTGCTGAAGAGTCTGTCCCTGCCTCTATTTGGCATCGTCTCACCAGCGAGCAGGAAGATGCTGGATCCTCTATATCCCAGATGCCCTGACTACTATTTCAGCTTGAGTCATCTCACTCAAGTTAACCGATCACTAAAAAAAGATATCTCTATATCTCTCTCTATATATCTATAGAGAAATATATAGATATATATGTGTGCGTGTATTTCTTCTCCCCTCTCTCTTCTTAGTTCTGATCCTAGTCAAAACCAAAACAGAAAATATGGGATAGGTCTGTATTGTACCATGAAGCAGCAGTTGTTTGGATCCCTTTTCATCAAAGGGGGCTTTGCTGGACCATTCAGGTATCCAAAGCTTGCAGAGTAGCTGCAGGATGGGAGAGCGGTCTGCCAGATATAGCCATTAAACTTTTAACTACAATATTGTCTTTTTAATATTTATTTTAAAGCAGTAAGCATCTCTGTGCATGTACATGATCATAGAGTTAGAACTACTGCAGTTTGCACTATATTCCTAGTCTTCTCCTTTTACTAGTAAATTTTCCCACTCATTAAAATCTCTTTAGAAAAGAAGTAATGTTTTGATGATTATTATTTTTCCGGTTAATGTGGAATGAGTCAAATCCCTTCCTTCCTTCCCTCCTTCCTTCCCTCCTTCCTTCCCTCCTTCCCTCCTTCCTTCCTTCCCTCCTTCCTTCCTTCCCTCCTTCCTTCCTTCCCTCCTTCCTTCCTTCCCTCCTTCCTTCCTTCCCTCCTTCCTTCCTTCCCTCCTTCCTTCCTTCCCTCCTTCCTTCCTTCCCTCCTTCCTTCCCTCCTCTTTTTTTTTTTTTTTGAGTGGAAAGCATTTTTTGTAACTCCCAATAATAATTTAATATTTGCCTCGCCATAAAATACAAAATAAATCTTTCCCATGGCATTCTCATATAGGGATCAAATCCGTACTCTTTTCTCACTTAAGGGAAAATTTCTTAACAATGAGGGTGCCAGAGCACTGGAACAGGCTGCCCAGAGAGGTTGTGGAGTCTCTTTCCCTGGAGATCTTCAAAACCCGCCTGGATGCCACCCTGTGCCACATGCCCTAGGTGTCCCTGTGTGTGCAGGGGGGTTGGACTAGATGACCTCTAGAGGTCCCTTCCAACCTCAACCATTCTATGATTCTATGATTCTCAGACAAAAGCCTGTTGAAAGCTAGTGTGAGTGGAAGGGAGCTAAAGACTTGCAATGCCTGTTCTTTGCTCTTAATATGACCTCTTTCTTGGTATGCATTTAGTCATCACTTGTTAGTCACCACTGGCCTTCCGTTCTGTTTTACTGGTGAGTTTTCTCTATTCACCAGGCACCACACACAATAAAAGCCTTTTTTTTTTTTTTTTTTCCGTTTCCTTTATTCCTTCTGCCGTTGGAGCTGAGGCCCTGGCCTCCACCCTGTACATGTTTTGAGAGGGTTTCCTGTGAGTTAGCTCTGGTCTGGTCATGCTGCCTCAATGTCCCTGAGTGGTCGAAGCACAGTAGGTGTGTGCTTGGGGTTTCGGTGCGGGGACTGCCGCAAAGAGAGATTTGCTCAAGAAATGCACTCCTGGTCCAAGTTTAAATGCCAGCAGAATTGCTGAAAATGTTCCAAACATGAACATTTTTATCAATTACACTGTGCTGTGTACAATTCAAACAGTCAGTAGCTGGCTAATAAAGGAGAAGTTACAGAAGAGCAACACCCTTAATCTATCAAAAGGAAATTGTGAATCCTCAAATGGTTTAAGTGTCATGGGAGTCTCTCTTGGAAGAGAATCTCCAGTGTGCACATGCAGCACCTACAAGTTTGCTGAGATGGACTGGCATGTGGACATGCCAATAGTTAGGTGTCCGACTAGTCCAGCTCAGGAGGTCTCTGTGGACTTCTGTTGCTTGAGAAATAGAGATGAGGAGTGCCAGCAGCAATGGACTGATTTTGCAAATTGTGTTGCTTTTCATTTCTGGAGTGCTCTGTATCACTGTTTTGTATCTCTTAAAAATGCAAAGTTTTCTTTTTTTTTTTTTTTTCAATCTCGTGCATAGATTTCTGTAAGTGTCACAGGCTTCAGGTCAAAAATCTGAAATTGAAAGGAGTATTCGAAACTGTCCAAAATCACCAGGTACTTTGAAACACCTTAACTTTCATGACATTTGATGAAAGACGAAATCAAATCTGATAATTAGGAAACCCAATCAGAATGTTTCCCTGTTTCTAACATATCATTTGGGGGTCATGCAGGTCATACCTGCATGAGGCTCTCATGATCTAAGTGAGACTGAGCTCTGCCTGGTACCTTGCTTGTTTCTTCAGAGAGCCTGGGAGGTCTCTTTCTGATACACCATTGAAAGGCTCCAAAAATCCCTTGCCCATGCACTGCTACCTTTGAGCTGATGTAATCAAATTTTTTTCATCAGTTCCAAGTGTTGAGAATATTCAACACACTATTCCTACTGATTTCTTAAATGCTCATGCTAATGCGTACTGAAAATGGCCAAGAGTGTCTTTTGATTCAATTTAATTGGATTTTTGCATAGCGAGAAAAGAATGCAAGAATTATGATTTACATCAATAGGAAGCTTCAAGATCAGTGCCAAACCCAAGGGTTGTTCTTGCAACAGGCACGTGCAGGAGGGAGAAGATAGCAGGTCCCTGACTAATCACTGGACACAGTCAGGTCTGTAGGGTGTTCCCTAGCAGTGTTCAAGAAACATTCAAGAAACGTGCAGATGAGGCACTTAGGGCCATGGTTTAACAGGCACAGTGTTGAGGGCTTATGGTTGGACTTGATGATCTTGAAGGTCTTTTCCAACCATAATGATTCTGTGATTCTCTAATTCTAGGATTCTATGACCCTTGTGCATACAGGCATGGGGATGGTACAATGCACGCCAGAGTCCCCCCCAGTATAGCAGAGCTCTGCTATATTGGCAGATACATCATGACATGAAGTGAACAACGTCCATGAGGGGCTGAAAATCACTTACTGAATGTATTATTTTGTTTCCCCTAAGGCTATTATTGCACCTTAACAGCTTGGCAACATCATGATTTGTAAAGGCAGAGGATTATGAGTCTTCTCATTCAATTCACAGTAAGCAGGTAGTGGTAACCAAGCTAAAAAATATACTCCCATGTAAATGAAAGCTTACCTGTCAAAGAAGACAGCTTTTTATTTCACAAAGATGTGTTTTCATTTTAGCTAATTAAGTCTCATATTCCATCCTTATGCTAGGATTTCATTAAGTGCATATGTGAGCATGAAATGCATTTTACCATTGTTCCTGTTAAATGTGAGCAGTAATTCTTAAATACATTATGCTTCATCTTTTTAAAGAATTTTAACACTAGTGCTGTTAATGTAAAACAGAATCTTTGGAACAGATGGGAATGGTCAGGCACTTTGGAGCAAGCATTTGGAACAAAAGTCTAATTAAAGGAATACCAAATTAAGATATTTTTATAAACAGTTTTGGCATTTTTGATGTTGTGGTAAAACACAGAAAGCAAAGAGAAGCCAAGTTAACTTAGCAAATAAAATGGTTTGATTCTGAAAGTGCACAGGTGAATGTTTTCCACGGTCCCAGCAGAGAGAAACACTGAATCGAACTGCCAAATTCTTACTGATATCTTTGGGAGCAGGATCAAGTCTTTAATTCATGAAAAACTCCTGTTTTGATTTTAGTGAGAGCTACGTGACTTAAATCTTGTTTAATGTTTTGGAAGCACTGGGTAATGTTTAAATCAAATAATAAGTTTTCTAGACTTTTAATAGTGTTGTTATTCTCAGTGCTGCTGTTACCTCAGGGTATTTGCTTTTGACTGTTAGAGCACTGTAGAAGTTGATACCAGTGAGAATGAAATTGGCAGGTTTTAAAACAGACTGTTTAGATCATAAACATTTTTAAATAGGACTCCATAAAAAACATGTATATTTTTTTAATATGAAATGTTAGTTGTGTTCTTGGCAGGCTTTGCTTCAGAGAAGTCGCATGCATTTCAAAGAGCTTTTTGCTAGCCAGCTCCAGCCAAAAGATGATTTCAAACCTATGGAGACACACAATTCCCTTTTCTCTTTTTCTTTTTTTCTCTCTCTTTTTTTCTGTAGGACTCTATATATTATGAAGTTGAAGTGTAGCCAACCTTGGGGTGAAAAATTCATGCAACTAGTATACAAAACAGTGGAAAGAATAGAAACACTGAATAAAGATGCCAGTACTAGTCTGGGCTTTAAGAAATACTGTTGACATTTTTTCCTTCAACAGTCTTCAGATCCTTCATCTTCAAATACTATGGAGTATCCTCTCAGAGCCAGCAGCATCAAATAAGCTCCCTGGAGAATTCCTTGTGTTTGCCCTGTGCTCACCAGCAGGGTGGCACTGGCAACTGTTATCCACTGGTGCCACAAAAAACCAAATATATAGTGGTGTGCAGAAGGTGAGGGGTTGAGGAAATAACCATAATAGAAGATATTAATGGAGTGGTTCTTTATTTACCACAATGAATTTATTTTTAATAACATGTTAACAGTTTTATTGTTATACATGTTTTTTCGTTTTCATGTTTGCTGGAAATAAGGGCGTGATGTTCGAATGTTTGCGATCCTGCTTTTGATTACTTTTTAAGTCTCTGTCTTTAGAGGACTTTATCTGTGCAATGTGAAGCTGTCTTTAGAGGACTTCTTTTATAGAATATGAACCTGGTGTTGGTGGAAAGTACTGTGTTCAGGTCTGTTCTGCAGGCAGAAATCTTGCTTCACCTCAAGCGAATATACATGTCTACATGTATACAAGTAGATACTTCCTGTACTGATCAACCAATATGCACTTTTCAATTATTCCAAAGCAGAACTTCTTTTTTTTTCTCCCTTAATGTGAAGGTAAAGCTTTCTTCACCTGAGTTTTGAAGACTTCTAATCTCTATGTACTCCGTTGGACCTGAAAACTCTGCCTGCTTTAGATTGAATGGGGACAATTAAAAGCAATTTTACACATTGATCACTGATTAAAGTTGTTACAGTCTTGCACAGAAAAGCCTTATTCTGAAATATTTGCTTCATTACTAAGCCTTCCCCTGAAATATGCTTGTGACTGACATTAGAAGTGATTTTTTTCTTTTTGGCTGGTCCATGTTAACTTAATTCTTTGGGAAAGGAAGCTGTGCACAGCATAGCACTATAAGTAAATGAACTTCAGTTTTGATTTGCTCTATCTGTGATTTGCAAACCAAAAAAGACAGTAGCTAAAGCTATATAGAAGATCACTGCTTTAGAAATTTACCATGTTCTTCTTGGACTAACCTGGAAAGTTCAGCAGAGTAGAAGAATCAGAGTAGATTTCTGAGCTGATGCCTTTAACAGAGGGGAAAAGCAATGATGTTAAGAGATATGTCCATGGAGATTTTTCTTACTTTTGGTAGTATGTCACTACTTTTCCCAATTACTTTAGCAAGAAGGACTTTGATTATCAGTGGAAATAGTTTTTATAGTTTTTATTAGAGATGGGCATTTGCTGTACAGAATGTGTCTAATCCTCAAATCCTCTAGATTTATACCCGACAAAGTCATTTTCCTTCATCTCTTCTCTCCTTGAGCTCTCTCCTCTCCTCCTCAGTATTTATGGGTAACGCTGCTTGTTTTCTCTGTCTTTCTCTGGTGCCACTCACAAGGAGTCACCCGTGCAGTTTACCAAGTTGAGCAAATGTTTGTTCCTGATTTATGTTCCCCTTTAAGTGACTGTCTGCTATGGCAATGGGAGGTTTTACCACTGCTCTATTTAGCACTGATTTCAATTTAAGCTGAAAAATAATTGTAGTTATTTAGACTTCAGCTACATTCCCCACAGGAGAGTAAAGGAGAGCAAAGTATAACATAGTTTCATGTCCTGCTGTATATTTGCCTCACAGACCTGCTTGACTTGAGATATGTGTGTTCTTGGTAGTCCGTATGTATGGGGCCATGTCATGGCAATATGCAAGAGACTGGCAACAAGAAGCAAATTACTGGGGGTTGCGCATGGGTCACCTAATGCTTGCGGTCTGTGCACTTTATTTTTGATAAAATCTAGGCTCTATTACCTGGATGAAAAAGCCAATTGGAGTTAGTTCTTTGACCCATGTTTGTAGTTTTTCGGGCTGAGTCTTTGACCATTTGGAGAAGGAATAAATGAGCCCATTGCAGTCGTGTGCAAGAGTACAGAGGTTAAACAATAAAGCAGAAACACATCTTCATGCTTTGCTTAAAAATAAAAGGGCTGGATTTCAGAAGGAGCTGTAAAGCTTTCAGCAAGAATCAGAGAAACACTATAGTAAAATGGGAAGCTGAAATGTGAAGAGTGCATGATGTGAGATGCCAGCTCAGCGCTTTCAGGATCAGATGCAGATCATGTTGCTCCAAGGAGACCACCCTTGGATATTCAGTGAACTATAGTAGTGGCCTGCTGCTTGGCAGTTTAAGGGACATATAGAAGCTGCAATGCCCCCCACACACCTCTGTCACCCCCTTGTAGGCTTTCTTAACTGTTCTTCACTCTGGGGAAAGCAGATACTATATACAAGTACTTCTGCCGGGGTGGAAAAATCACCTTACCATATAGACTACAGCTGCACAAGGAAAACAGCATAATAAGAGCAATCATACAATAAAGGCTCTTTACTGAGGGTGTTTGTTTTTTTTCTTCTTATGTAGGTTCAACATGGGAGAAAACGTTACGGCAGATTGGTTTTGAAAGGTAAGCGATCAACTCGTTTCCTTAACCGTGCGAGCAGAAAAGGAAGAACTGTGCATGAGCAGGACTGCAGAATTATTTATTCTAACTGATCAAATGTATCTGTGGCTTCAAATGTATAGAGGAAGCTATGCAGTGTCATGCCCATGTATGTTCAGCTTCTTGTTTTCTGTCCTTTTTCTGCTGTATGCAATCTGAAGCAATTTATTCACCACAATGTGGACTTGGCTCTTAGGTCTTTTGCTGAGGATTTAGTAGCATGTTAGCATTAAAAAGGCAACACACTATTTGGGCAGAAGTCTTACTTATGAATGAAAATATTGCTCTTGTTCATATTATTTTTTCCACCAACCTTCTAACCTGTTACATATTAGTTGACAAAAGCAAATGAAGTTGAAAGAGGACCAAAGCTGGCAGAGAGCTATTCAGCATCAGAGGAAAATTCAGAATTCAGCATTCCTCAAGTGCAAAAGCTTCTTGCAGCCAAACTAAACCACAAGGTCATCATACCAGAAACATATGTCCCTCTTGGAACCTACACTGGGCCAAGCCCACTAAAGAGCAATCTGGCATTGAAGTTGAAGTGCTCAGTCTCATTTTCATTCTTCTGCAAATGGCAAGCAGAAGAATCCGCTCCCCATTCAAGTAGAGTTTTGCTGTTGTCCCTTAACAGAGTGGTTTGCAGCTGTACAGGGGTGTGCTTGAGTTACCGTTAGCTGGGCAATAAATTTTGCTCTTTGGGTTGTATGAGCGCATTCTGTGCATGCTACTTGTAGCAGCTTGATACACCTAACAGGCAAAAAGGCCTTTCTGAAGTTGATAAAAAGCCATATTAATCATGTCAAACAGAAAATGACTTCCCATCTTGCTGCCAGCTGCACAAAAAGCCTTTTTTTTTCCCTTACCTTTTCTTTGCATAATTTTCATAAATGTTTAGACTTCTACAGTCTTACTGACTGATGTGAACACCTTGCTTGTAGTTAAGATATAAGCCAGTTCTCTGAAGCAGAATCAGTCTTCACTATTCAAGGCACAAAGCAATTCCCAGGAGCAAAACTGATGCTTAAGTTTAAATATCCTAGCCCCTACCTGCAATTAAGATCCTCAGATCTTGACAGCAATAAATTAAAAGTCTTTTCTCTATCTTCCTTTTGTAGAAGGATTCTGCTTGGCTAATACTTCTTGCAAAAATAAATGCCTGACTTTCTCTGAAGACTGTTTCTGGTCTTCACCAGGACATGTGGCACCTGGAGAGAGTCCATCTTTCAATGTTAAACATTACTTCTCTAGCAATTGAAAGGCAGTGCTGTTTTTAACACTGTAAACAAGGTGGTACAGAGAAAGGTTTACATTTTGGTTCTATTTTCTCACATTCATAAATATCACTCTGAACACTGATTACATAGATACACTATATTTTGGGTTCTTAAAGAAAAACAAAAAAAGCAAAGCATTTTTGAGCATGAAAAAACTCTGTGAAAATGTAGCTTGTCACTGGTATTGAGTTATCCTTGTAGCTTTACAGGTTTTGATTATTTTAAAAGTAAAATATTACAGAATAGCACTTTTCCTCCACCAAATAAAACAAAGAGGTCAAATGCGTTTCTATTTAAATCTGTTGATACCAGTAGAATTGTTTCTGTAATGACCAACATTTTAATCTGAAAAAAAAACATTTTGTTGCTATACATCGTTAGCAAAACTTGAAAATCCATAATGAGATAGAATACTTATAATTTAGTAGCTATACAAAAAGGTTCTGAGGAAACACCAGTTTTTTTCATTTCATGTCTTCTAAAGAATCAAGAATATTTTAAGACTTTGATCAGATGATCACATGCAAATGTCTCTTCTACATCCCTACAAGCTTAAAAATGCCCCAGTCATATGGACAAGATGAGTGGCAATTTTCATAGTCTTTCATAAGGTCAATATTTAATAAACCTGGATGAGTTTCTCGTCAAATTTAATCTTTAAATGTTTCTGGCTTAAATTTTTAGTCTTAACAAGTTTTAGAAGTTTTCTTCATTAGTTTAGAAAACTAGCTAGTGCATTGTACTGCTTATACTGCAGGTTATATTAAACCTGTAGATAGTGTAAGGCATAATATTAAGCAGTTGAAAGGAAAAACTGATAGAAAGGAGAAATATCATTCTGTTACAGCAATAATGGAGGAGCTTTGGTTCCTTTGGCATCTATGATTTGAGGTGACTTATTATCTAAGCAATAATCAGACTAGAAATTCCTTAATTGTGATACCTTACTGGGTGATATCCATTTAGAGGTAGGGCATTTCTAACAGCACAGAAAAGGAAATCATACATTAATAAAAATTACACACCACCTTTAGTGCCATAGAGATTTTTTTATATATAGATTGTGCTTTTTTAGCAAGTTACATCTAATTTGATTGCTCGATAAGCATTTCATTCGTCATGCTGTCATACAGGTCTGAAGGATGCTACAGTGAAATATTGTTTCTTTCATTACTCTGTTCTCCCTTTAAACTGAAGTAGTATCACTTGCTGATACTGTTTGCCTTAATCAGAGTGATCTTCAGTAATGATAAAATGAATTGATACCTCAGTTCTATGGATTGAAAGTGCAAAGGGGAAATGGTCAGCTTATTTAAACTGATGGTATGTTTTATTTGTAGTGTATTATTAGGAAGCACTTTCCAATTTGTGATATGTTTCAAAACAGCCAGGGTGATGAATCCATAGCACCTGTGTATGTGTAATGTATGCACCACATGAAATGTGGAGTATTCTTAGTAGACTGAATTAAACTGAGAAGCCTACCTGAGAGGAGGCAAATATTTAGAAAAGATTACTGTATGTATTACATTATTGACATTCTTGTTTGAAAAGAAAGACTGTTAAATGACACTTATGCACCCTAACAGATTGATTGTCATTCTGTAATTACTGTAATTGAGGCAGCACATTAGCAGTGATGGGATAAAGATTTGAATACACTTGAATACACTTTGCTATAGCTATAGAAGCAGAATTGTTCTCGTATCAGTTTACACAGAGACAAAAACAATAAATGAGTGGAAAAATAAGTGATTTTTTAAATCATAGATAATACTTAAATATTTTTCCTTATATTTTTAGTGCAAGCTTTTATAGAGCATAAATCACCAAGTGTACAAGCAACAAGGAAATAAGCGGCTTTTGAAAAGACCCATGAATTTCATAGGTCTATGTATAAGTCCCCAATTAACTCTTTTTAGCAGTATTCATTTTGTATCACGTGTAAGTACTTATTGTCAGTATTTCCTAAGCTTAAAGAATTGTTTCCAAACCAAACTAAGAGGTACACACTACCATATGTAGTACTTTGATACACGAAATGCACGTAACTTGCATTCATATAAACAGAAATCCTAGACTTGCAAATCTCTGAAACCGAGAGGTTATTTTGAGGATGCATCACTGTATTTTTTCCCTGACTGATACCTTTTAGCAGGCTTTTCTTTCTGGCCACTGATGGAGATAGGGCACTGGACTGGATCTATTTTAGGTCGGGTTCTGTAGATCCATTTAATTATTCTCTGCATGAAGACTAAGAAAAAATATCAACGGCAAATGTTCTACTATTTAAAAACATATCTCCTGCAAGCTGTTGACATAGGCACACCTGAGTCAGCGTCAGCTGTGAAATATCAGTACCATTTAAATGAATTGTTTGAGCAAAAACATTCTCATTCCAAGAGGAAGTGAGATTTTTAGATACACAGAAAGAAGGACATTCAAAGTCATGTCATAAGAGGAATATGTCTTTGCTTAAAAACTGGAAAATCTATATAAAATGGTCCTCTTAACAACAACCTGTTTTAGAGTGGATTGAGGGATAGAGGAAATGTAGACACTCAGTTTGCACTGCAGAAAATTAGGTCCAGATAATACACAGTCATGTCATCACTACTTTGTGGTTAGCTGATGCCTTATTCTGCAATAGCAGAGTGTTTACACTGCTGTTGTCTTTGTATCCTGAAAAACACAGAGACATCAAGAGGGCTGATTGCTCCGCTTTTATGTAAGCATTACTTGTGAGCTGAGCATGCTGCTTTTCAGTGTGAGATAAATTAAAAATGCTGGAGCTTGAGTAAAGTAGCTTTATACCCAGGAAATGACTAGACTTAAGAGCTTTTCAATTAAATGAAGTGTATCTGGGTTTGATAGATTTAAATGAAGGCCTTTTTGTTATTGATTGTTTTGTGAGACATTACAAATAAGCTAATTGCAACGTATTAGAGTAGTCATCACCTTGTCCAAGATGATCCTGACTGCAGTTCCTGACTGCAGCTTTTGCAAAACATTTTGGGGAAATGTGGAGAATCGTGAAGAACGTTCACTTGTATTCTGCTGTCCTACAAGAAGCAGGCTTTCAAATGTTACGTGCGTGTGAAACCTGCATGCCATGCAGGCTGTCACCTCACACGGCTTTTTTAGTAAGCAGAGTTTGCTTGAATACTGAAGAACCAAAGCAGGTATTTTTGTGAATACATAGGATGATTTTTTTCCCTGCTGATTTCCCTGTGGATGACCTGCTGATTATTAGTGCAGTTTAGATGACAACCAAAATACTAATGAAATTGCCTGGATGGTAGTCAGCTCTGTTCTACTTCCTGCCAAGTGTGACTGAAAATGTGTTTCAGAAGGTGTTGTTCATGTTACTGGCTTGAGATTTTTCAGTCACGCATTAGACTCACCGGGTGGAAATGGCTCATCAGTGTATGAAACCTGTTAAAATTCAAAGGCAGTGAGGAGCAGGTCACCGTGGCCCTTAATCTGAATATCTCTAGTTAGGGTTCCCTGGTGATGGATCTTATGTCCTTGACTAGTAGATTCACTAGTGATTACAGAAATGTCTTCTGCTGATCTAGAGATGATCTAATATTTTTAAAACTTTAATTGACCTGTCCTGCAGACTTCTCAGCTTTTCTCTGCGTTATAATTTCGAATTCAACTAACTCCTCAGCTGCTAAATACGCATCTAGTCCCCCTTTATTTTTCCTCCTGCTGTGTTTCTGTCCTGTGTGTAATGCTTTACATTAATGTTCAACAAAACAGATTTAAGAATGATTTAATAACTGTTATTCTATGTTAAGCAAATACCAACTGATTTAAAAAAATATATTTGAATAATAACAGATGTGTAGTTATTACACTTCTGGCAACATTTGATAAGCATGTTTCTCATAATAAATAGCTATTTCAGTGACAGAGTAAAGAACATTTGAACACCAGTTTCTTGGCAAAAAGATAGCAATTTGTATTAAAAATGAGCTTTTGCATTGAATTTTTGCGTTTGTCTGGTTGAAAGCTTCAGTTGTTCCCCAAATAATTGCTTGTTATTTTATCAGTATGTAATCAGGTCTTGATTAGAAATTACATGCTTGTATATGTGAAAAATATATTACTCCAGCTGCATGTACCATATACAAATATGTATAATATACTATTAATATGAGATTCAGGATGACATAACTGCAGTATTTGTACCATAGCAATGAACAGGCAACACGTAGCATTCCTGACTCCGGCCAAAGACATGCTCAATGTGACCAATAGAGGTAGTTGCTTCGGTCAGTAAAGTCCTGTGTATAGACTTAGGTGTCTGTCATTCAGCTTTTTAATCCTGCAACTATTTCTGAAAAACAAACAAACAAAAACAAAGGAAAATTTGGGCCTGGTAGGTCTCACACCCCAAGAAAAAAAAAAGGCAAAAGAGGTAGGAGCAGGGGCAGGAGATAAAGCTGCTGAGGAAAGTGGGAAAGAAGAAAGAGATTAAATGAATAGATGGCCACGTGAGAGCTAGACTCTGGATGAGAAGTATGACTCCTATGAAAATACATTCCAGGTCTTCTGCTTATTTCAGTAGCTCCTTCAATACTCTTCTAACCACAAAGCAATAAGGAAGGACAGTCTGTCTGCATTGTTTTGAACTGGATAGCGCGGGTGCGAAATAAACGCAGCGTCCCCGAGTCCTGCAGGTAGAGACGGAGCTCTCCCCGGGGCAGCCGCGGCAAGCGGGCTGTCATCACCGCGCCGTGCGTTTCTGTTCCTCGGCTGCTCCCTGAGAGTAGGCCGATGTCTGCTTTTGCAGCTGCTCCGCACATGCCTCTGCTCAGACTAGCCAAAAAAATACTGCGTATCTCTTCCCTACCCCTTGCAGAGACTGAGAACTCAGTTTCCTAAACCGCTCGTGACACGTGGTGGACTTTGGAATCCAGACACATCAGAGATGCTTCCAAGTGCTTCCTTTCAGGTCTAAGCTGCTAATTAGGAGCCTACTGACAATCTGTTTTTCCTCTTTTCCCCATACTTAGGTTACTTGTAACTCACTGGGATACTTTGTTGGGACTCGGCCAGAGTTCCTCTGGGTGACACGTAAAGAATAAACAGAAAGAAGAGAATACCACAGGATTTTATAAATATTTATTATGCACAATCCTGCCTTGGAAATCCAAAGACCATATGGTTTTCTATAGTGGCATCCTCTGCTCCTCCCCACGCTCTCCAGTGATTTAATAAAAAAGAACAAATACACCTTTGAAATATAAAGACTTATCCCAATAGCTTGTTCTGTAATTTCAAGCACTTTCTTCATATGCATCTGAATCCTATAGCCCTTACTTGGGCAAAGCTCCCATTGACATCATTTTGGGACCATTGCCTCAGGCAGGGGCTGCAAGAGGCTGCAGGTTTTGAGCCTTACGAGGTTATTTAAAATGAAACAGTGCAGACTCAATGCTCACTGTGTTTTGGGTGTACTGTGTAATTTGAATCTTGGTTGAGGAAATGTGAGTGCAGTGATTCAGTTGGGGGCACTTGGGAAGGGCCCTGGGATACACTTTCTCCATTTTGGGGAAAGCGGAGTATCTATAGAAGCCTATGCAGCTGTTTGGGTGCCCTGTCCCACAAGCATTTAAGCAAGTGCTTAAGGTTTTAGGCGCCTGATGCTCCCCTTGACTTCAGTGAGGTCCCTGGTGCCTTTGTGCTGCCCACTCAGGCCTTGTATATGACGACAAGGATTAACTTATAGGTGTCCTCAGCATGCTTGGCAGATCTTTATTTATGTCCCCCATACTATTTTATAGAAATTAATAAACATGAACTGATTCTATAATTGTTACTGTTATGTACATTCTTGGAATAATATGATAGCTAAAAGGAACACAGAGAGCAGACGATGGACTCAATACCTCTGCCTTCCCTTTAAGGCGGTGAATATAAGAGTAATATTTTGCTTGTTATAATATATTGCTTGTGACGAAGCTGTTGTCTTCCAGATGATATCCTGGTTTAGTCATTTTACTGTCTGGGTGTTATATCTCATTGATAGTTAGGGAGCTTAGAACAGAATCTCGCAGCCAAAATGCTTGTTGCTTTTTCCAAGCAGCAGCGCTCCAGCTCTTTTCCCAAGGAGCGATGGACAAGTGAGGTGGGCATCCCACAGGCACGCACTTGTCTCGAGGAGACGAGGAGCACAGAGTCCTCAGTACTGCCAAGATGGGATGGCTTCATTTTAGCTTTCAAGCCTTCCCTTGTTTCGGTATATGTGGTAGCCAGGACGGTGGAATTTGTGCGTGTGTGTGTTAAAGCATTCATGTCATCCGCAGTGAAGGAAACGGAGGAACAGAGCAATGTGTTTTCAGTTTGATTGGCTATGGACTGCATGCCTAAGGGTTTATCTTAAATTGAGTTTTCTCTGCCACCTCTGAAAAAGGAGTGGGACTTTTAAACAAAAATCTGAATTACAGAGAAAGCCAGAATAAAAATTAGATTATATTTTCAAGGAACAAAAACAATGTTTAAAAAGATAAGAACAAAGGAAGGTATTTTCCATAATAGCATGTCATATGAAAATATTTAACCTGTAATAAATTCTGAAAGAGAAACAAATGCAATTTAGTTTTAAACCATTTTAACTTCTGGAATTGCATGGTGTTATCCATTTTTATTCCAATATTCACGAAAGTGGTATGCACTGCAGTGTGCTCAGGCCCAAGTAGAACTTTGTTACCTTGCACAAAGCCATTTGGACCTGCTTTTAACAACCAGTGCTCTGTACTTAAAGTGCGATAATACGTCGTGAAGTGATTCTGGAATAATCCTGTTTCTCCCACTGAGAAGGAAATGCTTCCTGGCCCCACTGCAGCAGGGAAAAACTGAAATGAGATCAGAACTAAAAAGTGCCCTTACTGGAGCATTACCCCATGTGCCGCTTGTTTTGCATGGCATGCTAAGAGCCGTGATCTAGGGAGAATTTCCCCTTTTAACTCCAATTTCAGGCTGTGTCAGCTGTGCCCAACTCTTACATCAGTGGGGCTTAGTGTCTGGTGTGGAAGGACTCTCTCCTTTAGGGAGCTCCAGATAACTTAGAACTCTTTTTTTTTTTTTTTTTTTTTGACAGCCTGGAGCCTTTTCTGGGCCAGATGAGGAAGTACCCTAATCTCAGAGAGAAAATATGGCATATGTTACAGTTAAAACCTAAGGCCCCTAGCTAGAGTTTGACATTTGTTTAGTTTATTCTAAGATATAGATTAGATTTTGTGCCATACTATTTCCCCCAACAATGCTTTTAAATATTATTTTTAAATTTAAGCTATTTTTTACATGATAATACTCTTTTTTGGACAGATATTTCATTTGCGTCATCTTTTGAAATATGCTACCATACCTTTTGCAAAAACAAAAACAAAACCCTATTTTTTTCTTCTTTAATCCTTTCATAGAATATTTTTTCAAATGTTGCTATTGATGTTTTCATAGCCCTACTGAGGAAGGGTGGTGTGTGCCTGTGGAAGATGAAGAGAAATTCACCAAATGAGACTTTATTTTTATAAAAGTTTTCTGAAAACAGTTACCATTTGCCTAAAATGCTTAGCCTAGTAATTACTTCCTTAGCTACTGCCCTTTCTCAAAGCTGTCCTTATTAAAAGTGGAAAACTATCTATCATGAAAGATGTAAACATTCACTAAAAATGAACTAAAATGAACTCATTTATTTGGAGCAGATTTAAAAAGATTTTATAGTTCCTTGTTCCCCATTTTTCTGTTTAAGCAATTATTTTAATGATAACATAAACAATCTGTAGCTAAAATAATTATAGTATTCATGAATATTCTCCAGAATACACCACCACAATATGCCAAGAAAGTACTTCCTCTGTGTTTATTGCAGCTAGTTTGATTCCTCCTTTTTAAACAACATTGAAAGAAGCAATGGGATTTTTTTTCTAGATGTCTGAAAAGACTCTCCTTAACAATAAGAGCAACTCCATAAACTTCAAGGGTATGTTTCATGAGGGTAGCAGTACAGAACCAAGGTATAAATTGGTCGTAAGTGATTTAAATAATTAATTTGTAGAATTAGAGATTAAAAATCCAAGGTGGACATCATGCCAAGAGCCAGGAGGAAGTGCTGTGTTTTTTGTTATAGCAGTAAAGCACAGTTGTGTGATTGCTGTGTTTTCATCCTCTTCAAGGATATGCTAAAAGTCAAGATGCTAAGTATTCAGAGGAAGAATGATAGCCTGGTTTCCTGGTAAACCTCCTGTGCATCCAACAAAAGTTTCGATATGCAAACATCCTGAAACTAAATCTCTTGCAAACAGAGTATTTCATAGTCATGTTGCATGAGAATGATAAATCTGAAGTTCACTGTGTGTAGAGGAGAAATGCAGCAGAATTATTAATTACAAATGCTTATGAGTAGGCATGTTCTCTCTTTCTTTTTTTTTCATTTTTAGAAGTTAGGGTTGTCAGGTCTAAGAGATCAAATTCTTGGGTTTACTTTCAGAAGTATCAGAAAACCAGCAATGTCAGTACATATTTTTTAGTAGTCCTCCCTTTCCACAAAAGACTGTCATACAGAGACGTACAACGCTGTCAACACTGTGTGATCTTAAGCATGTTTTTGTCATTTAGCCAATTGCAGAGTTTGGCAATTAGGTTATGAACAATTTCTTTTCTGTAAAAATAGAGGACTCTTGGATTCTGGGAACATTAAAAAGCAAAACTAGCATTTTAAACTTTTTAAAAGCATCGGCATGACGTTTTGCAAATGCTTGAGTCACTTTTGGAATTGGATTTATATCACAAGTATCCCTTAGGGCTTTTGAATATTTTACCTGTAAACTTTCTGTTACAAGTGTTACAAGTGGGAAATTAGCTGAGTTGACTCTGCTCACATCTAATTTTCCAAATCAAAGAGCTGCCCACTCTATTTTTACTATAATATTCCAACATCCAAATACCTGCTAAGAATTGTCCTTCTTCTTTTTTTTTTTTTTTTGACAAAAAGGATACACTTTTTACTGAAAATAAACTTGCTGTAGTCTTAATATGCCTGATCCTAAAAAAAAAATAACACTTAACTACATCTAACATTCTTAATGTTTTGCTTCTATAAAATATTAAGTTGGAAACTGCTGTGGAGATATTATGAACTGCTTCTCTGGAGCAGTGCTGTAGCGAAGCGGCATAGAGATCTTAAAGTAATTTCTTTTCTTACACCATGTCTTGGGAAGCTGAACTTTTAAATGGCTTTGAGTTTTAGCTTTTGTACCTATTTGGTCATTTATTCTTTAAGAGAACAGTAGAATGACGGTCTATTTAGATTACAGGCAAGTACTTTATTATAAAGTTGCTTTCTAATGCATCCAACCTAGTGAGTAGCTTTCAGAAATAATATAATAGCCACTGAAAAAGAAGAGTCAAAAGGGATTTACTCCATACTTCCAGTCCCGAAACCAAGTTTATTAAAACAATTTGGATGAAAATACAAATACAAACTTTGTCCCTTAGGACTATCTTAATTATACTGCCTTTGTAGTTATGTATGTTAAATTAATGGCATTCAGGTCTCATACAGAAGTCAGTTTTGGAGTGGAAACTGTGGGGTTTTTAACAGGCAAATATATATGCATAACTTGGTTCCCAGTGATAATTTTGATTTCCATACAGAATGTCAATATTTGTAATTTCTGAAAATGTGTTCACTTATTTAGTTCTTAGTTTGAAAAACATAAATATTTTTCCAATATCTATTTTCCTGCCTTTACAGAGGTAACTGCCACTAGAAAAATTCAGATACCAGAAGACACCAAAGATATGTTATTGTGTTTAACAAGAAACAAAAGCATTTTTCCTTCTTCCCATTACGTTGTTTTTTTCCTGCAGATATAAAGATACAGTCTTTGTAGTCTTTTCATGGTTTGTCTGTTATTGCCAAACTGAAAGTAGCAAATAAATAAAAAAGAATCAGGTGTCAAAAATAATCAAGAACAACTTGAAAGTCAAAAGTTTTGAAAATGATATTATTTTTCTCCTGATTCTTGAAGAGTAAAGTTGCTTCACATTTCACACCTTTTCTTCACAACCTTGAGGACTAAAAATTGATATGTATAATCTTTGTAAGGAAAACAGAGGGATTCTTTTAGTCACATGGCTCCAGAAGGTGGAGCATTAAGGAAATATAGGATACTCAGTAAGCAGGGCTGTCCAGGAATCAATCCTGGACAGTACTGACTTTTTTAGAGTTTTTTTTTATGTCCTCTAACATTTTTACCCAACAGCAACAACTGTCAGTCCACCAACCACATAAGTCTTACGAGGACAATCCATGTGGCCTCTCTTTGCTTTCCCTGTTGCTTGCTGTCATGCAGCAGCGGAGGTGGGTGGGATGTCCCAGGAAAAGTGGCAGGGGAGCGAAGATGACTGCTGGCACAGGTCACCAGGACCTCAGCTCCCCACCAGCCTGCATCCACCTCTGGAAGCAGCAACCTGGGGTAGGTTGCATTAGCTATTCAGGTAGAAAAAACTACTCTTTCCTGAGGGTCCACCATAAGCAGACAGAGACCTATCATGTCCTTGTGCTTTCTTGTGTGTTCGCAAGGAGCCTTATGCTTTCAGAAAGCTGGTTTGAGCACCTGTGTTTGCAAAACAACCCTGTGTAACAGGGTTGAGGCTGCATTGTGAAGGACCTTAGCTGGCATTGAAAAAGTGAAGCCCATCTCATTTATTCACTCTTATCAAGTCAAGTGAAGGGCAAAGCATCCATAGACCTTATAATGACATGTTTTAGGATGAGACTTTGCAAGTGGACCTTCGTGCCGGACTGTGATTTTGTCTCAGTGGATGGGCACTGTTTTTCACTGCCACTGTCTTGCTGTACCTGCCTTGCAAGAGCCTCTTTCTCCCCTTTCTACTGCAGTTTCTGTTCCTGCTTCTCTCTGTTCTTCATCCAGAGAGATTGGCCTTGCCAATTCTACTGCTCAAATCCACATGGTGCTAGTGGAGGCATGGGGGCAATGGGGATGGTCTGCAGTATGCTGCACTGAGAGAATGAATTAAGCAACTGTTCGATATCTTATTCTGTTAACTGCAGACATCCAAACTGCAAACATAGAAGTGATAGTACATTTTTTAAAATGAGTGGCGTACTGCTGCAAACAGTAGTGTAATTTATCTTCTATATCTGTCATCAATTCTCCCCTCCCACCCACTGACACTATAATGTCATAAAATGTCTTTATTTTACTTCAGCATGTAAAAAACTACTTTGATTAGTTTTTATTTATTTATTGCCTTGCTGCAGCTTAAGTACATGTTTGTATTTGCCATCAGCGTCTCTCCCCCTGCTATGTGATGACATTAGCAAGGGACTGCACAACAGATTCATTGCCATAGCAGATGTGGTTGTGAATGCACAGGCAAATCAGCTGTAGCTTTTGAATTAAGAACTCATCGGTGGACAGAGTAAAGCACATGAATGCAAAAAACAATGATAAGAAGATACAGTAATATAAAAATAAAACTTGATATAAATGAAAGGTGATAGAATACATTAGTGTATCCTCATAGGATTCTTTTACATGTAAGAATGATCTTCCAGCTAATAACATTTACATGAAAAACTTATGTTCATCATGATACATTAATTGAACAGTCTCTGCTTCACAGTTGTAGTTAAAATACATTTGAAGTGTGATCCAATTGTTCTCTTTTTTGAGAGCTCTGAAAAATTCAGTGTGACTGAAAAAAAAAAGAGAAGTAAAATCAGGTGAAAACTTTTTATATGTAAATATAAAGGAAATAGCTGAACAAATTGAAAAATTTAGTAGGCTTTGTCTGTATTAAAAAGGAAGAGTATTATTAAATATTCTGGGCAAATGGCGAGATAATGCGAGAGTTGTGTAAATTGGTGAATAATTAATCAAAAATAGAGGAAATGAATGAGGCTTTTTTCAGAAAATAACATTTGTGTTAGGAAATTAAATGAACTCTGAAAGAGAACTCCCCAGTAGAGGTTTTTATCCATTTTTCTGACATGAGCAAATGTCCTGTATTGACTCTTCCAAGCAGCCAGTAAGTATTCTTTTCCATATGCATATAATAAGAAAAATGGAGTGGAGGTTAACACCCCCGGTTCACTGGGGACTCATATGGTCTCTGCACACTGTCGGAATGCAAAGGAATATACACTGTTCCTGTGAAATGTGGATGACTTATGTGATCTTACTGAGAAGCCAAGATTTCCCTTCATGGGCTACCATTCAGAGGAGAAAAAGACATGTGGGAGGAAAAAGCGATGTAAGGTTTGATGCTCACATGTGCTCCAGTTCAGTGCTGCTAGACATCAGGACAGTCTGCCCCCATATTTCATTTCCTTTTGTAAGCTCGACCAATAATGCATGATTGCTATTAGCTGATCATCTGAATCTCTCTTTGCATGGCAAAATGAGTGAACCAAGAACCTGATTCTCCCCTTTTTATTGCCCAAGAGATGATAAAACTGTGAAAGACAAGAGTCACTTAATTTTTGATGCAGTCCCTGAAACATCTTCCTGGGCACTGTCTTGTCATTATTTCTAGTTTGTCTTCAGAGACAGCATGCAAATTGCCTTCAAACCTGTCTTCACTTCTGGGTCACTTTTGAAACCAGTCTCAGACCATTGCCTGCAATGGGAAAAAGAGACTGACACTGTCAGGGGAAGTTGCTTATCTGACTCACTTACTCTAAATACTAATCTGAAGGTCATAAGATGGAGACTGAACAAGTCTGTACGGTATGGTCAAGGTGCTTGGCACTGACCTTTGGAAAGGACTTCCCAATTCAGAACCTGCATCCCTTTGGAGAAAGCATGCTTATGGGCCAGAGCCTTTGTCCCATCTGCTCCTTCAGTCTCACTTCTGTGATGTACTCTTAGCAACCTCGATGTTTTGCAGAAGTCGGCAGTGTGATTCTGCCAGGAGAAATTGGAGACTTGTGATACCATTTCCCCTCCTTTCTCATCAAGAACAGCACAGGCTCTAACTTAGACAGTCGTTTCTTCATGGTATGTCTTTCAGTTTAGTGGTTGTCTGCAAAATGCTGACTGCACACTCATTTTAATAAGTAATATGAATAATCTGGTCATTCAAGGACAGTTTTAATTAGTGAGCAGAGTGTGATTTCTTCTTATTAATATTTTCCTCATTAATTAGTAGGTTTTTCATTAATTAACATATAGAAGAAATAGTTTTGCCTTCTTACCCTATCACAAGGCAACAGAAGATGACAGCCATTGACCCTGAGATAGCGTTCAGGCAAGAGGCGGTGACAAGCCTGAACCCCAGACCAAGGCTGTGGTTTCTCTTTGAGGTAAGCTGTATTCCAGCTATGCTGCCACCCAGGGCGGTCACAATTCACGCAAAGAGCAAGTATACCAACCATGGTGGAAACCAGGAGGTTCCCCAAGAAGTCTGAAAGCAAAGCGGCCAAAGCTTTGTAGTCTGCAGTAGGAAGAATATCTAAAATCAGTGCTTTCAGCAAGAGCTACAACTGTGGTACACCTCCTAGATGGTAACTCAGATTTTCAAGACAGGGAGCTGTGGAAGGGTGTGATTCAACTAAAATGCTATTAGCAGAGTACAGAGCACTTTGTCATGTCTGTTTTCATTTTGATCCATCTCTGCCAACCCCTCAACCCCACACCCTAAGTGTTATGCTGATTTTACTTTTATGACAGAGAAATTCCCAAGTATCTCACAGTAGCAGACTAAAACCTTTTTTTTTTTTTATGCTGCAGCAGTGGCTAAATAAAAATGGTTTAACAATACTCACAAATGACCCTAAAAGACCATCTGAAAATGGATACAAATAAGAGATCATGAGATACAGGGAGGTAAATCGAATGGGAAGATTCAGTCCCTGCTGCCAACTGGAGTACACATGCAGTCAGTAACCCATTGAGATGAAAGGGAACTAAAACTTGAAGTTGAACAGGGATGCATTTCTATCACATTGAAATCGAAAGTTTTAGTCTGATTTAAAAAAAAGGAGGGCGATTATTACTTCATGCAATTTCTTTAAGCTTGCCACAGTGCTTTAAATACCTTGCAAAAAAAATGAAGCAATCTGATTCATGTCATTAGGTACCACAAACTAATATAGGATATGACAGGTAAAGGAGGGTAAAGGAACTGAGAGGGGAGGAATGACGAGGTAATGTCTCTAAATGAGACACTAGAGTTACTAAGGGTTAGATTTGAAACCTCTGATATGCCTTCCTTGCAAGCTGCAAGTAGGACTAGTATTTTTCTCTGCTCAGACATTTATAATTATTGATTACAGTGCTCTTGCACCTTTGAAGTGTCTGTTACTGTGTCATATTGATCTGATGATGTGGGCTTACCGAGCAATGGCATGAGATCCTTTCTGAAAACATCTCTGTTAGTAAGAATCTACTTGTCCAACTGTTCATTTTAGATTTTTAAGTTGCTCATTTCCTGCTGCCCTGTGTGCCTCTTATTTTCTTTTGAGCTATATTAATTTCAGCTAACTTTTCTCATGCCATTTAATCTAGGAATTCAAAGGTCACAGACATCTGATAGAAGGTATTTTATAGCCTGTGTAGTTTGAGCACTTGAATTGTTAGACTGTTGTCCGTGTTTTTCTTGGCCCACCCAAGCCTCCTGCAGTGCAGTGGTTGCTGGGAGCAATACAGTGGTAAATCTACCAGCAGTAGAATGTGAGCCAGTCCTTGTTTTAATCTGGAGAGCAATCAGCATTGCAATTAGTATCCAAAAACTCTCTAGGATGCATGCTTAACAGCTTGGCTCTGTGCTTTATTTTGTTTTTGTTGGTTTGTGTTCATGAATAAATCATGTGAGATGTCCAAGTAGCACTTGGCACCTGATACACAGCGAAGCTTGTGGCTGGTGGAGTATTAATGTACCGTGTACCAGGATCTGCACAGGCTGCCACAGCGTGCTGCCCAGCAGCACCCGGGCTGCAGGTAAACATGGGAGCAACCAACTTCAACTCTTTTTTGCCTCATTTGGCTCTGAGCAACTCCATTTTTCTCAGTGCTTGGCCAAGGTCGAGGTCTGGCACACCAGCAGGCAGCAACCACACCTGAGGTGGATCCCTCGAGACTGCTTTGGCTGCCATCCATCCCAGTTGTTGACCAGATTGCCTCAAATCGGTGCTGGGAGTTATTTCTCTGCCCTCCCACACATGCACAGGGTGTTTCCCACTGAGGAACTTCTTCACATGTTCCTCTTAAAGAAAAATAAGAACCAGTTTCTCAAGATGCTGGTACATCTAGTTTCTCATTTCTAATTTCTACTAATTTCCATTGCTCTGCTTTTTTTTTTTTTTTTTTTTTTTTTTGACTCCATGCTGCAGAATCGGACGAAAATTGGGATTCTGAAATCAGGGCATTTCTTATGTTAAGTTTTAGTGGAAATGGACTGGACAGTATAAGAGCTGCCTGAGCACTGCCTCTCACTCTCATACTACAGACACACTCTCATACTACAGACACGCTCCCCTGGGGCTGGGGCTTGCTTTCTACAGTGACAACATGCCTCTGAGCCACCCGGGATTCCCTGGAAGGTGGCAATGGGGAGGGAGGGATCATTGCCCTCGTTCTGTCCTGGCCTCGTGACACAGCGAACCCAGCAGCTGAGACACTGAGGGAGATGTATGCAAGAACTAAGGCTGCTGGTGGATGCTGGGGCAGCTGGTATATTTGAATGAAGAGCGTGTGGGAGCAGGAGGGGTACCTCATACTGCCGCTGAAATGTCTTGGACACTGAAGTTTGAACCATGGTATAGGTAGTTGTTAGATATCTTTCCTTTATATTGAGGATAATCCAGCTTTGTATGATGCAGTGTATAATTTGCAGTGTTGCATGCTGTAACTGGGGAAGCATTATTCCCTTCTCATCTGGAGCTGACTGGAAAATTGGGATGTATCTTTGCTTTTGCGTGTTGTATTACATGCTGGCTATAGAATGAAATAAAAGATAGTATGAAATGCTGATCTGTTGATACTCCATGCAGTGAAAGCTACTGAGAGAGGGAGCAAATGTAATTTCAAGTGATCACTGAATGCTAGCCTGCTTCAGTGTTTTCAGCACTTTCTTCTTGAAAACAATACTGTGTAGTGTATGGATATCCCTATGTCCTTATGTAAACAGCTAGCCATAAGTCACCAAGTATTCATAAGCATTGAGGTAAGTAATGGATAGAGTGAATTAATTGCATATGTTTTGCAATGAGCAGTGAAAGCTGAAATATTACTCTAGCCAAATTCATATGCAATATGTGCCTATGTGAAAAGCGAGTAAGAAGTGTAGATACTTGTTAGGGAAAATCTCTTTGGAGATTTCAGAAGACCAAAACGCACCAATGACTGAGGTATCCTCAGCTCTCTTCCACTCACTCTGCCTCTGCCTGCAACCCACATCACATTTGCACTTTGATGGGAAGTAAGTTGTGCTGCGAGTTGGCTTGTCCTTTGCGGAGCGTTGTGGGGGTTGGCACGCGCCGAACCATGGGTGTGGATGGGAATGCGCTCACTTCCTCCTTGGCTGCATAACATCAGTCCTGCTGCACGTTTGGAGCTGTGGGACACGGGCAGAGCTAGCATTACGCTCTACTGTCACGAATCTGGCAATAGCACAACTGAATGCTTTGCATGATAGTGGCTAAACCCCTGCTAACTTTTGTCTCTTATGTGTGCTCCTCTGGGCAACCCGGAACTTGTCCTTTGTTCAGTAAAGAACAAAGTGCTTTGAAAATGAAAAACTGGCATATAGCAGCTGTTAATATATTGCGCATATCCATAATTTCTTAATGTTGGATGTTTTATGCAAACAATGAGGTACCAAAAACTTGGCATTTGCATTTAGTTTCACATAGCTGCACTCTCTCTGCATAGCAGTGTTTGGAAAGCAAATGTTTGGTTAGTATGTGGTTAAGCACTTTTGCAATACAGAAAGTGTTCTTCATTGCAAGCTATCTTTCCTGAGAAAGTGAAGTGTACTTTTGGTTTTTGAGTCCATGCAGACATAGTTTGTAAGCAGTGATTAAGATTTTATGAATACTTTAGGAGCCCTTTGAACTTGTATACTGGGTAGGTCAGCATCTGCTAATATTTTTATAATTACTTTTCTGTGCACTTTTGCTTGCCTCTTCCTCCCACTCTTTCCTTCACATGACCAAAATTATCCTAAAGTGCAGCTTTAGGTGTTGTGGGTAAAATAAATGACACGCTCAGCAGCTTTCAAGCTTTACCTAGTGCCAGGGTATGCCCTGAGGGTCATAGCTAGCTTGCCATTTGAACCAATGTCATAGCGAGCTTGTTGTTTGAACCAGTCATGTCAACATGAACACAGCCTGAGGGGGCCTGTGGCCGGTGAAGTGCTGGCTGTGGGGTCGGACTAGATCCTCAGATCTCAGAGCCAGACAAGCTAACTTACTTACCTTATAGACTTACCTTATACCACTGCCTTTCAAAGCAGTGTAAGTACAGCTATCCCTCAAATGCACTTCCAACGGCAAGGATCAGCATTCCCTCGGGGCTGATCACCCTCTGACACCCAAAAAGTTGCCATTATTTTAAATCCATATTTGAATAATAAATATATAATAATCATCATCCATTTATTTGAATCCATAATCGGATGGATTCCCTCGCCTACGGTACCACACAGTTCCTGCATGATATCAGTAGTTACTCAGTCCTTAACTTCAGGGGATCTTGCCTAAGCTTGTTGGAACTGGAGATGAAACCAATGGGAATTGCACTTCAAACATCTGTAGTGGTTCATAAAGTTCTCCAAAATACTAGATTCACCTCAAAATATCAGATGTCTCGTAGCAATCCAGCAAAAATAAACTATTAGCATATACACTTCTCTTCCTTAGTTTATCAGCTGTGAAGTGTTAATAGGGTGTTACCTAATTGGAGTATTATGAAATAAATTCATTAGAAAGTAATCAGGTCCTATGGAAAACCCCTAAGGAAATCAAAGGAAAGTTTGTGTAATGCATAGTGAATAAGAATTTGAAGGGACTTTTAAACTATGATGAAAAATCAATATGAATTTTGAAATACATTTTTAATGCACTATTTGATAGGAAACTGAGCTTTTACAGCTCTTTAACCTGGAAGTTTTTTTTTAGATTTGGTCTAAATCTAAATTTCATGTTTAGATTTAATGTAAGCTTAACATTGTGATGTGTAGCTAATACTGTATTAACTTGAGGTGGACTTACATAATCAGAGGGACTTATTGCTCTTTTTTTCCGCTAGGGAAAATTTTATTTGAATAAATATTAAATATTTTAAAAATATATATTTTTTTATTCTGTATGTGGCATATTATGTATCGTATTATGCATGTTACTTTATGTATTTTTTTTTCCTGAAGTCATTGCAGTTTGAATTGTAATAGCATTGGTGCTTTGTTGTATTTATGCTGTGACTCTGAAGTAAAGAGGAAGATAATGTGTTTGCCATTCCTAAGAAATGGAATGAGACCAGGCATGGCAACCCGTGTGTGTATGATGTTCACTGTTCAGCAAAACTTTGTGCATTCAGCAGAAAATAAACGATTCTAATTTGATAAAAAATGGTTATTCTGGAAGGGGAAAATTTATTTGTGCTTTCAGAAAACTGAAATGCTGATATCTAGAGTATCAAAGAAGAATATAATGCTAAAATGACGCTGACTAAACTTCTCCTTGACATTTGTTTTTTGTTCAGCTGTTAGTGAGTGGACGTCTCATAAAACACCAGTTGCAACCTGCATGTCCACAGGCACCTCTATTCTCAGGGCAGATAAACTGAAAAATTTTGCCTAGGAATTTCATGAGCACCAAAGGATTTCAGATGTGGACCAGGGTCCTACCGTACTAAAAAATGTGTTTCCGTATAAACACAAAAAAGCAAACACAATCTTTTCCTGAATTATTTTAATTTTAAAGTGTACAGTTTGAAATAACAGGGAAGCGTGGACTGCCTGATGAGGAAACTGCTGCATTTAGGTGCTGCTGATATCATAGAATAATATAACTGTTTAACAGTGATGCAAAAGTCATAAAATCACTTTTGTCTCGCAAGGTTTATTTCCTTACAGAGAAACTCTGACAACCCTCACTATAGTCAGTCACATGTCTTAAAAATTGTGTGCAATATATTTTACTTGATCAAGGAGAGGTAGGAAAACATTTCAAAACCCTAACTTTTTTTTTTTGGGGGGGGAGGGGGTCCTTTTACAGTATTAATTTGTAAAAGGCCTTATGCTTTTTTCTTCTGAATCCTGTAAGAAAGTTTGAAAGAGGAAAAGAGTCATTCTCAAGCTGCTGTTTACTCTATGACTTTTCAGTACAAGCTTCTGTCTCAGTTCTAAACTTCTGTCAGAAGTATTTATTACAATCAGGAGCTGCCCTGTAGGTAACCACACTGGTTATAGATCAAGAACTATGACCAGTTCATTGTACACTGTGATTCTTGCAGAGACTGAAAAAAAAAACGAAGAGAAAAAGCTGTTTCTCTGCTAGATCTGAATAGGTTTCCTGTACTTCTGGTTTAATTTCATCATTAAAGAATCGCTTTTGAAGCAAGAAGCACAATGCGTAGACTGTTATCAAATGCAAAATAAGGCCATGTGTGAATGCACAAATAAAGTGAGAAATTGCAGCATTTACCATTCTTTTTATTTGTTCTGCCAGAGATAACAAGTGGGAATAACTATTTTTTGTTTTAGCTGTTAATATGAAAAAACATCAGAGCAAATTGCTTGGGGCCAAATGAAGAAGTTTATTATTCTGTTTTATAGACAAATATACATTTCTCCATTCTCAAGTAATCTTTTGTTTCCTTTTTAATTATCACACCGAGGTCGATTTGTTTTCCTTTTCGTGGGGAGACAGGGACAGCATACATTTGTGAGTGCTTTTGGTGAATAAACTATTCATCCGCAGAGCTTGCCCTCATTCTGTGGTTAAGTGTTGCCACACGGGCTCTCGACTGCGAGCCTGAGCTGCACTTTACATCTTCCACAACATCATAGTTAATGCTTTGTTCTGAAAAATCAGAGAGGTGCCTGATTTGGGTTAGTGGGCAGCGATGTGAGCGGCAGCACAAGCAGGGTCGCACGGGCTCCTCGCTGCTCGCCGGGATGGGACGCGTGAGGGCCGGCGCGGTGCCACAGGAGCGCGGCGCGGGGAAGGAGCTGCCTTTTAATTCGTTTGCATGGCATAGAGAGGGCTCTATGCCTGAGCGCAGAAAAAAACTAAGTTACAGAAGTGTTACACAGAAGTAAACTAAACCATTTTTCAAAATGAGACTAGCAAATTTATGCTCTGCTTACTCAAACATTGAATTTTTTTTTAAGTCTTTCTGATAAAAATGCCTGAGTGGATCTTCCAGAATCAGTGGGGCAGACTTTGCTGGCAGGTATTTAAAAAAAAAAAAAAAAAGCTTTAACAGTCAGATTTCAACATAACCATCAGGATAAATGAAACTAATTCCACAGGATTTTATGATTTTTTCCATTGTCATGAGCAAGGCTCACTATCTTGTGCCCAAGAAGAAAGGGCAAATTCAGTGCCTTGACTAGCTGAATTTAAATGACATTAAGAGGTACAATATTGCAGAATGAAGTGGTGCATATCAAGCCTTTATTTTTTGTGATATTAAACAGATCAGCTGTTCTGTAATATAGAGGTTGACTCTACCATGCCCCTTCTTTGAGCAGCCAGTTCAGGAACATACAAGCAGTCTCGCAGGGACATGGTTATCTTACTGTTTTACATGCCTTTCAATGACTTACATTTTTTCTCTGCTTCAGCACTCGTTGAGGCCATTAGCAAAATATTTGCAAGCTAGTTAGCTTCAGTATAGTGCATGACCATTTCAGATTAATCCCTAACAGCAAGCAGAATTGGAGGGGGAACATGTCCGGTTTGTGTGAGTGACTTTTCTTTCTTTCTGCTTTGCAAGGAACCACAATTCTAAAAAAATAACTTGCTTTCATTAGGAAGCACTTCATCACTTTAATTGGTGCCTGCCTCTGAGCATGGGATGAAAAAGAATTAGATCCTGAACTTTCTCTTTTTAGTTTTGAGCCAATTCAATACTACTACTGGATATATTTCACACTCATGCTACTAAGTGGTGTGCCACAGAGCTGCATGCTGGTCACTGTGTCCCCATGACACAGGCATTTGTAGCTCTTCAGTCGTTAAAACGACACCAATTACCTTATTTTCATTTTATCTGAACATAGTTTATTTTGCAAGATGTGCAACAGTAGTGGCAAAATGAGAAATGTAACAAGATGCCTGCCAGCGATCATATCCTAATCACCTTAAAGGCTGTTTTATTTTATCCAAATCCAGTAGATAGCTTAATAAATCATTCCTTGTGCCACTAAATCTGAATCCATGCTCACCACTTTAACAGTGAACCGAATTCAGACACCACGTGCAAACACACACAGTCAGGTTTCCCAGCCTAAACCATTCAGTCTGTGCAGCAAAGCTGAGCAATTTCTTCTCTACATAAAATTCAGCCAGTTTTACAACTCTTTGGGAGGAGAAGATTGTCTATGCCAGGACCTAACTCTTTCTCTTTAACTGGTATTCAAATTTCAAGAAGTATTTAAGAGATATGGTTGAATAAAATATATTATTAAAACATTACACTTCACTAAAGACACTTGCTTTTCTTGCAAGTCAGTGCATGGCTCTTGAAGGTGGCTAGATGGAGAAAGAGGCTGTTCAAGCTTCATGGATGGGCATAGCACTGGACTAGGGGTGCATCTGGTTATTGCTTTTTGTGCCAGGAGTGACTAGGGGACAAGAGGGCCCATCTCTCTAGGGTGGCATGAATGCCAGGCTGTCTGTGCTTGACCTCCTCGGTTGAGCTGTAGGCTGTTGTCTTTGCAAGGAATCCCAGTAAGGGGATTGTGATTTGCACAGATGCATCTTCTAGGAACCAAACTGAAGTCCTTATTTTTGCATTTGAAGGTCATTCCTATGCGGCTCTCCACAAACTCATTTCAGAGTTGGGTTAATTAAAATGTTAAATGTCACTAAAATATGAGTGTGTGAGATGCCATTGAATAAACATGCATTCTGTACCTCTGGAGAGCACAGCTGGCCACCTGACTAGACTTCCTGCCTCTTTTTCATGTTTCCATTTTTTCCTCACTACTGGATTGTCTGCGTTATTTCCTTATGTTACAACTTTTCGGTTCTGGGTGAAAATGACTTTCGAAGTAACAAATCTTTCTTTGTTGTTCATCCCATGCAGTGTGAAAGGCGCTGATGCTGGCAACGTGATCAGACTATTTGTACCAGATATTGGGATGTTCATCGCGAGTCTGGCAATATGGCTCCTCTGCCGCAACATTGTTCAGAAGCCAATAACTGAGGACGCAGCACAGTACAACCTGCAGTTTGAAAATGAGGAAATGGTATCAAATGCACGTTTCTATCAGCTTTTAACTAATACAGAGCTTTGGCATTCCCATCTGAGTTGTATCTTGAGATGATTTCATGAGCAGTGAATGTGTTAAGAGTGAATTTGCTTTCAGAAAACTATACAGTTGAATCTAAAGTGGGAAATATGTTATTGTGCTTGTCCTTTGTTGAGGGAGGGGGACCAAGGGAAGCAGAATATGAAAAGTGGTCAATGCAGGACTGCATTTTTTAAATGATTTCATGTTAACACAATATTCAATGACAAATTGTTTCTTAACCAAAGCTGCCGGATAAATCTGAATAGGTTGCTTTCTACCTACATGGCTCAGTTTCTTAGCTAGCCTCTGTAATTCCAAACTTGGTATCCAAAAATAACAGCAGAATCCAAGTAATTATCACAGATTAGTATTAAAGAGAAGAGAGACCATATATTATATTCATGGAAGGAGGTATCTGAAACTGTGGTTACACAAACAGATGAATAAGCTTGTTGTCTTGTTTTTTGTGAATGGCCTTGCTGGAAGTGTTGGTGGCTTGCTGTATATGGTACTAGTGGAAAGGAGAATGACAGAGATACTGAAGACAAAAAAATCCACAGAAAGAGGAAAACGATTTTATAATATAGAAAGCCAAGGAGGTAATAGTTCAGGGTGTTAAGAAATTACCACTATGAATCTCAACATGTTTCTTATCAGACTGTCTCATGTGCCTTGCGTCTCATTTTCTTGTTTTCTTCTTGTTATACACATTGTGGGGAGGGGAATATTGTTTCTTTATTTTCAAGCCTGCTTTTTTAAGGGAAACAGTTACAATTTTGCTCATTTCAGATAGAAACATAGGAGTATTTTTAGTATTTGGGAGGATCAGCTGCCCCATTTTGGTACCACGATGGAGGGAGGGAGGTGGAAATCTGCTTGCATGTTGCCATGTTGTGGCAATGCCAGAAGCTGCTTGAGTTTCTAGCAGATTAGTATCAGGGCTATGTTTTACATTGGTTGCTTGTAACTCTCATGGGCTTTTTGGCATCTGATGATTGCCTGAAGATTGCAGCTTTCAGTTGTATCCTCTCTTTGACCTCATCCTGATCAAATACTCAAGACTTTGTTGTGTCTCTTGGAAGCCAATTGTATTGATTTTAAATCTGCTTTATTGTTGGAGCAGTGCAAAACAGATTTATGAATAGGAAAGGATCTGCAGGGGTATCTATAAGGAGAGACATTTGGAGTATTAAGTAGTGTGGCTCAGGAACATCCAAATTGCATGTTTTGTTTTCATTCCATCTCTCTTTTAAGAGAGTTGTATTTTAGCAGTGTGAGTCCAGACAGACTTCTTTGAAGCCGTTTATCTCTCGGATAGAAAATATGTTTCTCCATGTGTAAGAGAAGAGTAATCTGATGGCAGAAACTCAGAAGAAAAATAAAAGGACATGCTTCAGTTTCTCTCCATCTAAATGACAGTGTTTGAATATTCAGTCTATTAGTTCAGAGGTCGGCCTAGAGTCTGTGTAGGAGAACGGAGCAAAAGGGATGGGTGCTGGCTGCTAGAGGTTAATAGTAATTTGTTTGGAATGCAAAAAAATCCCTGCAAAACCCTGAGCTAACAAACACTGATTGCATAGAAGAGAGCACAGCTTTAAACTGGTTTAGTCGTAGATGGGCCGCTGCAAGGCAATCCACAATGCAATTAAACATGCCAAAGGACTCTGCAAAAAAAGAGTTTGAGGGAAAAGAAAGAAAAGTCTACAAAGAAATATACTGACTGGCAAATGGAAAGCTGCATAAATGTATTTTACCTCTTAGCATCAAAACTCAGCAAATCATAGAATCATAGAATCATAGAATGCTTAAGTTTGGAAGGGACCTCTAGAGGTCATCTAGTCTACAACCCCCCTGCACACGCAGGGTCACCTAGAGCACGTGGCACAGGACTGCGTCCAAGCGGGCTTTGAAGATCTCCAGAGAAGGAGACTCCACAACCTCTCTTGGTTGTAAGCTATATGTAAATTATACAGTAGATACAGTGACATCAAAAATTCTATGAGAAGGTTTTCTTTTTTAAAAAATGAATAATAGTTCCTGTCACCTGAGGTGATCCCCACTGCTTTAAGGTGTTTTGTTACCTTCATAACTGAAGTAATGCATATATGTTAGAATAGCCTGCCTGATTTTTAAAGATGGAGTAGACTGCAGAGTGGAAAATTAGGTATTCATTAAATAAATTTCTCCAAACTTCAGCTGTCTCTTTGTAGGTGTCAGCACAGAACATCCCGGAGCCATTTCTGCTAGTTAGGAGGAGGCTGCAAAAGCAGCTAAATCTGCTAGGAATATGTAATTGGCAGGATGGGCTGCAAGAGACCTAATGCGTATGTAGAGCATGCAAGTGAGTGTCTGAGTTGGAGGAAATAGTTGCATGGTCTAAAAAGAGACCGTGGGTTCTTTTGGGCTCTATGTGATATTTTTTGTGGGCTTTGTGGGCTTTATGTGATATTCTTCAATTCTTCCTTTCTTCTTTTCTTTGAGAAAGGGAAAACTTAATAAGCAATCAGTTCTTTGGCCTCTGCTCTAGCTGACTGATGTCTGTGGCCGTACATCTGTCTGGGCTTATACTGACACTGTAACTCTGCTGACTTTGAAAACACAAAGTGAGATGCAGCAGTAACTATCTTGTAAACAAGCACTCCAGGAGAAGTATTGAGCTCGGTGCCCTGCTACCAGGGGTACAGTCCTGCGTGTATTAGACCAAGCCCACAGCCAAAAGCCGAAGAGCTTTTGCTGGGAGTCCCTGGTCCAGTCATCAGAGATTCATGGCATGAAATTTTCCTAAGAAAGTGTCAGCTGATTTGAACAGGGCCAGGATGCTAGATGCTTAGGCCACAGATGTCTCTGTGAATCAAAAATCTGCATTCTGTCAAGCAAGCAAAAGCAGAGGAACATGTCTTTGCCTTTTATGTTTTTGCATGAAATTATTTATAAAGAAAAATTCTCAGATATTGCTGCTTCAGGGGAGCATGAAATACTATGGACATAGGTTAACTTAAAAAAAAATACTGTAGATACTCACCCCCTAATTTACATTAAAAAAAAAGGTCATATAATTATTGTGGTATTTTTTAGAAATGACCTTTTCAAAGCTCTGAGTCAGTCCCTCAGCTCTCAGTTGTCTCAGTTGTTATCTTGGCGTGCTGAAAAATGCCTGGGTTGAGTAGCAGCCTGTGGCGCTCTACTGTATGCAGTAGCCTCTAGAAACCAGCTGGAGAGCAATATGAAGGCACTGTTTGTGGATTAAGCTACAACTCGACATGAGGAAAGGTAGCAGGTTCAAGAAGCATTCTTTATAAAGCGGATGTCCTCCTTCATTACCTTGCATCCAACTTCAAGGGAAACATCTCATCAGGAAAAGTCTATCTGAAAGAGCAGAACTGGAGGGAGGAGATTGGAAGGTAGTGAGGGACTCTCAATTATTTGTAAGTAACGCTATCCCAGGAATAAGCAAAGAGTGTGGTTTTAATTAACAGTGAGTCATGAAGTAGGAAGGTCTGCCAGACACCAGGCTGCAGTCCAACTCATTACCACCCCTAAATGGTTGCACACTTGGAGCAAATGTGTCTGCAGGCCTTTTTTATTAGGGCTCAGAAAATTTAAAGCAGGTGAATTCAGCTGGAGACAGGCCCAGATTGCAAATGCTGAAAAGCACAATGCCAGTCACAAGGTGTGAAAGGTGGAAGAAAATAAGAAAGACAGTTAACTCCCAGCTGCAGCCGAAAGTATGTCATTTTTGATTTGGTGCAGATGGTGGTTTTATATGCCAAAATGCAGATGCAGTATATACAGTCTGATAGGTATTAGAAAGGAAGTAGCTTTTTCTTGAGACTGCAGATGAAATGCCTAATATTGTAAGTGACAGGGAAAAAAAATCCTTGTGAGATTGCATAACTTAAACTTTACAAGAGGTGTTGATCTTAATTGGAATATACAGTCGTAGTCTTCAATGCAACTTCCTCCCACAGCACTTGTCGCCTTGCCCATTCAAGCTTGTTTCTCATCCACATTCTTTTACAGAGTGATCTGCAGAGTCTGTACTTTGTTCCATAACTTTAGAGCCTCCACCCCTCCTCATTTCTGCGGAAGGCAGAGATTTATTTGGGATCTCAGAGGAAAAAAAAAAAAACACAAGAGGAAATTGTTTTAAGATAAACTGAAGTTTGGGGAAAATGTGAGGAAGGCTTAGCTTGGGTTAAGAAGCTGGACTTAATTCAGGAGTGCTGGGTTGGTTCTTGCTTCAGCCATAAACTTGTTTTGTGTCCTCAAGCCTTCCTGCCTCCTTCATGCCTCTCAGCTTCTGTGTCCTTGGCAAAGAGGGACAATCGTGGTGTTTTGTCTCCTAACTTTGTCTGTCTATCTGAACTGTAAACTGAGAGGCCAGGGTTGCTGCTGCTTGTGCTTGCACTGACCACTGAATACACCAAGAGCCATCTTTTGGTCCAGGTCTCTCATCTTTTGATCCAGGTGTGACAGCAATATGAATAGCACTGAATAGCTCGACTCTGAGAGTGCTGGGAGAGATGTGCCGTGCCTTGTCCAAGGGCTTCCAAGACTGGAAGTTGCCATTGGCCTGGAGGTCCACTTAGGCTAGTAACTGAAAGGAGCTGGTGCCTGGAGGACAACCACAATAGGCAGGAAGCAATAACCCCATTTGCCCATCTCCAACATTAGTGTTTATCCTGATCTCTCTTAGTGAGAGGCTGGTTTTAATCCTGAAACATATGGTTTCATATCCCTTCCAAAAACGTTGTTAATTATAGCTACTTTGGATAATCTTGTTAAACATACAATTATCCAGTGCCTTTTAAAGCCTCGTTACTTTCTTGGCTTCAGTGGCGTCACGGAGCAAGGACTTCCACGATTTAATAAGTGCTCTTTGATTTTATTTTGAATTTAACACTCTTTAATTTTATGGAAGACTCCTTGTTCTACATGTTGTAAAACAAGGCAAGATGCTCTAAGGGAAATCTGATGCATTTACTATCTTGCATATTTGTCTTATTAAAGATTAGTGATCCCTATTATTTTTTTCCATTTCTTTGGTCATTTTCATTACCTTTTAAGAACTAACTACAGTGCTGTAATATCTTCATAAGCTAAAGTGAATATCAATACCTTAGCATCTCTGAAAAGGTTTTATTGATTTAAATGAAGGAATTATGTCATTATTTGTTAGATTCTGAGATTGTTGAGTTAGGTTAATCCATTAGTATCACTTAGCTTGATACCTTTATACTATGGAGAATTAATTCAAACTAGAGAACAGTTCTGAGGAAAAAATTGATATCCTGTTGCTTGTAGTCACTAACACCTTGCTAATTCTCTTGCTTGCAACTGTGGAGATCCTCTTTGAGCTATCTATGGGATGCCCATGACACTGTTGAGATGAGCATCCCATTTTGCTTAAAGATTGTGAAATGGATATCTTCATTTAATTTTACTGTGCTAGTATTGAACACTCAGCTAGCCTGATTAATTCTTAGCAGTGTGGAAATCTCTTGCCCCTTCTTCCCAGCTATGAGATTTGCTTCTTCACCATTTGCTTCTCTTCACAGATAGCAAACGAGCAAATTGATTATCCTGAAAAGTGCCACAGGCGATAAAGAGGTTCTTTGAGCCTCTTGATGCTGCCACCTTTTTCTTCATTACCTCCTTTTCTTTTTTTTTTTTTTTCCTTTTCATTGGCATCTCCCTTTAGCATAGCATTGGCTTATCATGCCCAATTGTCTTCATGACCAAATGGTCATGAGTATTTTTTTTGTTTTTGACTTCTGAAGAACTAGTTAAAACCATACAGATTTAATAGGCTTTGAACATGGTATAAGTAGGATTTCATACCTCATTTCTATGGTTTAAAAGGAGTAGGTGAAGTTTTCTTCTGAGTTCGCTTGCAATGTTTATAATAGTGAAGCTTTCCAGACCTTTCCCAGCTGCCTTCCTCTGTAGCTTTTCTAATTTGTCCTATCTGAACACAGGTCAAATGCTTACAAGTTATATTAGCTTCTCAGTTAGATGCACGTGTCTTTGGATGAGTCTTCACACAAATCCATAATCATACAACAGTACTTCAGATGGATGATGTTCCATAGTGTGATAAATTGTGAATTGACAAATGCTAATAGCATGTTCAGTCTGAAACTTTAGCATGCACCTGTCATGATTTGATTAGAAACATGTTAAATAAATGGTGATTTATTTATTTATTTATTTATTTAATTTGGCAGTTTTTCACAGGCCTTACTGGTTTGTTCTTCTAACAGTCCTCCATTCAAAATTTTGAGATATAGTATTGTTTATCAGCAGAGAAAAATACTAGAATAATATTTCCTTTGAACAGCCTAAGTGATTAATAACACAGCACAAGAAGTCTGTCGGGTCAATGAATATTGCTATTGCCTGTTATTGCTGGCAATTTTATCATGCAATTCCCATGGGAAGGCAGGAAGCAATGTCTTGAAACAGGGCAATTTGTTTTCCTCTCATTGCTCCTGATAAGACTCTGCTCTGTAATTTTGCCATTTCTCTAATTTCCATTGTAAAGGTATTCATGACAACTTCATAGCCATCTTTTAGTTCTTGCGATCTTTTGCTTGAATATACTGTTTCTATTTCAACATTAATTTCTCTGGTATTTTGAAGAAATTAAAAAACACAACACATTTCTTTCAAGTTTGTTTTGAAATTCAAAAGAAATGATGCAATTTGAGATCTTCCTGTAAATTAGATTTTCCATTCTCAGCAATCTGTGGGTCTACACAGTGGTCCACCCCTGAATGAGCTGAGGTGGTAGTGCCAAATAACCACAGCAATCCAGATGGGCTATTTATCCTGCTTCTCAGGAAGATGGATAATGGTACAATGTGTGTATTTCTCCGTCCAGGAATTACTCCTTATGGGTGCTATGTCATTTCACATATCTGCAATAGCTCATTTAGAATTTGTACTGAATCGTGCCTTGTAGTCATATCCCAAGTCTTCTTATTTCCTTTTCACTAGAAAACCGTGTTTAATCATCTCAGGCCAAACCACCAAACTCTGCCTGTGAGTTCCCTCTCTTTCGCATTTGGCTTATATGCCCGACAGCCTTTTGAAATCAAGATGTGAAACTCTATTTCCATATTTGCCAAGAGAGTCTTGTGCTGAAATCACTTGATGTTTGCTCAGGTGCAGTACCTTGGGAAGTGAAATAATCTTTGGCCCTTTGCAGTACAATATCTATTGTATACAGGATTTAATGAGTTGCCTTCCTGTTATCCTGCTTCAGAACTGTGCTCATTTTTATTTATTCTTTCCTTTTTTTTTTTTTTTTCTGGATCTCAGGATGCTTCTATGCCTATGTACTTCCAGCAATAATCCCCAGGTCATTTTTTTTGTAAGGAAAATTGTAGGAAATTTTCTAGGAAATTTTACTATGTAAATAGATGTCATTCATTACTATCGAGCTCTGTAAAAGCACTGAATGCTGTTTTTAGTGGAACATCCCTCTAAAATTTATGTTATAGCATGTAGACATTAACTCAAGCTTTAGCACACTTCAGATCTATTAATGATAAAGCTATTCCTTAAAATCAATAGCCTTCCTTGAAGTTAATTTAGAATTTTTGTTTTCAGTGTTTCAGGTGTGTACTATATATTTTAGAATGCTGATTAACTTCTGGAATCTATCGTTTTAGTTTTGCACCTACCAAAATCCATTCCTTCAACTCCTGCCCCTGCAGGCTCCTTGTGATTATCTCATGTTTGGTATGTTCAGGGTTTTTCCCTGCAGCTACTCAGTGAGGTGCTGTGTAGACTGCAGATTTCTGAAAGTTGTTTCTTTGTCTACCTGAACTTGCAGCCCTCCTTCCTCATGCGCTCCCTGTGCGTATGTGGAATAGTCTTCCCCTTTGGCTTTTGGTAGTCCAGAAAGATGTGAGCTGTCTCTGATCGGCACATATATCTCCTGCAAACTCACCCTAAGGAAGGCAGTCACCGGTTCTCCAATTGAATGACATGTGGGAATTGTTTTTGTGGAAATTCAAGGAATTTGTACCTGTTCTATGTTTGAAAATGCTGACAAACTCCACTCTTCACGGGTTGAGATTTTTGTTGTAACTGTGGAGTTCTTCTCTTGTTTTCAAAATTAGAAAGCAAATGATCCCCTTATCATGGTTTAGTACTGATTGCAATAAAACCTACTGTTTTCATATGACATTGAAGGCTTGCTGTTTCTTTGATGCTGAAATGTGTAGCACTGAAATTTGTATTCCAGCTTTTATACCTACAGCTGTGTCTGTCTAGGGACTATTATGGTATTTTAATTATTTTTTCTATATGCATTATCAGCTATGTGCTTCTCCTAATGATAGGCATGTAGTGAATTCCTTTTAGTCCTATAATCATTTTACTTTGTGAATGAAATATTAAAGCGCCTTTTTTTTTTTTTTTTGAAAGGGGCAGGGGAAAGGCGTAAAAAATAGGAACTCTGTCATGTTATGATATGATCTGTCAACAATTGAATGCACCGGATAAGGTGCCGTGGAGGAAACTGAAATAAAATCATGTGATAGAGAAAGGGTCTATTTCTACATTTCAGCTGCCTGTAAGGTCATTGAATCAAATAGCTTGTCTCAGATGATTCCTGTCCAAAATTTCAATATAAGCATTGCAATTTAAAAAAAAAAAAAGAAAGAAAAAGAATAAAAGATAATCCAGAAATTTGGTCAACTGGCTTGAATAATCTCATAAAAATGTCTAATAAATCATTTTGGTGTGATGCTATCACAGGCATGGAGTAATAGTGCAATCTCTATTTTGAAGATAGAGAAAAAGTTACAGTAAGTGGTTTCCTAATTCTCTGCCAAAAAGAGGATCATAGTTCTGCTGCCAGCAAGGGGACACGAGAGAGATGCCTCTGGGCATGCAAATTGCAACACGGCATGAGAACAGCCAAGCCAGCTTTAAACTAGCGTGGATACCTTGAGAAGGCTCAGCTCTAGGATGCTACAGCTGAAGGGACTGATGTGGATGTCACTTAAAATTATCTGAGGAGGTCAGACTATGCAGTCTTCATAGTGACTTGCCATTTGCTGAGAAAATGTGCACCTCTGTATCTTCTGCAAGCCAATCTAATTCTGGAAAACATTTCTCCGGTGTCACCAGCGCTAAGTAACATGCTCTGCTGTGATCACACGCTCAGCAGCCCTGCTCAAACCGTCCTGTGCTGCGTGCAGTACAGATGGCTGTTTTGCGAAGGCTGCTGTGGCTGGGACCCGGCCAGGAGTAGCCATGAACACGTGGAGCGAGTTCTGCAGACCTAGCGGAGTTCAGAGTTGTCAGACTGCTGCTCTTTGGTAGGTTGTATCGGTCTCTCCTTCACGTGTCGCGTTGCGGGGTGTAACCACACGTCAGGCAGGTCCCCGGGAGCAAGGCCGTGTCAGCACCAGAGGTGCAGAGCATGCCAGTTCTGCTGCCACACAATTGCATATGTTGCATTGCTGCTGCCTGCAGTCTGGATGATTTGAAAACACCATGTGTCACCTAAACATCTAACCGGATAATGGGGCTCAGCCTTGCATCTCTTTATAACTCTTTTAATGCCCACATAGTACAAAGGTAGTTGTAAAAATTGAGCTGGGAAAACAGGATTGTTTTGACCTTGATAAAAATTCTTGAAGCAAAATGTTCTTTTAAAAAGCTGACTGAATTCATATAACTCTGAACTCATATAACTCTCTTTCTCAGGCTTATTTTTCATTTTCTCGCTCCTCTCTGTTTCCTGGTTCTGACTGGGAGGAAATGTCAAAATACTGCAAAAGAGGCTATTTGTACAGCATTTATGAGCCAACTAGAGGGAGGAAGCACCTGAACTCCCATGGGAACTTATCCTATGAGCTTAGCAGTAGAGGCTCGAGAGGTCCTGATAATTAATGCAGCGTACTGGCAGGCACTGGAGTTGGGGCTGTGCTGAGACCTCTGTGGTCTTGTTTGTATCCACACTGGTTAGTAAAATCTCGTTGCTCTCCCAGGTTGAATTTTTGAAGAGTTGCATTCATTTCTTTTCTAGAATTGAAAAGCCAGAAAAGAAGCAGGTTTGTGTTTTCAGACATAGGAGCACGGTGCGCAGGTACAAAACAAATTGCTGAAGCAAGACTGAGTTTTTTTAAGGTTTCCTGTTAGTAAATACATCTATGGGACTAGAGGATATCTTTGAGCAGCAGTGTTTATACTGTACCAGATGAAACATTTAAAAGTTGGATGTTCACAAAGCAGCCCCCAAAGTAGCTAATGGACATTCTGGCCCTGGCCACGGTTGAGGCTCCATAGCTGCCACAGAGACCATGCTGTTTCCTTGCCTGCACTCTGTCTCAGTCTGGCAGTTTAGAGAAGTACAGCACGATAAACGCTCCCAGGACTCCCGCGGGGTTGCTGAAAAACCTAAACTGCCTTTCATCTGTTTATAGAGAGGCTTGGGGCCCTGCTTGCGGGAGCAGAGGTCATGGAAACACGTTTATGACACTGTGAATGCACCGGACTCCTTGAATGGCAGAGTTTATTTGATTTAATCAGCATCCACAGGGATCCTGTAATTGCATAATAAGTAATTTATTATGGATGTAAGAGTATTTTTCTAACTCTGGCCTATGTAGATGGGGTTTGTAGTTTTAGGCTAATCCACGTAGTAAAAAGAGCTTTGCAAAGCAGTCTGCCTGTGGCTCTAGTGCTCTGTGATGAGCACGTGCTTGCATGGCTATTTAATCAGCAAAAAGTGTTAAAACAACGGGCACATTATCACTACGCTAGATGTAAAATCTGTTCGCTGTTTGCCTGTCTTCAGCAATTTGGTGTTCTCAGTGTGCAAAACTAGAAAACAGTCACAGATAATGCAGCTGGTTGGTGGTGAATAATTATTGACTAGAGAGAAAATAAAATCATCAGGCCATAGAGGGAAGAAGGCTTAGGGTGACCTATTGTCCCTGAAAGCAGCTACGGATCAGGGAGAGCTGCAGAAGTGAAGGTCTTCCAGGGAGCTTCCTGTGCAAAGCCTTTGCCACTGAAACCAGAGAGCCTCTGCATGGCCTTATCATTCATAATTCAGGCGTCCAATCTGGAAAAATTTCCAGGACTTCAGATTGCAGTGGTTGTAGATGATCAGAGGTTTCCCATTTGCTAGATTCTCTTTACCTGAAGACAGCAGTTCAAGGCCCCCAGCTAGAAACAGAGAGCTTTGTAGTTTTAGAGGGAAAAGGTGAGGAGTCAGTTCCATGAGAGTCGTGCCTGAGAGTGAAATGCTGTGGTTTTCTTCACAGAAGCTTGTGATCTCAGTAATACCAGAAGTAGGTTGCTCTGCCTTTCCTGTTAAGTGTTTCTAAGGTCATAACATTTTTTTTTTGAACTTGGAATTCATTTATTGGTATCTAAATAAAAGTGGAAATAAATTAATATAAGGGAAAACTAACTTCTTTTGTAACTCCATTGACTTCCTGTATTTTAGCTTTTTAGCTATGCTTAACATGTGTAAGCCAAGATTCATAGAAATTGTTGATCATCTCAGCAATATTGCAGTCCAGTGAAACACTTTTCCTAGCTCTTCTCCCAGGCCATATAGTCATACAGAACATAAATATCAGTACCAGATTATTAATACTGAACTGTTAAGAAAAAAATGGAGCCTGAGGTCTTTAAAATCAGTGAAGGAAGATTCATCAGTCTTTAAAGTTAAAAAATAGGGATGCTAAGTATAATGGCAAGAGAATCCAAGAGCCGCTTTGATGAGAGCAAGGTGCAAAACCAGGAGTTTGGTGTCTGAAGTGAGGGAGAAAGGTGGGAAGGAGGGAAGAGAGAGAAATGGATTTAAGTCTCATCTCTCACAGGGCTGTTCTTACATGTTTTTCTTGTTTTGGCCTCCCTCTTTTTTTTTATTTTGTCTTCATTTTTTTTTTGTTCATCTTCTTCTAATTCATACCTAAAAGTATAAACTCTTTTAGTTTTGTTTCATTTCCCCTGAGGATGATTTCCTGCTTCCGTATGGATAACATCTTTGCATTTTTTTGTGGCTCTTCAGATTTAGATTTCCTGTTCCCACATAAGCCTAGTTAAATGCTATCTCAGCAATTTATACAGAACGCCTGTTTACCCTAGTCTATGACAAATTTATGTATCCTGTCTTCATCTTTAACACAGATGGATAATATTCATACGTGTATATGTATGAACAGTCTTCCCTATAATACCTTACTTAGTTTGAAACTATTCCATTCAGTTGTCTTTCTTGGTGAGCAATTCTGCCTTTTAATGCATAGTGTCTTCAGGTAATTGGAAGTAGTAGCTGGAGAAACAAGATTCTTCTTGTGTCCACAGGCCACATTAGGGTACTGTGTCTTGTAGCTCTCACTGATTCTCTTTGGGCTTGGGATATGAAAGCTGTTGAAGGTTTCTCTGTTGACTGTTCATATTAAATTAAAGGTATAGATCACTAGGGCCTATCCAGGAGGAGCAGAATTGGGCTCAAGAGGACTGGATGAGGAGCAAGTTTGTCTAGTAACTACAGCACAGGCAGGAGCTGTCGACACTATTGCCCTTTGTGTGTCCTTTGTCTTTCTCACTGGTACGGCTGTGGTGTAAGAACATAGATTACATGTCACTTAGCTTAGTCTCAGCACCGTTTCTGGATATTTAAGTAAATAGACAGGAATTTTTGGAAATGAGCAGCAATGATGAACAGATAGAAATTGCCTTTGTGCTGGTGCTGCAAAATGTGGTGGCACTGCTGTCTCCTCTCCATTGCTTTGCATTGGGAACTAATAACTCATTTGCTGAGAGCTCTGTCAGTGAATGGTGACAGTAGTGAAGAGATTGAAATGGTAGTATGTGCTCCACTTGTAAGAGATGTCATTAATGAGATAGTTGGATTTATTCAAGGGAAAGGCAGATATCCTAGATCAATCTTTAATACACATTTCATGGACTGTAAGATAGATACTCCTGAGAATAGAGAGGCTTCCTCCGGGCTTTCATAGATAATGTTAATGCTCCAAAGTGAGAGGAGAAAGTTGGCACCAAGCTAAGCAAGGTAAAATGAAGGAGCTCACAGGGAATTTTGTTTCATTTGGGAATCCACATTCCAATAAATAGTAATGAAGAATTTGGTTGAATTAAGGAGGTTAATATCTCAGCCATTCCTACTGAAGTCTTATCTGTCAATGTGTATTTTTTTTCAGTCAGAAGTAACAATAAATATAAAATTGCTATTTTAATGAGAAAACATGAAAAACAGACTCTGAAAAACTCTTCCACAGAAGAGTTTATCAGATTATAGACAGCAAGAAGGAAAGAATGCTTAGCAAACAAAACTTCATATAGAAACGAAAATACGACCTCTTTGTTAGAAAAACCTGCTGTGCTGCATGTAGGAAATCTTTGTCAGAGACCATTCTTAGGACCTTTTTCTTCTTGAGACACGTCTGAAGTGGGAGGCATCCATGCAGCGCTCCAGTTCCAGTAAATCTTTCATTGCTCCCTGTGAAAAAGCATATAGGCAAAGATACAAGAAGACTTCATTGCTATTGGTGGTGGTTAATTTCAAATCCCTTTCTTTCTCTCTTTCTCTCTCTCTCTCTTGCATTCTCCTTTTGTTTCTTTTATTATTTTTCCCTTCAGGCTGTAAGAGAAAAGATAGAGCCAGATGATGCATTGATGTATGAAGAAGACTTGGACGATGAAGACTGTGGTGAAGCAGAATTTGAAGAAACCACAAAATTAAAACTGCTACGTAGAATTGCCTCCCTAGCATCCAAACTGAAGGAGTTTATTGGCAACATTATAGCCACCACTGGAAAAGTTATTGTTACAGTTTTACTTGGTTCAACAGGTTGGTGCTTTTGAAAAATTTCCTCCAGAGCCCATTAGATTATGCATTTAACAAATGAGTTTTCAACACTTTGGCACCTGTGGGAATAACAATGGAAATTTTTAAAGGGAAAGAAATTGCTGCTGATTTTATATAAATTAACTTTTTGGCAGGCATTGGAATATGCTGAGTGGCTATATTTTTTTTTTTTTTTGTACTAATACTATAAGGTCCTGTCATTCTGTATATAGTTTTCACAGTGATGATACTGTGAATTCATAGATTGGATATACTTCCTAGTATAAAAAGGAAGTAAAAAAAAAAATGCCTAAAAAATAAAAGGAAAAGAAAGGATCAACAGCTAAACTATGCAATGCATAACAGATAAGCAGACTTCGTGTTGGCTTTTACTGTGACGTTAATGTTTGGGAAAGTAGCTGTCTTGATATGATACAGCCAGCTTGTTATGGGACTGTAAAAAGACATTCAATTTAGTCGTACACAGTATTCAGCTACATATAATGAGGAATTACACCAAAGACTGCAGGTTGTAATGAATGGATTTAAAACTGGGTTATTGAATGGTAAATTAGCAATTATTTGTCTACTGGGATGATATTTGAATGGCGTCCTTAGATATAAAGTATAAGTACATGTAAAATTGTATGCTTATATAGAGAATATAAAGTATATAAAGCATAAAACAATAGTACAAAAAAAAATGATGTCGAGTGGTGGGGACAGATCTAGTATGGCTTTCTTAATAAGGTAAGCTTATCTAACTGACTTACCTATAGAACAATTCAAAGTTATAAATCTAAGAAGGAAAAAAGGGAAAAAAAAAGTTATGTGGATCACCATGGAGAATAAACATGTGGAAGAGAGAAACAGAGAAACATTAGGGAAAAAATGTCTAGCAATTACAGACAAATAAATGTTTCTTTGCCATTCTGAAGCTGCATGGGTGAACAAAATCCATGGAGAAAAAAAGAGAAATGTCACACAGATGTGGTAGCTGGCATTTTCTGCTGAGTGTCATTTATTATCATGTCTTCATGATCCCAAAATATGGTGAGAACTGGGAAATGTCCAAAGGAGAGTTACAAAAATCATGCGAGGTCTGGACAACCTCTATTCCAGTGGGAGACCTCAAGCTTAATTAGCCAAATACTTCCTTTCTGCCTGTGCCAAAAAGAAGAAGGAAAAAAAAAAGGATAAATGGTGATTCGTTACACCAAAAGTGCTAACAAATGTACAGAAAGACTACATTTCCTACTACAGATTTCCTGTGTAGTAGGAGTTATGAGGTGATCCTGTAGTTAAATGATAAGCTTAGGCAAACTGAGACATGAAATATATTTTGACTTTTTTTTTTTTCCACAGCCAGGGTAATTGTCCATATAAACAGTTTATTTGTGGATATAGATTATTCTCCTTCCCTTAAAGGGCTTAAATAAAAACAAAGTATATATTTAAAAGAAGAAAGAAGTAGTTACATGCTTGAGGCAGGAATTCCTGGGAGAAGTTTTGCGACCTGCATTGTGGAGGCAGGCAGAATAAGTGATTCCTGTCACCCCTTTACGTTTTTAAATCCATGAGCTTGTGGACACACTAGCTGCAACACATCTCGTTTAGCAACTTGCTCTGAAATGTTGTGCAAAAAGATGTAATAGTGAAATGCATACAAAACTACTATGGGTAGGAGTCCATATAGTATCTATATAGCATTAGCGATCTTACCCATAGTCAAGTGGTTGTGTCCCTCAGCTTATGACAACTTTAGTGATGCCCCTGCAAGTTGTTTCCTGTTCTCTCCTGTTTTCTGTTTTCAGGCATGGGCACCTTTCACACTCCTCACTCGTTTTTGTGGGCTACCCCAAAAGTGCCAGTTTAGCCATTTTTCCAAGTGGAATATTCAATTACATGCACAAGAGGAAAAACAGTGTAGATATAAAAGACAGCAGGGTCCTTGTCATGTGTAAAGTACAAGTTTCTATGAGTTAAAAGGGAAAAAAATAATAAAAAAAAAGCTGATTATTCTCTAGATACCTTTTATTTTCAGCATATACATCCTTTTATAAATTGTTAATGAATAAAAGTTCACTGAATAAAATGAATAATGTTCATTCTGAAGTCTGGTATATTAAAAACATTAGTAGTGTTCTCAGACACTGTCCTTGCAGAGAAGAGTTTATCTGGCAGGAAAGATATGAAGCGTGGTTATGCGCAAAGTCCTAAGGTATGGCGTGAGTTGAACAAAAAAAGGGTCTTCTTATCATCTAGTCTTGCAGCTAATAGCCATCTATTATTATTAAGTGCTAATAGTAATAAGAACAAATTGTTTAATAAAGTTCTTGCCAGACTTAATAATTAGCAGCATGTTTTTCAGAGTTTTTCATTACCCTCTGTGTTTGTTTTCACAGGTATGATGGTGCCATCTTTGACCTCAGCTGTGTATTTCTTTGTGTTTCTGGGGCTGTGCACATGGTGGTCCTGTTGCCAAGTGTTTGATCCGCTGATATTCAGCTGTCTGTGTGTATTAATGGCTATATTCAGTGCGGGACACTTGATTGGACTTTATCTGTACCAGCTACAGTTCTTTCAGGAAGTTGTTCCCCCCAGAGATTTCTATGCCAGGTGAGAGATATTTTTTCTTGTTTAGTTGGGGCATCTGTCATCACACATGGAGGCAAGAGGTCCTCTCTCTGATGGTGTGACATATTTTTATGCATAACTTTGACATAATATTGTGTTCAGTCTTTGGAGTGAAAACACGCTGTGGATCGAATGGGTTTGGATGATAGAGTTGTGTGTGGGTTAGAAGGAGAGGAAGGTGATTTTTGTTTTGATCTGGAGATCCTCAGGCATGAATGAGAAAAATTTGGCTAAGCCAAGCAGGAGAGAAAGGAGGTATCAGTGAAAAACTGCCATGAAGGCAGTGCATTCATGCACGTTTTTGGCAGCAGGGAAGTGCTGTGGGGCCAAAGGTAGTGATGGTGATTGACACAAAACGTATCACCATAGAGTGCCAAGCAGGTGGTGCTGGGCCTAATATGAGGCTTTCAGTGCAACCACTCTCCGTGGTTGCATGCGTGGAACATGCTGGTCTTATGTTCATGCCAACAGCAACATCACTTAGTTCAAAGAGCAGCATCTCTAGATGTTACAGCAGTAAATATTGATTAGGCAGGATTTCCTTGACCCTTTAACTCTTTGCATTCCTTTATACCTTAATATAAAATAAAATATAGAGGCATGCTTTGGGGTATATTTATTCTTTTCTTTTTTCTTTTTTGTTTTCTTTTCTGGATTATGATTGCAAACTGCTTTTTGGTATTTCATTGTATTTCATTGAGTTAAACTACATGTGAACCTCAACTTTATTTCTAATAGGCCCATTGTTCCTCTTATGTATTGTGGGTTGAATATGAAAGCATATTAGACATACCGAGGTGAATCAATGAATGTTTTATATATCAATGTACTTCATCAAAAGCAGTAGCAAATGAGATACTTATATTCAGTAATTTGCACTTGAATACTTTTTGACATTATATTTAGTACTGATTGATAGATGTATAATTATTTGTGATTTTGTAGTTGATGAGGCTGATTTTGGAGGCATAATGTTACACGGAAAATCAGAAAAAGCCCACGTAGTTTAGGTTTTTTTGTGCCACCTAGGGGTGAGTTTAGAAGAATGCCAGTAATTCTGAGTAGCTAGTATAGTCATAAATTGCCTAAAACTTTTATATTCCTTTATGCCTGTGTATTAAGAAAAGAAGCAGAAGAGGATTTCACTACTACCAGATATTGGGGTATGAAGATATTGCCTCACAAAGTTCAGGCAGAAATAAAATGTTCTCACTCTTCAAACACATCATTTCTAAAATCACTGTTATTTTGGTTACTCATTTTCAACTAACTTAATTTTCAAATAATTTGGTTTCTGTATTACTTTTTTATTGTAAAAAGGATACTTCTACATTTTATGATAAAATTTTGTTCAATGCCAATATGTCAGTTTAACTTAGTTACTTCTTTCTGGAATGAAAGAGTCAGTTGCAAGTCCAATGTCTTTACACACTGTAGAAATAAAAATCACCTTCAGAGTTTGGATAGAAAAAGTCTCAGTTTTGGGCTTTGGATCATTTACTGATTCTGCTAGCTTTTTTTGTAAGCAAAATTCATGTAATCCTATTGCAGACTGTCTCTTGAACTGGCAATGTAATCTTTCTTTTACACATCATATAAGGTGAGAAGCTGATATTCTAAGTTACCTAGGAAATCATATTTGGACATGCAAAACTGTGATGACAACTCAACTGCAGTAAAAATGTCTTATTTGTTTCTTTAATCACTTTTCTTTCTTCTGTGCCTTTACTTTGATCTGCTTTTAGGGAGATGTGTTTAAAGAGCATCTAAACAGGTGTTTTTGCAAATCTGAGTGTGAGGAAAAGCTGCAAATGGAGTAGGACTAGTATGCAAGTAGTGGCTAGAGGACAAAAACAGAAGTCAGATGTACTGGAATGGTGTGGAAAAAAGTATTTTGCACTTCCCATCCTAGAAGTATGTTACCTTGTTTTTCAAACTTTCGTGGTTTGAAGCAGACTTTAATAACGCCAAGTTCCCATTAATGCTAGTGGGTGGTTTGTATATGTAAATATGTAAACTAAATGCTGAGAAAGGAGGCTGATGTGCAGTACTCTGCTCCTCATGAAAAATGCGTTTAATGTCTCTTTGGAGGAGATCAGCGGATCATTCTCATACTTATTCAATGGTATGAATTCTCACATATTTTGTTCTGATAAAATTGCTGCATTAAAAAAAAAAAAAAGATACAGTAGGTGTTTGTCTTAGCTCGTGTTAGCTTTAGTATTGTTAGAAACTGACCTTTAGTCATACCCAGAGGGAGAGGAAATCCAAGAAAGACGGGCTTTTATTTCTCTGTAAAGTTTTGAGGGCTCGATCCCCAGCTCCAGCTCCTCATTTTGTGCAGCTGCAAGGGCAAATGTGAAAATCACTCCTGTTGGGCTAATGAAGGATAATATTCCTCTCTGAGGAGCATAAGACTGGTATTTTTAAAAGCTGCTAACATTGTTTTTTTTCTGGGTTTGAGATTCCCAACTTCACAAGAAATGTGCAAGTTGTTTCTGCTCAGAATAACATGTGTTGTCTTTGGATAGCAATGCATGTCAGCTTGCCAGGATATCAATTGATTTCAGACTAGATGAAGCCCAAACAAGCTGAAAAGTTCTCTAATTAACAATATTTTCAGCTAGACTTCCTTCCACTCTCTTACTGCTCCTTTCTTTTAGGACTCCTTCAGCACAAAATTCCGCACTTATGGGTGTAAGAACCATTGTTGCTGTCCTCTGTATTTGCCATATTGCTATCAACTACCATAAGGGCACTGATCTTCTGCAAAGCTTCAGATCTACTGTTGCTCCTCTCTGCTTCTGAGATGTGCCTGTAAAAGGGGCACAAACACTAGCACACGTTCAAATGCAATCCAAAGTGCGCTGCGGTCTGAAGGCTAAAAAATAGGGTAGGGTACAGGGTGCTGAGAAGTGTGAATATAACCAAAGTGTCAGTGAATGCCTGCTAGCAGCAGAGCTTGGACACAGCTGCATTTGCCACTTAAAGCTTTCATGTCTCTGGGCCAGCCCTTAGTGGAGAAGCGAACATCATCACCCAAGGCAGTGCCCTGAGCACTTTGAAAATAGCGGTCCCAGTGGCTGCAGGAAAGCCAGTGTTAACAAGGTTGAATATATTCTTCATTTTGGAGTTATCTATTTGCATAAGTTAACACTGGATAAATGCAAAGTGATCTCTGTTGTATAAAATGCCTGCAGTGACTTTCTAATTTCCTTTAAAATGTTAACTGTGTTGATTTGCCGCCTTATTGTGAAACTGGTGATTTTTTAAAGAGTTGGGGAAACAACAGGAAGAAAAATCTAAAGCAAAATTCTGAAAATATTTTACCAATACCGTAAAATTCTTTTCACTTGATTCAATAAAAACAAGTCAATGAGCTAAAATGACTTTAGAAATTATGTACACAGTATCACAGCCTGAAAAAATACACACAAATATGTTTGCCATTTGCACAGATTTCTGCTTCCTTTCTTCCTGATTTTGTTTATTTCGGCAAAAGGATATAATCTGGGCAAAGATAAGGCCTTGCCAATATGAAGAAATAGGATCAGTGCAGTGGCATGAAGTTTATTCTGAATTAGTAAAGTTTTTATGTCCAAAACTGTGCTTAGAAGCTTATTCATTTAAAAAACAGCGATTAGATGTAGATTAAAACCTATGTGCTTCCTTAGAGTTTTCGGTCTGTCTTATACTGCCTCTAATTTCCAGGGAAACATTCCAGGAGTAACATTCAAAATAGTTTTAGTGGGAATGTGTTCATCTATGGGAAGAAGTTGCTCCTATAAAGCGAAGCAAACCTGGGAGCCCAGGGAGTGCCAGCTGCTTGATAGCAATATGTTTATTCACGTCTTCTTTAAGTGAACAGAAGTCTGGGGTTACCTAACTGATTGTTTCATTGGAACCTGAGTGCAAAAGACAAATCTAAGGTTGTCTTTTCAACATGAAAGAAATTCTCATCTTAAAAATGACTATAAATCTCTCAAGGAGAAGCCTTTTAAATTGAGTTTTTACTGTGATTAGTAATAAATATTCTTAAACATTTATTTATTCATTTAAACTTTCCTACAGATAGAGCCAGAATAGCCAGTTTGTTTTCAAATTTATCTGAGATAGGTCTAGTCCAAAACCCTCTGAACGTCCCTAAAAGCTATGATCTAGTTTCAGAATGTGTAGACCAAATTCTCTATGCATCCAGGGTAATAAATGAATAAATGCCTGTCTAATAAAAACAGTGCTATTGAACGTATGTGTAAGCACAGTCTCGACACATTCCCAGAGTGATCTGAGCAGAGTGGGAGATCCAGGTGCAATTTTCTTTTCTAAATTAGAGGCCAAGCATGCCAGTAAAGTCTTAGCAGGAGAGTAGATGGTGCCAGTCAAAGAAGCAAGATCCATCACTCTGTTGGAAGTGCCTTCATCTACACAGGGCAAAGCACTGGTCTTCTGCTGGGCTGGTAGCTCTGTTGGAGCCCAGAGCTAGGAAATAGTGTCTCACTCGAGTTGTACCTACTATTAGTTCTTGCTGCAGGCCATTTTGGGCATCTGTCTCAAAGGTGGCTCACCTGTAGGATATTCTTCCTCTCATACGAATTTCCAAGGTTTTTGGAGCTGTCCTGTGACTCAGTCATAAGTCAGTGTTCAATAAGACAAGAGTGCTCGAAGTTCATTTGTGTGTCCTGTATTGCACTGCCTATGGTTGGAGCAGTTTTCGTGCCTTCTGCCTGGCTTTTACAACCATGGTACTACAATCCCCAGTGCCAGAGTGGCGGTGATGGATACCCCTAAGGACAACATCCCACCTTGATTCCGCTTCCATCATGCTCTGTCAACCCAAGCAGCAGCGCACTTGCTGAGTATGCCCCAAACCATGCAGACTGGTCATCTCTTGATCTGTATCCTTACTCTTCTAGTAATCTCTTACTAAATGAGGTACCCAGGGCAGTGCTGATCTCAAAGCAGGATTCTGCAAAAGACATTTTGTCCCAGGGTTTTGTGCTCCATACAAAGTAAGTTCCTCAATCCTGGGCTAAGAAACTTTTCTGTATTGCACAACAAGCAGTTCATTTTTTTTTTTATTAGCAGAACCATCATAGTCTCTGTGGTCTTCATTTTGTATTTAGTACCTAATGCTATATACTTGGTTCAATCAAAAAGATTGAAACAATCTTTCCCACTTCTGTTTGCTTTTGTTTAAGGTTAGATTTATTTGCTGACCTTTACTTTGGTAGGGGTATTTCTATCATCAGTCCTCTCTAGATGGTCACTTATTTTTTTCCAAAAAAAGGGGCAGATATTCATATTTTTGAGACATCGTCTGTTACTTGTTGTCAGATATAATTGAAACTCTGCAGATTTCATTAGGAAGGGGAAGACATAGAACTCCTTGTTGAGCAGCATAACTGCACAAGCTCTGTTTCTGTAAAGGAGGCTAAAATCTCATGAACAGCTGTGACAGATATCAGAGTGGACCATCAGGACTGTTCATTAAAACAAAGAGCAATGCAAAGACATAAAAGACAGAGTAAAACAACAAAGTCCAAAACAACAATAAAAACATAACCTTTGGAGAAGGAAAGGAAGAAAGCGATGAAAGATCTTTATTTGAAAGTCTTCGTTTGAAACAAAGCTTATAATTTTCCCATAACAAGTCACGCCCTACATATTTGTATTAAGGCTTTCATTTACTGGGGCAATAGAGATGTTTTGGAGACTGAGGTTACATTTTTATATTGATCCAGATAGACGGGCCTAGGGTGGCAGGTATGAATTTTATAGGAGTTCCCAGCAAGACAGGGACACTCTTTGCGACCTGGAGCATTTCCATGAGCTGGGAGAAAATTCAGTCAGTTGTTGATGGAGGGAGAAAGGGAATATTAAGAAAAAGAATAGGTGTCTTTAAAGCAATTGAGGCTAAATGAGACTGAATATCATGTCTTCACTGTGTCTATTCTGTTCCTCTTGCACCCACCCTCCCAAGAAAAACACAAAAACACCTGGTTAACCTGTAAAATGAACAAAATAGGAGCACTGCCTAACTTCCAGCCACCTGCGGAATCGTGTCTGTGGCTCCCATATTGTTAACTGCTGGTGTAATGCTTCAGTTCTCCATCTTTCATGGAGAAAATTTTCATAATGCTTCCGTGGGAAATCCTGAGAGACGAAGTCATTCTGTTTTATCTAAAACAAAAACCAGTTGATTAAAAAGAGCATGTGGTACAGTGTTAGGTTAGGGCCCTCAAATGAAGATACAGGGTGCTGCTCATTTTCAGAAGCACTTTTCATTAAGAACTGCATGAACCATAATTCGAAGTAGGAAAAAAAACAAAATCTCATTAGGACAGAAGCACAAATCCTCTGTTCTTTACCAGTGCAGGAGACCCATGGCACAATTCCTGCACAGTAAGAGGTGCCTCTGAATATGCCTCTGAATTAGGGGTTCTCCCACCAGATGTTCCCACTGCTCACTCTTCTGAGATTCTCAGCTTAATGTCTGCCATACAACCATTAAAAAAACTGTTCAAAAATTTTTAATTGCTCACTCAGATGGATTCTTTGGAGATTCACTCATCAATGGGCATGCAATAAAGAATATGGCTATATTGTGCTTACTTTGTAGAAGAAATGTACTCAACAAATGTACTCAACGTTGATTTAAAATGATTAGTTCATATTTTGGTGGAAGACTAGTGGTGAAAACAGTTAAGTCAGTGTAAACTTACCTACTTTTACTAGGGAGAATTTGTTCTTTGCTAATCTCCACATGGTTCTTAATATCCAACTCTTCTTTGGTATACACTGCATGTTTATTTAATCACCAAATTCTTGTTTGCACCAAGATTGATGACAAGTTAGAAACTCTCTGAAAAAAAAGGCCATAGGTGAAGTAGTAAGTGAATTTTCTCTGATAGCATATAGCCCTCCCAACCTCCCTTGCAGTCTGTGTGGTGGCTCTCCAACCCCATGGTAAAGCGGTCAGAGTGCGCTCTAACCATTGCCATGCACCACACGCCCACTCCAGCCATGGCAGAAGCAGGGACAGCTTTATTCATGGTGCACTGCGAGTGATTTATATCCCTCTGTCTTCCCCTTGGCTTGAAAGAAATGCAAGCTAAGAGATGTGTTAAGACCTTTTAAAAACACCAGCTTTCTGCCCGCAGGAAGGAGCAGTTTCGAAGCTGCGTTGTGCTGCAGCAGCGAGTGAGTCTGCAACTTGGTGGCCTGGCAAGCTGGTTGGCCCCTGCCACAGGTGGTTCTCATTAGTGGGGAGAGGGGAGTCTTGGCAGTCACCACTATAGCTGGAAACCCAACTTAAACTGCAAACATAAAATCGGTCACCATCCCATGACATAATGTTGGCATAATGCCATTTTCTTGCTGTCTTCTGCCCCCAAGGAGCTGTGTATGGCCGTTAAGAGCAGCAGAAGTGCCAGAGTGCCAATGTACTGCGAATAACTTGTCTACTGACATTAGTTTGACTGAACTGTTTGCACAACCCATCACAACTGAGCCTTCCCACTTTGATGTCCACCTAGACATACGCAACGTGCACATACTTTTAAGTATGTGGTTTCCATGTCCATGCTTGAGTACAAACTCCCTGCTTATCTCAGACTGTCTTGTGTGGACATACAGATGTTATTATCATTTTTTTTTCATGTTGCTTAAGGAACACAGCTCAGCGTACTGCGATTGTTGAACCAGAGCCTAGAGAAAAGAACAGAAAAAGGACAGAAAAACACACACAATACTTTCCTCTCCTACCAGGGTTTGATCTTTGCTGCTTTTCTTGTTTGTAAATAACGAACTTCTGTTGGCATTACTGTTTTCCTAATGTCTACTTGCCACCCTTTCTTTTCATATTCTGGCATGCCCAAAAATTATGATGATTTAGCACTTATGAAGCTCTTTATGTTTCCGTGTATAAACATTAACAAATGAATCATCATTTACTCTTCTGAGGAAGTAGGAAAGACAGTTCTGACTAATCTCAGCAGAGCAAATGCAGAGAAGTTAGTCCTTGTTTGCACAAGAAGAGGTCTACATCGTTTAGTCTAAACACTCCAAGTGGATGTACTTAATCTCTTGCTTATGCTCATTTAATGAAGACGGTAGCTTATTGATAAAAACGGAACTCAAGAAGTACAGTTTATAGCTGATTTAGAGCCAGCTAAACTTTGCAGTTTCCATTGTGAAATTAGTTAATTAGAGCATTTTCTCCACATTTTCCAGTGAACATTTGCATTACCAATATTAACTATCACTTTATCTTAATTCCTATTTCTTGCTGTTTTCTTTTCCCATCCCTTCTCCTTTCCTTCACTTCTCTTTCCTTCCCTTTCCTCCCTCTCCCTACTTTATTCTGGTCTGTTCTACTTTGCTCTCCTCTTTTCTCCTTTTTTTTTTTTTTTTTTTTTTTTTTTAAACAAATGGAAATCATAACATCCTGCCTTCATTTAGTCTTTGCTATAAAATAATACATTCTTTGCTCATATTTCATTTCTGTTGCAGAATCTTCTAATTTAGGTCTCAGTATTTTTTTTTAATGCATTGCTGCCAACTGAATAAGTGGGAAACCTCTGTATCTTCTGCACGTATAACTGAACCCAACAGATTGTCCCAAAGTGGCTGATAAGTAGCATCTTTCCATTTCACAGATGGAAAAACTGCCTCACAGGAAAGTTAAAGAAATTGCCTAACTCCTACAGATAGCCAGAACTTTGATTAATGCTCAAAGTTTTTGGCGGTTCCTAGGTCACAGAACAAATTGCCTCAAATTTAAAATGAATATGAGCTGCACGTTAAAGCAAATCCTGTCCTTGTGTATACTTTATTTTGAGAGGCAAATCTCTTAAGCCAACAGGCAGTTGCATGCCTAGCTGTTGCACTGGATTACTTACATGTTCTGTTCAGGCAGCACCACCCTGCTAAAGGCTGATGTTCACCAGTGTTAATTGAGCATGGTCTCCTTTTCCTAAATCATCCCTTCTGAAGCTTTGTGCCAAGTGGATAGGCTATGTAAAGGCATCCTTAGTTGTTGCTGGTATATGAGCTGAAGGTAACAAAGCTGTCAGTGGGCTGCATTACCTGTTAGAGCTTTGCAGAGCGGCCTGTCCTTCCTCCATACGCCCTGCTCTGCATGTGTGAGCTTTTTGGAGGTGGGACTGTTGGCAGGTGTCCCTTCAGCAGCTCTGCCAACTCCGTTTGCAAAAACAATATCCTTAGTTACTAACTGGTGCAGAAAGACATTGTTAAACCATGCCTCCTGCTGTGCGTTGAGGTATCCAAATTTATCTGCTGGCCAGGGGACACCTTTGTAGGCCATGGATGCTTCTGAACTTTCCTCTCCAGCTTTCCCTCTCTGGCCTTCCACACAGCTCCTTAGGAACCCAGGTCTATTTTTTAATTGCTTCATCTCGGAGTAGAAAATGCAACAAAACCTTAACAAGGTCTGATTTTGTGGACATTGCCTGCTCTTCATTCTCTCTAACCTTGACATGAATATGAGTTTAAATGAGGAAAGGGAGAGGGTGGCAACCCCCAAACCTAGGGCAATCCACTTTCCTTCACAGGGTTGACTTCTCCTTCTCTGTCCTCCAATCCTGGCAGTGTTGCCTGGGTTCTGCAACCTCAGCGCTTCCCAAATTGCCTCCTGTTTATAGCTGGACCTGTTTGGAAATTGCTCCTCAGACCAGCCTGTGGCAGAAGAATGGACATGGGGTCAAGACAGGGGGTATCCTTGGTTTTCCCAGGGGTCTTCCTGGTTCTTCTGCTGCTGCTGTGTCCTTTGGGCTGTTAGATCCTGTTGGGATGCAGTCTTGGTGATGGAGAAATTTTCCTGAGACAGTGAGATCTGAAAATGTAGGGCAGTATAATTTGGGCAAGGTGAATTGGTCTCAACCTGTTATTGTCCTAAGGGTTTGCTGAATGGAAGAATAGGAGTTTCGCTCTTTGACTTAACAGACTTCCATTTTGATAGTCAGTAGTAAAAGACCGTAGAAAATTCAGTGAGATACAGACTTTTCATTTTGAGGTTTAATAAAATTTTGTTGCTTTCCCCTATAAGCAGTTAAACAGCTGGGGTATCTCACATTTACGCTAGCTTTACTTAAGTGGCATAACTCACTATTTAACTATCCATCTATGTAGCTGTCTATCTACCTAACACATGAGTTGACCTACTGCTTTCCAAGCACTTAAGCTGCCATTGCTGGTGAAGGAGGGTCACATTGAAGGAGAGTCTTAGTTTAAGGCTCAGGCTGCTTCTGCAGCAGCTGCTGCAGCTTTACCCCCATTTTACCTTCTTGCCATCATATCTGGTGGTGCTGCCTCTGCTGGGCACTCAGCATCCAGGGGAAATAGAAGAACTGGGGGAAATAGAAGAACTGGGGAAAGGTACCGGAGTCTCTGCCTCAGCTCACAGGGACATTTTTCCTAACGGATACTTGCCTCTGGGAGCAAAGATCACTGGAGCTACGGTGACATTGCTTGCTTTTCTGGTTCACTGGTCTGCTGGAAGGGGTGATACCAGAGGTGATGCTAACCAGAAATACAGAGCACAGCTGAGCTGTATCATGGGTAGCAAAACAGCTCAGGGATCCAGACAACAAACACACTCAGTGACGAAACATCAGGTTTTGAAGACAGGTTTGGTTTTAGTAACCAAGGGGTTAGTAGAGCCACATTAGTGATAACAGTGGGGAATTATTGTCTCTAAGCAAGCATCGCACACTACAAGTTTTAGGGATATAAAGTCACTGCAAAGCTCACTTACTGGATGAAATATGGTATAACTCACAAATCTTTATGTTCAGAGTTAAATCCCCCCTCAGGGCAGCTGTTTTATTTCAGATATTTGAAGTATTTGAATGTCTGAAGTTTAGTCATTTAAATGGATGTCCAATTCTTAACAGCTTCCAGTTGTATAGTCTCAGACAAAACTCCATTATTTGATTACTTTTCAAAAAAGCAGCTTATGTAGCAAATACTATTTAACATCCTGTTTTAAAGTTGTTAATTCACTTGAGAGTGATTTTATTGTGTCTGCTTCTGTGGTTAGTTTTTTTCTCATTAAATAAAGATTTGTGTTGTATTTAGAGTTTTTGCTAGCTTTATACAATTCACAACCCTTAAAGTTATCCCTTCTCCTCTACAGCTTCCTGAATTAATGGTTTATAATTTCTCTCTGTCCTCATTATATGGATGATATTAGCCTATGAGGTTTAAATTACTTCTTTTTTTCATGAGGTTTCTCATGCAATGGCCATGCATTTGAAATTAGTTTTCCTTTAAAAGAAAAGTCACTGATGTTCAGAAGAGGGTGAAAGATATACCAGGACTGGTTTTGTCATTGCCAGAAAAGCTTTGATCCAATAGAATCTACGGAAACCAGGACTTGGTAGAAAAAAAAAAAAAGTACACAGACATCTGCTAAAGAGCTATAGAAATATGACATTAAAAAAAAAAAAAAAGTTAGAATGATCTACTTACCCACCAAGCCTTATATTCATTGTGTGTATGCCTGTATTATAGCGTTGTGATAGCAACACTCTAGTTATGGCTAAACGAAAACACTTCCAGTCTTAGTCTACATTTTCAGATATTTCCAAAAAAGTTATTAACTGCTAAGCTGAAATTTATCATAATTCTTCTCAACCCAAACAACCTTTTTTGTGTGTTATTGTTAATATGGCAGGATTCCATTCAGGCAATTCTGAATTATTGAGGTCTGAATCAAAGCAGAGCCTAGGTTTTTAAAACACTAAAAATGGCTACAACCCTTTCTAAAGATTGTGTTACTCAGAAATGAATAAATGTAAAACTGTAGCCCAGCTGGGGGTTGAAGTTCATGTCTGCAGTATCTCCTTGCATTGTCATCTGTACAGGGAAGAGGGCATGAAGGATGATCTCCTTCTCTGGGGAAACTTCTAAGCAATATGAGTTAGAAAAAAATGCCAATTTTCCCATTCATTCTTTTCACCCTTAATAAGCCGCGTGAGAGCAAATTCTGCCTGCTCCTCTGTCCTCTGATTCTGTGAGATGCTGAATGCATTTTACCCAGTTCTCCCTCCTCTTTCCTACTTGCGCTATTTCTTACATGTTGTGTCAGCTCAGCGTACCCTGGAGCATTGAGCCCTCCACCATCCAAACCCCCAGGCTGCATCCTGGGGAGCAGCAGCCTTCTGGGAGGCACAGTAGGCCTGGAGGGGCTGCAGGATGGGTCGCATCCTTCCCAAGAGCATATACTGCTTTTGGCATATAGCCAAATGATGCACTTGGGGTGGGAAGGAGAGGGTGACTCATGGGGTTCGCTTGGAAGAGACCTTAAGGATATGATTTAATGGATCATGACTTGTGCGTAGCTCTGCTATCCAAGTACAGAAAGGTCTGAGGGATGGCTTATGTGAACAGGGGACTCCTGGTATTTAAGAGGGCTGTGTAGGAGTGATGTTTTCTGTTTGCTAATTTATTTCTTAAATTTTTCTCTTCCTTACCCTCCTGTTGTCCCCGGGGCATTTTCCCATTTGACAAAGAGCATGTTCCTCTTTTAAATTTAAGTTTGAAGAAAATCACTCTTGGACTGTTGCTTGGGAGACTGCCCTTTAAGTATTTCAAGTATTCTTCTTCATGAATCTCTGTCTTCATGGCTTGGCCTTTTCTTCCTGTATCTCAGCGCTCTTTTTCCCCAGGAGAAGATTTCTAACCCTTCCTACTGAAAATAAGATGTGGGGATATCCTGTTGTCCAATTTCCTTTCTTTGTAAATGAACTCAGTTATCCCTTTTCCTTTCCTTTCCTGTCCCATCCAGTTCTTTTTTTTTTTTTTTCCTTCTTTTCCCTTTCTGGCCACTTTTAGCATCACCGTTGTAAAATTCTGCCATTCAAATATCAGCTGGGCTCGATAGTCCTTTCCCCTACGCAAGACATGCAGGTCCCCTGTCCTTTCACATAAGGAGGGTAAAATAGCTAAAATAAGTATGCAGCAGGAGATATCCAGATGACAGAGATTCAAACAGTTCATAAAACATAACTGTTCAAAGATGGATTCCCAAAATTCAGCCTAGCACAGTGGAAATCTCTAATGCTATTGCTGTGAATAACTGTTCTATCCATTGCTATGAATAGGTGTGAATAGTACTGATACATGCTGGCCCCAGCAAAAAGTTCCTACAATCATAAATACTGAATCAGGAAACAGAGTTCCTGAAGTGTCTTGATGCAGACATTTTCTTCAAACTGTAATCTTCATTGCCCTTTTCTGATTTAATTTCCAGTTTGCTACCATGTCAAATAGCATTGGAGACTTGCAGTGCTAGATCAATGTTTTATTTCATTTTATTATTCTATGGTAAATCTTTTCCTGAAGCAGGAAGCAAGTCCCGTGAAATAGTCTTTCCTGCTTAAATGAGTCAGTATTTGTAATGTACATCCAGCTTTATTGTGGATAGAGACCAAATGTTAAAATGTTACATGTTACGTTACATAGGAACATTTGGATGACGAATAAAAACTAAAAAACATACAAAAATGAAAGTTAGGAATTAGATTATATGATTTAATTAATTTTCCACAGAATCCTGTTTATTTGTATTCTAAGCACTTCATTACAACCATAGTTTATTCTGAGCTCTCCATTCTCAAACTCCATCTTCATTGTAGTACAATATAAATCCAATATTGCAGTATACATAAATCATGGCAGTATCAGCTACGTATGAGAGAGTTAAAAGAAACGGTTTGTTAATCCTTACTGGCAAATATCTGTACTCTTCTATTGCCCACTGATAAAGTAACTGGGAGGGAGACCATAACTTCCAGGTGTTCTCAGTGATGGAACTACCCACTAAAATCAGTGTAGTACTGCTACAAAATGAGACCTTCCATTTCAAAATCATTTCCACCTCAAAACAAACAAACCCTAAAACTAGAGTTAATGGCCTTAAATATGCATATAATAAAGCATAGTTGTCTTTAGAAAGAGACTAGCTTTACAATCCACTTTTCAGTGGTGCCTAAATCCTCCAGTCTGTTCCTCCTTTAATAGAAATTGTTTCTTTTTAATTAAACCAAATACACAATACTTAATAAAGATGCACATTGTTTTTCTTACTATGACAAAAGAGAACACAATCACATTTGATCTGGCATTTCACATATCCTGCCTTTACATCCTACGGAAGCAGTAGCTCCTGACTTTGAACGAATGATGGATCACTGCATGCAATAGCTGTACAGATTTCCTTTTTTCCCTGCCCCATGCTGCAGTTAGCTGGTTGCACTCTGTTTCTTGGCACTGTTAGCTTGAAAAAAAAAAGGGCTTAGAACTATAAAACAGAAAGCTGAGTCTGTTAGGAGAACTCTTGATTCCTTGATTTCTTGTTGATGGCATTTTAGTAGCAGAAATACTGTTTCGTTTCCTGAATTTATGATTGAAGAACTTTTAAAAGCTATGTCATAATATTAACATGTGCAGTTACTTTATTGATTTAGTCCTGTAGCTCTGACTAGAATAATTTGTAATACGTGGTATTTAGGAAAGTGTCTGACAAATTGGGCTACAGCTTTAGGCCTTTATGTGTTTGCCAATGAAGCTGATTAGCCAACTGCAAAACCGGCCAATTTCAGTCACCATACATTGATGCCTGGCTATAATATATGAGTACTGAAAACAAAGGAATGTGCAGAATGTGTATTAGCCATTAGTCCACTGAGGTTCAGCAAATCCTGACCAGACTACACTCTCAGGCCAATGTCACGCCAGTCTTCAAAAAAGGCAAGAAGGAGGACCCAGGCAACTACAGGCCAGTCAGCCTCACCTCCGTCCCCGGAAAAGTGATGGAACGGCTCATACTGGCTGCTGTCTCTGGGCACATGGAGGACAAGAAGGTGCTCAAGAGTAGTCATAATGGATTCACCAAGGGGAAATCTTGCTTGACTACCCTGATAGCCTTCTATGATGGAATGACCGGCTGGATAGACGAGGGGAGAGCGGTGGATGTCATCTATCTCGACTTCACCAAGGCTTTTGACACCGTCCCTCACAACATCCTCCTGGGCAAGCTCCGGAAGTGTGGGATAGATGAGTGGACAGTGAGGTGGATTAGGAACTGTCTGGATGGCAGAGCTCAGAAGGTGGTGATCAGCGATGCCAGAGTCTAGCTGGAGGCCTGTAGCTAGTGGGGTCCCCCAGGGGTCAGTCCTTGGTCCAGTCCTGTTCAATTTATTCATCAATGACCTGGATGAAGGCACAGAGTGCTCCCTCAGCAAGTTTGCTGATGATACCAAACTGGGAGGAATAGCCGATACCCCAGAGGGCTGCGCTGCCACCCAGAGGGACCTGGACAGACTGGACAACTGGGCGGTGAAAAACCTCATGAAAGTCAACAAGGGCAAGTGCAAGGTTCTGCACCTGGGGAGGAATAACCCCAGACACCAGTACAGGCTGGGGACTGATGTTCTGGAGAGCAGCTCTGCAGAGAAGGACCTGGGCGTCAGGGTGGACGACAAGCTGACCATGAGGCAGCAGTGTGTCCTCGTGGCCAAGAAGGCCAATGGGATCCTGGGATGCATTAAGAAGAGCGTCTCCAGCAGGTCGAGGGAGGTGATCCTGCCCCTCTACTCAGCCCTGGTGAGGCCACATGTGGAGTATTGTGTCCAGTTCTGGGCTCCATAGGACAAGAGGGATGTGGAGCTGCTGGAGAGAGTCCAGTGCAGGGCTAGGAGGATGATCAGGGGCCTGGAACATCTGCCCTATGAGGAGAGAAAATTTTCCTCATATCTAACCTGAACCTCGTCTGGTGCAACTGGAGGCCATTTTCTCTTGTCCTATCAGTAGTTACTCTGGAGAAGAGATCCACCCCCAGCTCACTACAACCTCCTTTCAGGTAGTTATACAGAGTGATAAGGTCACCCCTGAGCCTCCTCTTCTGCAGATTAAATAATCCCAACTCCCTCAGCAACTCCTCCTAAGGTCTGTGTTCCAGTCCCTTCAACAGCTTTGTTGCCCTCCTTTGGACACACTCCAGCACCTCCATGTCCTTCTTGTAGTGAGGGGCCCAAAACTGAACACAGTATTCGAGGTGCAGCCTCACCAGCACCGAGTACAGGGAGACAATCACTTCACTGGTTCTGCTGGCTACCCTGTTCCTGATACCAGCTTGGAGGCCGTTGGCCTTCTTGCCTACCTAGGCACAGAGCTGGCTCATGTGCAGCGGGCTACTGACCAACACCGTCAGATGCTTTTCTGCAGCTCTCCAGCGGCTCTGCCCCAGGCCTGCAACGCTGCATGGGATTTTTGTGGCTGAAGTATAGGACGCGACACTTGGCCTTGTTGAACCTCATCCAGCTGGGCTCAACCCATCAATCCAGCCTGTCCAGATCCCTCTGTAGAGCCTTCCTACCTTCAAGCAGATCAACTCTTCCTCTGAAGAAGGAATGTATGTCTTTTGCTTTTGCATTTATTTCAGAATATTGATCTAGACTTCAAGAAAGACATTTTTGCTCTTTTGCGAGAAAAAAAAGACAGATTTATTGCATCTTCCAAACTTCAAGTTGTCCTTGAAGTCAAATGCAGTCTTTTTAAAAGTAAAACATTTCCAGTAATTAGTGGTCTCTCCATATTTGTTTTAGCTGTTTCTGTATCTGAACATGTACATATACATGCTTGTCTTGTTTCGCATCTGATTTCCCTCATTTAAACCTCATTCTAAGTTTACTAATGGTATCAATATATGTTGGTTAAGACAAAGGCTCACTAAGATGAGGGTTAAGAACAAATGCAACCAACTCTGATTAATCCTGCATGTAATGACACCTGTGCAGAATGAAGTATGCAGAACTGAATATAATAATATTATATACATTACCTATTGTAATTGTATGGTTTATGGCTGTCATTCCTGTACATTTAAAAGCTTTGAGTAAGAACAGATTAGTTTATGTCCTGTCCTTGAAAAATTTTCCACAACAACAATTGCCACTAAAATAATGACCAAGCTTCAACATCAAATGCATGACAGCTTGTAGCCTTATTCAACAATGTATATAGAATGAGCATTCCCAGGACTTGGATGTGTTTTGCATTTACTACACTTGGAATATGGTGTTGACTATTCGTGCTTAACTATTAGCAACAATTTGTGCGACTTCAGAAATGAAAGTTGCAGACAAGGTGAAATGAGTTAAATAAATACATTGCTGGACATGTGACAACTTAGAGAGAACAGAGATTTAATAAATTATGAATATTTGGTAACTGAAGCATTCAAAGGGTGTAGAATTAATTTCAATATTACAAAGTTTGGATTATTTGAAGCATGCCGCTGAAACTAAGAATGAGTGTTTAACTGAAACACTAATAACATTTTCTAACAGGTAAGATCATGCAGAATAGTTTTGTTTGTTTCAGCGGAGATAAAAATGAAATGCAAATTGATGAGACTTCATAGTTACAGTTATACAGGAGAATAAAATATGTGGTAGGAGGACCACAGCTTCCAGACAGAAACGTGGAAGGATCTTCAGGAACCGTTTTTTTTTTCCTGGCTTCTATAGGAAGTGCACAGTATTTGTTGTCAAGGGAAAGGCTTCCTACTTCTGTAAGAGCTGAATTGTGCTCTAATCTGTGATACGCTTCTAAAACAGAAATAAGGAGAGTCGTACTGTGCTTAGATGGAAATGAAGAATGGGTTGTGAAATAGAGGCGGAGGATAAAACTAATAGGAGCTCAACAGTGATGGACAAAGTCAGCTGGCAGAGAGGAAAGCAGACAAAATAAGATGTTCCCCCGTGCTGATAGAAATATGAACAAAATGCAATTCAGTGTGAATTTCAGTGAGATGGAGCCAAATCATAACACCAGCTCAAAATCTTCTTGGATGCTATGGAAGTTTGAATTTGGGTTAACCCCAAAGGCAGCTCTGTCAGCTCCTTTGAGCTACAATATACATATATATTTTTAGGCAGGATCCATTCTTCTATTTCCTTTCAAACGTTGGATCCACCGAAAAGCTCTAAGAAGTCTTAAAGTTTATAGCTTTTGGCTCATGTTGACTATCAAAATGAGAAGTGAGTGCTGATAAATTGTTTAATAAAATGCTATAGAGCACTAGTTCTGGCAGCTAATGGTATTATACCCCTGCCACTAATCCCCGGTGAATGAAGAGGCATAACCTCTGCTTTTTAAAATTCTTTTCGCTTTATAACATCTGAAGGGCACATTTCAGGTGGAACATCTCTGTTGAATATCATGCTCATTACTTCTTTCACCCTTTCATGCTGGATCTTACTGAGTCAAAGAAGCAGTAATCTTCTAGACATTTACTGTTTATGATTAAACAACCCAATTGAGAAACATTTTATTTTTAAATATATTGTTTTATTCCTTCAGAGTAACCGTAGTTTGGGATTTTTTCAAGAGATAGTTCTCCTTAAACAAAGTTCTCTTAGAATCAAATCTATTTCCTGTAAAAACTGAAAACTCTTAGATACGCTGTGGAAGAAACCTTTCATAAAAAAAATGGTAAAACAAAGAAAACTGTTTATAATGAATACTGATACTCTGACTATAAATGAGTTTGGAATCCTGTAAACTATGATATACTGAAAGACTCAGATTAATTATGCCTTACTACAGCTTTGTTTCAGATGCAAAGATTCTAATATTTTGTCTTAAATTCAGAGTGTTGGGGATTTTTTAAAAATTTGAAGTGTTTTTTTTTGTTGTTTTCAACTTACAATTTCTTACTTGATAGAAATATTGTTTGAGCCTAGTTTTTCCAGAAACAGTCTATGGTCTCGTATCAGCAGTCTTCATACTGCAAACACATTAACTCTAAAGAAATTGCTTTTATTATTTTCCTCTTCTTTTCTTAATGTTTCTGAATTCAGTGAAGCTTTGTGTGTGTACTAGCATCTCCATTGTTAGCACAATTTGTTAATAATATTAGCTAACTTCTAAAATTTTTGGCAGACTGTTTATTGTACTGTATTGAGGAGATGTACTTTATAGATTTGCCCTGGCAGAGGGAGTGGAACGGCTCTTTAACTAAATCATTCTTAAATGTCATGTTAATGTGATTTGCCAAATGGTTTTACAACCACTTTTTCTCCTCCCTTATCCTCTAGCTCTAGGCATACATGGCTCAGGTCATTTTCAATTTTTACATTGAACATAGTAGATATAGTGACATTTTCCCCCCATTGCATGTATTGAAAACTGAATGCAAAGATGATTTATTTTCACTAAGTACTGTGGAATGAAAATATTAATTGAATTTTAGTGAAGATGGCAAATCGTATTTTTGAGCAGAGCAATCAGTATTATAGATAAGTAAAAATTATTAAAATATTAAGAAGAATCAGTAAGATTTATTCTCTAACATCTTTTTTTGTTTTTTTGTTTGTTTGTTTGTTTGTTTTTATCCACAGGCTCTTTGGTGTCACTTCTCTTACTCAGACAAACTGTTCAAGCACATGGATGATCATAAGAAATCAAGAATTATACTGGTATCACAATGCAAATCCAATTTTACTGCTGGTGATGTACTACACCCTGGCAACTCTAATCCGTCTTTGGCTACAAGAGCCTATTGTAATGGTAATTTCCTTTTCTTTTCCCAACTATCAAGTGAAAAACACTGCAGAGCAAACTTTTCTCATTATCACAAATGACTTGGAGGTTGTTTGAGGAAAAAGCTTGATAACAGAAGATCAAACATTCAGGAAAGTTAAGAGAAATAGAGCAGTGCAAGCTGGCATCTTTAGTCCTTCTCTGAGTGTCTTCAAGGGTCTGATCTTGCAGCTTTTACATGAATCATTGGGAATATTTTTGTAAGGACTGCAAAGCCAGAACTGTAGCATTTTCATTTAGAAAGCTAATGTCGATGTGAACTAGCATAGGTATTATCAGATGGCAGGCTCATTGCCTGGGACTAAATCACAGTCTGGCACAGGTTGCAATTTTTTCACAGATACAGCACTGTTTTCTGTAAAACTTTGCTTCTGATATTTGAGAGAAAAATCCAATTTTCATCTAAGAGCAAGAACAAAAGGAGACAAAAAGTAAATTTTTGCTTCTTCCTATTTCAGAGGAAAATAGGAACCCTGATGTATCTTAAAAGTTTAGATACCAGAATTATAAAAAAGGATGATCCCAGGCTTTATTTATTTTAATCTTGTGATTCTTTGAGGCTAAACATGGTTTTAGACTTCAGGCTTATCAGTACTGTGCTCTACAGCGTAAATACCCAGGACTGAGTTATGATTTAGAAAGGTTTATAGTAACAAGAAGAAAAGTGTAAGTTATTCTTGTTTTAAGGGTGTTTCTTCATATAATTGAAAATATAACAGTTTAGCATTTAAAATGCAGACAAAATACATCACCTCTGAACTTGGAAGTCTGATGTTTGGGTTTTACATACTTTAAATTTCATTATAAAAGGTGAATGATGCCAGAACTGCCAGCTTAAGTTATTAAAAAATCATGTCTCAACTCTTCAGAAATCTTAAGATTGCCTTAAAAAAAAAGTAAAACCACAGGGCTTTAAAAGATTGTGGTCCAATGCCCTCTGGCATTGGATTATTTTAGGATCTTTTTTCTTATTTTCTCTGCAGCTGCAGCAGCTAGAAACTTGCTTTTTTTCTTTCCTGAAATGAAAACTGAGATTTTCAGATAATAATATGATTTTAGCACTGGGGCTGTAACAAAAACTTCACATCTCACAAACTTTGTAGTAAAATAATGAGAACTGCTCGCAGAGGAATAACCACATGTGAAATGCAGTTTATGACAGCTGTGTGATCTCAGCATCTCTGGGAATTCATTTCCAGTACCTGGATTCCTTTCACCCAATTTGTCATCATCTTAAATTTTGGTGCCAGCTTTGGTAGTTGCTCTCAATGGAAAGAAGTGGTCCTGCCTGTCTCAGAAGAAGGTGAATCCCACCATGGCCTATAGAGGAGCTGTAGGGGACTGGATCACAGCTCCTTCTTTTAGTTCAGATTTAGACTCACATTGCCTGAGGTGGATCTTCCAATAATGCATTAAAATTAGTCCCTGAGAAATGGAAGAGCTGTTAATTTAAAATACTTTTAAAGCCACAGCTACATGAGAGGCAAGGCGGTCTTTGCATCTCTTGAGAGCTTCAGGTGCCAGGGGAATGATGCTTTCCTTGATGGGAAATAGAGACTTAAAAAGGAAAATATTATAAATAGACTGGTAATTATGCATTAATGTTTCCTTTTGATACAGAGGATGTAGTGTGGCAAGAATATGAGTTTAGAAAAAGACAATGAGATTTCCAAAATGTATAGGCTCTACATTTTCATTATGCACTTCGTTCTCTCCTCTCTGTGTATATATATGCAAATATACATAAAAGTACATAAATAAATTTGTAAATATAGATAGATAGATAGATACGTCTTTTTTTCTTTTTGTTAGTGCACAGATCAAGAATTGCTTACTAGCTTTCTCCTAGTAAAATATATTCTTAATCGTTTAAATCCAGAAATAATTGTAGCCAAGGTTTCATTGAAGTATGATTTTTGGCTTGTAAAATTGTGGTGCATTTGGTTCATTACTAAGTATATAACCTGTGTTTGCAATCTCCAGTGTTTCAAAGTTATATTGCATTTGTGATCTCACCATTAACCTACCTATAAATTGAATGATGACAGAAAATGGTATGCAACATGTTATTTAATGTGAAACAGTTGCTCTGTTTTTTGCTGTAATGTACATTAACAACTGTCTCCCCTAGAATTTTTTTTCAGAAGTATCTTTTGAACAAAACCTGTTCTAGGACGCACATTGCTCAGAATTTGAATATATTTGCTACATTAGACTAAAAGAAATAGCTTTCCTTTCCTTTTTCAGTTTAAAAATGTATACAAGCCAAGTGTAACATTGAAGTAGCAGACTTTAAGATCAATTTGTGAGACTGTGTAGGCCTAGCATTCTTTCCTTTGTATGGGAATTGCATTTTGGAGTCCTCTGCAGACAAGATTCCCGCAGGATTTCACCAAGAGTTGTCTCTGAAACAGGAGCTCTTGAGATTGTCTTTGAATACTGCAGCTGCTGCATGGTGTTAAAAGACAACACTGCACTGAACAAATCCAGTTCCCACAACCTTCCTTCATCTGGCAGCCTCTCCAACACTCTCATCATCTGTCCATTCTCTCTCAGGCCCTCTCTAGTTTTCCCGTCTCTTGCACTGAAGAGACAGAAGTGCACATGATTGCTGGTACGGTCTAACATGTACCCAGTAGAGGTGAAAAACTATCCCTCCGTCTGCTGTTTGCACTTTTGCTGATGCAGCTGCAGCTTTGGACGTTTGCTTTACTGCTGCAGCAGTAAACTGCTGGGTGTGTTCAGTGCACTTTGTACTAGGACCCCAAGGCCTTTTCTGCAGTCTGCTCCCAGTCTGTTCCCAGCTTCTACTGCTGGGTGGGGTGGTTTCCACCCAGACACGATATCTTTGTTCTGCAATTCTTGTTGGGCCAAATCTTCCAGCCTATCAAGGTTGCTTTGTTCGGTGGCTCTAACTTCTGACCTTCTACCTCTCCTCCAAGTTCAGTTTCATCCATGAACTTTGTGTGGGTTCATTCAATTCCATCATCCAGATAGTTCTGAAGTTATTAAATAGTATCAGACACATATGGGCCTCCACTAATGGCTGACTACCAGTTTAACCCTGAGCCATTAAATACCTCCTTTTGAGATCAACAGTCTAGCCAGTTCTCCACTCATGTTGTGGTCCCTCTAACCAGAAGAGATCTTACCAGTTTGTCAGCAAGGAAGTTGTGGGAAGCTGTATTAAACACCTTGCTAAAATCAAGAAAAATGAAATCCACAACTCTACTCTCATTTATGTTTCAGCATAGAAAGCAATCAGGTTGATCAAACATGCTCTACCCTTGATAAACATGTGTTGTCTCTTTCCAGTCATCTTCTTGTCCTTCATGTGAACATGAGCACACACAGATATTTTCTTGGCTCAGAGCTAAGACCAGATGAGCCTTTATGGACAACAGCATTGACCTCATTATTAGATAACAAGACATGGATAAATGTATTAGGTTAGCCTTTGATGATAGTTACCTATGGTCAAAAGGCTTTGAGCTTTTCTTTTTAATTCTTGAGTTTAATGAAACAGAATTGTCTTTTCACAAATAGGCAACAAATAAGAGTGAATTTTCTTTCAATACACTGTCTTGAAGATTAAATATCTATGTAATTGCTTACGGTACAACTGAACAGTAAAGTAGGATCTGTAAATCTGTGTAATTCTGATATCCTGCAGCTATCAGGAAATAGCATGGTACAAATGGACAAGCATTTATAGAATAGCTCTGTCATTGTTTCTGAAAATGTCATCTCAACAAAAGCTATCCATTATAGCTAAAATACATTAAACACTAAAACATGTTTAAGAAACATTCTTTAGATAGGGAACATCAATTAGGGGAAAACTTAAAATCCTCTTGTAAGAATGTTAGTTAGCGGATTATAACTAGTCTTGCAATTTGCCTTGTTTAGGAGATGCCTGATGAAGAGAAGTCTGGTGGCAGAGAAGAAGACAAAGAAGTAGACTGCAGCCCCATTCCAATGACAGCGGAGAGAAGACGCAGCCTGTGGTACGCGAGCCACTACACAACTGATGAGAGAAAAGTAAGGCTGGGGCAAGAAAGTTCTCTGCATGAAATGTGTTTCAAACCTTCAGTTAGTTTACCAACATTATTTATAAATTAACAGAAACAGGTTAATATAGGCCTTGAATAAAGAGATACACACGTGATTATGTAAGGCTGTGTGTTAGGGCAGGCAACTTATTTGTGTAAAATCTAGAAAAAAAAAAAAGAAAAAAAAAGAGAGAAACAGTCCAAGGAAGTAAAAGCAGTATGTGGTGTATATTTTCAGCTTCTACATGCAATAACTTTTCGGACATACTTTTAGCATCAGGCTCTTGTCTTTGCCTGAAACAGCTGGAGAATCTGCCAGGGAGCTGCATCCTGATTTAAAATTTTGATCTGCCTGGTAATTGAGGATTAGCACCCTCCTTGGTAAAGAGGACCTGCCAACTTATCTTCCTTGAAACATACTGGGGCCCTTGTTAGATGTCAATGTCAAGGCAAGGAAGATGGTGTAAATGCTGATAGAAATTGTTAGGTTTTAATTCTTGCCAACTGCAATGCAAAATTTAATTTGACTAGTTCCAGTCAAATTTGGCATATGTAAATATTCTGTTGAGTTCCGTTGAGCCCCAAGAAGTCTACCATAGTAGCAATAGCAGTGAATGTGGTAGCAAATGAATGAATTTAATCTACTCTAACATTTTAAAAAATACATATTTCAGTTCATCTCTCCAAGTGGAAATTTTAAGTTTTCAGTTTAGTATCTTCAACAGCTGTTACAGAAAAACTGGAAAAGTCATACTCTGGAAATATTCCTGAAAATTTCCTCTAGACAAAAATTATTCTGGAGTAATCAATACAATGATACAGAAATAGGAATTTGGGACTTTTAACACACCTGAGGATACTATTGGTGCAAGTTTTCTTCTTCTATGAATCATAATTCTTTAGAAAAACTTTTTGCTGGCTTCATTGGTAGATGCTTCTGGAAAGATAAAACTGTTATAGCTCTTGATTATCCTTTAGTGCACTTTTTTAACCACATAAAAATTACTGGTGTTACTTCGCATTCTCATGATCATTCAGCATTTGTCACTCAGCCTTGGATAAAACCAATCATTTGTATTCAATGAAGAATAATTATAAATGATGAAAAAGATATTGCTAATGATTAGAAATATAAGTATCATGTTTTCTAATCATTACTAATGATTAGTAATGATTAATATAAGTAATACAAGCATTTTTAGAAGTAGTTTTATGATTAGCGCAATTCTAATGATCATTTAAAAGTTTAGTTTTTAAGCATTGGATCATTAGAAACAATTAATCAGCATAGTGCCATACTGATTAATTCTGTGAACTAACACCTAAAATTTCAATACAGCATTCTCGGTTTTGATTTAGAATTCACAGGAACGTGTAGTAAAGTCCTGTCAGTGCTTGTTGTATACTAAATATCATTTTATGGGGCACAATGTACAATTCTGCTGGCTTTTTAAGAATTCTTTCTGAATTCCTTAATGCAAAACCTCTGCAAAAGTCAACACATATACATGCCTGTATTCAGAAAGTTAGACGTATTAATGCTTGAGCCATGCTTCTTCTTTAATAATTTGTCCTTGCATTGCTTTTTGCAGCTTCTGTCAATGACCCAAGATGAATACAAGCCATCGGATGTTAGTATACTACTAGTCTTTGTAATTCTTTCAAATGTGTATAAGTACAAATTACACTGATATATACAGTATAAGTTTAGCTGATATTTTGAAAAGCATTTTGCTTAGTCTACCTTATCTTTTATAAATAACTATCTCAAATATAATTATCTTTTGCTTCCTTAATAATTACACTGAGAACACACTTATTACCTGCAAACTTGATCATCTGAAATTACACTACTGTAGCAGTACCAACTGGCAATCATTGCTATTTCATTGGGTTTAAATAAGATACCAAACCGGCTTTCTAATGCAAGCCATCTTAAACCTTGATTTAGCTTCTTTGCTCTACCTTTTCTTTCATTCTTGTTGAAATGTTGAAGCCTTTAAATGCTGAGGTCTTTGTGACTGACAACAGTCTAATTCAGAGTTTAATTTACAAATTGCGGAAAAGGCAGATCTCTCTTTGGATGGACAGTAACTCATCCATCTATCCTGATGGCTGGGAATCCTAGCAAAGCCTGGAAGTATAAAATCTCCCTTCATCCAGCTTGCACAGAGGAATGGAGATGTGGACAAATTTTGGGAACAGCTGTTACCAAATCTAAATGTGCTCTGCAACCTCTGATTGGTATAACTGAACATAACCCAGTGGCTGTTCTCCCGAAATAGAGTTTGAATCAAGGCACAGTTCTTCCGGGCAAAATACACTCCTATGTCACAACCTTAACAGAAGTCGGTCTTCAACATGTATTGCCAACAGCAGCCCATCACGTGTGGATTTCTGCCAATATGGGAGATATTTATGATGGTTGCTGCTGGAGCTCTAATACAAACAAGTACAAGGGCTAAATTTCAATTCACAAAAAGAAGAAATGCAAGGATGCTAAATTAGTACTAATAAGTGGCATAAATGCTGAACAATCAATAACAATAATTACTACAACTGGTTTTACTAACTGTCGCAATTGTAGGTGTCTCTGGTAATAATTTTAAAATGGAAGGTCAGTTATAACCATAATTTTTGTAGCTACTGGAGTTTAATTAGATGTGATCTTTTAAGGTCAGAAAATCTCCATATATTAGATAGTCTTGAGAGGAAGGATGAATTTGAGATTACAGTCTTGAACATTAGCCAGCCTGTTTAGGCAGGAGACTGGATACTTTCCCCATGTGACTGTAAACTGGCAGTTTAACCTGGGAAAGTCAGGATGTCAAAGTTGGAACTTTCTGGGCTATTTGTGCAGAGCTATGTAGTTGCCCTTAGCCTTCTTCACTTGTGGATGTGTAAACTTACTCAATCCACCTTTAAACTGTTTTTTGTTTCCATTTCATGCAAAGAAATGGACTTGCCAAGAGTGTCTCTGCTGAACACAGTGGCTTTTGCTTGTGTGTCCACACTTTTATCATTTTTCAGATTGGCTGTCTGTAAATTGAAGAGCTGCCTAATGCAATGTGATGTTATAGGAATTTGGGAAAAAAATAACCTTTTAAGGGAGATAAGTGCAGAAGTTCAAAGAAGCAGCAGCATTTCACAGTTTGTTAAAGAACTTCACTGAAATCAATTTGCTATTTTTATTGATATTGCATAAAAAGCTCTGCCAAATAATTTTTGAAGCAGTTACATGCTACTTTTGCATGCAACATGACTGTAAAATATCCATTTCTTTGGAAGGAGCCAAAGGCAGTTGCTTGTTAAGCTCCTTTAAGGTTAGGAAACCAACACTAGCAAAGCAGAGAAATGGGGGTTTCCTTCTCATAAGAGCTGCTCTAAATGCGGTGCCTCTCTCCGATGTTCTGGCAGGTTTTGCTGGTAACAGTGAATGGGAACCCTGTTGATTATCACACCATCCACCCCACACTTCCATTAGAAAATGGTCCAGCCAAAGCAGACATGTACTCAACACCACAGTACAAATGGGAACCTTCGGATGACATGTCAGGTAGTGAAAAGAATTGCCTGGGAGTTGTCCTTACTTCTATATTTCATTATTATTCTTTCTCTCAATTCACTGCCTTCCACATTTGTATCATTTTGTTGGCTCTTTGGCCTGCTGAAATTTGAATAATTTCTGTTGCCTTATAATGATGGCTGACCACATGGCAACTTTGCAAGTTGGGCTACAGGCATAAACTATCCAACATACTTTGCCTCTTTGCCTGTCAACACAGTGATTGAAGGCCTTGTGTTGCTTTCCTGTGCTCAAAAGTAATTTTTCTATTGCTGTGGCTATCAGAGTGAATACAAGTCAAGTCACTCCTGGGATATTTAACAGGAGAGAGTGCATATACTACACTTAAATCAGTTTGATTTGCAAGTAAGATTTCTTTTTCTCCTTAGAAAAGGAAGCGGAGGAGGAAGAGGAAGAGGAAGAAGTCACTCAGGAGGAAAAAGAAAATGTTAAATTACATGCTATGGTCTCTGTGTTCCAATTTATCATGAAACAAAGTTACATTTGTGCTCTGATAGCTATGATGGTAAGTAATGGCAACAACAAAAAAAATGTGTTTTCCTGGTATGAATCTGGTCTGTGGATTTTCAGTTAGTGTTTTCATCAGGGTCATAAAATATTGGTATGCCTCATTTTGGTTCCCTTTTACATTATTAATACATAATTCTCAAGCCAGTTGGTGATGTGAAAAATAAATAGGAAAATACACCTATAAATAGAGTTCTGGGTAAAGCATTACGTTTCCAGGACAGGAAACTCTATGTTTTGTTATCTTTTGAATGTCAGAACATCACTTAGTCTCAGTTTTCTATCAACTCGGAAGATTTTGTATGAGCAAGTTTGTCATGCTTGTGCTCCAATCAGAAAGTTACCTGCAAACTTAAAGCATTTCATACTCATCTAGTAAATTTAAATATATAGTTTCTATTGAAATTCAGCATAGTTTCAATATCCATATAGTTTCTGTATCACTTCAAATTGAAGCATGCATGCAGTTTACTCTCTTGAGAAAAAAGACCTATAAATCCCAATTTCCTATGTTGACACAGAAAGATCTCAAGGCAAATACATTTTTGTGTCAAGCAAGATTTTATATTGCTTATTAAATATATTTTTACTTTCATTTATTTTGCTTCTAAGCCCACTACATGCAAATAACTGGAGGTACACTGTAGCTAGTTTTCATCGTGGTGATTAGTTTAGTCCATTTTCCTAATACAGGCTTTGGTTTTACTGTTTTGGAAAGATTTCAACTGTGATGCAATTTACCATAAAGTTTCTTGGCCCAATTTTGCATTAAAAATGGTAAAACAAATTAGTTGGGCTGCTTTTTGTTTGCATAAACTAATATATATATGTGTGTGTGTGTGGGTAGGTGTTTTAGTTTCAAACTTTATTTGCTGTCCTTTAGCAGGAAAAGTTTCTCATTATAAGCTAAATAAAACAAATCTGTGTAGAATTTGGATATGACTTGATGCATTTTGAAATGCACTGGTAAGTGCAATGTCCCTTTTTCTCTCTTTTTCTTTTTCTTTTTCTTTTTCTTTTTCTTTTTCTTTTTCTTTTTCTTTTTCTTTTTCTTTTTCTTTTTCTTTTTCTTTTTTATTTCATTTTTGTTTTCTTTTTTCTTTTCCTTTTCCTTTTCCTTTTTCTTCTTTTTCTTTTTCTTTCCCTTTTTCTTTTCCTTTTTCCCTTTTTCTTTTTTCTTTTTTCCCTTTTTCTTTTTTCTTTTCCTTTTCCTTTTTCCCTTTTTCTTTTTCCTTTTCTTTTTCCTTTTCCTTTTTCCCCTTTTCTTTTCCTTTTTCCCTTTTTCTTTTTCCTTTTCCTTTTCTTTTTCTTTTTTCCTAAGAATGCAAGCTTCTTATGCTTTGCATTTCTATTTAGCTCATTTCCAGGCTTACATCTGTCAATATTAAAGGTGGAGATCTATTTAAAGACCCTTCTTCTAGTAGAATACTGAGACACTACTAGATTTTTCCATGGTGAAATATCCTCGTTTTAAATAACCTTAGCCAAATTCATCTATGAATTCATTTATGGTGTGATCTGATTCCACTTATACCAAATTCCATTTACAGCAAAACATATCTCAGTGAATGTTAATTTCTTATAAGTCATCAAAAGAGTAATATACTATTTTTTTCACATACCCTAAAAGATACCATTTCTAGAGGGGCTGAGCTAACCTGATTAAAATATTCTTAATGTTTTTTACTTTTCTATATAAATTGAAAGAGAAATTAAAATATTCTATTGACAGGTATTCCAGATTTATACCAAAATATAACTGAATTTTGCCCCAAATAATAACAAGATATGAATAATAATAAAAAAATACTTTTCCTTGATTGTGCCATAGATAAATTTTCAGTGGTTTTTTCAAGCTGTACAAAACATTTGATAGTTTTGAGTATAGGAAGTCAACAAACATGATTACTACAGACTGAATGATCCTCACATAGGAGCACACATACCATACTTTTTCATTTTAAATTAAATCCATAGAGCAAGAAAAGTATGGAGTCGGTGTTGTTTTCTAAGTCTGCTGAAGGCCTCAAATGTGAGCAGCGTATTCAATAGCTACTTGCTAGCGTCACTCTGAATTCTTTGCTGCTAGTTTTGCAAAGAGGATTTGTGGGCCCAAAACTTAGTGTGTATTTTCCATCTCGGTTAGTCTGCTCACGTACCTTACCAAGGTGCAATTAAGATACAAAGAAAGATTCATCCTCAGCTCTGGATTTCTTAAGAATCCATTTTCAATGTGTTTTCTCAGTGGTTTGTTGTAGCTTGCCTGATTAATGTAAGTGGGAGCTGGTCTCAATGAAAATGTGTGTTGGATAGAGAAACACAGTGAAGTTTAACTGACAATATGTGTCAATGCTAGTCCTGAGTGAATCTATGAACATTTTTTTTCTTCTTTTCTCTATCCACAAGGCTTGGAGTATCACATATCACAGCTGGTTGACTTTTGTGTTACTGATCTGGTCTTGCACGCTGTGGATGATCCGTGACCGAAGGAAATACGCCATGATCAGTTCACCATTCATGGTTTTCTATGGAAATTTATTGCTAACATTGCAGTATATATGGAGTATTGACCTCAAGAATGATGAGCTTCCTGAAGTATCAGGATTTTTAGAAAGAAAGGAACCTGGGGAATTAGCATCTAAGGTATGTATTATTAACAGCTGAGATTTATTTATGAACATCAAAAAACATATTATTATGAAAAATATGTTGCTCTTGGCATTTTTAAGAATGAATTCTCAGTATTGGACATGCCCATGTTCAGCAACAGTTCTACTGTGAAGGATAAGTAATTTTTAAAATGTTGCCAAATTTGCTTCTGATTTAATATCTAAACAAATTTTTCAAATGCATTTGGGAACTGCTGATAATTCTGCAGAGAATTCTTAGTGGGTGGAAAATTTCTCAGTTATTTGAATCTATAAAATGGAGGTGAAAGTAGATGTGATTTGATATGATGGATTGATTCTTATTCTCTTAAGCCTCTCCTCTTATAACTGAGAATGTGATGTCTCAGCTGCTTGTGAAAACTTTAGCGCTGGTATCACACATGAAAGCTTCTGGCCTTCGAAACCATAAACCCTGCATCTGCGTGGTCAATGGTAAAATACCTGCTGGTTATAGTGAGAGCCAAGCTGCAGCCATATGAAGCTCCAAATTCAAAGTCAGCTCAATGATTGTGGGCAGCTGAATAAACACTGTAGTTTTAGCGACTTTATTTTCTGTGGCACCGCCTTTGCTGTATTTGGTTACCCATGGGATGTCAGGTCTATCTTTGAATATGATGGCAAATGTAACTGTGGTGTCACTGAAATTACTAATACTACTCACTCCCTTATGATCTGGCACAAGCAGCAGTACGTGATTGTAGCTGAATTTGAGTTCTTTGCTCTTACACCTGAAGCAGCAAAAGCTGAAATCCATTTCAGGTCATGGACAAGAGGGTTTGTTGATCTCAGTGCAGGATATTTTTTACCTTTGATGTCTTGAAAGCCATACAAAGTGTGTCGAGTTTGGCAGGCTTGTTTCTGGGGATTGGACTGAGCATAAACAGGAATCTGTTTCCTAGAGCAGCCAAGAGGGTCATCTCAGAGAGTGCATCTGGTTGGCACTGCTCCACTTGAGCTAAGTGTACCACTTCCCTTGTGCCTCCTAATTTCCTTTTTAGGTGATCCTGCAATTGATTTTCCTGGTTGACATTGCCCTCTGGGCAAGTGTTTCTGGATCCTTAATGCATTTGAAAATTAGTGAGCACTGTATTATGTGTTCCATAATGGTAGAGCTAGTTTAGTAAGAGAGCTAGGTCTCAAGGGATTCTGCAAGGTAAAATTTACAGTTTCTCTCAGCAACTTTGTGAATCTCTAAAAAGTTTTAATTGTCTTCATATAGTGTCAATCACTTTGTCATAGTTTCTGATTAGCTGTATCATCAAATGTGCTTTAACTTGATGTCTTTAATGTCTTTAACTGTGTCAAGAAAGGAAAGTGTTTTGTATATATGATGAGACATCCACACCTATAAAACTATTAGGAGACATCTATTGTTTTTTTTTCAGGTTGAATGTAATGCACTCTGTAATTTTGACTGAATACTGTATTTTGCAAGGAGAGAAAGGGCTAAATCAAGATACTGTTATTGTCTCTGCATAGTTTTCCACATGCTGTGAATGTGTCCTGGTCTGTAAAAGAAATAAAATGGATGCTGAGAAAGGTGACCTAAACATATATCTTTAATCTTCAAAAGTTGTCTTAGACCCAGCTGTGACTCTGGAAATGCCAGGATTGGTGAGGCAGAGCTTGTGCTGCAGAACAAATCTGTGCTTTACAATATCAGAGGTTTGTGTAGCAAAAGCTAGAGCTCCAGGAGGTATCTGGAAGAGCTGTGAGAGTTCGCACAGGCTGAGGATCTCCTGTGAAGGCTCAGCCCGAGCCACCATGCCAATGAAAACAGTTGTCACTAGCCTAGGACCATTCCTTTCCCCCATTAAGTACCTGTATGTTAGGTAAAGAAACTAGGGAATTGTTTGCATTACATTATTGACTATGTCATTATATTGTATTGTATTGCATACAAATGACTTGGTTCTTACATGTTTCCTGCTTGAGATTTTATTAGTCTGGTTCGTAAAGTAGTGAAATCATCCTGCACCACAGAAACCGGTGGAAACCTTAAAAAAATAAGTGTAAAATCAAGCACGCGAAAAATAGACATCATGTTATTTTCTTAATCCTGTCCCTCTCAGTATTACAACATGATGAATTTAGCTATTTCTAAAATACAGAAGTGCATTCTTCATCAGAGGGACTAATCTTTTCTAACTTCTCCTCCTGTTACAGAATTAATCATACCTTGAAGCTGTTCCAGGAGTCAAGGGCCATCTCAAATGTCTTCTTCAATGCAAAGCGCACCTCTTTGGCTGCATCTTTCATAACATGACACACAAAGAAATTTTTGATTTTTAATTTAATTGCATTTAAGTTCCTAAAGTACCAAACATATCATATCAGAAGAGCTAGGATTTACCAAACCCTTGCAATGACAAGACAATCACCTAGTTGTGCTTGTTCCTTGCAGGGAAAAGAGAACAAGAAAGAGCAGATGGGGGTTTTACTGATCAAAGCATAAGTGGAAAACTCTTCAACTTTTTAAGAAAGGAAGGATAAATCAAGTAGAACAAGATAGAATAATAGGCAAATATATCTAAGGAAAGATATAGACTGAAAGTTAATACCCCTATGACAAGTGCAAGTAAAATAAAGTTGTTTATAAGGCAGGATATTTCCTAAATCACTTAACATCCACAAATATATACCTTGGCATTGATGCTATCATTGCCATTTTATGATGGACAGAGAAAAGAATGGCATGAAAAGCTGCTGAAAATACATGTTTTAAATAGCAGGATTTGGGATATGCAATTAGTCTGTCTTTTGTTTTTGTTTTGATTTTTGTTTGCAGATTCTTTTCACGATTACTTTCTGGCTACTGCTTAGGCAACACCTCACAGAGCAGAAAGCAGTTCGGCTAAAAGAAGCTACTTTATCTGAGGTCAAAGTTGGGAGTGAAGAAAATGAAGAAAAAGGTAAAGTCACATCAGATTTAGTGGATTTGTCTGTCGTGACAGACTGCTTTTCTTAATGCTGAACGCAATGTGCAAGGTATTTTTTATCAGCTGAGCAAGACACTGCAAAATCCATGTGCAGCTAGTCTCTCAGGTGGTAAAAATAAAACCTTTGAACTTCAAAAAAATCAAATGCAAATGAGAATTTGCCTTACAGTTGAATCACAAAAATACAAGATAAATTGACTTATTTGAAAAATGTAGTGGAACTTTTGAATAAGCAATTTATTCCTGTGTCCCAAACTCAGACTAGCAGATGAATTGTCACAGGAGTTTAACAATAGCAGAAGAAGAGTTTAAACAGGAAAAGCCAATTGCTAAGTTCCTTAGCAAGAGCAAAGAAAGAACCTGGGAAGAGGAGTGGTGAGGGAGGCAAATGAATGGGCAACCCTTTTGGTGGTGAAGTCTCAGTGCGAAAAAATATTACAGCTAAGCACTATGAGCTTGAGAAGGCCTATTATCTCAATACTTGTTCATGTTTGTCCTTGTAGGGACACCAGGCCTGCCCTCCACAAGTCTCACAAGGTTCATAACTATGGAAACAGGTTCTTTTGACAGGGTGATAGTAGTTTGCCCTTTTTTGCCATGGCTGAGGCACAGGAGAGGAAGATGAAAAGCATTGTTTCTTTGAAAATAGCAGTGTTAGTGCAATGTTAGTTTTGAGCTTGTATAGTTTTATGTTAATGTTTTCTCTTGCTTGTGCTTTTTGGAGGAAACCACAGTATTCTCTTAAGGACATTTATCTCTCTAAATACAGGATCAGGGATTTTATTTTGCTGGCAACGGTCGTTTCTTTGTTTTCCAGATTAAAAGGTTTCTTTCCTAGGATTATAGGTATTACCATAGATGTTGTTTTGACCATGATCTGATATACAGCCCTTAGGTTTTAATTTTCCAGAGTAGCTCCCTGGATGTTAGACAAAGCTCAGAGTCATACCTAGTAGAGCCATAGAGAAAGTGCTGTATCGTCCTGAGTACAAGTAGAAGTTCCTATGGCATTGAAATTCTTTTGCTTGCTCTGAAGGCATGTAGATGATTCAGAAATATGCTCTTTTGCTGTGAGCACTGTGTTAAAGTTTCTTGGTTGTGCTCAGACCTTTTACCTTGCACCCATTTCAACTCTTAGGAGAACCCCCAAAATAGATGGAGGCCAAAAGAGACTCTGTGTCTTTACAGGAGAGGAATTGCAAGAGGGAGAAGTGGCAGAAGAAGAGGAGGAGGTGGTGGAGGAAGAGGATGATGATGATGATGATGAACAGGATATTATGAAAGTCCTGGGGAAGCTGGTGATGGCTATGTTCATCAAGTACTGGATTTACGTCTGTGGGGGCATGTTCTTCTTTGTTAGCTTTGAGGGAAGAATTGTCATGTACAAAATCATCTATATGGTACTGTTCCTCTTCTGCGTGGCCCTCTATCAGGTAAGTGAAAACAGTTCACAAACTAAATTTTATTCTTGAATACAACAGTTCATACGTTTAGATTGGCAGTTAGGTGGCTCAAAACAAAATTGTAGTGTATTTGTTCTTTCATTAGATACAACATTCCGGTAATAAGATCACTTGATCAGGTTGATGAGCCTAATTCTCCTTTGGCTTTTGATTATAGTGCAGGCAAGGTGCGTGTAAATTAAATAAATGATGCCTGTAACACATGCCTCCCTTCTGGGACTCCACTCCAAATCACTGTGAGAACCTGTTTGGAAATTCATGGACTTGTACTCATACCATCAGTCTTTGCAATGGCAGGTCCTTGCAGCCTGCACACTATAAAGAGCATGGAGTCCATTGACTCCTGGTGATGAAATTGAGTGGCTGAAGCTGTCCCTGACCTTTACGCCTGTGGCCCTGCCTTGACAGTCTTTGATTTTACTCAAAAGTCAGAGCTTCAGTGCCTATGTACCAAAAATTAAAAGTATTTCAGAGACCTGTGGCATCATTTACTTTAGATTGAAAGAAAAATAGTCTTTGTTTGCTAGTACAGCACTGTCAATACTTTTGTCAGCGACTCCTGCTTGAGCTTGTTTTAACTTCCTCAGTGTGTGATTTTCAGGTGCACTATGAATGGTGGAGAAAGATTTTAAAATACTTTTGGATGTCAGTGGTTGTTTACACAATGTTGGTGCTTATCTTCATCTATACCTACCAGTTTGAGTCATTCCCAGGGTTGTGGAAGAATATGACAGGCCTGGATGAAAACAAGTAAGTGCTTGCTTGCTTGCCTTTTTTTTTTTTTTTGTTCCAGTGGATTTTTGAGTTTAGTATAGTGTAATGCCCTGAGAGGATGCCCTTCCTTCCTGTAATGGAAACAGATCGTGAAACCATCCCCAGGCATAGCCATAAATTTATCAGTGCAAAAATAAAAAGAGGGGAAAGCACGTGGGAAGGACTCAGAGACTCTTCTCTTTCCCTTGTCTGCTGCTAAGGCTTTGGCACCGCTCTTGTTTCCAATATGATGCCAATGCTTTTCTCTGCCTCTAGGACCACAGGGGCAAGGTGCAGAGACGGGGTCAACATAGATCTGCAGGCAGTCTGGAGCCCATGAAAACAGTCCTGCACTCAATCAAATGAGGAGGGCTGAGTTTCTTAACTTTTCCTTAATGTGCTGGGTAGTCCTCAGTGGGACTTCACATGATGGAATACACGCAATATGAGTGGGTCTTCCGTGCGGGACTTCCAGTGAGAGACAACCTCTCTGGCTCCCATAAGGAGATTTTTGGCAGAGTTGATTGGTTTGTCTCCATGCACTTACAGTATCTTTCTGAATTATTGTGTCCAAGTGTAGAATATCTTTTATTATAAGACTTGCATTGTAAGACTTTCTGCTGTGAAAGTATTTAAAGATTTGGAAAGACACACTGTATTTTCCCTTACAAATGATTTGTACTAAGTTCTCATGAAAAGCATAAGGATTTTGGTGTGAAAAGATGACTTACTTGCTTTGTTTTTCAGACTAGAGGATCTTGGTTTAAAACGGTTTTCTGTGGCTGAGCTATTCACCCGCATCTTTATCCCCACCTCCTTCCTATTAGCGTGTATTTTACACCTTCACTACTTCCATGACCGTTTTCTCCAGCTCACTGATTTAAAAGCTGTAACCAGCAAACAGGACAACACTATTTACAGGTAAAGAAACAAAGTAAATAGAGCTATTCCTTGTCTATGTGAAAGCATTGTTTCTGACTGTTTTAATACTCACTTTTCATAAAATGTTGCTTGCCCCTACGACTAGCTGGTTAAAATAAAAAAAGAGGATGAAGGGGGAAAAAAGATCAGCCTCCCTCAGACCCCATTCCTCCACCAAACAAACCACAACCAACATGTATCGCCTCCCTTTCACTGCGTGTTTAAGTTTTTGATTTGGGGGTACGTTTTTGGAGATATCAATGACATTTATGTATTTATCTTATTGACTTTGATCTTTGATAGGAATTAAATGCTTAGCACGTTTGCCTTTTTGTGAATCCTGGCAGTAATATGCTTTTAGTTTGGACCACCTCTGTTTGCAATGTTCATGATGCAAGCCAAATGGAGATTGGGACATCTCTGGAAAATATCACATTACCTTAGACAATGAAGGCTTTATATTATGTTGAACTTCAGAAAATGGAAATAAAGTATATAGTGTCATATTAGTCATATTATACAATGATTTATTTATTCTGAAGAAATCAACTTATGTAGACAATATTTTTTATTATTTGCCAGTACATAGATAAGTGTAACTTAACTGTATTTTTATAAGTGAGGGACCACTGTATTGCATTATGTACATTCCAGCATATTGTGGAATAATGAGAGTTTATCTTAACAAAGAAGTCTGCTCTGTGACTTACTAGTTTTACAAAAAACATTTCAGAAATATTTTAAGCAATCAATCTAGTATGAAGTGTATGAAGTGTCAGGTACGGGTATGCTTGTGTTCCCTGTTCCCAGTGTACATGAATAAGTTCTACTTCTGCAAACTTCCGGTGTCTATGTTTGAATAAGTTGTTAAAAACAAAACAAGGAATTCCTAATAATGTAGCTTTTCTTTTTCTTTTAATTTTTTTAACTGATTGCAAACAAATCAAAAGTAAAAGTATCAGAAGATAATGTTGTAGTATATGGATTTTACTTGTAGTGAGTAAAAATAATTTTTTACCAGGAATAAATATCCATGGGACAGGATACATAGGTTAAAGCAAAGTAACAAATGAAGCGGATTGTGTGATACCGTTTTTTTCCTTATCCGTCTTTTTTTTAGGTCTTCGTGCGGTATCTGATTGTATTGAACTGTAAAATAAGTAGCTAGATGTTTTTAAATCTTAAATGTGTGAACTGTGCCACACTTGTCATTTTGCAATATTTCAAAGTCACAGTTATCATGTATATCATCTGTTCCTCCTTAGAGCTTTTCACAAGCTTGTCCAATTCCCAAATCAAAACAAATTTTCTTGTTTGTACTATCGTAAACACTGCCTGATATATGAAGATCCAGCTGTTTTCTTCCCTCTTCATGCAATAAATAATCTGACAGCAGATAACTAACTTTACGATGCAAAGTTTCAGTGTGAGAACTCAGCTGACAGTTGCACTGATGGTGCATAGAAATCGATAAAATCTAGCACGGCTACTAGTACCAGCTCAACAGAAATGCTAGCAACAGAAATAAGTAGCAGGGACAATTAAAACACAGCTTAAAGACTCATATGTGCAGTAACTATGTGCAATATTTTTACAAAGCTTCATTTGTTCTTTTTACCTTAAAAACTCTTAGCTCTTAGTTTACCCCTCAAAATTGTTTTTATGTTGCCTCTGTTGCTACAGAAAAACTTTAAAAGTAAAGAAAATGAACCTTTTTTTGCAGCTGGCAGACAAAGTCAATCCTTTTATCAGAAAACAACCAGATCTACATGAGAGCTAATCATGAAAGTTATAGTGAAAAGCAGCTGCAGTTCTTCCATCAGTCCATCAACTGTGTGATTATGCTATTATGTCTGTATGAAATTAGAGAGTCTTGTTAAAATCTAAAACTTTTCTGGAAATTAAAATATTGTTTCGTGTGAGCATATGTGTGTTCACATGTGCAAAGAGAGTTTGAGAATGAGTCTCTGCCAGCTACAAAAAGAAGTGGCAGGCCCTGGCATACTGCAACTCTCAGAGTGAGGCATTTCTGACTATTTATGAAGGTGATGATAGAACCAAGGACCTGGGTCAGTTTTGCATTTGCAAGAAGAAAGGAAAATCCTCTGATCAAGCCTTTATAAGGCCATTTCCTTCCTGCATTGTGAACCGTGGTATGGCAGAGATTAGAGCTGTAAGACAGACAAACTATGGTATGATACTTCATTAAAATCAACTTCATGTAAAATAATAGCAAAATATTTTTAAATATGAACAAAATATTCTGGGACTTCTCTGAGATAAAACAGTAGTGACTTCTTACATTTTGGGATCTATAGTAAGTATCTGTAGCTCTAGCTGAAGTTGCACATCAAATGTCTAAGTATTGTATTTATCTGCTTCTAGACTTTTCATTGCATGGTGTGTTAAGCTTTCAGACTTGGTATTTTATGACAATATGCCTCTCTTGTTAGATGGGAAAATACATTCCTTTCTTTTTAATGGTTTCCTTTTCTCTTTCTCTAACTCATTTCCCACTGCCATCTCATGCATTCTTGTGCTTTCATCTCCTACCTCATAGCCATGCCAAAGTCAATGGCCGTGTTTATCTAATAATAAATAGGTGGGTACTTCAATCTTTCCTTTCCTTTAAAAAAATATATATACATTAATTTGTTTGTTACCTCTTAATTGTCTTCAAGCAAAATATGTGATTTCTTCAAAGTACTGTGAAAATAAGCAGGGGAGAGATTGTTGTTCAGGTATTGTAGCCTTCTAAACCTAGTAGCTGGTGAAATATTTAATATATCTCTCCTGCATATTTATATGTTGCGAGTTCATTTCCTTAGTTGGGATTCTCTGACTTTGTCCATGCCTCAGCAAAGGCAAAACTGGTTCTATTTGTAATTGGCTGCAGACAATAGAGTTGTTTGAGGAGGCTCGTTTATCTGTCCTTTGCCTGTGCATGAAAGATGCATGCCTGCACGTGCATCCGCTCACATACACCCCTGTTCTGCTTCCCAAGCACAAGGGAATCTGGGGGTTGGGTCAAAGAAATGTGGAACCAGCATTTCTTTTCAAGAAAAATAGGAGTGCCTCTACAGATGATTTTCTATTCAAACTGTATCTGATACACTGAAACCAGTGCAGGCGAAGGCTGTTAATTCAGAGCCTGAGTGAGGTGTTAATGTTACCTCACTTATCCTTACTATCCAGCTTACCGAAACCTGTATTTTGTTGTCCTCATGGTTTTATAAAGGGATTCTTGCAAGCAGCTACATAAAGGGATTTCTTTCAAGTTATTTGAGTGCAGGAAGTGTGTATTTCTGTTTAATCAGCTCAGAGGGCCGATTAGGCAAAGGTCCTTAGACGCTGCAGTCATTAAAAGGATATTGTTGCTACTGTATATAAACAGAATATCTCAGTTGGATTTTTGTGAATAAAATTTCCTTTAATAAAAGGTTAATTTATACGTCATGTGTTCAGGCTACCTTTAAATATCATCATATATTCTAGGCCAGTTCATAAAAGCTCACCAGAACTAGAAACATTCCTGGTCTGTAGGAAGAAGCGTCAGAGGGTGGGAGCTGAGGGCCAGAGTCAGGGAAGGCCCTCACCTACCAGCAGCTGTGAATGAGAGCCAGCATGTGAGGGTCAGGATGGGGTCTGGAGGCAGTGACAGGGTCCCCACTGTTGAGCTCCCAACATGTCCTAGCTAACGGCAGGGAGCCAGTCCACATGTCAGGCTGAGGGTGGTGGCGGACAGGGCTGGGACAGACACGGCTGTGATGTAGCTCAGGGCTCTGCCAACAACCGCACAGCTCTGCGCGCGCCGCTGGCTTCCTGCATGCTGGGCACTGGGGACAAGCGGGTCAGTATCGTCCTACAGAGCAAGAAGCTCTGAGTGGCAGATGCCTGAGAAATAATTGAGAAACAGTAAGGTTCAAGAAATACATAAACCAATTGCAAAAAAAAAAAACAAAAAAACAAAAACAAAAATTAAAAATTACCAACAGTAAAAGATGCTTCATGATGAAGCCAATAAGCTATTATTAATTAATCTACTCCAGCAAATTATCACTTTTCGGCCTTTTGGCTAAGATCAAGTGCAGTATAGTGTAGTAATTGCAAATAAATGAAAGTAGTAGGGTACCAGCAGGGACTGGTATTTTAGTTCGACTGAAATATTGCTTCAATGCCTACAGCTAGATATGCTAGAATTTTCTTCTTTGTTGATACTACTCTATTTAATTATTTTGAGGACATGTAATGGTCTCAAAACCATTAACTGCTATGCCTTGAAGGCTTGCTGTCTTCATTTTTAATCATATATTTAGCTGTTTCTCTTCATAAGTATCAGAGACATGACCTTTTGTGATATCTCTGATGATAATTTCCCACCAGTATGTGCCTTCTGAGTTTAAGTCACACATTTGACTAGTATCTGTGAAGCTTATATAGGTAAATTGGCTTAGATGTACTACATTTTCTGCGCAGTTTTGAATCCTGATGACTCTGTTGTCTGCTACATGAAATCACGCAGTCTTATAATTGAAAAAAAAATAGGAAAAGTAACCTTAGGAATGTGGAAATAAATGTGGAAGTTTGGGAAGAAAAATATAAATTGACTAACTTCTTAGAAATTAGGCTTTTTTATCTAGCTTTGGATTTTCTGAGCACACAGTCTGGTACTTAAACGTACCATGTCAAAACATGAAACATTAAAAGCATGCTGCATGTAGTAATTTTGATAGCATAATTCAGCATTTAGCGACCTGATCGTACAGATAAGGGCTTGCAAAAGAGAGATTTTTTTTTCTAAGAGGTCCTATTCAAAGAAACTAAGTAAGCACAGGGCTAAGCAGAACACCTAGGACCTACCAATTAGGAAAAGCAGTTTTTCTGCAAACACAGGATGTGATTCTGTCCCTCTTCATCTAGGAGCTTGAATCAGTGATGGAATAGCAGCACAATTCACACCCAGGGTGCAAGCTTCTTGTCCATAAAGTCATCAGTATTTTGAATTAAACTAACAATTAAGAACAGTCTCTTTATAACTATTAGCTAATATATATGTGAAGAGCAACACAGCTGGGAAAAAATAGACATGTAAACTGATGACTTTGATAGTCTGAAAAGTTCTAATAGTTTTAGCAAGGACCAGCTCTAAATTTAAGTTCTAAAATCCTAAGGTGTAGAAAAGAGAGAGAATGAATGATACTGGCAAAGAAAGGTATGATATGATAAAGTGAAATGTGTCTGGATTTTTTCCTTTAGTTTGCTCTCAAACTTATAGTTGGAAGAATACTTACAAATCCCCTGGCTTCCCAGCTGCATCTTTCAATTGGAAGAAGATGAAAATATATTTACAGTATTGCATCAGATACTTTTGATGTTGCTCAATCTGCCTTACTGACAGCATGGGGTAATACTGACCCTGTTCAGCCCCAGTATAAATAAATTGCCCCCTTCCCATCTGTGCTGCAGTTCCCTGGTCCTCTATAGAAGCTCCCTGTGAATGTCACGATGGCATGCTCTTGGCATCAGAAGGATTCTGCAGACGGAGTAGGAGAATGCTTTACTACTTGTGATGTAGCATGACATATTTGTCGTTGACCTTCTTCTGTAACCCCTCTGTTCTCATCTCCCTTTTTCTTTCTGTTCCGATTACTATGAGCAGCCTCAAGAAAAAAATACCAAACCACCAAAATGAGTAAGTCCCCTGTGAAGTCATGAAATGTTTGCTCTTAAACGATGTCATTTCATGCTTCTACATCTTAAACTCTGACCATTTTCTCCAATGGGGAAAATGTCAAGTTTAAGTGTCAATACCACTCATTACTAACTAACCAGTAGTATCTGAGTGATAAGATGTTACTAATACATTCCAACTCAACTTGCAGAGTGTGTTTGCAGAAAAGTATCAGAATCATTAACTTTCCACTTCTAAGACATTTTCCATGAACAAGTTGGGTTTTTTTTCTAATTATACATCTTGAAAAAAGAAAAAAAAAATCGCTATCATGACTATAGTGCTCAATTTGCTGACATGTTACTATTTACCAACAGACTGGTACACCAAGATGGAAGCCTGCCTGATATAACTATGATGAATTTAAGAGCCAGCATTGAGAAGGAAGAGGATAAAATGCTAGAAGAGGCTGGTGAGAAAAGAATGGAAGAGCCAGATGGGGAGGGAGGGAAAGGGAGGGATGAAAAGGAAAAAGAAGAAGACGAGGAAGACAAGGAGAAGGAAGATGATGATGATGACAATGAGTCAGAGGAAGAAGAAACTACAGGTAAGCTCTGAAGACTGCTAGTTTTGCTCTCATTTTTATTTAAAAGTGGCAATGGGTGATTCATCCTTGATCATCTCTGTTCATTTACTTGCACTATTTCCTTCTAATTTTGCACATCTTTGCCAAAACAGCCTATTGAACAGATACATGGCTCTTTGTCAATTATTTAACAGTCTGCAGTTTCTTCCAAGTAGAAATCATACTTTTATCTGTAAGGTGCTCAAAGATTGAGGACAAAAGTAACCAAAACACTCTTTCTTAGGAGGAAAGTCTTTTAGGTGGTACAGGATGGGTTAGTAGGAGGTTTCCACAAATCCTAGGTACTCCTACAGAGTGAAATCTCTTTAAAATAAAGAAAATACACATACATTTTTAATCTCTGACATTGTATGCTTTCAGGACACTTCACTCTAGAAGTTCCAAATGGCTTTGCTTCATTATTCATGTGCACATTAGTGTCATATTTTTCACTTCTGAATGTGTAGTTGATGCCAGATGAACATAAAAATGCCTAAAGGCAGACGTGGGTGAGGCTGATGTTGTCATATTTCATATTCCTAGTGTGAGCTCCTAGCATGAATTGTTTCCATAATTCACTTAGGAAAATAATCCATGAATAAAAACTGGCAAGAAGCACTCAACACGCAAGGAAACTGAACTGTCTGGAAGTAGCCTAACCATGGACTTCTCTACTCATGCCAACATACATAGGACTGTGATGCAGAAATAGGGACAGGGTCATTGTCAAGGCAAAAGACCAACTCAGCTGCGCTTGGGGAGCTGGGCTGAAGCTATTCCTCTTTTCCATCTGGGAAGAGGCATTCATGGTGCTTGGAAATTTCTCTTGGCCATCCCTCTGGCAGTCTGTGAGCAGAGCTTGATGGGTTTAGGGCCAAGGTCAGCTGGTAGTCCTATGTAATGGGAGATGCATGCAGGGAAGAGGGTCTCTTCCCTGGGGCCTTCTCTCTGCACTGCTGTAAGTGAGGCTTGGCAACAGCAGGAGATGCTGCATGGAAATGTGTGATCCATCTTTAGTTGCATATGTATGTATTTATACCAATGGGTTACATTATTAATTACATAATTACCTGGCAAAGAAGCTAAAGTGACTAATATTATTTTAACATGTTTGTGTGTGTAGTTTTTATTATGAAATAATGAGCATTTTTTCAATGAATGCATTGAGGTTGTACTTTATCTCCAGTGATTATAGGGCCTTTTTCTATATATTACTCTAAACATGCAAATAGAGTTTTCTGCTATACTTTCCTTCCCTGACCCACTTAACTGGCACTGTCTAGATGTACCTTACACAATGCAAATTTAAACAAATACTGTGTTGCAATGCAAGTAGGGTGATAGTGAATATCTAGTTCTATACGTACTCACATAAAATATACCCGTTATGCTTATAAAAGCACTCATGTGGGAACTGAGTTCTATTGCTTAATTAATTTGTTAAGCCTATGGAATTTACACCACTTACTGTTTTTATTAAGATTTTCTAAATTCTGCTTAGGAAAAAAAGGACTGAATTAAAAAACCTGGAATGTGATATGTTTTGCTGTTATTCTTAAATGCTTCCCTTTTTGATATTTCCATATTAACTATCAGAATGTTCTCACAGTGTATAAAATCCTTCTTAGTCTCCAAAATGCTTTGAAATATCTAAACAGTATGAAGACTTCATGCCAATATGTATGAGACTTTCTAGCCAGCACTGTTCAGCATACCTATTACCCTATATACTGACAGAAAACAGGCATTTTCTGTTGTCACATTCTTGCTCCTTGGGTTATTTGGGGAAGATGTCTTTTATAGCAAAACACCATATGAGAAAGTCTACCCAGCAGTCGCCAAATTAGTAATCTTAATGCTCTGAGAAAAATAGGCTTTCCTAGACTACAGATTGGCTTAGCTACTTTATATGTCAATCCTGGGATGGCAGAAATTGCACCCTCTGTGTGCCTTGTTTGCAAGGCAACACAGATGATGCTGATAGATTTAGACATGTGCAGTATAGCCATCTAAAGCCGTGGCATAAGAATGACACTCATAGTGTGCATGGATTTTTTCCAAACTGGCTGAAAAGCATTCTAAATAGTGTTTTGTGCTTTCTGAAAATAAGCTGAGTCTGTATCTTCCAAATGTCAAACTGTGGGCTGGTGAGTCTGAGCTCTAGGCTTAGGTTCAGATCCAAAGACACTGGAGGAAAATGGTACCTCAAAAGGCCTCTGTTAGGGAGGAATAAAAGCAAAATTGGCACAGAAAGCTGCCAGGAACATCCTGAAGTGAGGAAACTCTTTGCAGGGTGGGAGACAGAAGTAAAACCACCATAGCTGATTGGGCCTTAACTCCATTTTAGTTAATTCGTCTTAGTTAACCACTAAGCCATGGCTTTGGCTTCCTTCAGGACTTATTTTAAAGCTCAAAGAGCAGAAGTAGGAGGCTTGTTGTTGCCTGTTGAAGCATTCCTTTTTTTTACAGAAACCTGTTTTTCTCCTTCCTATGCTTGGCCATCTCTGCAGACTTAAAGAACAAGTGGCATCTGGTGATTGATCGCCTCACAGTGCTGTTTTTGAAATTCCTGGAGTATTTTCATAAGATGCAAGTTTTTGTGTGGTGGCTTTTGGAGTTGCACATCATCAAAATTGTTTCCTCTTACATCATCTGGGTCACAGTGAAAGAGGCAAGTAAACATCCACTGACAAAACCTTGCCTGTGGTGGAGGCTTGTCAGCATCAGGGCCCCAAGCGTGGGGAGAAATCTGCTTCTTCATATCAGACCTTACTGAATTTGTGGGATCCAGTGGGACTTGTCAGCATCTGGGGACCTGTTTAAGTTAAGGATGAAGGCCAGTTCCACAGACATACGAATCCATGCCATCTCTAGACTGGCTTGTGGTCCCTGGTACTTCACATGCTATTGTTTGCAGGGTGGGTATGTAATTTTGTGGATCTAATAGGATTAACATTATCTTGGAGATAATGTTCATCCTAAACTAACTATTAAGTTTTCCCTTCTTCACTGACAACTTTGTGTCTGTATTATTGTGATTATTGTTGTCTTTTTATTTCCGTCCCTCTCCACCCCCAGCATTTTTCTCAGTTTCTTTATGTCCCTTTGTGATTTATTTGAGTGATTACGGAAGAGGTCAGACTTTCTCAGTTCTCTTGCTACTCCATATAATTTCTCTCCATCCTTTTTTTGTGTTTTCAGGTGTCTCTGTTTAACTTTGTGTTTTTAATTGCCTGGGCTCTTGCTTTGCCATATGCTCAGTTTCGCCCATTGGCATCCAGTATCTGCACTGTTTGGACATGTGTGATTATTGTCTGCAAAATGTTGTACCAGCTTACGTCTATTGATCCCAGCACTTTTTCCAGTAACTGTACATTGGTGAGTACAAGTACATGTTAAAAGGGTTTGACTGCTGCCTTCTTCAATAAAGAAGAACAAAGGAAGCATATCAAGTATTTACACCTGGTGTGTTTATTTTTGCTGACTATCATTGCCACCTTAAGCAGCTTCAAAGAGATGTTTTACAAACCATGGCATTTTCTTTTTAGCCTGGAGAGAACGAAACTGCAGTCAATTTAGAAGAACTGAAAACTTCAGTCCTCTACAGTGGGCCAGTTGATCCTGCAGAGTGGGTTGGACTGAGGAAATCTTACCCCTTGCTTGTATACTTAAGGGTAACTTCTTTAATTATATGTATTGAGATATTTTATTTGTGATGAAATAAGCAATGCCTTTGAAATGTATCATCTGTCATACAAAATATTTGATGTAAGCCATTGATAATAGGCTCCAGGCGTGTTTCAGGAGGTCCCAGGTATCAAATGAGATAGATAAACTGCATATAGAAATATGGCTTTCTGATTCTTCATGTGTTAGAAGTACTCTAAGAATGTCATATTTAAGAGCTGTAATTAATAAAGAGGTACAGAGCTTTCAGATACCAAAGGACTGAAGGGTCTAATTGGAACAATTGCCTTGAATGACAGTATCTGCTCTAAGTAGGCTTTTTTTTTTTTTTATGTGCTTAGTTCTTATCTACAATGTAGAAAATGGAATGAGGTAAGCAAATCATTCAGAGGCAAATAATTCAAATAATTCATCACTTGTGATGTATTTTTTTCTTTTTGTTTTGTTTAATGCTCGTGAACAATACTTTATCATTCCTGTCTTGATTAAAAAATCCTATTTAAAGTAAAAGCTTTTTAGCTCCCAAAGAAAATCTTGCATGATGGAGGGTGAAGTTACCTAGTGGTATCTGCCTTGATGATAGTTCTTTGCAGTTATAAATAGATAATATTTTGGCATTAGAAATTATTCTAGATTTATTTTATTTGGCTTAATAGCAAAGAAAATGTCCACTCAATCTAGAAGAACTGGTCCTATGATAGAACTGAAGTCCCCAGGCTTCTCTTTTGTCCCTTTAAAAACAGGCACTCAAAATGTCTGCACTGTTGAAGTGAAGAAGCTACCCATGATAGATTCTGTAACTCGCTCCCCAGCATGACTAGAGAGTCCAAGGACAACAAACAAAAACAGCTTGTGAAAAGAAAGCAAAGCAAGCAAGCAACCATCCAAAAAGAATAGATAAACCTGTCTCAGGAGTTTTTTGTCTGAAATATTTCTAGAGATCTAGAATTGACACTTCTGCTTCACCTGTGGATTCCTTGAGGAAAATTCTCTGGTCTGTCCTTTTAACCAACTTTTGGAGTTGGTTACCACTTCTTTGCCATGGAGCAAAAGGCAGGTCCCCCTAGAGACCTCATCACAGAGGGGTTCAAAACTGCATCCTCATCAACCTGTTGTTGGGACAGAAAGAGTATTCTCTAGACAAGACTGATAGTTAAGCTAATAATTGTTATTTAAAAGGATATCCAGGATATATCAAAAGTGCTCGCAGTTTTAGGGAGCTAGTGTGTGCCAGAAAGCCCCTGCAATTGATGTCTGGCTGCTTTGTGGATGCTTGTAGCCTGGTATGCATACAAAGCAAAGCATGAATCGTAGAATGCTTAAGGTTGGAAGGGACCTCTAGAGGTCATCTAGTCCTACGCCCCTGCACACGCAGGGTCACCTAGAGCATGTGGCACAGGGTGGCATCCAGGCGGGTTTTGAAGATCTCCAGAGAAGGAGACTCCACAACCTCTCTGGGCAGCCTGTTCCAGTGCTCTGTCACCCTCACTGTTAATAAATTTTTCCTTAAGTTCCTGTGGAAATTTTGATGCTTTAGTTTCTGTCTGTTTCCTCTAGGTCTATCAATGGCCACCACTGAAAAGAGGCCAGCACCATCCTCCTCACTCCCTCCCTTGAGGTACTTTAGACACTGATTAGATCCCCTCTCAGCCTTCTCTTCTCCAGGCTGAACAGGCCCAGCTCCCTCAGCCTCTCCTCATAGGACAGATGTTCCAGGCCCCTGATCATCCTTGTGGCCCTGCGCTGGACTCTCTCCAGCAGCTCCACATCCCTCTTGTACTGTGGAGCCCAGAACTGGACACAATGCTCCAGATGTGGCCTCACCAGGGCTGAGTAGAGGGGCAGGATCACCTCCCTTGACCTGCTGGAGACGCTCTTCTTAATGCACCCCAGGATCCCATTGGGCGCCTTGGCCATGAGGGCACACTGCTGCCTCATGGTCAGCTTGTCGTCCACCATGACACCCAGATCCTTCTCTGCAGAGTTGCCCTCCAGAAGGTCAGTCCCCAGCCTGTACTGGTGTCTGGGGTTATTCCTCCCCAGGTGCAGGACCTTGCACTTGGCCTTGTTGAATTTCATGAGTTTTCTCACCGCCCAGTTGTCCAGTCTGTCCAGGTCCCTCTGGATGGCAGCACAGTATGATATCTTCAGAAAAGCCATGAAACTTAAGAGAGCACAGAAGTTAATGAAAATTCAGGTTAATGAATTCTCAATTCCCAGTCTTTCCACATCTTGTTTTTTTTTTTTTTTTGCGGTATTAGTACATTTCATCAAAATCTCAGAAGTGGTAGGAACCACACTTTGTTTCAGTGTTAGTCGATGTAAGTAAGACCCAATGCATCTTGGAATACAGAAACTTTTGGTGGTAACTGAAGTGTTTGAGTATTTATTGGTTTATGCTTGTCAGAAAGTTGTATAGTGTCTTGTGGTTTTGATTTCAGCCGGAATTCTGGTTGTATCTCCCATAGAATAACTTACTGATGCTGGCTATTCTGGCCTTTGAAGTTACAATTTACCGTCATCAAGAGTACTACAGATGTCGAAATAATCTTACTGCACCTGTTACTAGAACCATTTTCCATGATATTACAAGAGCACATCTGGATGATGGACTGGTAAACTGCATCAAGTATTTCATAAACTACTTCTTCTATAAGTTTGGTTTGGAGGTAAGTCACAATACACTAATTTTATTTAAAGGAAAAAAAAAAGAAAAAAAGAAAAATTTGCTTCATCTATTTTCTGACCTCCTTTGTGTATTAACAGACACATTAAGTGTACTTTCAAAAATGTGGGAATGGTGTTTTTTCCCACATTTCAAAGGATGTCTTCAGAAAGCATGTGTTAAACTCCTAGATTAATACAATCCAAAGCTAAACATAATGATGTTGTTTATCCCTGCGTGCAGGCAGAATTAAACATCACTACTTCCTGTCAACAATAAACAGTAAACGGCTCACAGACATTATGAGATTTAGGAACGAGTCAAAATTAAAATTAATCCGTAAGTTATTTCCTGCAGGAAAAAAATTAACCTCATCCTAGTCTGTTAGAGGAGGGAGAAGAGCAAATGGACAATGAAGTCCATTGGATAAGTTATTTACTATGAAATATGCACTAAGTTTGAAAACATGCTTCGTGGTACTAGGTGGAGGAACTACTTTAAGTGGAACCATAGAACAGAAATGCGCTGGGATAAAGAGCTTTAAGATAAATGGAGAACTAAATCTACCTTACAGCAATTGACTCAGTCTGTCTATAGCCAATGGAAGTTATATTGTCTGAATCCTTTTTCTTTTCATCTGTTTCCACATGAGGATACGCTTTAGTTGTTATTCTTGATGGTTTCTTTTCTTCTTCACATCTGTAAGTGCTATCAAAATATATAGCAGTGTAATATGTGCCTTGCTTGGCAACAATTAAGTATTTCACATACAGGCTACTGTAACAATGCTTTCTCATTTTGTATCTTTAGGAATCACATAATGGAAACTTGCTGTATTCAGACAGTCAGCACTGATAGAAAAGCATCTAAAATCTGGGTTGCTGGAGTGGGGATAGGGAGTTTGCTAATGGAGCAATACAAACTGTTTTAGTGCGCTGATTTGCAGAAAGCTGGTTTGCATTCAGCCCCAGCATGTCTCCAAGGATTCTGTCATTATCCAGAATAGTTTATCAATACTGGCTGATCAATAGCAGTACTGTATTGACTATTGCTCATTTTTCTTTATCTCTTCTTCAGACCTGTTTTCTTCTGTCCGTTAATGTAATTGGTCAGCGAATGGATTTCTATGCTATGATTCATGCCTTTTGGTTGATTGCTGTATTGTATCGACGCAGAAGAAAAGCTATTGCAGAGATCTGGCCAAAGTATTGCTGTTTTCTGGCATGCATCATTATGTTCCAGTACTTCCTTTGTATTGGCATTCCACCTGCTCCTTGTAAAGGTAAGGACACTTTCCTTTTATAGATTTGCTGCTTGCTTTTACAGAAAAGTGCTGTAAAACTGATAAGTATTCAGGAGAGAGGAGTGAAGTAATTGTTATAAACTACTGATTGCATTTTTGCGTGCTTCCCTCATATAGATTATCCATGGAGAAATGGTAATGCCAACTTCAACTCCAACATCATAAAGTGGTTATATTTTCCAGACTTCATTGTGAAACCAAATCCTGTCTTTCTTGTCTGTAAGTATTTTAGCATAGTTGTGAAGTGTTTATGTGTGTTTTGCTTAATACATCTGTACTCTGTCAATTGAAGCCAGCCTTTTATTTACTCTTGAGGAACAAGTTACATATTCTGTGGGACACTGAATACTAAGTGAGGTTGAGCCTATAGTGAAAAATATCAAAAAATTAGTAAGTTCTGCATCTGTTTTTAAATTTGCTATCTCATTTTAATGAAGCAGTATCAGAAAATATGAATTTCTTTCCCTTATTTAATTTCTTTCACAATAAAAAATAGAAAAAGATGAAAGGTAAGAATTTAAATGCAATAATAAGTGTCAGACTGATGTCAACTGCAGTGAAATTAATACAGCCTTATGGATTCAAAAGTGTGGGAAACACTCAGGTAACTACATTGTAGCATGTCATCACCACTCCCTACACTTAGATTTTTCATTCAAACTCTTTATTCTCCTAGATGATTTTATGTTGCTGCTGTGTGCATCCTTGCAAAGGCAAACATTTGAAGATGAGAATAAAGCTGCAGTACGAATCATGGCTGGAGACAATGTGGAAATCTGCATGAATCTTGAGGCATCATCATTTAGCCAGCACAATCCAGTTCCTGACTTCATCCACTGTCGGTAAAGCTGAACCTTAAAGACTTGGAAAAGTTCTCTAGTGTAAAAGTAACTCTCACAGCTTCCAATTGTACTGATGTTATTTATATATGTGTTCCTATCTCATAACATACTTTTTACTGCTGTATGAGACCAAAGATAGATGGTTTTGAGATAATTAGCTTCCGCCTTAGAAAAAAAATGGCAGATGGGAACAACCTAGAGAGTGTTTCTAACATTGTCTGCTCTAAGTGCTGCCATCTAAGTGATGCTGATGGTCTAAGTGGTGTCATCGCCAAGGGGATGCTCAGTGAGGAATTTGCCTGAAGGTGTGTATTCCCTCCACAAATATCCTTGTCAAGTAGCTTCTGTGGTGGACTTCACTCCCTTGGCTTCCTCCAGAACACACACTTGTGAGAAAGAACCTGGGGTAGTCTGAACTTGCCCATCTGGTTATTTAATTCCACAAAAGTGGTCAGTTATGTCCTGGTGAGTAAATGAGATTCTCTATGAGAATGACTTTTCTGCTATTCCATCTAGAGCTAAGAAACTTGAAAGAATCTTGAAAGGACAACTGGCTTGTCTGAACATTATACACAAATTTAAGAAGTTCAGTAACATGTAAGGGGGGCAGAGCCTGAGACAGTCTGCTCCAGCCGGTCTTCGAACACTGAAGCCATAGCTCTGTGATCATATTTAATCAGGGACAGATTCTAACTCATTCTGTGCCTAATATTAGTTTAAGGTCTCCTCAAAAGTATACTGCAGTGTTATGAGACTTACCAGGAAGATTTGTTAGCTACTGCGTTTTGCTCAGCTAAATGTGTGTCTTGAAAACTAATGCATGTTAACAACAGAAGTCTGAGTATGAAAAGTACATCAAATTGGAAAATCTTATTTTCTGCTTCAAATTTTGCTGGTATTTTTTTTTAACTAGACAAGTGTTGTCATCAAAATCCCATCTTAAAATCTTGTGCTGATCCTTCTGTTTCGGTTAGACATGGTGGCAAAGTATATCTTAAAATTGCTTTAAAGCGGATTTCACTGAAACATGTTCAGTTGACTCACTTGTCCAAAGATTTATAATCAATCCGGGTTGCAGGGTGCAATATTCCAATCTACTTAGTGGGCAGGGTGCTCCTGTCCACTAATCTAAGCAGAAAGAAATAAGTCATAACCTCTCTTCAAAATACTCCATCAAGTGGGGATGCTTTCCAAGAGGCCTCTGCCAAATAGAGCTTAGCTGAGAGGAAAAAGTAGGGGTGTTGGCTGAGTTTTTCTTGTTGCCACTGCTGTGGTATCCATGTTAGCAAAGAACTAATACATCAGTTGCACCAGGCACTCTGAAATGCTTGCTCACTGGGAAAGATCATCGCTGGTGATGTGGCTGCTGGCAGAAAGAAGGGAACTCATTTTCCTATCCTAGTCCAGAAAAAAAATCCCTGTGAAAAAAAAATCACTAGTGATGAGGCTATATTTGACAGCTATCTTCAGGAGGAAAAAAAGAAGCAAGAAAATCACTGCTTTCTAAGTAGTCTTTTTCGGCATCTTTTCAAAGTTCCTTGGAATCTGATAGGTATTTCTAGTCATCTGTAGAAGATATACCCAAATGGCCCAGCATGAAAAGCTTGAAACACAAAGGATGTCCTTTGAAGATTTTGGATGAGAATCAGAGTCAGGTTTATAACGGAAAGCAAAGCCCAAGCTGAACTGGCCTTCTGCCTCTCCACAATCCTTTGGTTTAAATTCTGTCTTTTGATTCACATGCATGGTATGCGTCAGCTTGAAGTCATTGGAGGCTTCATATGCATTCAAACATAGTACTTGGCAGGTATAAGAACACAGACCAAGGTATAGATGATTAGAAGTATGCAGCCATTTGACTGGGAATTTAGAGTTTGTGTTTAGGCACTAGCAATATTGCTAGTGGAGGATACAATTTAAAAAAAAAAAGAAAAAAAAAGGCAGGAAATCAATTCCATTGGTAATGGTCAATTGAACAAATAAGCTTTGATAATTTTGTTTTTGTTCCAACCAAATCGGTGTGACTGTTTCAAGGGATAATTTTATGCTGTGTGAATGAGAAAGAGAATGAAAAGAATAAGGCAGAAAAGGAAACAGAGCAGAGGCATTTTTATTTTTGCGTGAAAAATTCCATCAAAAGAACAGAAAATTCATTAATTTCGGAAACAGAAATGCTTGTTCGTGGTGTCCTTTCTTTTAGATATTATGGCAGGTAATATGTAACTCTTTTCCTTGTTTGAAGTGTCAGCTTCCTGAAATTCTAATGAGAGCATACTTCCAGAATGTGTAAATAGGTATAAACACACCTGCCATAAATGTGAATCTCTTGGCAGATTTTGTCTTCAAGCCCTTCTGTGTCCTCTTCAATACTTTCATTGCAATGTAGATTTTCCCAGATTTTAACTCATGTCATTTTTGAGATACTGTACTGCCCACATGAAGTCTTAAATGTCTAATTTGCTTCAAAGAAGCACCAGAGAGCGGCTGGATAGTCTCTTAAGGTGATTTCCAATCTTTTATTGGGAGTTATAAATCTTTCAGGAGAATGATTCTCAAGCCCTGGAGAATCTACAGAAGGTGTATCTCTGGAGAAAGTCTGGCATCCATTTGAGACAATTTGGAACTGAAAGGCCTTTGTCTATAAATATTTCTTGCACATTGCATCAAAAGTTGAGGAATAGTCTAAATATTTCTTTACATGGACAGCAACCTGGTTCAAGGCTTAGCCAAGCAGGTGAAATGTAAAATGGCATTTATCCAAAAGTCAGTCAGAAAGAACCAAACAAATGAATGAAGATAACTTCATTATGAATAAATTGCAAAGTCTCAAAGTATTTATTCCTTAGTGTTTGTGTGTTTTCTGAGATTGTGCATGTATTCAATGCGACATAAAGCAAGTGACAGCAGTGAACTCAAGCACTCTTCTGATGCGTCTCCTCCCTTGAATAAGATGCTCCACAGTCCAGTCACTGTTGCAGTAAAAACCTTTTTATTACAATATAAACAGTGGCAAAAAAAGAACATGTCTCCAAATTTATTGTTTTCCTGGAGAAATACATAAGATCAGCAATGACATATGCAGTCTAAGGAAAGGATTTGTCTTGCCTTTCCAGCCTCAGATTTCTCAGGGGATATGTGCTTGACCCCAAGGGAGAACATAAGTGAAGAATTTCAAATAAAAATAAAGTTTAAGAATAGAAGTAGGAGCTTTTGTACAGGATTTAAAGTGATTTCATTGAGGATAATCTTTTCTCACAGACAATTTCTAATGCTGAAAAATTCTTATTTCAGTTCCCAAGCAGCTTTCAGATGTTCTCTAGACTTCGATAGGGAAGCAATTTGGGATCCCAATTAACCGTGTCTTAAGAGCAGAAATATTACTAACAGCATATCAATGAAATGTTCCCTTTAAAGTCTGCGTCTGGTTATGCAATGATGGTTACCCACTCACGAGCAAAGAAAATCAGATGGCAGAGAAAGCAAGGAAATGGAGAGAGAGAACAACAGCTCTGTCAATGTAGAGAAGCCCTGAGCTACTACTAGTCAGAGTGATATTGTCAACACTGTGTCAACAGAAAGCTTACTTCTTCCGTAAAACCTCAGTTCAGGTCTATTTTTGGCTTTTCTCAAAAAATGCTGCAATTGTAAGAATATTGCAATTGTAAGAACAGTGCCAGAAAGCTGCTCTCTTCCTAACCATCCCACACATCATTAATTACTATTAATGAAATACCAAATATTGTGGTAAGGTTTTTTTCTTTTTTTCAGAAATAATGAGAACATCATTTCTAGTGCATATTAAGCTACTGAAGATCTGTTCAATAGACTAATTGTTACTTTTATGCTGCTCATAACATCTCTGAAATCATGAAAGTTTTAGATTGCACAGGCAGTCATCCATAAATTTCTTTAATGTTTGTGGGAAATAATCATAAAGATGCTTTCTCATTGCTTTTCATTAAAAATCTCTGTGGTTTGCTTCGGCAAGCAAACTGTATAATACAGGCACATCAGTGTAGGTCTGTAAATATACACTCCTAGAAAGTTTGAAGCCTGAAAGCTCCGGTTGGCTTCAGAAAGCAAGCAGTGTTATACAGGCGCATAAGTGTAGGCCTGTAAATATATACTCCTAGAAAGTTCGAAGCCTGAGAACATCAAGCAGCAAGAGCCCTTTTATGTGGCTTCATACAGTGCATTTAGTTCATTTAGTCTTTATATCATTCAGCTTCAGTATAATCAGTGCTGTCTCCCTTCCTGGTTTCCTGACAAATCTAGTTTCACAGCCTATGGGAACAGACCCTGGACACAGTGCATCTGGAATCAAAACACAAAACTGAGGGAAACTGAGAATTAGTTGGTTTTGCAGTGTTTAGCTATACCCAGCATTCTATATTGCTTTTGGCAGATATTCCTGTTTGAAAGCTCACTGAGTCAATATTAGGTCAAGATTTCAGATTCAAGAATCTGAAGATACCAAGTTGGTTCTTACTGTTTCCCATTGTGGGTCAGGCAGATTTCAGTTAGTTCTGTCTTGCAGCTTCCTGGCAAATGTTTCAGTAAATTGTAAGACATTTACATTCTGTAGAAACCTTTTACCCCTCAAAACTTTCACAGTTGATCTCCATTGGAGAAAGATGTTATTAACAGCCATCTTTGAAAGCTGGTCTTTTAACCAGACTGAATTCCCTAGAAGTTATCGATAAACACAGCATTGTTCGCAGTAGATTGCTTTTGAAGATAGATTTGCTATAGCAGTAACGAGACTTCTTAAAAGGTGATCTCAGATAGCTTTTAACTTGCATGTGTAATGCTGCCAGCTAGGATCACGCTATCATGAAGTTTGTTGAGAATATATTTTTCCCCTTTGTATGACACAGAGCTTGATTATAAAGTGCTCAGACCAGGACACAGCGAGCATTAACCAACTAGAACTGAGTATTTGAGCCTGGTAGCCTCACTGACCTTAGTGCTAATCTTAAGCAGGTGCCTAAATGCTAAAGAGGGACTAGAACATGAAACGGGGTGTAGGTTCAAAGAGCAGCCAGTCACACTGATGGAGGAAAGGAGGCATTGTACTCCAAAACTGGTCACTTTTTCTCCTTTTGCTTCCAGGTCCTACTTAGATATGTATAAGGTGATAATATTTAGTTACCTCTTCTGGGTTGTGCTTACGATAATCTTCATCACGGGAACCACAAGGATCAGTATATTCTGTATGGGCTATTTGGTGGCCTGCTTCTATTTCCTTCTCTTTGGTGGAGACCTGTTGCTGAAGCCCATCAGGAGCATCCTGCGTTACTGGGACTGGCTGATTGCGTACAATGTCTTTGTGATCACGATGAAGAACATTCTCTCCGTAAGTCACTGCTGCTTTTCCTCTGCTCTAAGCGCTTTTATGGTTTCATGGCAGGAGTGTGCAGCTCTCTGAGTGGTCATTAAAAATCCTTTTCAGGACCACAACCTTCTGCTAGTACAAAGCAAGCTCCAGTTAGATCAGAAACTGCAAGTGCATATCCAGAAAACACCTATGCATACATGTTATAGGAAAGTGTGTACCACTGTATTCAGTCCAGCTCCATGACAGCTCATAAGCTATTTTAAAAAGGCTGGATTCAGAGCGGGGCTAGCTAAATATCTCCTTAGAAGCCCAAGAAAATCTCAGTTGAATGAGAAATGAGTGTGAATTAAAAACTTAGTTATACCATGGATAAAGAGTACACATTTAATTAAACCTTTTCTTTAAAATCAGAATTTTAAAGCCTATTAGCATAGTTTTTGTATGCATAGTTTTTGTATGATATATGTTACAGTTAGTGAAATCAACTGAAGAACTGCAAACTGCATCCCAGCTTCCTTTAAAGCTTGTGTAAGTTTTAGATGAATTCAATCTTATTCTATAATTATATATTAATAATTAACTCTTAATTATTTCTGCAAAATATTAAGGGTTTTCTTATATTAATGAGCTGCTTAGAGCAGATTCTTGTGGTGGCACTGATAGGTGATTGAGACAAGCCAGTAATTTAAAACTTTATGAAAGATAAATTTGTATTTATTCTTGGCAATCACTTTTTACCTTTGAACATTTTTACTGCTGGACTGAAAAGAGCAGGCATTTTTCTTTTTACATTTATACAAGTCACTGTACTGAAATAAAATTGATTTATGGGTGGTTTGAATTTGTGAGTGTTCTAAATACTTACATATGTGCCTCGTTTTATGCTTGGGAATTCAGTGGGGCTACGCGTGTGTTAAGTTAAGCTTGTCCATTTATATTTGCAAGATTAAGTCAGTGATTTATAAAAATTGCCTAGCTGCCACATTGCATCATATGCCAGATGTATTACTTTCCCTGCAAAATCACAAACACAAAGCTACCTACCTGATATCTTACCAATAAGGGAAAAAGGAGCAAGATCTTGCTATTTGAAAGTGATATGTCACAGATAAAGACACCTATTATTTTAATCTGTTTTATTAATCAAATATAATCAGGCAGTGGGAGTTACAATATTTTTATATAATAAAGAGTTATAATACTATTCCTGTCTTTACTTCTGCTTTCTCTTGTTATATGAAACTATTCTTTTACTCTCCAGATAGGAGCATGTGGTTACATTGAATCATTGATTAAGAATAGTTGCTGGTTGATTCAGGCATTTAGCCTGGCCTGTACAGTTAAAGGTTACCGTATTCGTAAGTATAACTCATTTTTCTACATAATTTTCTGTAAGCAGAGAATTCCTTCAAAATCTTCTGCCATATGCATACTGTGCCCTCTCCTGATATGTTACTTTGAAAATAATATTATACTTGCAAGTTCAGCTAATGAGTATGATTGAATATTGAAAATGTTTAGCAGTAAATAAAAGTATTTTTAGCAGGAATAGTGGATGTCAGCAATTTGTTTCTGGTTATACACACTGGTGTATAAAGTAATGATAGGGAAGGAGTGGATAATGTGTGTGGATGGAGGTGAGAGATGGAAGAATCCCATCCCCCGGAGGGAAGAAAGACCCTTCACCTTTCAGTGAGCTCTCAGTCTGGCATCACTCTGTCCTGCCATCCTGTGTTGATAATTAGAAAACACTTGAGCTGGAGGGAAGAGAGGGAAGGATTTTTTTTTTTTACTGAATTTGAAGTGGAAGTGACTCATCCTAGCGAGTCTGAAGCCAAGTTCTGAATTCCTGTTTCTAAGGTCTTTGTGTCTGATACTTTTAGAAAAGTGGGGACTAGAGGAAAATAAAGGAAATGCAAAGGTGCAGAACTGGCAGATAAATGATGCCCAGTGCTCAGTGCTTCTTCTGTTATCCAAAACCTCTGTAGGACCAACAGAGACTTGGCCAGGGGTTTCAGACATCCCAGAGGACAGGGCAGCAGGCTTGGAAGCTCTTGGAGCTCCCAGACCTTTTAGAGCGTCTCCCTTGACTATAAAGCCAGCCTTGAGCCAATGTCTGCCCCTTGGGTCCTTCTGCTATAGAACAGCATAGGAAATCTGTTTTATAGACTAGCTCCACAAAGCCCCGCTTTAAATTTCTATTATTCCCAAGCGAAATGTCTTTTAGAGAATAAATAAATAAACAGCCAAAGCCAAAATGTTTTATAGGAGAGCTAGGAGGAATGGGATTTCCTCTTTGCCTCACTCCTCCTACCCCAAAGGAAGGATTTTTGTGGTTTCAAATATTGTTTTCTCTTCTGCTTTGGAAAGAAACTTTTGAAGATTCTTTTGAACTGAGATGTGGAAAGGAAAAAAAAGCATATTAGGTAGTAACAGTCAATTGAAAATTTTTATTTTGACAAATTTAAAGCTTCCTTCTCATGTTGTTGTTAAATAGAGAGAAAAAGTCACTTTGAAATGAAAAACTGAAACACAATTCCAAAAAAAAAAAAGCTGAAATTAAGTGTTTCAGGCTAACTAAAAATGCTTTGTTCATGATCTTTGTTTTCTACTACTCCTTAGAAGAGGGGAAGATTGTTTACAAAATGATTCACTTCCGGTGAATTGTCAGTTTTCATAAGAAATCCCATTGTTGGAAGCTTCCCAAATTGCAGCAAAAGAAAGTATAGCACAAATCAAATGTACATCAGTTGTCTTAAGAAAGAATAAAATTAAAAGACTTCATTAAAAGCTTTAAAGGCTAAGTTTATTTACTTGATTAAACATCAAAGGAATATTTAATACAACAGTCCTTATGCTGATATTTTGGGTTTTTTTTTCCAGCAAGTGGCAATCTAGACTGTAAACTGCCTAGTGGCGAAGCAGGAATCATCTGGGACAGTATATGTTTTGCTTTCCTGTTGCTACAAAGAAGAGTTTTCATGAGCTACTACTTTCTTCATGTGGTTGCTGACATAAAAGCTTCACAGATCCTGGCATCAAGGTAACATTCAGTTGTAAAAAAACATAAATTACATGTCTCAAATCTCTCATTATTACCTTGTTTGTTTATGATTGTACCAAAGGAGTCTTAACCTTTAATGTTAAATTAAATGATCCATGCTAAATTAATAATCACAAGCCCAAATCTGACATGGCACACATGAGAAAACAAATTAACTGAACATCTGATAAAAAATCAAACCATCTTTCCTACCAAAAACCATCTACTGGTCTCATTGTCTTTGTTAAAAGCTGGGAAAGTTCACATGTGTTGCAGCACTTTCTCAACATCAATATATATGTCATTGAATGATAAACTTCCTAAGTCTTGAAAAAAAATAGCCCTCTACTACCAGAGTCAGTCTGAGTCAACAGGCCACTACTAATCGGGACTCCAGAAATGTCACACGAGTAGAAATGTGGGAAAGTTATGACATCTGGTGTAGATACCCTGAGTGTCGGATCACTGAACTGTCCGTATGGCAGGGAAGTATCACTCTGTTTCTGTCTATTACTTACGTTTTTCTACAAGCATTCACTCAGAGTTATCACTAGCACAACTATTCTTCTGATTCTTACTGAGAAGACAGATCGAGAATGAAACTCTGCTTTTAATTCCTGGAAGATTTCTGAAGCACTTATTTTGTCAGATTAATCATGGTATTTTTTCCCCCTGAGAAATACATGCACAAAGCATGTTGGCTTCGGTGTCTGAGTTTGAGGGCAAAGGTTGGCTTGCTTTTCCTGAAAATAAGTATTCTTTATGTTCCCTCTCCTTTCCTCTCCAAGGATTTCTTCAAAAAGGAGTTACATATCACTGTCCATACTAAACAAAATTCCCTGCTGTAATAGAGGTAACAAAGATCTGTGCTTCAGTCTCCTAGTACCTCTCTCAGTGTTTCCTTGCTGATGCCCAAAACTGCTGGGTGCTGCATTTTGTTATCTCTTCAGACTCAGTTATTATGGTATGTTCACAGTAAAAACAACCTGGATAGAAATCATGGATATCAAAAAGGAAAGCTGCTATCCAGAAGGAAAGAGCAGATGAATGTAACTGGCCCTGCACTAGGTTTTAAGAAACATGTTTGGTTCCTACTTCAAGCTTTGTATCTTTCAGTGAGCTACTGCCTAGGCTTCAGCTCTCTAACAGCAAAAATGGAGACATACTGGCCTAGGAGCTCTGGAGAGAAAAACATACTAAGGAGTAGGAAGTACCAAGATATTACGGGAAAGAGTATCATATAAATATAGTGATAAAACTGAAATTTTTCACTGGCTGCCTGGCTTGCTAAAACTCAAGTTTTTAGTCCGAGTTACTTGGACTACAGAGAAGATTGGACTTGGATTCAGACAGCACGGTCTAAGCTTGTCCTTAGTTAATATTGTGAAATGCAAAATCCTTACCCAATGTTGTGAGATACCAAATCCTTACCCAAATAAGATTAAATTGTGATTTGAACAGTCATGATGGGTCTCTGGAGCTGGTTTCCAAGAGTTCAGTTCATAGGAATTCAGGAGTCATTGAGTTGCCAAGGAGAAAGTTCATTCTTTTTTGTACCTAACAACCATACTTTGGTATGAAAGATGTGACAGAAATTATGTCTAGTCTTGATCATTTTCATTTGTAAAAGTGTGATTCTGTTTATGTGGGATATTATGTGGAAGAATCATTCATTTCACAGAAAAGATAGTTGAAAAGTTAATGAAAGTAGTCTTCTGAAACCTACAGATATTCTTATTAAATTCCTGGGAAACCTTTGAAATGTAAAGGTTTTGAATTTATTATATTTCTTGAGTGAAGGTGGCTAGTGAGTGAATAATGAAGAAATGACCCAGACGTGATCTGAACATACAAATCACTGAGTCAGTTACGTTTGAGTGAAACAGAGTTTGAAATTCTTTTGGCAAACTGGAAACTTTCTCAATGATTTGTGTCATCAGGTAGAAGGCACTGTAGTGTTCAGATGGTTGAAGCAAAGCTGAAGCTATTATGTTCATCGTGTTTGGGGTACAGTTCAACCTCGTTCACAACTGCCATAGGGCTGGGATGGAGGGTGGAGGGGACGAGATGTTTATGATGCTTCTGAAAAGTCTTGTAAGGATGAAATCTTGGGTGTTTGCAAGATGTCCTGACTCAGCCTTGTGCCCATCAGTATTCTCAGTTCATGAGCTCTGGCAATTCAGATAATCACAGGAACTAGAAGGCAGAGTAGGGACCACAGCATTTGGTCCAAAATCTGTACAGAAATTATTGTTCATTGATTATTTCTTTCAGTCTCGCAAGTTGTGTTTGATGCAGATGAAGTAGAGGGAATTGGCTGACATAAAGAAAGCTTAGAAACATTTCATATTTTCTCTCTTCTACTCCTCCCTTATGATCCCATTGTTGCTGTAGGGGTGCTGAGCTTTTCCAGGCTACAATTGTCAAGGCTGTGAAGGCAAGAATTGAGGAGGAAAAAAAATCAATGGATCAACTGAAGAGACAGTATGTAATTTCTATATGTATATATGTTTGTATGCTTGTATGTATGTATGTGAAGACCTCAAATTAATATGATTATTTTTTTGTTAGAATGGATCGTATCAAAGCCAGGCAGCAAAAATACAGAAAGGGTAAAGAGAGAATGCTGAGCATGAACCAGGAGTCATCAGAGGGGCAAGACATTCAGAAGGTTTCTGAGGAGGATGATGAAGGTACCGTTAACTGGTGTCATGCCATAAATGTGCTGGAATTTACAATTCAGCTCTAAGGATCTAGATAGTCTAATAGCAAGTGAGAAACTGCTCCTCAAAACTGGCATCACATGGCAACGGTATTAGCTGAATATCAGTTTAGAGCTTGAGTCAGCCAAAATATGGGATTTATACTGCAAGAAGATTTCAGAAAAGTGGTTTTGCTTTGAAGTTACTTTTGGATGACTCTAGGTTATGGGTGAAGGTCAATAGCAGTAAAAGTTTGTTTTGAATAGTATTTATTCATAAACCACAGTGTTACAAATAGGTAACATATGAATTTTCCAGCAACACTTTTGAATGTGGTGAGATTTTTTCTTTGGTCATTGAAATATTTGTGCATGTTTTTTTAATGTCGTTTGAAACGTGGAAATGGATAAAGTAATACCTATCTTGTGCCATATTTCCAGCATTGGCTATGTGGAGAACAAAACTTATGGGATTTAAATTTCCGGAGACTAAAACATAGGATTTTCAGCGATAGTAGATAGGATGGGGGGGGAATGCATTTCTGTATCTGTCATGTGGGAAATGGATACGATGACCAGTGTGTTCCTGTCCAGTATGATATTCCTTATCTTCTAGAGAAAAAACAAGTAATTTATTTTGGAATTTTTAATTTCCATTTGCCATTAATTACAGTTATTTTCAAATCTTGTTTAGAGTGTGTATTTTAAAATGTTGAATGAAACATAATTCCATAAATTACTTTTTTTTTTCCTTTTCCTTATTCTAATGAAAAAAAATCCACAAAAAATATTTAGCTTGTAATACATAGATGGATAACATTGTTTCTTGTAACACTCAGAATTTATCTGTTTTAAAAGTATTTTTTTTCTTGAAATTACAGTCACGTATGACTGTGTGTTTTAAAACACAAAACTGAACTTTTTCCTTGTTTTAGATTAGAATCCTGTTCAAACTGCTGGATTAGAGCGTTTGTGCTTTATGGTCATACTTTTGAATGATTTTTATATTGAATGTATTCAGTAGATCTAACATCTGATGTGTTTTTTTTTGAAAGAAATGAAAAATGATTAAGCAGTATAAGAAATATGTTTCTCATTTTGTAAAATTAATATTTGGACATATTTTATTTTAGGAGAAGCAGACAAAGAGAAAGCCAAGGGCAAAAAAAAGCTGTGGTGGCGGCCTTGGGTTGATCATGCTTCCAGTAGGTTTTCTCAATCATCTTACAAATATGTGGATTTAACCCTTATATCCTTGACCAGAATGAAGGCATTCCCATGACCTGTTTGTTTTATGCCTGATTTTATGATTGTGACTTGATAGAGGGCTTGTTCGCTTCAGCAACTGATTTCAGTTTTCAAATCTTCAAATTTGTTTTTACCGTATTTTGAATTTGTGAGTCCTGGAAGCTCATGGTGCTTTGGACAAACTTAGAAAGATAGCAAATCAGATTTTTTAAAAAAGGACCAGAAAGACTTTATCTTGGCCTCAGAAGTTTCAGCTTCCCTATACTGCTAAGTACAATAACTGTACTTAAAAATGTAAAGGTTTGCCAATACATTCTAACATTAGTCATAATTTCTTTTTCATGTACAGACATCATACGTCTTTTTTTACAGTTCATCAGTCATTCTACAGTCAGCTGTGGAAATCTGAATACCACAGTAAGGCAGCAGGACTATTCCCAGGACTAGGCTGTGCAGTGCTCAGCTAAATATCTCTAATCACATCGTAACATGCTGTTGATATTAGTTATTTTGCTACTTCCATTTTCTTTGTGTGTTTATATAAATGCAAATGTATGGTCAGCCTTGTACAAAATAAATTATTAGTGTGAATTACTCATCTCAAAATTGCATTATGGTATTTTAATTAATTTGTAGCCCAGTTTGGGTACAGAAAACAGTTCATCCCTACTTTAAGGATTGGGTAAAACCAAAAACTGAGCAGAATGCATCCTAATCTCAAAGTTGTGGGCTGTGTGTTTCATCTTTGATCAAGAAAATAAACTATGAACTATTTAAGAGCTATGGAAAATTATATAAATACTCAAGTGTGTAACACTGACAAGAGCAGAATATAAGTGTATATATTTTGCCTGGTCCTAGTAAAAAGAGTTACTCTCAGTGGTACTTATGCACATCTACCTACTCTTTATCTATGAGTATCTATTTGCAAATGACATATTTGCCAACAGTATTAAACAGAAATCTCATACGCTTTTTCTATCAAGTCACAAGTAAACTGTGCCTCTATTTTTCTTTTTCTAAATGACATATTGCCACTTTTGAGAGACCTATCCTTTTTCATAAGCCTTATGAAAACAAGCTTCTTGTCATGTAGTTTCATTAAGAAAACAATGACAAAATAGATCAAAACTATAATCTGTGAGCTTTCACTGTAGAATTTCAGGCTACGGTGACTTTGAAGGAATGGGATATGGTCTCTTGTTTATTCACCACTGGTTATGTAGTAAGAACTGTTCAAAGAGAGACATTGACTTTGGCTCTGACTCATTTCACCCTCATTATGTAATGCTCTTAGGAGGCAACTCACATTTGGATATTTAAGCAGGGAGCATTCTTGGCATTATTTATTGAAATAATGCAAAACCTTGTGGGAAACATCATAGACTGATCTGCAAGCAGTAACTGGCTGCCATGTGGCTTACTTCCACATTCACTGAAACATGGCAGTTTCAGTAGGTGTTCACAGGCTCATAAACTGGAAATGGAGTGATATTCCCCATCAAGGTCTATGCTTTTGAAACACTCTGCTATAACTCTGTAGTATTCTGCCATACTTGGATGTTCCTTCTTTAGTAAAAGATTTTGTGAACTGTGGTTGTAAATTTGCTCTCAAAGAGCCAGGTTGCTGAAGCTCTGAGTTTTATGCCAGTTCTGTTTTTTTTTTTTTTTTTAATTTACCTTATTATTGTCATGTTTTGTTTTTACCACTAGTTTTTAAGCTATTCTACAGCCAGATACGTCATTTTGTATATTATAAGAAGTAAAACATAGTCATAATTTGGGGACTGATTAGAAGTGATAGGAAAGATGCATGAGGGTTTCCTCCTTGAGTCTCCTTGCAGGGAGATACAAGCCCTCCTGGGCTTGCGGATTAGATATGAAATGCCACAAAGATCAGCAGGAGTTAGGGCCACCTGCACAGATGTCCTCAGCTTCTCCTGGGACACAAGAGTTGTGTCTAATGGAGTGATAAAGCCTGAACTCACAGCAGTTCTGGGGAGCTGGACATGAGTTGATGATGATATTAAATGTCTTCTGCAGGTCTCCTTTCCTGCCTCCTCCCTCCTATACCACAGCCTTTTCTCAGCAAGAGGAAGTCTCTTTTTGTAGTAAGAAAGGGGAATTCCAAGTCCAGTCTGGCCATTAATTATTTTCCTAGTAGAATTTGTTCTCTGTAATAATCCCTGTAAGTTACTAACACACTTCTTATTCCATATTGATGAGTACAAGAGTGCATTATTGCTGTTCAATCATACCTCCCTCTTTAGGTGAAATGCTGTTGTAAAAGAAGTGTAATTGCTACATTAGGGTTTTCCCTTGGATATACTTTAACCTAAACTATTTGGAGGGAGATCATTTTCTATGTGTTTTCTTCTGACTCAGGCTCCAAGTCTGACAGAAGGCTGCTCTGGGACTTTAAAGAACTGCACTACAGTATGTGATTCCCCTAGACGTCAGACATCATCCTGCTGGTCTTTTGTGCAGACAATTTCCATAGATTACGATTACTTTTTTTTTTTTTTTTTTTTTGAAAGAGAGTTGTAGACTATTGGCTCTTAAAATACAAATAGCTCATTAATGTGTTTTAAAGGGACAGAAAGGTGTATACCAAATAATTAACTAGTTTGATCTGAAAACCTTTTTCTTTTCTTTATTTTTAATACCTCTGTCAATTAAAAGTGTTGAAGTGGACTCTGTAGCAATTCTTCTGTAAGGATTTCATCGATGTTGAAAGTCATATTTCTGTGCACATGATATTCTCTGTCAGGGAGTTTTAGACACTGAAGTTATGATCTAATGGAGTTCTGGCAAATCTCACAATGGACTTGCCTGGGGGTTTCTACTCTAGTTATTTGTGGCCACCTAGGTACAAAGGGTCTCTGCATAGCTCAAGGTATGATTGAATAGAATGAAAGCTACTGTTAATTTGCTAGAAACCTATAATGAGGGTTAAATGTAATTTTTATATCAATGTGTATTGCTCCCTATATAAAGATTGTGTGACATTTCATCTAAGTAACCTTTCCTTTATATTTCAGCTTCAGTGTGAAAAATTATTTACCAGTCTTTATTGCTGAGTGTTATGCTGTGATTTTGATTTTCCTCTTGCTGATTATGTTATTTTTCATTTCTTTTGTTTCCCTTGTTCATTCATATAGGCCTGTTACCGTTTCAGAAATAAAAATGTTGGTTCTGTTCAAGGATATAAGGCCTAGCTTATTCACTGTGCATCTTTTCTGTATCAAGGTTTCAGATTCTTTCTGAATCCATGGGCAAAAAATTGAAACTCATTTATAATCATGTTAGTACCAAGCAATTTGTTGTAAACAAACCAAGGTTTTCCATTACCTCATCAAAGCTTAAAAGTTTGAAGAAAGCAATAAATAATACCATCTCATTGTGTAGTTTAAAGGATACTTTAGCATCTAATGAGCAGTTCTGTATTTTTTGTCCAGTGGTATTGTTTATGAAAATTCATTTAACTACCTGCTGGGCTTTTTTTTTTTACTTGCTCAAATAACCATCAATTAACAATTCATTTAGAACTAACTTCTTTTTTTTCTAAAATGTTTGACTTAGTGACTTGATATACTTCAAGCTTTTTCTTTACATTTTGCCATTCCATTTTCTTCTCATAGTGATGTTTTCCTAAGTATATTTTTATATAATTCTCATTCATGCCCAAAGTATCACACAGACTAACATCAAATAAGTTGCCTGATACCTATTCATTTCTCTTCCTTCTCTGTTTTCTAATTATGAATTCTTGAATGTCTGGCTGACTATTCATAGGACTTGGGCAGTTCAAAATAGAACCTTTAAGAAAAATAAGAAAATATTTTGTTTCACTTAGTGGTCAGAAGTGGAGATTATTATTTGTTTGAGACGGATAGTGAAGAGGAGGAGGAAGAGGAGAAAAAAGAAGAGGAAGAGCCTCGTAAAAAATCTGCATTCCAGGTACTTTATAGTAATTTGCTGTGCAGCTATTTGAAATAAAATTCAGGTTTCTCACATGATCTCACAGATACAAATTGTCTTGTTTTTTGGAGCCCAGTCCTGAAACCATTCATCTGAGTGAAGGACCTGGTCTTTATTTCAGAGCTCTTGCCAGAGGTTCTGTATTGGTGGCCAGTTCTGAGAGTGCAAAATAAAGTTGTTGGATGACTTTATGTGGGAAAGGAGCTGATGAGAGCAGAAAATTACTTTTGTTTATAAAGAGTTCTTTCATCATGTGGTCATTATGCTTTATATACCTTCCATCACTGTGTATTCAGCCTTAATAAAAATACTAGGAAAGTGAAGCCATTTGTTGTAAAGCCTGCTAAGGAATTATTTCTAATTGCTGTTTTTCTTTTAATGTATATTGTCTGTAATAGTCACCTCAAGAGATCACTGGGATGTCCTTACTCGAATTACCAGTCTAAGGGTTTACATTTATTGAACTGGAGATACAGTATTCTTTAATGATAAGATTGTATTTATTAGGTAATGGAGGCAGAATCATCTCTTTGAAATGTTACTGCAGACATCATGCATGATCCTTTTTCATATTGCAGTCAATTAATGTAAATTCTTTCATGCAGCAGATAGATACTTTTTTATTAATATTTTCATGCTTTCTACTAATCTCTCTTGCTTTGTCCTTCTTTATAGAGAGCTATTGGGAAATTTGCTTCAGCCATTTTAGCCTTGCCAAAGTCTATCATTAAACTGCCCAAAACTATTCTTCAGTATTTAATCAGAGCAGCAAAGGTATTTGCCATTTTGCAAGTGCTCAGTATGTGACCCATCCCATAGATCCCAGTGTAATGCATACCTCTGTCCTTGTCTGCATTTTCCTCTTACATGAATGACATAAAAAATAATGACAAATGAAGCTTCCTTCCAGGTAAATATCATGCACTTCATACTTTTGGAGTAGCAAAGACACAAAAAAAAAGTCATCGATCTTAAGTGCAGCCCCAGAGTGAAAATGCAGACCCAAATTTTCTTCTGATATTTCTGTACAAGATGGTCACATCAAGTTGCATGTATCTTATGGACACTGTGGTAACTACTCTCAGAAAGCTGGTAATATATTTGAATAACCTAGTAAAACACAAATTGCCTTCCAAAATCCCCCTTTTTTTGCCCTTCAGATATTCAGCCTTCATCATTGTTAGAAATATTCATGCATCTTTAACATTTTACTTTGTCTTACTCAAAAACATTTAGCATTACCCATTTTTCAGGTGAGTTTACAACTTTACACTCCATAAATGTGACATGCTATTCATCAGTATTATATCATGTACAATATCATGTAACATGCTCTTCATCAGTATTACAGCCTGGGTGCACCAAATCCAAAGCTAAACAGATACTGAATGTTAAAATTTGTCCAGTGTTAAAAAACAAAACAATACATGTGTAAGTAGCCAGGCAGCATTTAAATTATTCCCCAACTTAACATAGAGTTATACTAAATTTAATAGTCCAATGCCCTTTTTTCAATCTAACCTTCTAGCCTCTTCAACATCTACTTTTTATCTCTAATATCTTTATTCACACCGTGACTGTGGCTAGCACACAGCTTCTCAGCTAATTGGTCAGTGATAGGTGCTGACAGTATCTAACTTTTAGCAAGAAACATGGTATTAGTTCAGTTAACCATTACTGTTCCCTGAGATCACCTGAATCAGCAAACATTTATGAAAAAGCAAAGAGAAAACAGTGCCTCTGATCCTACACATTTTTGTCATGTGGTGCTTGTTTTGGACAACAAACAGCTTGCCCTTAAGAGATTTGAAAGATCTAATCAATGGTGGCAAAATAACTGCCTCTCTGCTATCGCTTACTGCCACAAATCAGAACTGTTTTTCCCTTATAAAATTCCGTTTGACAGTTTGACAGTTAAAAAAAATTGCTTTTACTATTACAAAGCAATTTTTGTATGCAAATTTAAAAAATAAAAACAGGGCAAATAAAAAATTACTGTTCTGTCCTGTAAGGGATAATGCCAGCTTTGCTGAGATATAGATGTGATTCTGCCATTGAGTGCATGTCTGTCTGGTGAATTAAGAGCTGTTTTATTAGAGTGCTATGTTTTTAACATTGTGCATGAATTTGTGGACTCTCCTCCCCAGTTTCTGTCAACAGCATGTTGGTTAGAAATAGAAAACAATGCCAGTTAAAAAATATTTTAATTTTTGAATGAAGAGCATAAAAGGAACAAAAGCATAGTCTTGGAGAAAAATCAGTTTCTGTTATTCACATTTTATATTGTATAAAAAAAAAAGATACAGAAGTATTATTGCTTTTCTCTGCAACCTTTCCTCACAGCTTGAGCAGAGCTATTCAACCAGTAACTTTGTGTTAGTAATACTTTTCACTGCTCTGTCATTTATAAATATTTTGGACCAGTTCCTTGTTTAATGTAGTCACACAACTCAACACACTGCCGATCTGAGTGAGTGCTATGAGCAGGATTTAGCCCCATTAAATTCCCTTGATACAGTAAGTATTACTGCCTTTGTTTTACAAATGGAAAAGAGTAGCAAACTGTTCATGAATGACTTATCTGAAGCAACAGAGGAAACTATTGTCAAAATCAGGGTGAAATTTGAGGAGTTCTTGGCTGCCAGGTTTGGGGCTGTGCATAGACTAGCAAATCTCTAAATGTGCCACTGAGATCTGCAAGGGGGAGAAAAACTTACCAAAAGCATAAGAAATCTGCAAAAACAAATACCTGCACTGAAATATTATCACATCTTATGATGTTTTAGTTAGTTGATTACAACACTTTCTCTTAAAGTTTCCACTACTCTGCATCTGGCCTGTAAAATGATAAAGTAGAAATATAAACTAAATGTAGAGATTCAGGTGAAGTAGCATATATACACAACAGGGTATTAATTCCCAAAGTTCAGAGCATGAATTTTTGTGGGTTCTAATGAAACTTGGTTCACCCACAAGTGTTTTCACATTTGGTTTTATGCTAGCAAAAATAGCATATGAAAACTCAGATCTGCAGGGGAGGTGTTTGATTTGGAAATCAAAATATTTGCTTTCCCCTGCAGATCTGAATGTGTTTACTCAAGCTATATAGTCCTGTTTGTGGTTTATTTTATGACTTACTCTCAAAACATGAAGAACCTTGAATTAAATGAATTTGTTCCTTCCAGTTTGTCTATCAGGCCTGGATTACAGATCCTAAAACTGCACTGCGACAGAGGCGTAAAGAGAAGAAAAGGTTTGGGAAAGAGGACAAGAGAAAGCGAAAAGGATCTGGGGATGGTACGTACACTTACATATTTTTAAAAATGTACACGTGTTCAGCTGGTTGCCTGTTGTTCCTGGTAGCGAAGGCAGCTGAGCAACAGAGAGAAAATACTCTCAGCTTTACTCAGCAACTGGAAAAGAACTTTCTGCTGAAATGACCCTTTCCCATCTTTAGCAGTTATTTAATGCAGAAATGAGTTTACTTTTAGTTCTTGCTCCTTTCACCAGCCTGTGGCAAAGCCAGTCATAGCTGTGTGCTTTCATGCTACATAATATAGGAGAGAGAAAAGAGGGAAGAGAGATCCGCACTTCCATGTAGTTGCCAGATTTATGCCCAGAGCTTTTGACAAATTGTTCAACATCTCCTTGAAGACATCAGCTATATGAAAACGTTCACCAAAGAGCAGTAATTGCAAGAGAAAGCCATAACCCTGCACAGCCAATAGCATGGTGCTCAATGGCATTTCCCTAGAATATGTAAGTGTAACCTCAGGTGTTTGGTTTGAAACAGAGCAAGGACCAAGGCCTTTCACTTCCTCACCTCATAAAAAACCAGTGTCTTACTCCCTGGGTTTTCTGGAGTTGCTGAAATTCTCTCATTTTGATGATGAATTCGTGCATATTCCCAGAGAAAGTTTTGAATTGGACAGACTTATATTTTCTGTCGAAAAATGGTTTCTCTGGGAAATTCCTGAGGAGCTGTATTTCAAATGGAGTTGTAATAAAAATTCAGTGAAATATCCACATAATATTTCTTTTTGCCACATTTCATGTATTGTTCCCCAAAAAGGTTTGAGTTGGCACATGGAGAATAGTGTCAAAGAATCACAGAAAGGTTGAGTTTGGAAGAGACCTTGGTAGGTTTTCCAGTCCAGCCTGCCCTGCTTAAACAGGGTCTACCTGGAGCACACTGTCCAGGATTGTGTCCAGACAGGTTTTGAATTTCTCCAGAGGAGGATATGGTACAACCTCTAGGCAACCTGCACCAGTCCTCACTGTTCACAGGTAAATTTTCCTTCATGTTCAGACAGAACTTCCTATGTTTCAGTTTGTGCCCATTGCTTCTCATCTGATCGCTGGGCACCACTGAAATGAGTCTGGTCCCGTCATCTTGACACCCTCCCTTCAGAAATCCACTTCGCTGTCTCTACATCAAGAAGTGTTTTGCAGCTTGCTAGCTGTGCTCCTCAGTGAGGTGCCCAAATATTCAGAGGCAGCTAAATTCAACTAATGTTTTTTTACTGGTACTATAAAATCATTCAGACCTCTGAAAAATAGGTTATAAACTCTTGATTTTTTGTTACTTTTTAAGGAATGAAAAGAAAATAACAACTCAGAAATTTTGTTGTCATTTAGTTGTCCTTCAGTTTTGCTTGTGATTCCACATTACTTCTATTACAAGCCTAAATAAAAACGTATGGTAGTTGCTCTGGTTCATCCGTGGATTCCCACTCAATAACTTCGGTCATATGAACTATAGGCAGGAGAAAATCAGAGCCTTGAACAGGCCACCTTTTGCAGAGGCTGAAGAAGTAAACTCTAGCGGGAAGAAAGCAAAGGTCTGAGGTACCGTATAACTCTGAGAAATTGCCTCAGCTTACACCAGCAGAAGATCTTCCTCAGCAAGGTATGTAATAAGAAAATGCCGCTGTAAATCACAAGAGAGGAGTGATCGTTCATGGACATCGCCTAACTTTGTTGATAGGGTTGCCCCATCACTTAAGTCCTTTAAAATGGAAACCTGCTTTCCAGTATGGTGGTAGGTGAGGAACCAAACACTTTTCTTAGTAACTGTGGTGTTTTTGAGCTAGGTTGGGATTGATGCCTGCATTTGCGTGTATGTAACTTGTACTGCTTCACTCGTTGTTTGCAATAGCTGCTGCCGATGCGGACTGTGAAGACAGTGAAGAGGAACCCGTAAAGAAGAAATCCGATGGACCAGGTATAGAGGCAGAACGAAGGTTACTCTGCCGTTATGGTGCAGTTGAGACTGGTGGAGCAAAGAGTACTGTTGCAAACACCTGCAGACTCAAATGCAATCACTTGATATAAATTTTAATTATCTAACAACATATACCTAAGCTTAGCTTCCAGTCCAGACACCATTCCTGCTAGTGTCTCTATTGATTTTGATGGTGTGAAATTTTAAAATCAGCACAAAGACTTTGCATTTTTTTTCAGTGCCTTGTAGCAAACTTAAGATAATACTTTTGTCCAGTATTGGCCACTTCAACAAAGTGGCAAATAGCTCCTCTAAAAGTGACATTTTATAAAACTTACCCATTCTTACTCATAATCAGACTGGAAAATGTTCTAAACATTAGAAATTTCAGCACTTTGAAGAATCATGATCTATTTTCTAGCAAAACCAGCTGTCCTAAACAGAGGTGCAAGGGATCCTCACTTCCACAGTATATTTGGACCTTTCTTTCTCACCAGAGCGAAAGGAGAAAAACACACTGTCTTCTTAAATGAGTCTTGGTCAGGCCATACCTTGAGTGAGAACTCATCTTAAAAAGCTGTTTTCCTGCTCTATTTAAAATCAGATCCCACAATACGAATTCCAGTTAGAACTGAGTGAGACACAGATGTGAAGAGATTATAAAGAAGGTGAGAGATAACATTACTTTCTCACAAGACCATTATTCTCAAATAAATCCATTGCTTCATTACTGGCCTTGTTTGTGGATTTTTGTGGACTTTTTTATACATTACTTTCTTGTGAGGTAGACACTCTGTTCAAACACTAAAATGAATCACTCAGACATGTCACTAAGGAAATAGGATCAGTGCTATACAGGATTTAAGGAAAGGAAAGGAGGATTATAATTAATTTAGGTTGAAACTAGTCACTTTAACATGCTTTTTGAATGCTCACACCTGAGTAAAACTCAATTAAAAAGATGGTTGGAAAATTTAGACAGTAATTGTCATGAAGCGCTAGTATCATTAGTAACCTCGCATTAAATCCTGCCTCACACTCTCAGGTAGAGAAGCAGTTGTTCTTTCTCAGCATTTGACCCTTTAAAAATAACAGTCTCTTGCAAAAATAAATATTTGTTTCCCTTTTTGAAGAGGTTTAGATGTAAACAATGCCCGAAAGATTATTTTTTAAAAGTTTCAGAGAAAAGCAAAGCTATGAGAACAGCTAGAGCGTCATTAAAAAAGTATACTAAATCATCTCCAACCCAGAGAAAAAATGACCTTTCAGCTTAGACTGTAAGTGCTTGGCAAAGTGCTATGGTGAGGCCATGCCATACCAGTGCTGTTTGATGATAAGGGTTATTTTAACCTGAAAATTGCCAGAAAAAAGAAAGCTTCTAAAGTTAATAGTAAAGTTATGTAAAGTTAATATTACAGCACAAATAATATGCCAGAAAGCAAGTGTGTGTGTGTGTGTGTGTGTTGAAAAAGGGACATTGATATGGTGTGCGTTTCTATGTATGAATGCTACATTTTCTTTAAACCTATTCGTAATATTGCGTCTGGAATTCAAAGTAAAGGAATGCTCCTAGGAGTAGAAAAGACTTTAACTTACAACGGCAAGACTTTCTTATCTTCAAGACCTGTACCTTAAAGTATATATGAATAAATTTTAAGTAGCTCTATCATAAAATCTCTCTCATTCAAAATGATCTACAAAAGGCCTGAAAAAAAAATGCAGAGGATAGTTGCAATGGCGATATGGCCAAGTGTTGGGGACTGAATGCTATTATATTCAAGATACTGGACTGGTTCCATGCAATAGTTCAAACAAAAGATACTGTTACTTCAGCATCCACTTCCAAGATTGTACCAGCAGTGTTTTGTTCATGTAGTTTCTCTCTACACATCTGTTCACGCATCTCCCTCAGCACACGGATAGATACATCCACGTTGCCCTTCGAAAATCGTTTGCTTTGTTGTCGCTTCGCTTTGGTGTCTGCGCAAGGAGCAAGCACGCGCTGCAGAGGCGTGGGTGACATCTTGTGGTGCTGCTACGAAGTGGGGTTGTAAAACCCTTAGCTGTGCTTTAGCACAGAGTCTGGCTCTTCAGGGGTAACTTCAGACATTTTGTCCCTGCATGGCAGATTCAGATTCTATTATCTTTTAGGCTGGTTACTCCAAAATTAGATCTTTACACTTAGTGCTCTGGAATATTAAACCTAACAAATGGCTGGCTTTCACTGGAAAAAAATTTTTTAGTTACATGGTAGTGTATAAGAGTTGTTGCTTTGGGGAGTGTAAGAAAAGTAGGATAGAAAAGGTACCTTTTGGGAGGAAACATGCAGGAGATAATGCTAAGATTATCTGCTGAGCCACTGAGCTGAGAAATTAGGTAGCGTTTCTGCACTGAGCAAAATACAACTATGGTTGTTGGTATAAACTCGTCGGAAAGTGCGCTGTTTTGGTAAATGCTGAAAGGGAGAGTTTTGTAAATGATTTATATGATTGCTGCTAGTTGATCTGAGGTGGCTGATGACAGAGTGCAGCCTATTTAAAGACAACTGTTCATAAAGCTGAGGTTTTGTAAATGGCAAATACAAGAGGTATGTTTAGGTGTCTGGAAAGCCATGTGGCAAGTCAAAGGCCTATTTAGGCAACTTAGATCTTCAAGCTCAACTAAGTGAGGTTCAAGAACAAGCAGCAAACTCCATGTGCAGCGAAGACCGCACAAGGGACAAGACAAGTAGAGGCCAGCTCTGAACGCGCTGGGCAGCTGCTGAGAGCCTTGTGGCTGTTGAGGAGCTCTTAGAAGGTGGCCAAATCTTTGCGTTTCATTTTGCAGACTTAGGCACACAATATCTCTCTGAAATGAAGACTGACTGACGATTGCAGGATCAGGGAGCTACAGAGTGGAAAAGGGATTCCAGATGATAAGTGTAGACATACAGGCAGGAAAATGGTACAGACAGCCAAAAGGCCTCCAGCCATCTCCAGATATTCCTTACCACGACAGGGGCTCGCAGCATGGTTTATTATTAGACAATAAGGGAAAAAAGAGACTAACTCCAAGTAGAAATACAATGAGAGACATTTACATCCATTAACTCTCTTGCTTTTCCTCTCCCCTAGATAACATCATCAAGAGGATATTTAATATTTTGAAGTTCACTTGGGTCCTTTTCCTGGCAACGCTAGACAGTTTTACAGCTTGGCTTAATTCCATCTCAAGAGAACACATTGATATCTCTACTGTGCTAAGGATCGAGCGTTGTATGCTGACCAGGGAAATTAAGAAGGTAACGCCTTTGGTCTTCTGCTAATGCCATTTCCAGAGCAGCAAAAAATGAAAAGATTGTCTTTTGAGATCGAGGCACTATGCTAAGGAAAAAGAAATATTAAAATATCACTTATATACCCATTTTAAAAGTAATTCTGGGCTCTTGTGCTGCTTGCTACTTTCTAAATAATTAAATATTAAATTACTTGATTAATTACTTGGAGCTAAAACAGATGATGGGAAAAATAATTCTTTGAGCAGTTGATAATAAGGATTTAACTGAAAGACTCCTGCAAGAAATTGCAGTTTTGATTCAAATAGAGGAGAAAGTATGGCATTTTAAGTACCTCAGAAATTACCCCTGTCCGAATATTTCAGCCTTCTTGAAGAGCAATTCGCTATGAAAATGGCTGAAGAGGTACAGGCAGAATCTACTTCTACTCACACTGGAACTGTGTGGTCCCCCCAAACCAGGCATATATTAATAGAATCCCATAGATCAAAATAATGTTGACAGTGTAAGTAGAAGTGTGTTTGGATCCTAAAAAGCATTGCATGTAGGTGATACCTTCAAGTTGGTATTTTTACTTTATATTTTTACCTTATTCAGGTATTTTTACATGCTACTTGATACCCAGATATTTTTGGAAACTTGGCACAGAATCCTCTTTTTTTTCTTCTTTTTTTTCCCTTTTTGTTAAATTTGTTAAAATTGGCAGACTCTTTCAGAGATAAATAGGTTGAAAAGGTAAATAGTTCACTAGTAACCTTTACCTTATGAAGTGCTATACTGTCAGTAAGTAACCTGAGCCCAAGAGATTTTTTAAATAGTTTTTTAGTCTCCTTTAGAAAAGAATCTGACCCTATATGGCCATGAGACACCGAGCCATGAAGATGGAGGCACTTCAATATTAATGTTTTGTTACTTTAGTTTATTACCAGCCCCTGAGTGTCTGAGAGAAGTAGATGCGTAAAGAAAAAAAAAAAGAGAGAGAACAAAAGAAACATGGCATACGCAGAGTAAATCCTTGTTTGGAATACCTCCCAGCTTGTGGCAAGGAATAGAATAGGGTACCCGAAACTGGAGATTATAGCTGGATCATCATGGCCAATACTACCAAGGAATCTGTACATGGAATTTATCTATCTAATTCCCTTTTTAATCCATTTTTAATGTTGGCTTACAGAAGATTTTGTGGCAATGAATTCTATAGTATAATTCCATATTATGTGGAATAGTACTTCCTCTTGTTTCTTTTAAATCTCCTTCCCAATCATTTTTGGTTCTCCTGTAGACCAGATTTGTAGATTTCTTTGCCTTCACTATTCTGATTATGTAATTCTGCATGGAGTTGTCTCCGTCTTTCTCTTCCAAGTTAAAAAGTACTCTGTTTAGCCTCTCTATACACAGAATCCATTCCTGCTTCTGATCAGCTTTATTGTCCTTCTTCACATCATTTCCAGATTTAAGAAGGTCTTATTGAGACTGGGTGGCCAGGACTGCACACTATTTTCAAGGTGTGAGTGAAGCACAGTTTTGTAGAGGTGTATGATGTGTTCTCTTCTGCTTTCTTAGTAAGACCTAACCGTTAAGGTTCTTTTTGATTTTTAGTGATTATTGATTGAGGTTTCAAGATGGCATCTTTCTGCTTCCAAGACCTTTCAAAATAAAAAGAGCTAATGTAAAGCCTGCCATTACGTATATCCAGATTAGATTATTTTCCTGTTGCATTTCTTTGCACACAGAATTCATCTGTCAGCACAGAATTTCATCTGTGATTTTTTTTATCAAGTAATTTAGTTTTCTGAAGTTCCTTAATAACATTTTGACCAACCTTAGATTTGCCTATCATCGCAGATAATTTTTTTTTCAACTGCAAACTTTATCATCTTGCTATTTTGCTCCTTATTCAGATTATTTATGAATTTGCTGGACAGTAAAACTCCTTGAGGGAACCAGCTGATCAACTTCCTCCTAGCTACAGGGCTTGTTTGTGCCATTTGTTTCCTGTCTTTTAATGAAGGATAAATATAAGAGATATAGTCCCTTTTTTTCCATGGCAGGTTAATTTCTTAAAAGGGTCATTAATTTCTCAGGATCACTCCTGAAGCGATGTTTAAGGATTAGTGTCACCTTCTTTTCCTCTGGCACCCGGGCTATTTCACATGTCAGGTCCTGCCGAGCGCTTTTGTGAACATTGTCCAGCCGTTGTTCAGTACATTTTTTTTCTCTAAATCATTTTCTATCAACACTACTATTTGAAAGAATTCCTCAAGCCTGTCTTTTAATCCACTTGTTCCATGAGATTTATGAGAATCTCAGGAAGATTCCAGTCAGATTCATGAGATGCCATTGGGAATTTCAGTGACCCTCTCTGTACTGAATATGAATGCAAAAAAATTCAGTCATGTTTTCTCCTGCTATCTTACCTCCTTGAAGAGTTACTCCTTTTTATGCCTTGATCACCGACTGATACCTTGGCTTTCTGGCAAGTGATTTTTATGATATACTTGAAAATGTTCATGTCACCAGCTTTTTTGAATATTGCAAGGTATTTGTCAACATCTCTCTCTCTTTTTTTTCATCGAATTAGCACTAGTTTTAAATTTCACTTTAGAACATTTTTTTCTTGTTTCTATTTATTTTTTCCTCTTGACTTCCACTTGTTTGTATTTCTACTTTTAGACCTGTGTCACCTCTTTCCCAAGCTTTTTCCGTTCCATCATTTCTGTAGAATTTGTACTGTGATACTAGATCATCTCAGCAATGCTTTTTATCTCAAATCTCAGCAGTGTCTGCTGTTTCAACATCCTTGCTTAGAATCATGTGATACTCACTCGCTACTCCTTAGTTTTTAGAGTTTTAACATTTATGTATAAGCCAGACTAACTGCCTATTTAATAGTACTTAGTTATTTGGGACCTTATTTTGTGTTCTTCTCTACTTCTTTTCTGAGTGTTACTGAGTTTTTCCCCTCCTTTCTGTGCAAGATTTTTTGTTTATTCAATTTTATTTATCAGTAGCCTAATACTGTTTTGATTACAGTAGAGCCTATCCTTCCTTGTTTAGGCTTTTATGGGCTGCTTCAATCCTAAATCTTATGGTACAGGGGACCCTTCCAAGAATGTCCCCAGGTCATTAGCTTTAGGAATAGCAACTTAAATTTTGCTTCCAGGACATTTCCTTCCTCTTCTATAAAATATTGGCACCAGTGAGCACTGGAATCACCAATTCCTCTACAGCCTTTCCTAGTCTCTGTAACAGCCCTGTTCTTCTAATTGCTGCTCAGGAAAGGAGGCTCTCCCTGCAGTTACTGTGATGATATAAGTTTTTTCTTTTCATCCAGAGGGGAGTCAGGGACAAGTAATCTGATATATGAAGTTCTTTTTTGTCTCTCTTCCACCTGCAGAAGAATATGAAATTGAGTCCTTCTCCTTCAGCTGTGGGGCACTTTATTGTCACAGTTGTTCTCCTTTATCCCAGGCCTGCAACTGAATGCAGCGGGTCCTTTAGTTTCAGAGGCATAAGGGCACAAACATTTAAAACTTCACTGTAGAAGCAGCACATTTTGTGTACAAGCAAACCTTATTAAAAGGCCAGGGGTCAGACTGTGCTCTTACAAAGTTTTTTTAGTTGGAAAAAAAAAACTTTACCTAAGGCCTCATTAAAAGACAGCAAAGTAATTGTAAAAATAGCAATCTTATCTCAGTGCATCTTCTGAACATAGTGCAACTACTGGTGGAATGAGTTGGATGTGTTTCTGCATTACAACAGGCTATAAAATTCCCAGTTATGTTCTTATTACAAGTCTTCAACATCCTGATGACAATATCATAGCTAGGAACACTTCATTCCATGCCCAGACCTGGGTTGACAGTTAATAAGACCATCCTTCATGATCTTGCTTGATCAGAGAACAAGTAAATTACAAAGCTCTGCAAGGTATTTTTCACAGTTTCACAATGTACTTATACTTCATGAATGAATTCTTATTTCAGGGGCACTAATCAAATCTAAATCATTTTTTGCTGGGCCTGTGTTTTTTTTTTTTTTTCTGTTTAAATACCTGCTACTGGCCACTAATAGGGAATACAATTGTTAGATTCAGTGATGCTATCTCAAAAAGCTCTGTGTACAGGTTGAGACATGGTCCCATCCCATCTCTTATCTCATTTTCACACTTTAATGCTTTGCACTGCACCAGCACAGGTTTGTGGACCCTGCATGACCTGAAGTCACTTGCTTGCTTCAGTTTTGCTCTGATACCCAACCTTGTATGTTATGGCAGTAAATCAGAATCTGTCTTGCTCTCTAGAAAGGCACTTGAAGATTATCATGTGCTGCAAAGCTGGTTGCACAGACCCCTCCAAGCTTATCCGTGCCTTGCCAAATGACTGAAGAAATCAGTTCCTCATATCATGCACACCTACCACAAGTACATGCTTCTTTTCTCCTTCGCAGGGTAATGTACCAACTCGGGAGAGCATCCATATGTACTACCAGAACCATATGATGAAACTCTCTAAAGAATCAGGACTGGATTCAGTTGATAAAAATGCTGGTCAAACTTCTGGTTTGCAAGCATCTGAAAGAATGGATAGTTTAGATTCAGCAGCTTCTCGTGACAGTATCTCCAGGTATGTATTTAATTTTATTTTGTGAAAGATAGAGGAATTAAGTAGGAGATGTAATTTTAGAAAATGTCTAAGTGCTTGTTAACTTTCTAACCAGTGCTGAACATTCCTTTGATTTATCCATGGCATTTCCGTAGAGAAAGCTCTCCCATATGTCACTATTCTTCTATAGCAGTACACCAATTGTACAATAAGCAGATGAATGAATTAACTCCTTTTCCAACATGTGACTACACCACTGCTATCTGTTTCCCTTAGAATTAGGAGTCAATCACAGGACTTCTGATCTTATCAAAAATAATGTAAAACAAGAGCCCAGCTGAGGATGCTTATGGGCTATTGTGTTATGAATTAAGGCATGGAGTCTGGAGATGCCATAATTCATCATTAATATTTTGTCTTAGAAAAATAAGATTTTGTCTTTTGCACACACACAAAAATAAAAAGATTTTGTATTGATAGAGATTCTGGATTTGAAAGAACAAGATCCCCCTCCCACACAGGACAGGGGGCATCTGAAGGTCCTACTGCTGATTTCCTCACTACTAAGATTATAGTCCAGCAGACCTACATAGGATGGATCAATTATCCATATTTGTTTGGGACAACCATCTTCCTCGTTGTCTTCTGAAGATAGATACTGCCAAGTCCCTTGCCAAAACAATTGCATGCGCCTGCCATTCCATACGTTCAGAGGCACACACATTCACTTCCTTCCCTTGCAGAGGAACCTGGTTCCCACCATGTCCCCGGTGCTCTTGTCCCTTAATAGACTGCAGAAATGGTGTGACAGCATCATAAAGGGGAAGAGGGAGGGCTGTGAAAATAAAGCTATTTCATAATTCTTTGCTTTCTGATCTTTGTGCTTTTCTCTGAAGTGTGGCAGTATCGTATTATCCTTGATACTCCCTGCAAATTCAATAGCTGATGTGTACAGTAAATCATGCTTAGCTTTTTCTAATGACATATGGATAGAGCTTCGCAGACTGAAAATAATGAGGGCTTATCTTGCTTCCTGATATATTGGAAAGCAGGTGTAAGAGTACTATGCTTCAACAAAATATTCAAAAGTTGCTCTCCAGGGTGTATGCTGACCTTTGAGAGACACGCTCCAGTAAAAACACCCAAATCCTAGCAAATATTTCTTGGTGGCTAGCTACCCAGCTAGGCAGCACCTTTGTATTTTGATTCAAATTTTTATTAGAGTGAGATTATATGAGAAAAAGGTGAAGCCTAAGTCTTTTGCAAGCCTACTTGGAGTCAAACAGGCATATCTGGACGGCAGAATTTAGCTCCATGCAGTTCAATCTTATTTGAAGTATGTGTACTAATGACAACCTGTCTTCATTAAATAGTTTTTTATTACCATATTTACCAATAATAGAAGTTAACATTTATTATATAAGTGTAATCTGGAGCTGTATGTAGAAATAAATGGAAAACAACTCCAAATTGAATTATTAAAAGACAATTCTTCTAATATTTGTATGTAAACTCTATGAAATGCTATCTAGTGTGAAAATGGTATCCAAATGTTTTTTTTTATAGAATATCAACCTATTTTTCATGATATTTTGAGTGTATTTACAAATTTAAAATCTCTTTTCAAACTTGGTGATTCTGTGGAGCTGCTTTGCAAAGAGAAAGAGTTATATCTTCTGTAACGTTTCAAATGTATTACTGTCATCTCTGAAGATGTCACAGGACCTAATAACAAAGGAATAGCAAAAGTAGTATTACAACTGATTTCTCTAATTGAAAATTCTCTTTCTGGTAATGAATAATTAAATAGTCTTGTACTGACATTATTTGCAAATTGTGCACATCTGCTACTATAATAATAACCTGTAATTAGAGGAAGTAAAAACCAGCCTGCTGATTGAATGATAATGCCATCTGCTTATTAGGGCACCCTTGCATGTCTCTTCCGGAGAGTAGAAAAGGGCTTATGAGCCATTTCAGAAATGTGTAGTGTTTTAAACTTCATATCAGTTTATTGAATGATTTTTCTGAATTGCCCAAACAATGTCAGAAGGCATTTTACATTTCAAAATAATGACTTCTAATAAATATAAAAGCAATTCATTAAATCTAAAGCATCCCTATGGAACTAGCCTTGTAGTAGAAAACTTTCAGGAAAACCAGTGCACTGGTTGTCCTTCTTTGGTTGCCCCACATAAAATCCTGTAGTGGATACTAGGTCCCATGACTAAGATGGACACATTTGGAGATAATCAGAGCTAAAAAAGCCTAGAATTTTTCCATTATGATACCATAGTTCTCAGTATTCAGGACAGAATTACTGAAAGTATCTCATCGGTGCTCTGAGCTATAAGTTTTGCAGAGTACTGTCTCTCACATGAGACTTTGCTCTCACTTAATCATCTTTTTTGTATAGTTACTACAGCTGTAATGAGGTATTCCTAATGCATTTTTTGGTCTCCTTTTGTATAAATATTTGTATTCTAAAGACAAAATGTAAAGTGCATGCAGGACAAGAAGAGATGATACTGATGCCATTCCTTAACAAACCCTTTTATGAGTACCACCAAAAGAGATGTAGAGGTAGCATAATAGAGAGCTTGCTCCTGCTAGTTTCCAAATAAGTAATGGATTGCTTGTCAGCTTAAATAGCCTGTAATTTAGGTTAACATGATTAGGAGCTGATTAAAACTAACTGACTACCTTTTTGTGGCCTGGCTTAAGTTGTGAAATATCAGGTGACCGTAGTCAGTCTTCAAGTTAGAAGAGATTGCACATCTTATATCTTCACAAATAATAACTTCTCAGTTCCCAACTCTAGCTGTGTATAGGCTTTTACAGCGCTGAAGGGTGGAAGTCCCAAACTTTCTTGTAAAAACAAGTATACATGAGGGCTCAGGATTTCAGCTGTTGTGCACTAAAGCAGCCCTAAATGGTGGCTCATTTCTTGAATACCAAAATGAAGATCGAATCCTCCATGGTACGCTCTTCCTAGTGCTTCTATATCATCAGAAATTCTTGGATTTTAGCCTTGCATCAATAGATCAGGACCCCTGGGATATACACCCCTTCAAAAGAAGGAAAGCAAATAAAGTCCTTTAAATATTCAAGAAAAAATTCTGTGCATCTGGTTGAATGTAAATGGGCTGTTCCCTTTTTTGTTGTGGTCCAGAGGCACCTCCTTTCACAGGAAGTTTACACTAGTTTACTTCTCACTTTCTCTGCGTTGTTGCCAGCTGTTTGATTCCAGATTTGTTTGAAAATAGGATCATAATGTAGTCATAAAGTTAACGCCAGTCAGTAACAAGCACATCAGCAGAAAAAAGTAGAAAAAAAAATAGAAGGCACCTCTTAACTGATTAACTCTCTGGGAAGGGTGGTTCATTTCGCAGAAAGGAAGTCATAAAGAAACTTCCTACACACTCAGGATAAAAAACGTCTCTGCTATATATATCCCTATTTGAAATGGAAATGGATTTCCAATCTACTCTATATGAAATGTTTGAGCTTAGGGCTTTTAATGAACATTCAATTTAAAATATTTATTCCTTCAACAGTTTCAAGATGCTAATGCTTTTCAAATTTTCTAAGGAGCCGAATTGAAAAGTTCATTGAGAAGATACATTTGGGTTAAATTTATGTGATTGTCGATGACTGAGTGAACATCAGCTTTGCTAAATATGAATATCTCTACTTTATTGGTGTTTCCATTTCCTCCATGCTCTGCAACATCTCCCTGAAGAAGTGCACTCAGAATACACACACTTGTGCTACAGGTGTCATCTCATACAAATATCCAAACATTCAAGGATCTAGAGCAGCTGCTCTGTAAATATTTCTTCTGATGGTTCATCTTTCGTTTAAAAGCATTACATAATCCAAGTTATTGCAGGCACTAAATCTGGGCCAATGTTTTTATCTACTGGTATTAATAGATATTATTCCCTTGATTTTTCTGGTTCCCAGGTCAGAACTTCCTTGTTTTAGAGGGCAGCTGGAATGTTTTTTTTCCACTGAAAATATACAAATGAACACATTTCGCTTTGATTTCAGTAGCTGTTCTGCTTACGGCCCTTGGGAAGTTCCTACATTTAAAATGCTTCAAAACCTTACTAGAAGTTGTTACTTTTTGAAAGAAACAAACTTAGCCTTTGAATTACAAAATAAGATGCAGATAATATTGCAGCCCACAGTCACAAAGACAATCTATAAAAATATTATTTATTGTCCACCTGCCATCTCCCTATATTTCAGCACCAAAACCTCACGGATGGTATGACAGCCTGACTATGCTCCATAGGTATATGTGCAAGGGGAAAACTCCTCCTTCAGGAGCCTGCTGCACTCAACAACATGGTGCTCCCACTGACTTCCATGCTGTCAAATCAGCCTTCAGGGAGCATCTCCTGTTCCTCCACGAAGCAGCATTCCCTGCTTCATTAAAACCCTTTGCCACGTGGACAGCCCTCCAGGTTCTGCCCAGAGGATGGCCATGTGCCTTTGTTCCCACACGGGGAATCATAAAGAAGTTTGTAAAATACCTTGGCCTAATGAATTGACAAGACAGGAATGCTCTTGCCATAATATAAAGTACTGTTCGTAAGAGAAATATTTCACAATACCTTTGGTGTCCTGGGGATGTTTTTCTTCTGCTCAATGACCCAAAAAAGATCATTCATGAAAGGATGCCTAGGAATAATTATTACTTCGCTCCATGTATGTTGCTGTTCTCCTCCCTGTTTTCCTTAAGGCAACAAATGCAAAATTGTTGCTTTATCCCAGCACATTTTTCTGTTAATTTCAAATTAGCAAGACTAAAGTCAAACAGAAAATGGCATTGCACTTCCCTTCTGACTTCTTTCCCAATTCACTGTGTCCTTGGACACATATAATTCTTGGCTAGATGGCAAATACCCAGGTGTTGCTACTCAAGTATTGCATAGATAAATGCAGGGAGGGAAACAGAGACTAAATCCTGTGCGTCGGGGTCCTTTCTTTTCTCATTACATCTGAGAGACTCAAACGTGTTGAAACACCAGGTCTCTCAACTCACAACGGGCATCTGTGTTTTTCAAAGATTTTTACAGGGGAGTACCTACCATATGTCATTAACGTATTTGCTTCTTTCTTGTTACTTTTGTTTAAATATGTACTTTCTTTCTCATAACTCATCCAATTCTTCTCCTTCTCTCCAGTAACATAGGAATGCTCAATATATGGTGTGTGTCTCTGGTTGTCGTGTTGTCTTTGATAAGTGAAAGGAGATAAGGGTTTACTAGGTCTGTCTTTTAAGTTATCCATGCTACAGATCTTGAAATAGGAAGAAAAATATTTTTAAGAGGTGACTGAAATAAATGAAACCTTCTGGAAAGAATCATCAGGGCATACTACTAAATATCAAAATAAAAGCCATCTCATTCAGAGCAGGTTATATTTGGCATGCAACTGCTGGCTGAGTAATATATCCGATTTGGCTCTTTGGTTCGGAAAGAGGATTAGCCAATGTCTGACAGCTATTTTTCTATTTGTGGAATATAAGTTTATTCAGGTTTAAGAGCTCTTTTAGGAAATTGGCCTGTACCCGTAAAAAAGGGTTCAACCCAACATATCATTAATAAAATAGAATTTGGATAGAGGAGGTCACTTTCCAAAACATTTTTGTATAATTCAGAATTTCCAGGGAAAAAATGAAGAAAATAAAACCTCCTCGCCCATATCACTTGGTGCCCTCCAGAAAACATATAAAACCTTGTGTTGGTTGATATCTTTTGGATCAGTAAATACATCACTGTTAACCTTGTATTGCCCCTGTGTGATTACGACCACCCATGTCTTGAAATGTGCTTACACAGTAACTCAAAACAAATCCTTATCTTCTCTCTGAACCTTTTGTCCTTTGTGTCAGTGTTTTGCTGCATGGCGAGCACATTCATTTACTGAACCGTGTGTATAGTAATATCGTTTGTATTTAACACTGTCTTTATAACTGTTTGCGCTGCTAGCTGCTACACTGAAGCACCATGCTGTTCTCAGGCAGTCAACCCTTGATGATTTAGATGACCTGACTCTGTTCCTAAAACAAGTGAGCGCGCCCGACCTAGGCTTCGTAAAATGCACAGCATGGATATGTCCTCCTCATCAGCTGACAGTGGCAGTATAGTGTCAAGGTGCTTAACTCATGCATGCTTTGTTCACTCATTTACCCTGACCATTATATACTTTTTGCAGTATATATAAATTTGCATTGCAGAGATTTGTTGTAACAGAGTGGTTTGCATGATTAACGGAAGCTTCACTCCCTCTTTGTCATGGCCAGATTCTGAGATTCAAAGTCAAGGTTATAAACCAGGATTCACTTACTGTTTCACTTCTTTTTGTGTGACTTTTTAAAATCTTGTATTCATATATTTTTAAAAGTTTTTCATTACATTAATCTGGCTGTCCAAAAACAGTCTCCTAATTTTGTATTTATTCAGATAGAAAAGGGTCTGATTTTCAGAGTTACTAAGCTGAGGCTTGTTCATACTGAAAGTGGAGGTTGGTAATGCAGTTTCTCAGCAAATCAGCTATCCTAAATAGGTCCTAAAAGGAGTCTAATTTTAGGAATTATGATAGACAAATATTCCCTTGCTCTTTCAGGTTTTTGGTTTCCTCCACATAGAAAAAGATTGTTAAATATGTTTTGATTTTTCCTAGCATAGTTTAACAATCAGTAAGGTAATGAAATTAGGAAAGAAAAATTTGATATGAAAATATGGCAAATATTAATATACAGTGTCAGAAAGAGAACCATTCAGAGACATTTATCTACTTTTAGCAAGTCAAAACCATGAAGTTATACAACAACAGGAAATGAGAACAACTAATGTTATAAATGCAAAATTTATGGCATATTGGTACAGTTTTTAGAGTCTTAACAGCATGTCACAAATTTTTGGTGCTAACCATTAGCTTTGAAAGGATGAGATTTTATATCCTGAGTAGTTTAACCAGAATGATTGCTACTAGGAATCATCAAAACACACACTCTAGTTCTAATTCTTACAAACTCTATTAAAAGTCTACTAGAAATAAAGCTATCCAACCTAACCACAGTTAAGTTTGAAGAGTGTACAAGGAAAAGAGATGGAACTTTATTTTAAACTTTGGCAGAGATAGTACTTCCAGCTACTACTTCTCTTAAAGGTTATTCTTGAGGTGAAACTCTGGCCCCATTCACTTCAGTAGAGCTATTTGAAATCTATTTTCTTTCTGTTGAGATGCAAGAACATGCAGCTTGACAAAAGCCATGTTGAGGCCGGTTGTGTCACTTTTGGAGAGGGGTTGGAATGGAGAATAAAAGAGAAAGGGTGACATTTTTGGTGAGAGATGAGAAAATACTTGTGAGGGAAGAAAAGGATTAAATCAAGGCCCAGAAATATTTAAAACCAATGGTGTCCAGATTTCCACCTGGAGTCACTGAGTTGCATGAATTTTACATCAGCTGAGGCTGCTGCAGAAATAGAGCAGAAGGGAGAGTGATTATGGACTTGAAAAGCCAAGTGTAAGCAAGGTGAGCAAGCAGAGAACTGAATGAAATGAGTAAGAACAGTTGAAAAAGAAAAGAGATTTATATGTAAGAAAAACAGGCAGATAGATAAAAAAAAAATGAAGACCATAATGAAGAACATAAGCAATCTGAAGGTAAGCAAGATGCTCTTTTACTAGAAAATGTCTTTAATCTGGATTGAATTCTCCTCAATTGCAATTTACTTGTTCTTTAATTGACTTAGAAGCAGACTTGATGTGTGTGTTCAGCTGTTTTTCCAGTGTATGTAGTACCTCTTTGAAACCATAGGATCCTATTTAAAGCATCACGTTCAGAGAAATGCATGGATCCCTGTAGTTCACCATGGAGCATGATTTAAATGAATGTAATAGCAACTTCCAAATCTAGTCACAAAGTTGTTTCAACTGCTTTCAGAAAGTTAGGGCACTTTCACTTGTTGGTGACATTAATTTGTCCTTTGCTGATGTGAAAAGATAGTAGATCACTGTGAGGTTCACAGAGAAGTCACTTGGGGCAGAGGGACCCAGATGGTCCATCTGTGTAAAAGGAGATCCTGGTGATACATTTTCTGCTAAATGATGTGAACTATAAGGGCAGGGGTTGCAGTAGGTTTGTTCAGCTTGTTCACAAAGGTACAGTTAATGAATTTTGCTCAGCAATGAGCCTCAACTCTCTCTTCAATCCCGTCCCTGACAGTGAACCTACACAGGTCACCATGCTCTACTCTCGTCAGGGGACAACAGAAACTATTGAGGAGGTAGAAGTGGAGCACGATGAGGAAGGAGCACATTCTGCATCAAGGCAGGAGGAAGAAGAGGTAGAAGATTACAGCCTGGATTCAGAAGGAGCTGCGTATACTCCTGATACTGATGTGCCATTGTACTCCACTGTGGATAGCAATGCAGAAGCCCCACCTTCCTATAGCAAAGCTGTCAGCTTTGAACACCTTTCCTTTGGCTCCCAAGATGACTCAGCTGGTAAGAGTCTCATGATGGTGAGCCCAGATGACAGTCGGACGGACAAACTTAATGATACGATACTCCCTCCACTGACGCATGAGCTAACGGCCAGTGAGCTGCTTCTGAACAAGTAAGGAGCTTGACAAGGAAAAAGTTTTGGTCCCAATATGTGAAGTTTTGCCATGATTTTTCTCTTTTTCTCTCAAAACTAGTCTGTGGTTTCTGATAAAGAGCTTGTGCTAAGTTTGGATTAAGGAAGAAGCTCATTTCCTGTTTAATTGCTCTAATTATAGATTTCCAAAATAATTCATATGCATGTGGGAAAGAATCTCCACTTTGTCCCCAGATACTGTAGCTAGTCATGTAGTTAGCAGTGGATTTCTGTGTTAGTAATTGTCATGGGTAAAGGGCTTTTCTAAACATCCCATATAGAGAGGCTTTCTGTTCCCCAGACAGCTGTGATTTCAAGTAAGTTTCCTCCCAGGACTATCTCATAATGTTTCTCCTTTAACTATTTTAGATTACTAAAAGGGAAGCTCTGACCCTTGGCAGAGTTTTTGTTTAAGTCTATAGGAGCTGAGAGCTAGTTAGAGAGACCACCATGCCTATGTACTTTCATAAGAGATAGGATGCTCCACTATTTGCCCCTCAGCCAATATGCTTAGTAAGAAAACTACCATTGAAGGGGGCTTGGTACCACGGCATCCCTTCCTCTGTTTTTAGCCTTACTCCACTGTGGGAGAACACCCATGAATGCAATAACAAAATCTGAAACTGCAGTAATGTCTTTCAGCCTAACTGCAACTAGATAGAGTGGCTGTGTAGACATGGCTTTGTAGATCAGTGACTTTTCTTCTGGATGCCCATCGTCCTTTTGGCTTTTTATCTGCATCTCTTTTTAAACCTTATGAAAAGCAAAGAAGAAATTTGTGAATGTACACAAAAGTTATAACTTCATGCTGCCTTTTCTATTTAGTTAATTTAGGTAGGTGAGAGGAGATTGAACACATCTAATGCTCAAGGCCATTTATTATGTTATAGTGGTATGTCACAATGCTAATGATATCACTACATGTCCTGATGGACCTCTAGAGTATCTTCAATTTCACATTTGTGTTAATATATCAGATATGAATCCAGGCGGGGCCACACCAGAACTGCTCTGGAAATATTAAAAACATTAAAAGAGCGCGTCTAATCATTTTGTTTGAAATTCTTGTTTGTTGGCTTAAAATTAGGCCATTTGATCGTAATATCTAATCCAATTTTATTTTTTATTGGATTCTCCAGCAGAACTATTTCGAAAGGTGAACTAGTGGCTGACTAAAAGTAGCTCTTATGAATTTAATTTTCATTTGACTTATGATACTCTCCTCCTCACAGGATGTTTCATGATGAAGAACTAGAGGAATCAGAGAAATTTTATGTTGGTCAGCCTCGAGTCTTGCTCCTTATTTATGCCCTGTACAATACCCTGGTAGCCCGATCAGAAATGGTGTGCTATTTTGTGATCATCCTTAACCACATGATCTCTGCCTCCATGATAACCTTGGTGCTTCCTATCCTGATATTCCTTTGGGCCATGCTGTCTGTTCCTAGACCAAGCAAACGTTTCTGGATGACGGCCATTGTCTATACTGAGGTATGGTGCTCTTTTTGCAACCCCGTTCACCAAACACAGAGAAGAAAAGTTAATTGCTTTGTATGCCAACATAGCCTGTTTGAACAATAGGACTGATGCCTTTGTGATTATATTGATAAAAATATTTGTCAAAGTCCTCAGCCACTTATTTGATGAATCTTGTTTGTGCTTTTCTTCACCGTAATGAGCAATAGTACTGTGGGAACATGAACTGTTGTTCCTCTGTAGCATGTACATACATGCTTATTGCTCATGTTTAAAACTGACAGTGCTTTAAAACTGACATATTTCTCCCTTCTTAGTGGCATGAAGCTATCATATCTGCCATGCTTAGAAAAGATCGCAAGTGTGTTGTATTTCTGGACAGGTGGCCATTGTTATCAAGTACTTCTTCCAGTTTGGCTTCTTTCCATGGAATAAATACGTGGATTACACAAAAGACAAACCTTACCATCCACCCAATATTATTGGCATTGAGAAGAAAGAGGGTTATGTGCACTATGATCTCGTTCAGCTCCTTGCTTTATTCTTTCACAGATCCATTTTAAAGGTAACCTGAGCTCACGTGACTTTTTGTTTTATGTTTATGTTTTTATAGTCATTCATGTGCTGTCCCAGCACAACAAATTTGTTTCCCCCCTCTAAAAATACTGTGATACAAAAATACAATGTTGATATGCTCCCTCCTCTTTTTTTCCACTAGTGCCATGGATTATGGGATGAAGATGAGAAAGGGGAGAACTCCAGTAGTAAAGAGGATACTGATGATGAGCTGTCTCTGGCAGGAGGCAGGAGAGATTCTTCTGGCTCTCTGAAATCTGTCAATCTTGCAGCATCAGTGGAGTCCATCCACGTCCACTTCCCTGAGCAGCAGACTGCTATCAGAAGGAAGAGCTCCAGCAGTGGGTCACAGCTTTCACATAGGTCCAGCTTCTCTTCACACAGATCTAAAAGAGGTAAATGCTGTGGTAATGCTGGGATTTGAAGAATGTACACTGATGTCCCATAGGGTAAATCTGCTGAGACTGTATCTGTTGCTATGGGGAAACAAGACTACTGAATGCTGCTGAAGAAATAGGATATAAATCAAAATGTCTTTGAGGTTGAACATACCCCAAAACTTGTTAAAAGTCAAATTCAGAGCCACTTTCTGATTCCTGTGTCTTTACAATGACATTATCCAAAAGCTGGGAAAGGAACTTTTAGTGTAGCCTAGATCTGGTACAGCATAGTCTTTAGCTGGAAGAAATTCAAAGAATATATATTTTTCATAGGTACATGGTACCTGAAATGAAAAAAAAAAAAAAAAAAAAAAAAAAGATTAGAGATGCTGGATACCTTCCTCATCTTCTAAAAAGGAAGAACTTGCCTGAATATTTATTTTACCAATCCATATGAGAGAGATTAACCAAATATTTGACTTTATCATTAGTCCTCTTGCTATATAGTTATGGATCAAGTTTTGATCTTTGAAACCTTTATTGGATGCTGTCAAGATTTTATCATATCAGAAAAAAAGCGTAAGGATTAACTTCAAAGTTTCTTTCAAATTGTGAAGTCTTCTGCATGAAGTCTCCAGATTAATTACTTTCTAGTCTTTGCATCTAAACTTTGATTTTGAAAGAGCTTCTTTCCTTCTCTTCTTTCATTTTTTTTCAGGAAGCACCAGTACACGAAACAGCAGTCAGAAAGGAAGCAGTGTGTTAAGCATCAGGCAGAAATCTAGGAAGGAGCTTATTATGGAAAAGTTTCGAGAACAAATGATCAAAGCCAAGGCCTTTACTGTCAAAAAGTGAGCAATGTGAGGAGTTGTGGGTTTGGGAGGAGGTTCCAAATAGCTGATCGAAACATCAAATAGCTTTTTAAAGACTGTAATTTACTATTTCTGTTAATTCAAGGGAATGAACGGATCTGTATACTCGATGGGTATGAATTCACTCTTAACTTCCACCAGCTGAACTTCACACCATCAGCAGGGGTTGAAATAGCACTGAAGGGTACTCAACTGCCTGATAAAAAGCTAAATATCTTGTGTGAACTGAAGTATTATAGTTGACTATGTATATTTGGACTGAACAAATGCTAGCATAGTGCTAGAGAAGCAATCAGTAAAAGGGACTGGTGTCTGCAAAGCTCCATGGAGACTGTCATAGCATATCTTTACATAAATTAATGCTATCAAACTTAGTTATTCTTATCTTCAGTGCAAGTTACAGTATTGTTAAATTGCATTGTGGTCTATGTTGTTTTAGAGCTCTCCAAGTGTATGTGCCCATCAGACAGTTTTTCTACAATCTTATTCATCCAGACTACAGTGCTGTGACTGATGTGTATGTGCTGATGTTCCTCGCCGATACAGTGGACTTCATCATCATTGTGTTTGGATTTTGGGCTTTTGGGGTAGGTCATATAAAGCATCTTCACAAATTCTCGGTTGGGACCTTTGCTGGAGTTGCAAGGTTATGTGCGGAGTGTCCTTCTACCTCAGTCACCCTGTTGTATTTTCCTTTCCAGAAACACTCTGCAGCAGCAGATATCACCTCTTCATTATCAGAGGACCAGGTCCCAGAGGCATTTTTGGTGATGGTGCTCATTCAGTTTGGTACCATGGTGGTAGACCGAGCACTGTACCTCAAAAAGACTGTCATGGGAAAGGTCATCTTCCAGGTCATCCTTGTTTTTGGAATACATTTCTGGATGTTCTTTATCTTGCCTGGAGTGACAGAAAGGTATAGACCTTTACAGCCAGACAGTACATGTTGAAAAGTGATGTACTACCAAGTTATTTGAACTTAAGTAGGAAATGGCTATAACTTTGGTCATAAGCTTTGGAATCATAAATACATTTCCCTTTGGTCTCACTTTTAAACAGAATTTCAGAGTAACTTTCTACAACAGAAATGGTGGCCAACATAGAGGAGTTTGAGGAGGGGAGAACTAAATTATATTGGCATATACTGAAATATTCTCAACTTAAGCCAAAAAGAAAGTAGTTGAGAGAAAATGTGCCTGTGAGTGAGTGTCTACAGCACTCAGCTGAAGCAAGCTTAGCCTGTATTCAGTTCCCTAATCCCAAGACTGCATCTTTTAAGAGAACATTTCTGGATACATACTGAAGTAACCCAGGGAGCCCCCATTTTCCTTTCTCTTCTAGCAGAATGTGCCTCTTGCCTTTAAGCCTTCCTAACTCATCAGAAATCTTGCCGTTTTAAAAGTGGCTGTAGAAAAAATCCAGAGTTAACTTATAACTTGGCACTCTTCTGGAATGTGTGAACTATGGGGTTCTAGTTCCTCAGGCTGAGAAAGGTCTAAAACCCATGTTCTTTATGAACAGCAAAACTTCTCTTCCGCTGCCATTGCCACACCACCTTGGAGCTGGCATGGATACTGTGACATCCACAAAGAAGTCCTGCATTACATGTATTATCAAATTCATCCCCCAAACTCATGTTTCTCATTGCATGGTTCATTGCATGGTTCATCATTCTGTATTGCAGCAGTGCTTAGGCTGACTCTGCTCCGACTTAGAACTTTAAATTGCTTAGAAGCATTTACCTCACTTTATTGATCATATAGAGATTTTGCATAGAGATTTCATTTGAGACCTCTGTATTCATTTCAAGTCAGATTGATTCTTAGAAGCACCTGCAAGAATAGTTCTAGTTTCTAACCGGAAATATTGGACCATCTCAGACTAACAAGCCGTTTTTGTCAAGAGGTATTTCCTGCAATTCCAGCATGCTATCACACTGCAGTTCCACTTAGAAATGTCAAGTGTTCTCCAAAATGATCAGAGGGCTGGAGTACAGGACATACGAGGAGAGGTTGAGGGAACAGCCTGGAGAAAGAAAAGTGAAGAGGGGAGTTTATTGCTGTCTTCAGTAACCTAATAAAAAGAAACTGAGAAGGAGCTGAGCTCTTCCCAGGGATGAATAACAGCACATTAAGAGGCCACAGGTTAGAACCCTGGAAATTTCAGCTGGATATGGTGTCAATTTTTTGCCATGATGTCATATACTGGAGCAGATTGCCCAGAGAGGTTGTTGGAGATCTTTAGAGATATGTTTAGAGATATTCAAAATGCAGTTGGAAAAGTTCACGAACAAATTGGTCTAATTTGACCTAAGCAAGCTAGGCCTGTTTAGCCTGGAGAAGAGAAGATTGAGAGGTGATCTGATCAACATGCACAAATACCTGAGGGGAAAGTGTAAAGAGGATGGGGCCAAACTCTTCTCAGCGGTGGTCAGTGACAGGACAAGGGGTAATGGGTACAAATTGAAACACAGGAAGTTCCATCTCCATGTGAGGAAGAATTTCCTTACTGTGGGGGTGACAGCCCTGGAAGAGGCTGCCCAGAGAGGATATGGAGTCTCCTTCTCTGGAGATCTTCAAAATCCACTTGGATGCCACGCAGTGCCACGTGCTTTAGGTGTCCCTGCTGGAGCAGCAGGGTTGGACTAGATGATCTCTAGAGGTCCCTTGTAACCTTAACCATTCTGTGATTCTGTGATCTGATTCAAGTGGGTGGGATTAGAAAAGGTGATCTTCAGAGGTTACTCCAACTTGCATTCTGGTAGGCATCTTTAACGGTGGAGATGCCTAACTGAACACTGCTGGTCACTGATAGCTGACCAGGGCTAGACCAAAGGCCAGCCACCTGAGAAGACGAGCAGCATCTGCTCAGGAAGGCTGAGCATGGGGGCTGAGAGCAGCGGCCTGTGTGGTCCAGCAAAGTGCCTCTAGCACCAGCGGGACACAGCACTGCTCCAGAGCCCTCATGCTCTTTGCAGAGCCTATTCCCAGTCTCCCCTATGATCCTGAGCTGACAGCAGGCACTATTCAGGCACTTCCTTATCCAGCTTCTTACAGTTTATTGTATTACCTCTGTAGCGGGGTTGAAAAACAAAGATTTTTCATAAATTCTTAGGAACAGAAAGCAGGAGATGCAGGCATGTGCAGATACAAAGGCCATCATTTTCTTTTATCTGTCTTTTCCGTTACAGGAAATTTAGCCAGAATACAGTTGCCCAGCTCTGGTATTTTGTGAAATGTGTTTATTTTGGCTTATCAGCATATCAGATACGCTGTGGATATCCGACTCGTGTTCTTGGCAACTTCCTCACAAAAAGCTATAACTATGTGAACCTTTTCTTATTTCAAGGGTAAGTCTAGACTTCCTTTCCCCTTCCATTCTTTTCTGAAATACAGTTCTGTTATCACTGAGATGTGCAGGTTATTCAACACCTCTCATCACAGGAAATGAATCAGTAAGATTGTGCACACTGCACTCCCCTGTATACACCATCTATGCCCAGTAGTCCATAAAAAATCAATTTCAGGAATACATATTTTAGAAAAATCCACTTCCCAACCTGAATTCAGAAGCCTAACCTAACACTCTACCATTCAGGCACCAATGGAAGAGAGATTTTTTTAACACTTCTAATAAATCACCTCTGTGACAATCATTAGAGGCTATATGTTGTGCTAGAAAATAACAAATGTTATTCCCTCCACAGTCCTTAAAAGTAGTTAGGCATCTAATCCCCAAAAGGTCACTGAAGCAGGTCTAATGTACTACCTCAGTGGGTGGAAAGGAAAATAAAGTGAAAGACAGCGCACGTGAGAATTAAAAGCTATACATCAAACAGTGCTTCCTCTGTGTATCTTTCTAAAAATCTGCATGTTTGAAGCCCCTCAGGAGTCAGGGGTTTTAGTGCAAATAAAGGCAAAGTTTTGCCTCAGAGTGGAAGACAGTGTCAGGAAGGCATAGCCACCTACCATTTATGTTGTTACCATGATGTTTTCTTTGAGCCATTTAAAAGCATAATCTTTTATTTCACAGAATAAGTAGAATATATTTTGCTCTAATAATGTCAGTCTTTTCCCAGTGCTGCATTCCAGGAGGAAAAGTTATAGAAGAGCGCTTTGTTTTCACATGAAGTAGTCTTTGTGGCCTGGCCAAGCGGAGAGGTGTGGGAATAGTAAAGGGAATGGTGCACTTTGGAAAGCTGCTATATGCTTATTGCCTTCCTCCTATCCCACCTTCTTCTTCTGTTTAATTCAGAGTCATAAAGTCCAATTCTCTATGCAGCTGAGCACTGCAAATAGGCAATGCACTTCATGGTTTAAAGAGGTATAAGATAAATTCCCACCATCCTGGGAAAAAAAAAAAAACTGTAAAAAAGTTGTAAAAAGCTGTGTTGCTCTACTCCCCTCCCAGATCCAAGGAATTTGAGTAGACAAGGAAATCCATCCCATTCCATCAGTGCATGACAGATTATTCATGCATAATCACAGGGCATAATCACAGGGGGCTGTGAGAAGAATGTGAGCTGTTGCAAAAGCTACCACGCTTACAACATCAGTACTAGCTGAGCCATCTCAGGAGATGGTTGCATTCAAGTTTGCAAAATTTCCCATTAAAATGTCTTTTCACAATGGTTTAGTTCTCCCCCTTGTGATATGCTTATTGTGCTCATTTAATTTCATTTCTGAATAATTTTCTCCTCTGGTCTCCCTTCAGATTCCGCCTGGTTCCATTTTTGACTGAGCTGAGAGCAGTAATGGACTGGGTTTGGACTGATACCACTCTCAGTCTTTCCAGCTGGATCTGTGTGGAAGATATCTATGCTCACATTTTCATCCTGAAATGTTGGCGAGAGTCAGAAAAAGTAAGGATCACTATAGAAGTGATCCAGGCCTCCTGTCCCTTGTGCAAAAATGAAGAAAAATAATCAAGAGTCCCTAGATCACTGGGAAATCCACCATAAAGACAGTTTTCTAGAAGATACACCTGGTGTTCATGTTCAGAAATATTCAGACCATTGGGTATTTTATGTTAGTTGGCAGCCACTACAAATGAAATTTCTCTTTCGTGACCAATTTTTCCACTATCACATGAATTCCACAAACACATTAATTGCATACCTGAATTTCAAGGATGGGGTTGAAAGGTCTGATATTCACCCAGACTCAGTTCATACAAAACTAAATGAGTAACCTGCAGAAGAGTGAAACTGTAGCTCAGAAGAAGGGTCAAGATAAGGAAGGGCTTGTGCCTCTGCCGTAGGTCTCAAGGATTCTTCTCTAGTGTAACTGGAGAATGAGCTCAGCTGGTTTTGTTAGCTTGGGAGAATCCACACACATATAAATGTGAAGACCAGATAAATTCACCATTTGTTTGCCTGAACTTCAGTCTCTTTAAATCATTTAAGCTTCAATTCAAATTAAACTTGCAAATTCTGGATTCCTTTTAACCTCTATAAAGATTGCAACCATATGCTTCTTTATTTTGCCAATTTTGAAAAAGAAATTAAGCATTCTTTTGAGAGTGACCCAGCCAGTCAGAAATTGTACATCTGCAACGAAATGGCTGCATTTTTAAGTGTTACTGACGTATTTCTACTTTTATTATAATCCTGTCTGTTAATGGCACTTACTTTCCAAGTATGTCAGTTAGATTAACTGAGAGTTGAAATACACACAAATCTTGTATATAGCCCCCTTTTTTTTGTATGACCTATATTTCAGCCCTAAGTGGAGTGTCATCAGAGGCTTCAAGAGTCAGAGAGTGAATAATCCAGTTCTACTTTGACTCACTGTTTTACTGCATTTTCTTTAACCTAAAAGAGAGTTGCCCTGGCTTATGTGATCTCAAGTGGGAAGATTTCCAAATGTAAGCTGGCATATGTGTGTTAATGCCATGCAGCAAAATAACTACCAGTAACTTAATGAGTGTTGTTTAAGGTACTTTCAGTTCTCTCTGTATTTGTCTCACATTAAGTGATATTCCTAAGTACTTTAGCTGTTAGTCTCTCCAAGCTTTTCTGCAGCAGCATTAAAGGTGACTGAACTATTTTCTAACAGATAAATAATGTGCCCCTGGTGGTCTTAATACGAGATTTTAATGAAAACAGTATTCTGTAGTGCAAGACAAATGATTTGATACAATGCTTTTGAAAAGTAACTAATTTGTCTTAAATATAGCATTGTATTACAAATTTAATATTCTCCATAGGCTTTATGGATTCAAGTTGTAAAGCAAGAACAATTTCCTGAAAGCCAGATTCCTGGCACATGTATGAGGTGCGGTGCAATACAATGCATCTTTATACTGCAAATGTAGTGTGTGAAAGACAGGATCCTAAAACAGTGTGCAGAGTAAAATCCTGTATGAGAATATTCTGAAGTCCATTACAGAGATGGAAAGACATTATGCAGGATGGTGAAGCTATTAGAACATTCAATCAGCCATTAACAGAGGGAGAAAATTATGGACAAGGGAGAACAGATGTGCTGTCTGATCTGCTTTGAAAAGAGAAGGATAAAAGCAAGATCATTCTTGGTCTCAGAACCTAAGCAAGTGAAGGATGTCAAATCAACAGTGTCCAGACTTCAGAAACAAAAACAAAGATTGAAGCATTATTTAAATTCAATTGATGCTGAATGGGCTAAGAAACATAGTGGAACATGAACAACTGTTAGGAATATATGGTGAGGCATGAAATGAGGGTGGATCAGACAATCCTATTACATTGTGCATATCGGTTGCTGGCAAATACCTATTATTTTTCCTGAAACACAGTTTGCAGATTTCAGGCTGTATTGGAGATATTCTGCCTTAATGAGGTTTGAGATACTTTGAGCAAATTGTTGTATCATTGTTGGTATTATTATTTTACTTTTGGTTCCTGTGGCTTCATGTTTATGCTGGTTCAGACAAAAACTTCTATTACCAAACCTGATGTTTTCCTTTATCTGTGGTTGTGAGGAGTCAAAACCATGAAAGTTTACAATGCTTTTTACACCAGACACACACTTGCCATGGATTTGTTTGGTGCCCCATTCTGCAGTTTCCAGTAATTCACTGTCTGTACAGGTTTGGCTAAAAATCTCAGTACAAATTACTCCAGGAGATTAGAATCCATAAGATCATTATTCTTACACCGATCAAAGTGTACCACTGATAGAAGAGATGTTACCATATTGCTGTTTGCTTTTGCAGAGATATCCTCAACCGAGAGGCCAGAAGAAAAAGAAAGTTGTGAAGTATGGAATGGGTGGCATGATTATCGTCTTGCTGATTTGTATTGTCTGGTTCCCACTGCTCTTCATGTCTTTAATCAAATCTGTTGCAGGCGTCACCAACAAGCCTCTAGATGTATCAATCACAATAACTCTAGGAGGTTATCAGGTAACAAAAAAAAAAGAAAAAAAAAGAAAAAAAAATCACTGGTTTTGCACTGTGTTTTTCTTGCACATTTCCTTTTTCTTACCTTGAGTTTTCTGAGTGAAAATTTCCTGGTATACACAGGAGATCAGCATAAACAGATGATCCCTTTTGGGTTTAAAAACATGTTAGTTTGTCACAGATGCAAAATATTACCTTTAATTGTAAGATAAAAATAGAACCCATTGCCAATAGAAGCTGCATAAATTAACCCACATCTGGAACTCTGAGGTAGCTGCCTGCAGGTCCATCTGTGGGATGGATGGATGGATGGATGGATGGATGGATGGATGGATGGATGGAGGTAGTCTGTTGAGATATAAGATCATAACCTTCTATCAAATTGGGCACTATAATTGTCCTAGACTGAAATACACAAAATTCTGTATTTCATTGGTAGCAGCTGATATGAGTTAAATGTGACAAGAGTGTGTTCTTTTGTTTCCTAGCCTATTTTTACAATGAGTGCTCAACAGAGCCAGCTCAAGGATTTGAATCAGACTGGTTTTAATGAATTTCTGAGAAGCTATAGAGATAACACTGTAAGTGACTTGTGGAATATCTCATTATTTAAAAATGTGCGTGTGTTTCTGTGGAGGCTTTTTGTGAGTTTTATTTGCATAGCTGTAAGTGGCCAGACATACTGCTGTCATTGGGAAGATGTGTCTACGAAGACAGTTTGCAAGAGTAACATAGATCATGCTTGTCAGGCCAGGACTGGGTTATAAAGAAAGAAGTTGCCCTTAATCATGACATAATTGCATAAACTCACCTCCATTTGTCCTGTGACATGAATAAAAACCTTCCTTCTAAATGACACAACTTCAGTAGACACATGGCTTTTTTGCTAGATAGCTAAACAGAGGTGCCAGGTGTCTTGTAGCTCCAGAGACTGCCAGCCATTACTGGAAACGTGAGTCATCACACAGAGGCCAGGCACAGTGCATCGTTTGTACAGTGCCTTACATTTTGTGATGATGACTGAAATTATTTGGAGTTTCAGAGAAGCTGTGTGAAATGCCAGAAGTGCCAGTCAAAATTGGCAGGTACTAGAACTAGCAAATCTCACTGGGTTCATAAGAAAGGTTGTTAGAAACTAAAGGAACTGAGATTAAATAGACTCTGCAGGATTTACCTGAGTAATTTTTCAGACTCATTTTGGCCTACTTGGCCACCATACTTACACTTTAAACAAAAGTGTAATTTTTGTTTTGCCTTCTAGGCTTGGTTATACTTTATTTATGCCCCTTCACATGTAAAGCCCCAGTTGGTACCTGAGGGAAACCATCAGTGCAAACCAATGAGCTTGTAATTAACTGAGCAGTTATAATTCCGCCAGAGCAGGAAATGTGTTTGTGTACCTTGTGTGAATGTCACCGCAGTGAAATTCCCTTTCCCTCTTCTGCACCTACAGGCTGCTTTGCAGTTTCTAGAGGGCTATGGAAAGGAAGATATAACTCTAGCAGATCTAGAAGGGAATTCAAACTCTTTGTGGACCATCAGCCCTCCCAGTAGAGAGAAAATGATACAGGGACTGCTGGATTTTTCAGCTGAATTCACTGTAGTTCTGTCATGGAGCATTCAAAGGTAATTAATAAGACTGCTATGAGGCTGCTGGATCATTTGCCAAGCCTTCACTCAACAAAATAGTTGCACACTGCATTTTTTGGTGTTATTTTCCAGCAAAATGGGAAGAAGAGAGGCAGGGAGAAGTGACCTTTGTTACACAGCAATAATAACTTGATGCTTGTAGTTCTCAAGAAATGGAGGAATGGAGTCACTTCCAAGTACATGATTTAATAATGCAGGGTGGAGTTTTCAATGGGCCATGAGTAGGAGGAGAGGAAAGTAAGAAGTTTCAGCCACTTTTACAAGTAGGTGCTCAAATAAACTCTGCTGCAAAGGAAAACTTGTTTGCATTTATGGGCAGAAAAAAAATAATGAGGAAATTGAGAAGTGGCTGGTCCTCTTTGGTCCTCTTACTAAGGGAGACTCAAGATGACAAGAAGCTGTTTGTTAAATACAAATCTATTTGGAGCCACTGTTATGCAAGGAGGCACAGATCCACCTTGTTGAGACTAATGACTCTGGTCATTTACTATGTCTTTCTTTTGGCCTCAGTGTAGAAATAGTGCTTTGCATTGGAGTTTTTTCCAAGAGCTGGTCAGAATATGTGTTAGTTGCATTCAAGGTGGAGCTCACCCAGTCAGCAGGATGTCATGTTCTGACTGTGACCTGGGATCCCTATAGACTGCCAGGTTAAACTGGAGGTAATCTGTCACTTCACTGAGATTAGCCAGTGCTGCTGCAATTTCTACCTGTTTCTTCAGAACTTCAGAATCCAGACCATGGATTGTTATAGCAAATTCCACCAAAGGACTATGCACAAGACGTAGGTAGCTGAATCACTATTTGAGCTCTAATCATGCTGTCACTCCTTCCACAATAAAGAACCTGTACCCTTAATTCAGCTTTTTTTGACCCTCCTTATCTTCCTGGAAGCATAAAGTATTGCCCAGTGAATTATATCCCTCCTTCATTTCTGAGCCATCTATTAATTTTTAATATCTCCTCTCAGTTTTCCACTATGCTTGTATAGCTACAAACATTAATACACTAGATTCCAAAGAGACCTTTTTCACCCTCAAGTTCTCTTCTGTGGGTTATTTTGTAACCAAGAATGACTGAAAGTGGTGAAAGCTTACCACTGTGGCCTTCCTTTCTTTTTTTCCTTTTTTTTTTTCCTTTTCTTTTTTTTTTTTTTTTTCCTTAAAGGGAAACTGCTATCTTTTATCTAGGTCAGGAGACCACAAGCATCTTTAAGATGAGCCTCTTCTGGTACTCCAGCAGTTTATGCACTTTTTGCTCTTGCAGGTCATCTGCCAGGGGGATTTCTCTGTGGTCCCAAGAACTATGCACCCTACCACAGCATCCTGACAGTGATGTAGGAGTAGGCGAAAGTTGATCCTGTTCCAGCTGTGTCCTAGCCCATGGAGAGACCCGGGCAGGCACAATGGTCCCTTTAGGCTAGACGATTGAACACATAGTGCTAGTTGGTCTGAGGAACTGTAGTTGAGAATTGAATCCTTACCTCTCCTGACACCGATTCTGCGGTAACTGAGATCATCCTGAGGGCCAAAGAGAGACCAGTCTCCCTTTCCCAGTCTGTTATCACTCTGGCATAGGTTCACGTGAATCTGTCAGCATTTTCCTGTAATGCATGCAAAGGCAGAATCAGTTAGAACAAAGCATCTTTAAGATCTGTCCTCAGTTGGCAAAAACACTTTCTCAGGTAGCGGTAGCATGATACTTGCTATTTGGGAAGATTTTGAGGGGAAATCAATGCAGTTAGACTAGTTAGACAACCAGCCTTTGCATTCAGAAAACAAGTGTTTATGTTCTGCTATTACAGCTCATTGTAGATTGAATAAGTGCCTTCTCTTTTACTTAAAACAGAAATCTTACTCTCGGTGCCAGAGCAGAAATAGCATCAGATAAACTTACCTTTAGCCTACCGGAGAATACCAGAAGAGATATTGCTAAAATGATGTCTGGACAGCAATTGAAAAAGGTGTAAGTTGTTTTCTTTGCTTATTTATATGCAAATCTTGTTCTAAAAACTCATTTTCTAAGTCAAAGAGGCCCATGCAATAGTATCATTTGTCTGCCCATCCACCCTCCTCTAATTAGACACCTCTTTACAAAGACCAACAGCATTGAAGTCACACAATAGTAATGTTTCTTTAAAAGTAAAAAACTTCATCTATCTTAAATGTAGAGCAAGGATACAATGAATAGTGGAACACCACCAGCAAGCATGTTGAAGCTATTAGCTACTTTCCTCTGATTTATTGAAAGAGCACAAGTTCATTAGAGTACAGTCATAGTTAAGGTCTCTTCTGAGTTACTTGAGTTCAGCCTTATGATTTGAGGGAACTATATTGATGAAATTTTTGTTCTAAATAAGTATCCAGACTGTATTTTTCATTATTATTCTTGAACGGGTTTGGATTGGCAAGGAAGTGTTAAATCACTGTGGTCAAAAGGTAACGTCTGCAGTAGTTTCTGACATCAGATCTTTTCCTGTAATGGAAATTTGCAAGGCTGTCACAGTGTTCTCTTCATCCGAATGTCAAACACTATTGTATGGACATAGACTTATAGCATTAACAGCAGTGGTGCCTCCTTTCAGATTTGAAAGGTATTTGGCTCTTTTTCTTCCTTCTGCTCACTGGGGATTATTTTACAGCAGTAGTAGCTAAATACTACTAAGCCAACATGTCATCCCTGAAGACCACCTAATGTGATCCGTTCCGCAAAAGTTTAGAAGTTAAAGCTGAGACCAACTGAGAGAGTGAAACCTCTGGGAGGCCTGTATCTGTTAGAAGGTGGAAATGAGATTTATCTTCTCTGTGTACTGCTATTCTTCTGCACTCATACACATGTATATCTTGCACAACCAGTTGTTGCATTTAAAAATACTATAGACCTCCTATACTTGTCAGCCCAGTGATGCTACAGAAGTACTTGCTAGGGTGCCAAGGAGAGTAAATCTTCTTTTATGGGAGGAAAGAATATACTAATATTTTTCTGATGTAGATACACTTGCATTTGCACTATGCATGCACATGCACTATTGCAACTATGTGTTGCAATAGTATTGTTGATTGAAGCTTTTTTAACTTTGCCATAAAGGAAAAATGGTTGAGACAGCTAGTAACCATTTGACTACTCCAGCAAGACTTTTCTGCCACCATCTCTAGAGGAGCAACTTAACTACTGAGCTTAGTTACCTGTCTTTTGGGCCTGGTAGAACAGCAAGAGAGATTTTAAAATATAGCCATTTTTGTTTAACTATGCCCTAGGGTATGTGAAAACTGTTGGAGGACATCCTTTCCTAGAATTTTTCATTCACTTGAGGAAAAAGTTAGGATAACATCTGAATATTTTAATGAAATGCCTCTGTCTTTGCATGTTGCAATTTATTCCCACTTATGGCTATTTGATTTTGAGTCTAATGGAAGTATTTTCACAAACTTTTTTCCTAAGTTTAAAATGCTCCAGATAATACAATATGTGAAAATATTTTCCAGTAACAGATTCTGGGAAATAATCTCTCTTCAGGTGATATTGCCTAAACATTTTGAAATACTAAAGAAATAAATTTTCTATGTTTTTTTTTTTTTTTACCTTACTTACCACTGAGGATGTTGCTTTTCTTTGTGCTGCTTGTATAGCTGACTATAAAAGCAGCTTTGTTGAAGAGAAAATACAATATAAATTCTTCATTCCTTGTAAAAGCACATGACCGAGGTGTGTGGAATTCATGGCATGCAAATAGGGACGTTATGGATGGAGCTCCCTATCGAAGTGACAGAACATGGTTAATCCAAATAGAGTTCAGACATTTAAACAGTGTAAGGTAATAGCAAGGTGAAAGCTTGGGAAATGTGTATATCCTCATTTGGTATTTCTAGACTATTTTAGAGGTATTTAAAAAATGAAATATTTGCTTTTTTTTTTTTTTCCCAGAACATTAGAGAAAGTGTACCCATACTACATCAAGGCTCCCAGTGATTCTCTGGCAAAGCCCATAAAGCAGCTACTGTCAGGTATGTATCCAGCTCATGGAAAATAAAGTGTGGCTGAAGAAAGTGCAATACAACACTCAAGTGTGCACATTCTGAGCCCTTGTAGGACTTTTCTGGCTGAAATACACACACTTGTTTCTATGTGGTGCCTGCAAGCTAGGGGAGAGAAAATGTGGTAGAGTACCAGGCAGAAAATAGATCTGAGTGTATTCTAACTTTATATTTAACAAGGATACTCAAGATAAAGCCCCAATGTTCACCTTCAACTCTCTTTTCAGGAACTGCTTTTCCATGTCTTCTTAGGAAGTGATGATAAGTTTCTCCTGTATGTATCTCCTTACTGCTTTATCACAAATAACCAAAAGTGCTACATTTCTGTAAATTACTTTCCCTAGTTCACCTCTTGAAAATGCACTGAATGACTTTTAGTGTTTCCTTATTGACTACAGAGAATCCAAGTTAGATAAATCCTTGGATTTTGAAGTGCTATTGTGCATCTGGAATGCATATAAAAACTCATATACATAAAAAACACAAGCACACTTATGTGCGCATACATACATGAAAAGCCTACTGAGTTGGAAGAGAGTGCAGGAACAAATCTTCACCTGAGAACACTTACTTAACAGAGATTAAAGTTGTTTTTCAGGCTTTTATTGAGCAGCGTGTAGTGCAGTAATGTTCAGTGTTGAATAATCATTATTAGATTAGTTGAGAAAAGTAATTCTTGAGGCTGATTCTGGCTTTTTGTGTTGCAAGAAGTTTCTCTTGCCTCTCTGTCCTAGAGAACTTTCAATTTGGGATTCTTTAAAAGGACTTCAATGTATTAATTGCTAATGTATGGTCCCTAGAAATCACAAGTCCAACTTGTGTCAAGTACACAAAATAGTATAGTATACTTTGCATAATATAAAAGAATAAAATCTTTTATGCTATAGAAATAAATGCAGATATGGTTCCTGACTGATGCTTTGGCCTGAAAATAGTCAAATAACTTGAGAGCTGTATAGAAGAAAATATAGATCATATGAAACATTTTCTTTACTTTTTAAATGAAAATTCAGATAATATTTTAGAAGGAAAGCTGTAGCTATATAGATACTGTGTTTTTCCATAGAATATTGCAAACTGTTTTTTAAGAGAGTTATAACAAAACCCTTATTCCTACATTTCTCCATCTCTTTATCACGCAAATGATCCAAACTGATTTAAGTTTGACTTTCAATTCTTGGTATATGTGTTAACGTTTCCCTTTTCCAATAGAATGCGGATGGGAAAACATTACCGTTTCCCTGGTCAAAAATGTGTCCGATGAGGGAGTTCGTGAGTGGTGGGTTTTGAATCAGCTTGGGAAAAGATATAAAACGTCTGAAGAGAGTCTTGAACTCTTTGTATTCAGTGATAAAGTCAGTCCTCCAAGCCTTGGATTCTTGGCTGGCTATGGGTAAGAAGGAATCTTTACGTAATATTAAAATAATGTAGATAAGGTGGAATTACAGAAGTTATTTGCTATGTTTGGTGGGAGGATTTCTTTGTTGTTGTAATATTTGAGAAGACCTCAAGAAATTGATTTTGCAATGATTTCAAATTCATATCTATTTTGAATACTTATAGAGGACTTCGTCTTTATAAGGAGTGGTCTCCGCCTTACCTGCTCTTCATTGGAAAGAGGCAGCAGCATAGAATGTATACCTGCAAAGTGCTGTTCATGCTTATAAAAACAATTTTCCTAATCAAGTAAAACCAAACAAAAAAGTTTAGTTTAGTTGCACATCAAATTCTGCCCATTTTTGCCCCTTTCCTCATCACCTGCATCTGGTTATGCAGTTATGAAATACAACTCCACACATAGAGAAAGGCAAGAGATCTTTCTTCCTCAAAGCACTGCCCTCCTGTTACAATTTTGGAGAACTCCCTATGGGAGAATTCCCATGGGAGGTCAGTGTAAAGGATAGCCTGTCACTAGCTGCACATACTTTAATTAAAAAATGAAAGCACATTATATATGGAATCTGACAGACCATTTGCCTCTAGCAGCCCATGACTGGGAAATTTCCCATGGTGATTTCTATGCAGTAGCAGGCAGGATGTAAGAACATCGTAAGTGACTGGTGTTAAGTCATTTAAATCAGTGGTCTCAGATGTTCCTGTTCCCAGTTTTCTGTGGGGTTTTAAGAGACCTTATTTTCCCCTGCCCTGCAGTGCAGCAGAAACAGTATCCTAATTAGAAATGTCCATTCAGCTGAAAGACTAAAACAAGGTGTATTGATGAGCTCCCCTGCACTTGTCTGACTCTGCCAGGCATGGTTTGAACTCTTTCCTTTCTTCTTTTTCAGCATCATGGGACTTTACGCCTCGGTTGTCCTGGTGATAGGGAAGTTTGTCCGTGAATTTTTCAGTGGGATCTCTCACTCCATTATGTTTGAGGAGCTGCCCAATGTAGACCGAATCTTGAAGTTGTGTACTGACATTTTCTTAGTGCGAGAGACTGGAGAACTGGAACTGGAAGAAGACCTGTATGCCAAACTAATATTCCTGTATCGCTCACCAGAGACTATGATCAAGTGGACTAGGGAAAAAACTAATTGAACTCTTTGGTGTTACACTGCAAATCAAGTTGATTTCATCTGAATTTTAAAGAAAAAAAAAAAGCACAATATTCTCTTAAGAGCTAAGCCTTTTATAGTTAGGTAGCAATGGGTTTTCACTGATGGAGTCCTGGAAGCTATGGCATTAGGAATCCATGCTGCCTTTCGAATTAAGGATTAACAGTGAAGAAGGTTGGATGATATGCTGTTTTAAAGTGCCACTCCTGTAAAATCTGAGGACTGCTTTGTAATTGAATCAACATAAAGTTTGCATCCTTGTCTGGCTAATTTGATTTTCCAGGTGATAATTACCTTTAAAGAGAAAAGACAAAACAAGGGAGTGAACTCCCAGATGACTCCAGTGTACCTTCTTCAGCTTTTCTGGAGCCACGCAGTTTGGATTGTGCAATATGCTGTTGTACATCACTGACTTTCAAGCTACAGTAATGGGACACTGACTAGCCTTCAGGACACCCAAGACACAAGGCCACAGTGGGAACTGAAGATGTTCTAGCCATTCCCATTTACAGAAAAGCAGAGGTTTTGATGTACAAAGGACACTGTGGACAAACCTCTGTTAGCAAAAAGAAACCACATAACAATCTCTTTAAATGCCTTATTTTATTTGTACAGTCACAGAAGACATTTCCACCAAACATCAGTGACTTTTCTCAGGAAAAAAACAACAAACAGCAGAAACTTGACACTGTCAAGGTTAACTAATGGCTAGAGTAGTTATGGTGAAATATTGGGATGTTCTGCTGGGCCATTTTCTCCAAAGTTACTGCTTTCCATTTGATGAGAAAAGAAGGTCAATTCAATGACGCAAGGAGCTACTTCATTTCTTATAACCCTTAAAGACTGAACAGTGTGTGCTTCTCTCTGCTCCCCATGACATGCTTTTTTCCATTTCGATGACTAAGGCAACTTTGTTTTGCTATTAGCTGATATTCTTCTTCCAGTGTTTCAGGTATACAAAAATGTTTACATATTCCAAGTCACATTTTTACATCTGAGACGGGTTTATTTTTTTTTTAATTTCCCAAATATAGACATACATATGAGCTTGAAAAATGGCCTTTTTCTTAAATTACTATTATTAGTGACATAAATGGCTCTTTAGAGGACATTGTAGCATGAAAATTTACAATTGCATTGTAGGTTTCATTCCATATTAAAAAAAAATTGAGAAAAAAATCATTGAGTGGGTAGGGTATGTTAAAAGGGTGTACTGTGTAGTTTTGATTCATAATGACTTAAAATAAAGCACATGTTGCAAAGTCATTTTAGAAGTATTTTTTCCTCTGCCTTTTTACATGAAATGGGAAAAGTTTGACATTCATCTAACACTGTGACAAATAAATCACTTTCTTATAGTTAACTGCTATTTATTGTATGAATGATTAGTTAGTGACCAGAAGAAAGTAATGCAATATAATTTATCAGAACATTTTACTGCAGAACTTCATAAAACAGCACAGTTGAAGTTAAAACAAACAGCTTAGAGCTTCCGTGACAAAAGCTGTCACATACTGTGAGAATTAACATTTTGAGCACTGCGAAGCGCCCAATATAAAAATCCCTTCATCATATTGTAACGATAAAGTCAGTTGGTGACTGGAACTCATTGGAAGATAACCTGATTTCCTCCAAAGTGGCTGCCCGTACAAGCTGGCAGCATTCCCCTGTGCCAGCTCCCTTTCTTCCACAGGAGCAGTGAATGAGCTTTTCTTGACATGGGATCCAACAGAGATACCAGAATGACCTTTGGGTTTAGATGAATCCTCACTTGGGTTTTCATTGACTTTAAGGAGAACAACACTGGAAGGAGGAGTATGAATGGTTTAATGTGTTTCTAAAGGTACCAGCCAGCAGAACCCTTCTGGCCCTGCTTGGTCACGGCTCCCCATTTTTAATAGGCACTTACTTTCTGCTGAAAGAAATCTCCATCTGCAGACTGAGCTATACAGTTCTTAAATCTTTGCAGAAATGTGCTGCCTTTCCTTTCATGGATCAATCAAGTTTTGAAAATAAAAGGGTTTGTTTTCTTTTTTTTTTTAAGGAATAACCTGTAATCAAATTGGTGACATATGGACTGGATAAGTGATTGCATAGAAGGAAAATTGGCTGGACTGTTGGGCTCGGAATGGTGATCAGCAGGATGAAGTCCAATTCACAGCCAGTTACTAGTGGCATCCCTTAGGGAATCAATACTGGGACAGGTGCTGTTCAAGGTCTTTAATAATGACCTGAAGGACAAGGCAGAGAACACTCTCAGCAGGTTTGTGGACAACTGCAAGTCCAGGGAAGTGGAGGAGGAAAGAGAGGAGGGTTGAATCACTGGAGGACAGAACCGCCTTTCCTCAAGGGACGATGTTCCTTGTAGATGTTGCAGAAAAGAGCTGACAGAAGCTTCATGACATTCAACTAAAGCAAATGCAGACTCTTCACAGGAGGTCAGTTAGCCCCCCACAGAGCCATTCAGGTTGGGCATTTGGGCACTAATTGAATAGGGAGAAGCTTTGCAAAAAAAAAAAAAAAAGATATGGTTAGGGTTACTACCACACTACAGTACTTGAAGTACCAAGTCTATGGGGTTCCCCTGCAGTATATCAGGCTGCATTTGGAAGACTACAGCTGCAGGTCAAGGGAACTGATTAGTCCCTTCTAATCTGCACCTGTAAAACCACATCTGGACAATAGTGCAAGAAAGACACTTGACATACCAGCGTGAGTCCAATGGAGGATTGGAACACACAGCCTGCAGGGGCTGATGGAGCTGGGCTTGTTCTGTATCAAAATGGAAATTCTAAATAGAGAGCTTATGGATGTCTATCCACTTCACAGGAATGCAGTGAGTTTGTGAAATGGTTTGCAAATGTGAAAAGGAAAGATTATGACAACAGTTCTGCAGAGAAGAACCTGGGGATCCTGGTGGATGCCCAGTTCATAGAATCATAGAACCACAAAATGCTTAAGGTTGGAAGGGACCTTCAGAGATCATCTAGTCCAACCACCCTGCACACGCAGGGTCACCTACAGCACATGGCACAGGGTGGCATCCAAGCAGGCTTCAAAGATCTCCAGAGAAGGAGATTCCACAACCTCCCTTGGCAGCCTGTTCCAGTGCTCTGTCACCCTCACTGTTAAAAAATTTTTCCTTAAGTTCCTGTGGAACTTTTGGTGCTTCAGTTTGTGGCCATTTCCTCTTCTCCTATCACTGGCCACCACTGAAAAAAAGGTTGGCCTCATCCTTCGCACTCTCTCCCTTGAGGTACTTATAGACACTGATTAGATCCCCTCTCAGCCTTCTCTTCTCCAGGCTGAACAGGCCCAGCTCTTTCAGTCTTTCCTCATAGGGCAGATGTTCCAGGCCCCTGATCATCCTTGTAGCCCTGTGCTGGACTCTCTCCAGCAGCTCCACATCCCTCTTGTACTGTGGAGCCCAGAACTGGACACAATACTCCAGATGTGGCCTCACCAGGGCTGAGTAGAGGGGCAGGATCACCTCCCTCGACCTGCTGGAGACGCTCTTCTTAATGCACCCCAGGATCCCATTGGCCTTCTTGGCCAGGAGGGCACACTGCTGCCTCATGGTCAACTTGTCATCCACCATGACGCCCAGGTCCTTCTCTGCAGAGCTGCTCTCCAGAAGGTCAGTCCCCAGCCTGTACTGGTGTCTGGGCTTATTCCTCCCCAGGTGCAGGACCTTGCACTTGGCCTTGTTGAATTGCATAAGGTTTTTCACCGCCCAGTTGTCCAGTCTGTCCAGGTCCCTCTGGATGGCAGTGCAGCCCTCTGGGGTATCAGCTACTCCTCCCAGTTTGGTATCATCAGCAAACTTGCTGAGGGAGCACTCTGTGCCTTCATCCAGGTCATTGATGAATAGATTGAACAGGACTGGACCAAGGACTGACCCCTGGGGGACCCCGCTAGCTCCAGGCCTCCAGCTAGACTCTGCACCGCTGATCACCACCCTCTGAGCTCTGCCATGCAGCCAATTCCTAATCCACCTCACCGTCCACTTATCTAACCCACACGTGGCCATCAAGGTGCCTTTGGGGCAAAGCAGATCAACAGACTCCCGTGTTGCATTAGGAAGAGTGTAGCCAGCAGGTCACAGGAGATGATCTTTCTCACCTCCGCCCTGGTGAGACACCCCTGGAGTGCTGCGCTTACTGCTAGGCTTCCCAGAACAGGAGAGACATGGAAGAATTGAAGTGATCTCAGCAAAGGGTCACAAAAACAATTAAGGGAAGAGAGTATTTCTCATACGAGAAGAGAACTGGAGCTGTTCTAGCTGGAGAAGAGAAGGCTCAAGTGGATCTTATCTATGTGTACAAATATTGGGGAGAGGTGGAGAAAGGAAAAGGTGCAAAGACTACAGAGTCAGACTCTTCTCAGTGGTGCCCAGTGACAAGGGGTAAGGGGCTGTGGAGTTTCCATCCTTGCAGCTGTTTCAAACTCAGCTGGACAAGGTCCTTTGCAACCTGCTGCAGCTGACTTGGCTTGAACAGAAGGATTGGACTGGACAATTGCCAGAAATACCTTCCAACACTGACATTCTGTGATTCTGTGATTTTATCTGACTCACAAAATGCTATCTGCAAAATGCTTAAGTGCCCAGGCGAACCAGTGCTTCCTTTCAGTAAGCATCACTGTGATGCTGCATCAGTTCAACTGCTACAACCCAACTGTGCTACTCTTGAGCAAATCAGCCTTCCCTCTCATGCAAAATTGGATGCCAGAGAGTGGTTTCATCTCTTGGATCTGCTCTCTGTGAATAAATGCATGTTCCCCATGCCTTTGTCACACACTGTGGGCTAGAGAGTGTTCTCTTCATGCCCCAGTTTTGATTGTCCTTTACAGCAACCAGCATCAGAAGAAAGCCAACCTTGCTCGTTAGTAGTTGCCACACCACAGTGCTTGAAATTACCATTCTCTCTTACAGTTAAATAAAGCAAACCTAACTACACTGTCAGAAAAATGACCATTCTGCAGTACCTGCTTTAGCGTCATTCCCATACAGAAAAATGGGGCACACAGCTGAGTGGCCAGGAAGGTCTGGGGTCTGGAGCTGAGTATACTGAAATTTTTGCTTCTTCATGTTCTCACAAATAACTCATTTCACCCAAAATGCTTTGGGATGAGGTGGTACAGGGCTTGCGGCCATACAAGCTCCAAAGCAGGACAGCAGAGCCTGCTCATGTCTGGCACAGACAGAGCACAAGCTAATGCTGGCAGCAGCTCTCATGTGTTACAGTGCCAACCGACAGGAGGAAAGTGGGCCCCTTCAGGTTCACTTTTCCTGGTGTATTTAAAGACAGACAGGAGCTTGAACTAATTGTCTCACCTTTTCCTGATTTCCGCTGAAGGAAAAAGAAAAAATATTTTCACTAATCACAAAAGTTCTTCTTAACTAATTAAGATTTTTGGTTGCATTGATCTCCACACAGATTTCTTGAAGCAAAAACTAAGTCTGTGAACCCCAGATATGGTTTAGGTTAATGTGTACCTAAAATGTAACATTAAATTGACCTCTTCGTTTTCTTCAGGCATTTCAAGAGAAAATTAAAACAAATTAAAAACTCCTTCATCTATTTGCTCATTTCCTTTACTACCAAATGCAATCTTTTTTTCTTCTGAACAGTGTTTATTCCTCTGAACAAATTGTATGTTAGTTCTCCTTGTCTCAATCTGCAAATGCAGCTACACCTCCATGACCATCAAGAGCCCTGGCGTAACTTCCCAGACAACAGGAGGAGAGGCCGATTCCAGCTGCAGTATGTTCCGCTCAGCCCTATTTAGAAACGTGCATTTGTGTGGTTTGTTTGTTAGCTTTCTAAGTCAGCAACAGGAGAGCTGACCGACAGCACAACTACTGCTACGATGCCCATGCAACAAGACATATAATTCAGCTGCCAGTGTCCGTGCAAGTGACATTTTCCATCAGTTTGCTAAACTGGTTAACGCATGGGCAATGCTATGAGAGTAAACCTGCTGCTGTTCCTCTTGAGGCTGTGTAGTATTTAAATAGAGCTTTCCCATCCCGGCTGCACCTTGAGGATTTTTGTTCATTTATTGTTGACTCTTCTTTGCAGGGGAGCAAAATGAAGTAAATCCCTTATGTTTTATTGAGAGGTTGGGAAAAGCACAGGCAAAGCAATCTGTGAGGTTTCAACAGGAAAGGCAGTTTTAGAGTTTATTGGTCGTGGGAACAGAATGAATGAATACAGTATAGCTCCTACGGTATTGCAGGGAAATTTTTCTCCTGCAGGTTTTTTCTAGTCAGATTAAGAGTTAAGGAGAGAGACAGATACTTGTTACAGAAAAAAAATGAGCTGGAGGAGAAATAGTATTCAGACTCATCCAGCAAGGCTTCTGTAGTGTTTAAAAATGACAATGTTCATGGTATGAGAAATTATCCAAGATATTCAAAACACCTTGAATATTTGCCCAAGGACATACTGCCCAAGTGCAAAGGCACACAGGCAGTTACCAAACTCCTCTCCTGTCCTGGCTTGACAGGCACCTCCCAAGTCCAATCCCACTGAATGCTATTTATAGCTGTTACTAAAATAAAAATCTAGAAGAAAAGTTTTTTATTATGAAGACTTTAATTCAAAGATGGCTGATGAGCAGGGCACCTACAAATGCCCCCTCCCTCAGGAGCAACAGGGTGACTGGGGGAAACTCGTGTTTCTCCTGTCCCAATATGCTGCAATCACTCATATGCTTTGCAAATAGCAAAACCCCTGCCAGGCTGAGCACCTGCATTCCCAGATGCCAGGTACCTGCTATTTTAGCAGGTGTCGTACCCTAGACGCGGTTTGCTGCATACTCAGCCTCCAACAGTGCATCTTCCCTGGCTTGGCCTGCCTGCAGCGCCTCTTCATGCCCACCTGAGGTCTGGGGGAGCTCTACCAGCCCCTCTACAACTTTTATTTTCAGAGAATAGCAGCAGCTACTCTTTTATTTCAACGTTTCTCATTTTCGGAGTGCAGCAGCATGGACGTCAAGCGCACACATCTACTAACACAGATTTTGCGCACCTGCATGTGCATGTGTCCTTATGCAAGTGCCTTCTCTTTTGATCACAGAGGACTCTTGCATTAGCTCACATTAATTTTTCAAGCCACTGCATCCTGCAGCCTACATTTGTGTGGAAGAGGAAGCTGCCAGCAGACACCAGTAGCTGATGCTGATGTGACCATCAGACTCCTGCAGTAATACATTTGTAGAAGGCACATTTGCAAGGTTGTGAAAGCTAGAATGAGGTAATGCAGTAAAATATTAATGAACCTTTTCAGCTGACATTGTTAAATACACTGTAGAAGCTAAACTTTGGCGGTCAGGAAAATGTATTTATTATACATTCCTCCATCCACAAAATTCACCTTTGCTTTTAAACAAAACTGGTGGCAGTGGGGAGAAGTAAAAGTATTAACTGCAAAACTCATCATAATTCAGAAGAAAGCACTGGATGGGTACCTTCTTTCTTCTCAAAGAAAAAGGAATCTGCCACTGTAAAGTGACTAAAAATATCATTGTGGTTGGTTCCCATCACTCTCAGGCTAAGCTCTCTTTTGTGAAGGGTACGGTTTGGAACAGATGGATTTGGAAGAGATATTGTGTGCACTGATTTAGTGATACCGCAGCGTGTTCTTTGAGATGTTTGGTCCCTGATGAAGATACCAGCTGTAATGGGCAAATTGCAACAAAAAAAAACAGAGGGAGGAGGAAATGTGGGTCTTTTTTAAGTACAGACTTTGGTTCTGAAGGTCTTCTCCAAACAAACTTCAATACCCCAACCACATTCTAATCCATATCCTGTAATAATCGATTTTAATTCTGTGAAAAAGTCAGATATAACTACTGTTGTTGAAAGACACGATTTGTTTGTTGTGTGTGGCAACACCCATTGCCAAAAACAGTTCCTTCTTCATTATTACAAATTTCTCGGAAAGTTTCACAAATCAAAGAAGTTTGCTAGCTTTCAGCACAGCACCTTGTGGCTGACGATGAACTGAAACTCCTTTTTTTTGAATCGTTTTTCCGATCCTATGCTTATGAAACCTATCAAGATAGATCAAGGGATTGTTGTACCTAACTGACCGCATGATCTGTTGCATTCCACCAATGCTTAGATGCTGTGAGTCAGCATGAGCCAACACCAGAGTTTATGAATTTCAAAAAGCCTGCTCCCAATGACTATAGTTGAATCAAATCAACAGATGAAAAACACCTTATTTTTATATGTGTAAATATATAATCTCCAGAAAATATAAGGCAGCAGTAAAGAGAAAATGGAGAGAAAATGTAGGATGACTCTTGAAGGTGACAAATGCAGCTGCGCATGACGCCAACATACAGAGATGCTGCCTCACACCTGTTCTTTTTGAATCCTTTAGGTACTGCACGAATCCTGTAGGAACCCTGCATGAAAACATGACATGAAGTTTTGCTGCTGCATCTGGCCTTATTTCCTCAAGGGTACTGAGACAACTCTGCAGAGCTCTTTCTGGGTGCACCAAAGACACTCGGCCAAGCAGGCATGACAGAGATCAGTCAGTTGATCAGAGAGCAGGGACATGGAGATATCTTTTTATGACATCACCAGGACCTAAAGATGGAAAAATAAAACTTGGCAATTCCTCCTTTTCTTTTCTCTTTTCTCTTCTTTCTCTTCTTTCTCTTTTTTCTCTTCTCTTCTCTTCTCTTCTCTTCTCTTCTCTTCTCTTCTCCTCTCCCCTCTTTTCTTTTCTTTTCTTTTCTTTTCTTTTCTTTTCTTTTCTTTTCTTTTCTTTTCTTTTCTTTTCTTTTCTTTTTTTCTTTTTTCTTTTCCTTTCCTTTCTTATAAATATATATGCTACATTTAACTAAGACTTGGCAAGAAGTTTCTCTCTTGTATAGTTAGATTCCAAGGCATTTAGTGGAAGATTTGATCCTTCATGTGGCTTTAAAAGCCTTATAGAGCATATGTTGTCTACATTACAATTAAAACATTTACTTGCAAGTGTTTATAGACTCTTTCAGTTTGTATGTTTAATGTAACAGGCAGATTGCGAAATTAGACTCACAGAAGTCAAGAATTCTCAACTATGGATTCCCAAAGCAACAGTAACTTATATCGCACTTCCACATAAAACAAGAAAAGAACTGATTCAGATGTCAACAGCAATACAATTCACGATTTCATTTTTTTAAAGTAGACTCTAGCAGCCAGTGGAATAGGAATTGATCTCCCCATCACCAGGCAAGCATCTTATTATTCCTGTTTCACAAACATACAGCTAGACCCTCCCTGTCTCTCAAACAGAGAGACAACCAGCAAGCAAATCTCGCTGAATTCCTAGTATCTGCTGCACAAATCCATCTTTTCTTTCCGCGGGGCTATTTTATGTAATGATCGCAGTTATGGAGAAGTGGGTAAAAAAAAAGTGTTCAAGATCCTGTGGAGGCATTGGGGAAAGGCAATTTGATTGCATAGCCAGTCATTAGGCTGTTTCTACTGATGCACTATCACAACTGGCTCTCCATCATGCCGCACACATGCTGGAAACAGCCACACCAGGGAAAAAATACTCTCTAAGAAAAGGGCGCCTACAGGGCATAAATTTATTGCACCTATTAAGAACAGTGCAGAGCATAAAAGCTGACCCCTTTCAGCAGTAAGCACTGACACAACTTTCCAGACTGGTTGCTAAATCTGTTAGCAAGCTCTAGAGCCATCCAAATTCCCAGACATAGGAAAGGTTCAATGCTTGCTAATGCAATGGTCTAAAATAGGCGTCACGTCTCTTCCCATAATACCACCTCCTACACACGCTGCTTCCACTTCTGGCACTCTCCAAGCTGCTCATTGGGATCCAGCTTGTGGGATAAACCTGCATTTTAATGTTGTTTCCTGACCCCAACTCTAGGCTCAGGAATAAATGCTAAAATATTAAGCAATGTTTTGCTTAAGTAAGTAAATATGGGGAGACTGTGCGTCCCCATGTTGTTAAAAGCAGATCTAACCATTTGCTTCAAGAAGAAGAGAAACTATGGTGACAGGACACGGGTCAATAAAGACAAAGCTTCAATGCAGGAAATTCCTATCAGATAAGAGAATTTATGCTTTTCTTTACCATGCAAACACTGCAGCAGGTTGCCCATGGCAGCTGTGAGATCTATCTCCTTCGAGGGACATCTCCTTCAAGTCTCAGCTGGTAGGTCCTGAGCAAGGGATGAGATTTTGAGCCTGCTCTGCTTTAAGCACAGTGCTACCCCTGGCGCTCTCCAAAGACCCCTTCCAGCCCAGATTCTGAGTGTGTGGGTCTCCCTTTTGAGTCTCACTTTAGAGAGGTGAAGCAGACCAATCTCCATGACTGCTGCTAGGTGCCCCAGCTCCCCAAACACTGAATAAACACCTTTTTTTCTATAGCAGGACTCTGCACCTTTTTTTTTTTTTTTGTCATCATGAACAATATGCAGAGATCTGTATAAAAGGCACTGCTTACTTCCATCCCAAAGCTTGGACACTTTGCTCTACTTGTTTTTGACTTAGATGAATATCTCTTCAGATTTCCAGGATTCTCTTTTTCAGTTTTCCTTAGTGTTTCTCTTTTTTTTTTTTCATTTTTAAATACAGTTTCCTTCATTGTCTATTGGTTCCCTGAGCCCAGTTTCTTGCTGTGAAAATATTCTATTTTATTAACCTCTGAGCTAAAAGATGTCTACAACACTCTATCTCCTTGCTCCATCTCCTGAGGAAGTTTTATTTCTTCAAAATTTATTCATGTGGATAGTAAGGTTTGCATTTAAGATGTAACTATTACTTCTTAAATCTCCCTAGGTGTTGATTAGAGCTGATAAAATGGCTGAGAATGGTTTTCAACAGGAGTTACAGCTCTGTCAAAAACAACACTTTTGCAAAACTTTATGACTGATGAAATTTTTCGGAACTCAGCAACCAAATCAGTCACTGTAGTCCACCCCCTCTGCCAAAGTTTTACAGCTCTTGCTGTTCTCTGACAATCTTAAAATGCCTCTCCCTTCCTTTCCATGTCCTGAGCGAATACTAGCTTGGAGGGTAGGAGGTGAAGAAAGGGAGGGAAAAAGTTATTTTTGGCTTTCAACTTTTTATGGCATTCCTGTCCCATTAGGTGCTGCTCATTACACCCCAGGTCAGAACAAAACCGGTTTTGCCCCTCACAGCTTTCCTTGTGAGAGGCAGCTTGTCCAGGTGCCAGCCAGTGGTGATAATGTCTCAAACCACCGATGTGTTCAGCACCCTGATGGCGCTAAAATGCAGGCACGTAGAGCTCAAGGATGCAGACAGGTTATAAGTCCACTGGATTCTGAAACTCTCATTTGTTTCTCAGGCACAATTCCCCAAACAGGAGCTTTCCTTGACTTAAAAGCGTTGAGCTCAGAGTCTTCGTGATTTGCAGGGCAGCAGTCTAGACACGAACGCGTGGGTGGGTGAGCGGGGACGGGGTGAGGAGACAGAAGAGGAACCGTGTTGCTCTTTCTTCTGGGAGGTTCCCTCATTCTCAGATGAGATGCCCGGAGACCGCTTAATGCTGCTAGGTGCTGCCACAGCACTGTGAAGGAATCAGCACACCTGGACCTAAGGACTTGTGATAATCCTTGTCCAACCATTTAGCCGTCATATTAGACACCACAGTACTACATGAAAGACATGAGCTTCTTTGGAATGGACACTTAATTTTCTAGGGTCTGAATCAACTATAATTATCTCACCAGCATAACTGCATAGTTCTTAAGAAAATGCTTTCTTTCTCAGGGTCTTCAGCATGATTGACACTCAAGAAACTCATTGGTGTGTTTTAAGATCCCAATTCGCAACTTATTGTTTAAAAGTTTGAAGTCTGCTTGCTCTGTACCTAACAGAGAGCACCAAAGATCACCAGAAGGGGATCTGTTTTTAGGAAATAGATCCATGACATAATCCTTCAGTGTTTTTTTTTTAATTTATTTTTATTTTTTAAATAAAGCCACTCAATTTAACTGAATTATCACACAGGCCTCTCCAGATACCATTCAAAACCTAATCAAGACTAAGATTATAAATACCATGTGTCTCAACAGAATTTGACTCTGAGTCATGAAAGGTGAGATCGTCTTTACAGCTTTACACCAGAGGGATAAAGAAATTGCACCAGGGAAGCAGTGATTTCACTGCAAGAAGGAAACGCTTTACAGAAAATAATTAAAGTTAACAGAAAATGTGGCTTATGTGAGTCATGCAAAGCATGTGCTTTTGCTCTTGTAACATAAGGCAAAAGTCTGATCTCTGTGCAGCTGAATTACAAGGAAAGCTGTCACTACAAGCAGACCCCTGCTTAGGTAACGCTGTCTGTGTCTTCTGCGAGACGGACACACTCTCCCATGCTCAAGGAGAATAATCTTTGTAATAGAGTCAATAGGAGATCTATCAGAGGGAAAATGGGGGGATGTGCGTTTGACCTATGTCTGCTAACTCTTCTGAAACACTCTTGAAAGGAGAATTAGGTTTAATTCTGAAAGGAAAACGTATTATTTACAGGCGCATTTCCATAATCTGTGAGAAAACGGCAAAAAAATCCTTCTTCAGCATCAGGAAAGTGGGCAGCTCCTCAAAGGAAGAATGGTCTAGGAAAAGGAGATACTGCTGGGCAGTGTCTTTGTTTATTTTTAATTGGCTCCTAGAGATTACACAGGGATCATCCAGCTGAGCTAGAACCCTCTCCTTTTTAAGCAAGTATTTCTCCAGGACTAGCAGAGGGAGTTACCCACTCCCCTGGTGCATTGAAATTTGTAGGCTCACTTCCAGGGCCGACAAGTTCTTGCAACCAAACCTCGCTTTGCTCTCCGCTAGCAAATACATAGCTGCCATGCTCAAAGCAAGTAAGATAAACCAGATCATGCAAACGTGAAATATTAGAGACAGCTGCAGCCAAAGACAATTCAGCAGGTGACAAGCGCCTTCATGAGGTGGTTGGCAGAAATTTGTAATGAAAACAGAAGGAAAGCCATTGAAGTATCAGCCATCTCTTTCTCTGAAGTCTGCAAATTAAACAGTAGCACTAGACTGATGCACACAAGTGAGGAAAAGCAAAGGATGGAGGCCTGATAGCCTAGGAGTCAGATATATCAGAAGGCAACAGCACAAACTGTTACTGGAAGGGCAGCAATTATAGGTAGATTTGACTGCTTAGTTTTTGGTATCCTACGTACCAGTGCATCTTAAGCAGACGCTGCATACAGTCATACAATTAAGATAATTTCAGTGAGTCTCAGACCATACACTTCTTTTTCTTGGATCTCTCTCTGCAGTCATGTACTTCTTTGACCTCATATTTGCACACTCCAGCAGCTATTATATTTTCCTTAGCATTCAGCTCTCTTCAGCTTTCATCACAATGATCTCTAATCTGTTTCAGAGTTGATCTGGCACAGAAATCTGCATTGAAAAACTGCATGTAACAGCTGAAGTCTGCAGGCCTTATAAGTTTGGAGAACTTCCAGTTGTTTCCAAAGGACTCCCCAGTCAACATTCAAAAAAGTTCAAAGAAGTGTCAGGCAATTCAGCTGACATTAATTACAATTTAGCTCCCTGACTCCCCAGGGCCTGAAATGAAGTGGGAGAAATACATGTAATTTTATGTAAATGAACAATTATACAATATATAGACAACAGATTTGGGATACTAGTGAAATTTGTTCCTGTCACTGTGGATGGCTGATCACAGCTGAACAGTGGCCCATAACCAACTTGCTGGCCTCCACATGCCCACTCAACCCCTGACAAGAAGTCAAGATTCTGTCAAACTCCTAATGAGAAATACGAAAAAGTACTTAGAAGGGGGAACTTTTAGCAGAGAAGACATCGCTTCCCAGTCTCCCTCCTCTCAGCAGTAGTTCAACCCTGACACCTCCTTTGCACTTGGAGACCCCCCATGTAGTCTCTTTTGCAGTGATGTTTGAAATGACTCACTCTCTTCTATTAGATATTGCATATAGCCCTCAGGCAAAAACATAAAGATACACGGCCAAGTAGCATGCCTTAGGAAAATGCAGTTATAATTTACTCCGACCCATGATATGGCACTCACGATATGTCTGAGTGACACTGCATCACAAAATTGAAGTACCTGCTAATATATGTTAGATTACATGTATTTGTATTTCGCATTTATAGTTTTTATATTCCTTATGGTGGAAGGTTTACAGCATGATTTTTCTTAGAGACAGAACTTTAAACCATTTGCTATTTCCAAAATGCAATCTCTGATGTTCTCTCAAGGGATATTGTTTAGAGAATGCTTAAGAGTATAACAGATTGGTTGAGATTATATAGTAGCTATTCTCTAATGTTTGGGGAGTCCAGGATAGAAATATTTTGGAGTAGTTCCTGCAGTCACTCGTGTCAGCAGTTCAAGGCAGTCACCAAGCAGTCAATCCTACCTGCAGCAGCAAAGTAATCCCTGTAATGTGTTGAAGCTAGCAGAGTCCCACATTTGCCAGCAGATACCATATGCACATGCAAATTGCTCATTCTTCATATGAAAAAATTTATTCCCCAGAGTCAGCAGTCCAACTCTGCACAGAGCCACTTCTGCATGGAATTCCCAGACCCAGAGGCTCTGCAGGGCACAGAGCAGAAGCAAGGACTCCTCAGGGAGGTAATGTTCAAAGGTGTCCCCTCGTACGGGTGACAGACTTGCTGCCACTCCCCGCCAGCCAGTGTATTGGAGCAGCTACAGAGCTGCCCTAGCAGCACTACGTGTCTGCTAGACAAGATAGTCCTGTCCCATCGTGGTCCTGCCGGAGAGAGCTATGAAGGCTTCACAGCCAGGCACAAACACAGACCAGGCTTGGACCAGGTAAACACGATGGCCAGTTTTATAGTTGGCCTCTAGTTGAACAGGAGATACTGCAGCTGCAAAAATACAAATAAATGAACAAATAAATAAATAAATAAGGATTGCTTGCTGAATAGAAGAATTTGCCACTTATATTAACAGAAGTCAACTGCAGTAAGGTCATAGAGGCAGCCTGTGCAATAGCTAGAACCCGGGGGAACAGTTTAGAACTGATGATCCATAAATCTATTTTCATGAGCTTTGTGCTCATGCACAATATGGGATAAGAAATCACTTGGTTTCAAAAACTGCTGCAAATGGGGCTGCTTGTAAGAAAGCCTCACCAGAGACCACTGCTGCATTCCTGCCTCCCTTTGTGATTAAGACTACTGTTAACACGTCTTCCCTCAGAGGTAAAAATGCGGTGGTATCACTTTAAACGAATGCAGAGCTACAAACCACATCTGGACAATAGCAACATACAAACCAAAACAGTACGGAAATGCAGGAAATGCAGGAATGTCATCCAACATCCATTTGTGCAGGAAACTTAATATCTAATTTTTACAGTAAAATACATTAACGAGTAACATCTTCTAGTTTAAAAGCCTAAATCAAACGATAAAAACACAATTTCAGGTAACATAAGTCAGTTACTCGAAAGGATAAAAAACAATCAGTTTCCTGCATAAAATTAATATCTATGTGCACTGCGGCTCTCTAATAGAAATGACTACACAATTCTGATAAAGGTGCCACGACAATGAATGGAAAGGGCTTCTTCCATTACAGAATACATGTTAGCATATTCTGATACCATTAAATGGCTGGTGCAAGAATATTGTAAAAACTTGGCAATGACGATATAAACTTTCAGTACATGTAAACCTAATTTCTATCTTCAACATAAACTTGTATACTCCAAAGTTTCATTTTAAACTTAGTAAGAACTCCATTAGCTTGGAAATGAGAGCTCTAGCCTTTCAAAACAATAATAAAAGACCCATTGCTGCACACACAAAAGATGCTGAACATACTGGACAAGAAGTAAGTAAATGAAAGAGTATATGCCTGCTGACAGCAGTCCACACAGAGGCACATTCTTCATGTAGTCACTAAAAGGTAAAGATCACTAAAGATGTAAGACTAACTGTGGACACCCAAAGGAATGCTTTACTGCACACTGTACTACCAGTCATGTTGAATAAACTCTTTCATGGAGTTAAATTTTCGAAGTGTTTGAAAGAATTCCCTTCCTTCTTGAACTAATTTTCCAGATATTACTAAGATACGGAATAAATTTAGGACAAAATCTAGTCTAGTGTTGCTAAAAGCGAAGGTATCACAAGGCTTTCTTGGGACTTCTCTTTATGGTGAGATTTAACTAGATATTTTTCTGTTACCGACAGGTACACAATGGTTAGCAATGTAGTCTGTATCTGCAGTGCAATACTGAAGTCAATTCCCCAGAATCCCCTCTTCTCAAACTTTGATTTGTGTTGTGAAGTGGTTTTCTAAGACATGAAATGGATTCCTTCATACGAAGCTAATTCAGAAGGAGTGCTCTAGGTACTTAATGTACCATAACCATTTATATGCATTTAGTCCATGGGAACAGCCTACCTTTTTCTTTTGGGGAGGAGGTTGATTAAAGCCAGGAATGGAGAAGTACAAAAAGTCCTTGGGACCAGATTAGAGCTAGTTCACTGCAAAACACCCCAAATACACATTTTATTGATGTTAGATTCCCAGTACTGACTGTTTCACCCTACTGATCCTTCCTGGCTCCCCTGTCTGACTCACAAGTGTAGACAGTTACAACAGGAGGCCCAGGTGGTTATCTAAAAACACCACTCTCCTTCAAACAATAGATTAAAATAATGCCACACCCAGCTCCAGCCTTTCTGCCTGGTGCATTTACAGTTTTCTAGTTTTCCTTCCCTTCATCCCATTGCCCTTGCTTTCCCTCCTGAATTCTGCTTTGTGGTGGTTTTTTTGCTCACCAAAGTGAATTGTTTTGTCGCACAAGTGCAAATGAGGATGTGGAGGTCCACTGTTCCTCTTCTAGAGGCCTGTGGTGTCCCCTTCATGCTGCTGCAATGTGCCGTGAGTTATGGCGCAGTCTGACTTCTGCTAAGTCAGTGGATGTACGCACACCTGCTTTATGTCAGAGTTCAAGCTCAGGACCTAAATGCTTCATGCTGTCATCATAAGCTTTGGAGAGCAGTGACAGGCAAACATCAGAAGATGTGTGCTCACCAGGGATCTAGAGAGAGCATTAAATGCTTTGTTAACACCACAGCCCACAAAGTTGTTGACCTGGGAACTCAATCCATTTAACAACCATCAGAAATACTCTCCAGGTCAGTAATTATATTCAGAGTTCTTACCCCAAGTTAGATTCCATAGGAAACATGTTTTCTAAAAAGGAAGAATATTTTCAAGCTTTCATGGCTAAAATACTTAATGGCAACATTATGGCTACAACAAATTCCTCTCTCAGAGGAAAAACTTCAGGCAAAAATTAGAGGAGGGATTTGATTTATAATGGAAAGTAAGTTATAACTTGCCAAGTCTTGCTTACACTGAATAATACTTAGCACCTACATAGGAAAATTCCCACTGACTGCAGTAAGAGTAGATCTGAGGCTTTAAACATGCAGACTCCACTTCAGCTCCAGAATAAAAGTCCTAAAAATTAGGTGTCAGATTGGGACATGCCCTTCCAATGAGAAAGGGGAAGAAACGGTACATGGAGCCCTAGCTTCCTCTCGTGGGATGAGTGGACACTCACTTCAGCCATACAAGGGAAAACTGAACTTTGCGTGTTCATTAAATGCCTACGAGAGAAGAGCAAAGCAGTGTTAGACCAAAGGTCTGCCTCAGAGCTTGCAGGTAGGAGAATCAGTGCCGGGGGAGAGCCTGCACCTAACCCTGGCTGTTAAGGACTGGTTAAACCAAAATGCTTTAAACAGGCTTAAGCCACACCTGTTTCCAGTTGGGAAACAGGCAAAACTTGCACTTTGCTGCAAGCACAGACAGCAGGTGACCGCCTTCCGCAGCTGGCAGAGTTACCTGGGGTGACTTGTATCCTCCTTCCTCCCAGGCAAGAGGAACACGAGGGCGTGATGCTGCAGGAGCAGCCAGCCCCACCGGTCACCCCCGCTGATCAGGGGTCACGATCCAGCTCTAGGTGAACAGGGCGTAAAGGGAGCAAAGCCGTCTGAACAGCATCCAGCCCAGCTTTATTGCTTGTTGCCATATCTGTTCTCCAGTCTGCAAAGAAATGTCAATGTAACGTGTGCTCTGAGAGCAAAGCTGCCATTTATGGACGTGGCTGCCAAAAAGCAGACAAACCTGAGCATCTGTATTTGCAATCTCCACTGCGCCATAAAAGACAAGGTCAGACAGAAACCATGTGTTTCATATTTGCAAATCTGAATGATTTATATTAGGGGAGCAGAGCTGGAGTGCGTGCAGCCTCTAGGTTGTTAAAATTTAATTTACTAATCAATTACTATCAGATGCTAGACTTCTCCCACTGCCCCATATGAGGAGCATAGTTTCTCACAATAACCCCGTCTTGATTTGTAGTGGCTGAAGAGAGGTGAAGTTAAGTGGGTGAGCAAAGCAAAGGGTCTTTCAGAGTAAGGTAGCACTGAGTGCCATGAGATCTTATTTTCAAGTAAAAGAAGACACCAAAGCATTTTCTCCCCAGGCTCCAGGAACACTTGGCTCTTTAGTTCATTTGGACAAGGGTATCCACTCTGCCTGTTACTTGCACAAGGCACTTACTTACACCGGAGGAAGCAGATGGATTAAAATGAATAGGACCTCTCATATCTCAAGGGAGCAAGTCTGAAGGATACTCAGTGTCCATAACTACACTGTCCTCAGTTTGTTCACATTGCTTCCGAACCACCATCTTGTCCCAGTACATATATTAACAAATGTACCTGTTTCCAGTTTACAATTTTTAATAAATTACACAGGCACACCTGAGTACCTGAAACTAAATGAAAAAAGCACGAAAAGTAAGGACGGAGAGGCAAGAAAGGTTCTTCTTGATAAACACCCTCTCTATTACATGCTTTACAAGATATAGGTTGGGTCTTCTAAAATGCACAGCTCTGGGCTGAAGGTTTACAGATAATTTTGATTTGTGGGTGGGAGAGTGCGTGCTTGTGTGGATAGTTCTAGCGCTTAACTGTAAAATGGACTTGTTAAAAAAAGGAGGATTTCAAGTTCCTGCCTATTTTGTATGGCTCCATGACAGGATAGTTCACATATCTTTGAGGAATATGTCCAGCTGAATTGTCAAAATTCATAGTTCTCTTATTGAAAGTTTAAAAATAACTTGTAAATTCAGACGGCTTACATTAGCCAGGGACTCTCAAACACAAACTCAAAGCAGCTGAAGGACTTTTCATGCTTTCACACTTTTCATAGCTTACATTCTGATATATATGACAGCTCCCACACTGTTCTCAGAGAGCCTGAGGATCTCTTCAAACCTCGGGGATGCAGGGCATGATCCTCACTCTTTCTTTCTGCTGGGCTGAAGAAATCCTGAAGGCTTGCAAAAGTTCTGCTGACACAAGCAGATGACAGCTGAACTGCCCTTCCCCTTCCCCTCTCACGTCTTCTCAGAAGGATGGACAATTGCAATTGCAATGCAGTGGAGATTTTCTAGCTTAAAATTAGAAGAGCACAGACCTGACGTTATGCTTCCATCCTCTGGTCTCCAAGCATCATACTTCTCAGGTAGACTTGGACCTCTCAAAGGCACAAGACACTTAAGCATTCCTTGTGAGCATTTGTCTGTGCAGCTTGCTACTGATGATGGGAGGCCTGTTTGAATATCAAAACCCATCATAAAGGATTAAACAAAAAATACCTTCTCAACACACCTTTGTGCAGCACTATTTGCAAAGTGGAGGAATGAGACAGTCTTCAGGGTCCCAACTCCACTTCATTTAAACACTACAGTTATATCCAGTTCATGATATAAACATCACCTTAGTATTGGTTGAACAGTTTTTAAAGCGTCCTCTGTTAAATTTAGCTCCTTTCTTGGGTAGTAAGTCATGCATGAAATGATCCTGGCTTCCCTCTAACAAGGTAATCAGAGACCAATAGCATTTTGAAATTATGGGCAAATTGCCAGATCTTCTGTCCAACTCTTTGCTATCTGCATTTTGGGTGACAGGTTCCCTAAGAATAGGTTAATGTTACTACTCTTGGAATGGAAGAGGGAAATATTTTAAACCAGGGAATAATCAATCCAGTCCAAACTTTCAGATGGAGAATCATTCACATTAAGATTCATGAAACGCTTAGAATTCATTATTTTTTTCCAACCAATACCCAGCAGGTCACAAGCAGTTGGATAACTAACTTCACCATGGTCTCATAAATCACAGCACTACAGCTTTCTGGGGGGAGGGAAGAAGAGGAGGGACTGCAGGGGAGTAGAGAGAAGGGGGAGAGCCAGAAAATGTGAGTGAAGGTCTTAAGAGTATTTTAACGCAATCAGTTACCTAAGGACTGACTGTAATAGACAGTATATCAGATTATGCTAAACTTCCAAAACAGAACATTCAGGGTTTTTTCTTTGTTTATTTCTTTGCATTTCTGAATGCTAATAGTTGAGATTTGCTTATACCTTTCCAGGACACTTCATTCAGCCCTACTTTTACTAAACGCAGGAGACAAATGCTGTAGACCTGATGTTTCCTGCTCACTGTAACTAGAGAACTCCAACAACACTACTGTGTAATAGATTTATTTCTACCTGGCACTACCACAAATGTCCTAATTAGTAATCTGTTAAACCAATGAAGTGAAACACAACAATATGTATGCAAAAAGCACAAGGAGTGCAAGCCAGCTGAAGATCATTGGGTGTAGCAGGGCCATCCCCGCAATATGCAGATATAAATGCTCATAATCAAAGAGAACAGCTGATAAAAATTTTCGAACCCAGGCAAAGAACAAAACCAGTGACGGTTGCAGGTTGACCACTCCAGCAATTATTCTAAATATCAAAATCCTATTTCAAATCCCACCTGTGGGAGAAAGTTATTTTTTACGTTCTTGCACTGTAGCGTTTCTACATACTACACTCTACATTCCTACATTCATACACACATGTGGTTGATGCCCTCAGTCCTGGAAATGGATGAAGTAATAATTCAACCAGCCCAAAACAGAGTTTAAGAAGCTCAAAGAGAATTTGCCTGTAATGAAATGGCCTTGACAAAGATTAGATGTTGTTTTTGACCTCTAACTCATCCTTGAACCATATAATCTTCCTGTCTATTTGTTTCTTTTCCATAACTTTCAATGCCTCAGTAAACAGGACACAATGTTTAGGTACTCTGACAAAATAGAAGAGTGGGTATCTGCAAAAGGGGAGTCTTTTACTGGTGAAGACTAACAGGTGTCTTAATCCAGCCCTTGCCTGTCTGGGAGAAAGGGGTCAAGGCCAGACGCTTGCAATCCTTCACTGCTGGAATCTTGGCCGGTGGGTACATTTGGCTGCCTCAATGCAGTGCACCTTGCACACAGCTGAGAATCTGCTGCATTATGTCTGTAGGCAAGCACATGAAGGGGAAAGAGAGTTTATTGCTTCAACGTGACATGTCCTTGGAGAATGCTGGATTCCAACTTATCTCCCACATTGAACTGCAGGGACATTCAATCCCTGAACAATTTCTGGAACTAGATTTCAGTATTTGCTCCCAGCTCTGTGAATATAGGCTTTTGGCTACAAACACCTCCATAATTACAAAATATAAATATAAATATAAATATAAATATAAATATAAATATAAATATAAATATAAATATAAATATATACACACATATTTGCAGAAACATAAAACTGCATTTTTTTCTTCCTGTAAATATTTTCTGTCCTTCCTTCATAGTATTTTTTTTGAAATATGAAGATTTGCAGATGTGAGCAGACCTGAGTGTAAAACGCAGTATTGCTTCATCTGCCTTGTAGAGGTTTCAGCCTTTGATTGTCCAACCTTAGTGCGGTTGGGATGCGCAGCTTCCTGACTCCTTAGCCAACCTCTCTTGCCTACCTTTATTTTCTTTGCCTACCTTTATTATTCTTTGCCTACAAAACCTTTATTTTAAAAATTCTCAATCATCAGAAACAAGGTGAGAATCAAGAATAGACTGAGATATCTGCTCTGAACAATTAGAACATAGCCTGGTTATAAAAGGTGGCGAAAAGCCCACCAGCTGCTGATCATTCAGCCAAGAAAGTCTGGAACATTTTGAGAGCCATAAAGTGAGTATCACCTTCTGGCTCAAACAGTTGATCTGTAATGTGGCATCGCTTGAACAAAATGAAGTATAGGGACAAATGTAATTTAGAGATTGACGGTCTCAACAAAAATACACCACAGTTAAGTCTTTGTCTGACGAACAAATCGCTGCCCAAGATTTTGCACACTTTATTTAGACATCAAGGAGAACACCATCATCTTTAAATACTACTTAGAAATGGTGTTTAGAAAAATTGGGAAGAGAGTCAAAGGCACAAATAATTATACTGAAATAACTTAGAAGACTTATGAGAAACATAGCATTCATATTTGAAGCAGTAAACTCACATTTTACCTAACCACCTCAAAATGTTATATTTAAATATCATATGTTACATACTATACTAGTGAACTACATCATAGTTAAATCAAAGGCGTGTGAATTCCTCACTCAGAGAAAAGAGTTCAATGATATATGATGGCCCTTAAAACTTGCTTCAGTGTGGAAAGTTATTGCAGAGTAGTTTGTGTAATTTAAGTAGAAGCACTCATTTATTCTACCACATCTCCCAGTGTGGATATGGTCTAAATCGAATGATTATATATCACATTCACTAATTATTTGCATTTAGTCAAGGATAAAAAAAAAAAAAAAAACAAAAAACAATAACAACATAACTCCTGCCTTTTTGTCTCCAGAATACACCACAAGCTGGAATTCAGAGAGAGATCTGTAGCTTTCTGACAGCTCCAGTCCTGTAGCTTATTAATTTTATTACCCATTTCTCTCCAATGAATACAAACTAAGTTTGGAAATGTGTTACTTAGAAAGCAAGGATTTTAATAAGATGCCAAGAATCAAGCAAAAATCAGTCAAAAGGGTGAAGACTTACTGGAATATCCCACTAGAGCAAAGGCTTGGTTTTACGTCAGGGTAAATTGCAAAAATGGATCCCACTATACGGCAAAGATTTCAGGAAGCACTCTTATTGCTGCAAAAGGGAAAAAAAAATGGGAGAAAATGCAAACACCAGTGAGAAAGTGTGATGGACAGCAAAAGAGATTCCCTTTATTTTGTTCTATATTTGTTTGCTGTGCAACATAAATTTCACATTAGCCTGGCTGGAACCCTCCTTGGATTCTTATTTCTAAGTTCACTCCTGCTCTCTGCTCCTTCTCAGATCACAGATGGTCTCCTTGTATCTCTTTCAATGCTCCAGCCATATTGAATCTATTAATTAAAATGTCCTCGTTTCTGGACCATGAAGGCTAGAGTCCTAGTAACTGCAATAACTGTGTTTAAAGGTGGCCGGTATTTTTTGTTACTGCAATGTAAGTCTAGGTACCCACACTTAGAGTATGTGCAGCAATGAGGAGAATTGTTCATGATGTAAACTTTGCTACAATGGAAACACAATAGGCAGAGCTTTCTTCTCCCTTTGGGTGATGTACTAGCTAATAAATTATATTCTACATTACTGGACATCCGAAAATTACTACAGAGAGCTATTTGCAACATAGCCTAATCAAGAAAGTGAATTAATGATGTAAAATGAAGGAAACAACCTCTGTTCTTCATATTTACGGGTTGTATTTTTTAAGCTAGTACTGAAATGTCCTGGAGAAAAAAAAAAACCTTTCTGGATTCCCACCACCATCACACACATACATATGTTTTTGACATCAAAACTGTTTCAACTGTTTCAAGGTCTTGTGGGGTGCTCATCACAGATGTAGAGAACTTCTCCATGTCTCTATGCAAAAGCAGTAGGTAGAGATCAATCCTTGCAGCAGAAATATCTCAACAGTGTTGAAACAATCAACACATACCCCAAATTAGGAAACTTCAGGTTATATCATTTTCTGCACAACTACTGCACTTCTGTCTCATGAGTAAATGCTAATTCTGAAGTATTAGAGTTTCCTCTTTTAGATACCTTTGATCTAAACAGAACAGAAAAATTATTTTAAGTCATAAATGCCAGTGGAGAGATATATAGCACAGGTATACATTCAGGCTGGTATGTGCACTTACTATGTTGGCCACATTGCATTAATACTAGATTTTGTTTGGCTGCACTAAACTAACCACGAAGCATTCACACCCGTTCCAACATCATCCCAGTATCTGCAGACAAAAATTTGCAGCAAAATCGTATACATGTGCAGCCATTTGACAGCCTATCCATCAAGAGATCACAGATAGTTTAGCGCTAACATATCCAAAGATGAACAACTGACTCGCATATGCCAGCTGCGTGCTTGCTCTTTTTCTATTCCCTTCTTTCTTTCCATTCCAACCACAAGGAAAATCTCATTCCCTAATGGCTACAGAATGACAGATACAGAAAAAAAAAATAGATATCTGGGTTTCGAACTGCATACTAACATGCATGATAAATGAAGGGGAAAAGAAGAACATTAATATCTGTGTATTGAAGAACATTAATATCTAAGTGAAAGAAACCTAAGTTTTCTACATCTATCTTTTTCTCTCAAATCAGTAAGAGAATTCCCCATCCTTGTAAGTTTTCTTTAATAGCACAACTTGCCACCAGACTCATGTCTTCCACAAGGATCAGCTGAAGTATTTCAAAGAGGGGAGAGAGAGAATTCTCAACTGGTGTTTCCCAGAAAAACAGTTCTCAGGAATTCCCACTAGATGCAGTATCTGGTATGTTCAGACGGAAAAACATTAAATTATTGAAGTACCAGAAGAGTATCCTACTAAAGCTGAAGTTTGAAGTATAGCAGTACTTCTATATCTCCTATCAAATCTTTAAAATGCCTGGCCTAGACTCAGCATCACTATAGAGCCGCTTTACTCTCAGTCCGCAGAGGTTTAACTGGCCACTCCTTATGCACCAGCTTGTGCTCGGGGCTCCAGGGTAGCTGAGAGTATCTTCCTTCTTTCTCCATTTTTTCAGCTTGGAAACTAATACATTTACACAAGACTGGTGCCAGAAAATTACTGGACAGTGGTCAGTTAAATAAAACACTTGGCACAGTGAGACACATGGGGTACCATAGGTCTTTACACTTCATGATTTCTCTGCTATATTATTACTAACACAATTACTCTGGGACAGTTGTTGAGAAGTGCAGCAGAGAAAGTGCTGGCTAGAAAGCTGTCAGCTGCACATACAAAAAAAGAAAGGTCCCTGTCTGCCGCAAAAACGTTTTCATTTTAATTCCTGACTTGCACTTGGCTAGTGACAGGCAAGGGACAGAGATACCAGGTGGTATTTTCATACAGCCTCACACTGCACATGACAGCAGAAGCTCCCACCGCTGCGAGCAGAGCAGTCACGTCAGGCCTCATCGCTCACTCCCCTCCTCCCTGGGCGAATCAGGCAGAGAGTAGCCTTTTTTTTTTTTTTTTAGAACTTAGTGTTTTGAGGCAATTCCAGCAGGAGTCCTCTCTCCCATCACGAAACATGTCATTGCATGATGACTGTACTTCCTCACTCTTTCCATTTTTAGTTAACGTTTTTTTTTTCTCAAATTGTTGCCTTTTGTTCCAACCTTTGCATTTTCCCCACAAGGTGCTTCATCTCTTTTCAGAAGCTACGGACCATGGGTACTCTGAGCCCCACATCAGCTGCAGCCACTCTGTGTGGACAAGAGTCCCCTGTACTCTTTCTGCAGACTCTCTGAGGCCTCCTGACCGAAGGTCCTGGCAGCTCTCAGTTCTTCAGAGAGCCTTCACAGCTAACAGCTCCTGCCTCTCCTGCCAAGGGAATTTCAAAGCCAAGGACCACTTTGATGCAGGTATCCACAACTCATCTTCTAGAAACTTTCATCTCTACCCAGGCAAGTAGCAGAAATGCTTCCATCTGCCTCCATGAGATGACTCAAATCACATCAGAGAAGTCATACCTTCTTCTCCAGCAGCCAAATGTGGGAGAATACAAAAGGTGACAACTGATGACTCCATCAAAGAATCATAGAATCATAGAATCACAGAATGCTTAAGGTTGGAAGGGACCTCTAGAGGTCATCTAGTCCAACCCCCCTGCACACACAGGGTCACCTAGAGCACGTGGCACAGGACTGCATCCAAGCAGGTCTTCAAGATCTCCAGAGAAGGAGACTCCACAACCTCTCTGGGCAGCCTGTTCCAGTGCTCTGTCACCCTCACTGTTAAGAAATTTTTCCTTAAGTTCCTGTGGAAATTTTGGTGCTTCAATTTGTGGCCATTACCTCTAGTTCTGTCGGTGGCCACCAGTGAAAAGAGGTCAGCACCATCCTCCTCACTGCCTCCCTTGAGGTACTTATAGACACTGATCAGGTCCCCTCTCAGCCTTCTCTTCTCCAGGCTGAACAGGCCCAGCTCCCTCAGTCTCTCTTCATAGGGCAGATGTTCCAGGGCCCTGATCATCCTTGTGGCCCTGCGCTGGACTCTCTCCAGCAGCTCCACATCCCTCTTGTATTGTGGGGCCCAGAACTGGACACAATACTCCTGATGTGACCTCACCAGGGCTGAGTAGAGGGGCAGGATCACCTCCCTCGACCTGCTGGAGACGCTCTTCTTAATGCACCCCAGGATCCCATTGGCCTTCTTGGCCAGGAGGGCACACTGCTGCCTCATGGTCAACTTGTCATCCACCATGACGCCCAGGTCCTTCTCTGCAGAGCTATGCTCCAGAAGGTCAGTCCCCAGCCTGTACTGGTGTCTGGGCTTATTCCTCCCCAGGTGCAGAACCTTGCACTTGGCCTTGTTGAATTGCATGAGGTTTTGTGAGGTTTTCCACTGCCCCGTTGTCCAGTCTGTCCAGGTCCCTCTGGATGGCAGCGCAGCCCTCTGGGGTATCGGCTACTCCTCCCAGTTTGGTATCATCAGCAAACTTGCTGAGGGAGCACTCTGTGCCTTCATCCAGGTCATTGATGAATAAATTGAACAGGACTGGACCAAGGACTGACCCCTGGGGGACACCGCTAGCTACAGGCCTCCAACTAGACTCTGCACCGCTGATCACCACCCTCTGGGCTCTGCCATCCAGCCAGTTCCTAATCCACCTCACAAGAAAAATACCAAGCTCGCATTTATTAGGCCAAGGCCGGGGGTTTGGTTTTATGTCCATTTGAAATAGCTAGGGTTCACCTTGCTAAGTTATGGTTATGATTTGTTTAGGCTATCAGCAGGCAAAGGCTGTTAACTCTCTGTGGTCATTCTTTCATAAAATGTTTGTGGCTGCAGGTAAAGTTGCAGTTGTAGGAAAATCAGCCCTAGGGTTTCATGTCTGTATTGATAAGTTATACTGCACACTGGCTGTGGCTACTCTTCATTCACCTGCCCTCTCTAACTCAGCTTCTAACCACCTGATTTCTCATTCTCTTGCTCAGAATAAAGGAGAGAAAAGCAAATCTGTCACATCCACTGAGGCAGGGATTTGGGTCTGGTAAAGGGCAGGTTATCATGTGATAAAACACACTGATGAAATAAATGCATTTGCCAAATCCCAAATTAGAAGAGAGGAAGAAAGGAAGAAGGAGAGATACTTCAGCATGATGGGAGGGGGAAGATCATGACCGGTCATCTTCTTCCTGCTGCCCAAAGCCCCGGGATTACAGAGAAGCTCCCTTGCTTCCTGCTCCTCTTGCCCAGGCTGTAATGGACTGCCCGGGAGTCTATTAGAGGCACAGACAGAGCGAGAGCCTCCAGCAGCCAAGACAGCCCCGTCTCCACCAGCTTGTTGGGCAGAGAGCCCACGGAAGCGGGAGCACTACCCGGCAGTGAGCGCTGCCAGGCCGCTGGCACCAGAGCCGCTCCAGGAAATACTCCAGGGCTTGTGAGTCAGAGCAGCCTCCAGGCTGGGAAATGCTTCAGCCCCTGCGGAGCTCAGAGACAAGGCCAACAGTAGCAGCAGGTTACGCTATAGCAGGACTGTATTTAGTACCTGCCCCTTGTATTGCTGCCCTTGATATGGCCACCTCGTGGTTCAGCCATTCTGTATTTAAGGGTTTTGCCCCCAGTGTGACAAGGCCTGGTAGGAATCACGCAGGGTCAGCGTGTGAGGGAAGGGCGATGAGCAGGCCCTACAGGACTGCTTGCTTTCCTCCCTAAACATAGAACTAAGGCTTGCAACTAGTGGAGGAAAACTCTGCTTGCTCTGTGGCACCATCTAGTGCAAGCAAAGTAATAACACTCTTCGGAGAACAAAGCTGGAACAAAAACATTGGGCTATGCCTGGTTTAGAATTAAAGCAAACTAAATACAACCTTATAAATACATATCGAAAGCATGCGAGGAAGCTGGTGATAGCATATTTCCAATTTAAACATGCTAAGGCTTATTATATCTTTCCACAATCAATATGTTTCTGCCAAGTTATCTAGTCAGAGTCAGATTTACTTGGGTGGAGAGGGAATATCTAAAGGGATTCCACCGCCGTGCTCTGACACAGTTAGCACCACAGCCACATGCACCTCCGAGTACAGACACTTCAATTACCACTATTTCTAAAAGTATAAGCTGCTTCTAGAGATACCATCAACAGCCATTTTTATTTAAATATATATATGGATTTAAAAATGCCTCTTACTCATATTCCAGGCTGGATACCATACTACTACATTTATAGACTGGGACGCAAAGTGGAAGAGTAATAAAACTGAATCTTCACCACCTCTAAAACTAAGACAAGAGAGCTTTTTAGGGGATGACAAGATAGAGCAGTCTCATGAATTATTTCCAACAGGTGCTAAGTGACAAAACCGGGAAGAAATGAGTCTATTTTATAGAGTTGTTTGTCCCTTCAAATCTTTACATTAGAGCTTGATGTTTCTGCTCAAGCTCTTACAAAGTTCAAATAAGCACAGATCATAAGTAGCTCCCTCCTGCTCTGGGAACCGGCATCTGCTTGCTCCAATCTACTCACCATTAACTATTTGGAGGAAAAGAGGGTTGTACCTTTTTTTTTTTTTTTTTTTGCATTTCCTGCATCCAAAGTTCTCCACTCATGATAAATCTAGATGATCAGAAAACCCTTTTCTTTTTTTCCTGTAAAGCTTACTTCTTACTGCCACAGGGCTGATAAGCATCATAGCCTAATGCCAAAGATTCTTCAGCTTTCAGACATTACAGTAAGTCTAACTTCTTAAAAAAGTTGATTTCAGAAAAGTTGATTTTCCTTTAGCAATGAAGTCTTCTAACAGTTATGTAGTTCACATCCTTAAACTGTCTAAATATATGTGTGCTATGATCTTTGTTCTCATTTGATATTAAAGAGGTCTCAGGAAGACCTGTCACAAATTTCCAGGTCAGTCCCTCCATTCTAGTATTTCAGTTCTCATAGCAACATGCTATTCACTTCAGTGAAAAGTTATTTCTGAATTATCAAAGGAGGTAGCTATAGTGCTATCCCTAATTCACAAGAACAAATAGATTTGTGGAAAGGTACATGCTGCATATGGTAGCTGTAGTACTAATAGTTACATTTCCAGGTATCATGGACCTTTGCTCAGTTTGCTAACTTGCAAGAACTGCTACTGTAAAGGAATCCAGTAGTGTTCCCAATTACCAACAATGGAAATAGTTTATCTATGAAGAGCATTTTTGATTTTTCTCATATACTCAAGCATCCTGTTTATGTAGATTATTTATGAGCATTCTGATGTAGATAACACAGCTAGCACAATATTGATTTTTTGAAATACTGAAATATGCTTTCCCTCCACTTTTTCACTATTAGAAATATTCATAGCTTAAATACTAATGCAGACTACAAAGCACTGACTGTGATATAAATACATTACTACTACAGCAAAAAGGACCCAATAGAGCACTGGATTTCCCAACTGAAGTGGTGTAATGGAGCCATTAACCTCTATCTAATTGCTCGGTCTCTTGACCAAACTTGAAGACACCTAAGCTCAGTTTTCTTCCTGAGGACCCTAGCACTGGGAACTTCACTCCAGGTATGTCTCATCGGTGCTGAACAGAGGATCATCTCCCTCAACCTGCCGGCCACACTCTTTCTAATGCAGCTCAGAATGCTGATGGCCATCCTTGAACCAAAGGCAAATTGTGCGCTTATGTTCAACTTGGAATCCACCAGGACACTGAGGTCCTCCCTGTAAAGCTGCTTTCCAGCTGGCTAGCCCCCAGCCTCTGCTGGTGTAAGGTGTTTTGCTCCTCAGAGTAGAGTAGAAAATGAAACAGTATTGACTGCCAGGGACGCTACTGATGAGTGGCCTCCTGCAGGAGGCTCAGCCCAACAATTCAGCCGGTTTTCAATCCACCTCACTGACCCTTTAATGTAGTCTGCACACCATCAGCTTGTCTATGAGGATGCTATAGGAGATAGTGTGGGAAACTTCAGAGGTAAAACAAGATCCACTACTCTCCCCTCACCCACAAAGGTAATCACCACAGAAGTCAACAAGTTAGGTGTTCTTTCGAGTATCAAGTTAATTTTAATTTTATGAAAGATAGTAATGGTGGTACAGGATTTCCCTTAATTCAAACATGAAAATACTTCATGCAGGAACCTTTTCTTTATGTTTGTCAACAGCTATAAAGTGTGCAGTGTATTCTGTATTTGAGGCGACTCATCCAAAACTAAAAGGACTGAAAAAGTCACGGAAGAGAAATCAAATGGGACAGATCCATCTGGTACTCATTCCAGTTTCTTTAGCGTAGAAGGAAACAGTCCGAACTCCTTATGTATTCAAACGCACACAGACACACACACAAAAGTTGTAAAGCTCAATTCTCATGCAATTAATTTGAAGTTAGGCTCCAAACTGGATGTGCGTGTGTGTTTTAATCCCCACCAGATCTAAGTGAAGAATTACTAGCTTGCAATCTCATGGACCAGTATTGATTTGAAAACATAAACCAAGTGATAAGGTTAAGTAAATCTAATGAACATGGTAATTTTTAAATTCATAATTATAGCACCTCAAATATCCCCATCCCATCATTTATTGTTCATGAACTCAGCACAAAGAAATCAGTCTTAAAAAAAAAATCCTCCTTTGTGTAATTACACCTAAATTTATTTCCACTCAAATAAAACACTCCAACCTTAAAAAAAAATTAGAAAGTAACTGCAACAGAACTACAAATTAATTCTTGAGAGAAAATTAGGTTACTCTCTGGAGCTGCTTAAATGCACATCAACACTAGTATGTAAACAAATAATGAAATATAGATATATCATTATAGATATATTGATAAAGAATGAATCATTCCAGAAACAAGTTAACCCTCTCCACCCACGTCTTTTTTAAATCAGCATAATTTAAGACACAGATTAAGTCATTTTTTACCTGTGCTTTTCTTCCAGTCATCAACATTTCAAAATATTTATTTGCCTATACTAGAAATTCTATCTATCTACAGATATAATTCTAATTTAGGTTATCTATGCTAGAAGTTCAAGTTCTAATAACTAGGAGATCCGCCACACTAAACTGTTCCTAATTTTATTTTGTTTGGGGACGCCCTTTTACGCTTTGGCAGAGATGATTTCAATACTGATCTTGGCAGATGTGTAGTCTGGGTGCTCCCTGTGGGACAAGGAAGGTTTTTTTGGTGTTTTTACCTCTCCCAACATTGCCAGTCCTCTCTAGATTTCAGCACATTCAGTGAAAGGCTGCAGCGCACTGGGGCATCTTTGAGAAGACTTTGAGAGTCTGCTGTACATTTAACCAGCCCCACTACAGAAACAATCCTCTACATCCAAGAATGCATCCATCCTTCCTTACCACTAGAAACACTGGTGTTTCTCTAAATGGCAACTATGCTTTGTGTGCGACTGATTAGGCAAGTTAAGTTAGAAGTGATATTCCAATTCTTGCTCCATCTTTAAGAGTTGGTTGTAGAAGACAAATTAAGATCTGTCAATCATCTCCCACACAAATTTATTTTCTCAATATAAGCCTTCAGGGAGGCAAAGCGAAAACAACAAGGAATCAGCAAGATGTTACAGACGATGAGGGTGAAATATATATGTATTTTCCTATTTTCAGTAGATGGAATTGCCTAAGGTAATTGTGTTACACTATCTTCAAAATGAAAGCCATCAGAAAAGTAACAAAAGGTGGGGAAAAAAAAAACACAGGATAAATGTGACAAGTTATAGCAAGTGTCTAACCTGTACAGACAGCACTAATAGACAATATCCCAAATTATGAGTAGACTCCCAAGATATAGTCCTTGATTGCATAATACACCTGCAGGATTTGGCAGAAAGAATCTTAGTCACTAAAAATTTGGCTTGAGATTATGGAACATCCCTCATCCTTGAGATAAGGAGGGCAGGGCTGAAGCCAGGGCTGGTCAAGAGCAGGGAGGAGCAAGCACAAACATGAGTTTCAAGTTTTATTTTGGATAGCGGTGGAACACAGAACCTCTTCACATAGAGGAAGCATCTGTAGAGCTGTTACGAAAACATTTCATACTCTTAACACACCACAGATTTGGAAAAGGAACAAAAAGCACAGGTTTCACACTGCTTGAACACTTCACACTGTGTTTGGGCATACAGAGCCTTCAATTAGAGATAATTTAGAAATAAATCTGATTTTGCATATACATCACATTGATCATTTCAGTTTTCATGCACAAATTCATTTTACTTTTCTAACAGTCACCAAATTTTAGGAAACTTTCCTGCGCTAAATAGATTATTTTCACTTTATATCACTTGAATATTTACAAAAGTGTGCAAATTGTTTTCAAAGATAGAAATAACACTAACACATAATATACAGACAGCTTTGTTTATAGTTAAACATTTACTAAAAGGCAGTTAACATTTCTATTACATTTTCATTACCTAAAATAAATTATATAAAATAGACCATCTGATTTTCAGCCACTTCCATTTCTGCAGTTTTGGTCTTTGAAACAACACTGCAATCAAATATTAAGATTCTTCTCTTTAGATTGAGACAAGGCCCTTTCAGTAAAATGGCAGCTTAATATGTTTAGTACAAATTATTTCTGTCCCAGACTTTCTATACTTGGCCTGGGGATGCTTGAGAGACAGGAAAAAAAGAAAACAACTGGGGGAATGAGGATGACAGCCTTGCTGACAGAAATTCTATTGGCAACATGATAAATAGTCTTTGCTTAAAAACTGAATGCATTGACTTGAATGTTTCTTTCAAGAGCTTGTAAGTGTTAAGTGCAATTTAGATCAAATCTCCAAGTCCTTCCACAGATGGACACAAGACTATGAAGTTTTACTCCCTCGTGCATGTTATCTTCAGATACATGCAACCATTTGTACACAAAAAGAAGCAGACTCCTCTGGGCTATTGAAAAAAAAAATCAGAACTGGAAATGCTTAGTGGTACAAATGATGCCATCTGCAACAGGAGAAGCCTGAAGAAAATTACTTAGTGTTCCCAGTGCTTCTAAGTCTGCAATTTAAAAAATATATATATTTTTATTTCCCCGCAAGTGCATCATGATCTTCAGGAACAAATCCAGAAGGCAGGAGTAAACTGAGTGAGCTGCTCCAGGGGTGAGAAATGATACAGGCAGGTCTTTAAAACCATCTTTCATGTAAATTCTTAATCATTCTGACAAAGAAGAAACTCACTCCCTGCATTTCAATTTGGCTATGTTGTGGAAGTGCAACTTCCTTAATAACAGAGACTATCTGGCAGACAAAACACTATAGGTGCAATTTCAAACGGCTTTCAAATCCAAGCCTATATAAGTTGAAGCGCAGGAAAAAAAAAAAAATCTCCAAAAGTCCATGCAAATGGCTCATGTAACTTCTAAGCAGCTGTCAGTGTTACTGGTGTAGCTTGCATAGCCATCACAATGCTGCAAAGAGGAGCATTATCCACTGCAAGGAAAGTTAATATAAGCCTTCCAAAAATTTACCTTCTTCAGAATTATGTCATACATTCTTGATGTTTCTGAAGACATTTAATTCCTAAACACAGCAATAACTTTATTGACACTTATGCTGTGCTTTTGTCTACTTTTACTGAAATTTGGGCATCACACACCACCCATACGTACATGCCAGCTGGATACAAAGTGATGTCACTCTAGTGCAGCTCCTGATTATGTTCTCCTGAAAAGCAGACTGCAGGTACAGCTTCTAGGGTCACCAACTTTTAGGCATAAAATTGACAAACTGAGACACAATGGGAGCTTGCATAAGACATAACAACTTGAAATAAAATTAAAATGCAGAAGATACTTCAAAAATATGGTTACTCAGGAAGACTACAAAGTAGATGCTTCATATATCTTTGCTATTATTAATAAACTCTGAGCTACTTCAAAAAAAATACCATTTCTAAAAGATTGCTGTTTTATGCCTTGCAAATACAAAATAAATAGATGTCTTTGTAGCCTACAGTATTAATTAGAAATGAACAACTAAAGCACTCAAAGCTCAAACACATTCACAAAGATTTCACATAGGTTTTTGCTGAGCTTTGTCCACAGAGCATTATTTTCAAAGCATGTTACCTCAGTTTCTGTTTTGATTATGGTATGCTCTTCATGGGAAAGACTACTAACACACAAAAGGCTGCCCGATCCTTTCATCCCAAGATGCACATTACAAACGTTGTGCAAACAGGTATTTCCAGACTTCAGGTCAATAATGTTCTTGGGATAATAGACGAGTATGTGTGTACTTTTAAGCTTGCAAAACAGCTTCAAATTAGTTGACCTAGTATTTTCCAGACTCTGTGGATAGCTCTTGCAAAAAATATGATGCAAATGAATATTCCTTAGTGGGGTAAAATCATGTTCAAAATAAACAGAAAGCTCCCACTGGAGATTTTGTCACTGGTATAAGCAATATGTGGTACAGTCAGCCTTTCTTAAATAATGCTAAACAGGAGATAAACTTAAGATGATTCACCTTGACACTTAACTCGCAGGAAATAATGACAGACATGTTCTACAGACTAAAAAGTGCCAGCTGTCAAAACCTAGCCTTTTAAATTTTGTTCCCCTCTCCCTACCCCAGTGCTTCCATCCAAGATTTTGGTTTCTTTCTAACTATGTTTTTATTAACAAGTTCTCCTTATTTTTTCTCATCAATATAAGGAAGGGCTCTGAGGGAACTCCAACCAGGTAAGAAATGGAATCCGAAAGCGCTTCAAGATGATAGGTACAATCATGCTTTTTCTTTTTTTCCTATTTTGTACCCAAAAGCTGCCAAGTTAATATTAGCATTCCCATATCATGATTGCAATGAAGTACTGATAAATCTAGTACCTTTGGATAAGCTCAACATCACAAACAAGTCAGGTATTTCAGACAACATACACCTGCGTCTAGCAGAGTCCACCAGAATATTCATCCTCCTCCTCCTCAGCATGGGAGCCCACTGTGGCTGGTCCTCTTGCTTTGTCTTGTGTCGCATTTGGCGATTTCTTCTTGATGCCACCTCCCGGGACCACCAAGGTAAGACCTAGTTTGGCATACTGATAATAATAAGACAAGCTTAATTTCTATACTCTCACAATACTAAAACTTAATTGAATTACACTGCACAGAATTCACTGGAGTTAACAAAACACCCATGAAGCAAGTGAATCACATTTGGTACAAAAAAAAAAAAAAAAAAAGATTGAGGATGCTCTCAGAGTATATTTCTCCGGTTTAGAATAAGCCTAACACAGATTCCTTTTCCAATCTCGAATGCTGATGAATGAGAAATTCGATCTGTCTACTATAAAATAACAGACTGCTTATTATAAAATAACCTGACCACATCGCAGTTTCAGTTTTTCAAGTTCTACATAAAAAGCATCATTACCACATAACTCGACACTATCACAGTAACAGTTCATATAGACAGTTCCTATGAAGAGTCTTCCAGATTTTTTTACAATAAAATACCTTTACTGTAATATTAAATTGTAAAGGCGGGTGAAACCAGACAATGCAAATTAGTAGATGCCTGGGTGTCTCCTTTACTTCATGGCTACTACTTTCTTCAGTGGAAAAATGGAAAAAAAAATCTTTTACTAATTAGTTAGTAGCACTTGTTAGGAAATAAGTGCTGAAGAAAAAAACCCAACACACCCATCAACACTATACTGTAGATACCACATTCCATCTCTAAAATGATTATACAAGTGTATTTCTGAGCTAAAGCATTTGCAGCAGAGTGTTCTATTCTCAAAAGTAACACGGCAAAAATGGAACTTAGAAAGAATGGATCCATCCTTTAGATAGATTCAGTAGATCTGCTGCAACCTGCTTTTTCCTTCAAGCTTCCAATGCAGCAATGCAAGACTTCATAGTGGCAGGCATCAAAGTAAAAAATCAAGTTCACAGCCACAGAGTAGGAGGAAAGAGTAAGTTGCAATCTCTCTACTTTCCTCTTTTGCATAAAAAAAAAATCTCTGAAACTGACTAAGCAGGAAGATAATGAAAAAAAAAAAAAAAAAAAGAACTGCCCACTTACATCATTGTCCATGTACTTGAAGAGTGGTAAATTGCAGACTTCAGAAACTTGATCCTGATCTTGCTGGTCATACCCTTCTAAAAGTTGCTCTAGTGCAGCACAGTCTTCACTTCCATTAAATCCTGGTATACTTGAGAAAATTCAGATTTCACTTAAGATATTCAAGCCATCTAATCAACACTCAGCTACCTATCTTTAATACGAGAAAGTTAATAGCTTATAAGAATCTGATGATATGCTTACTCCATGAAACTGTGCAATCACTTTGATTTCCCCAAGTACATGGAAACTTTTACTTTCCTCAATATTAATTTGTATGTTGAAAATTAGACTATAATCACATTCCTGAGAGAAAAGAGAATGTTGGCATTTACAATTTTTGCTGACTAGTCAATAAACTTTTCTTCCAATACATATACAGAATGTTTCTGTAACAAATTTCTGTATGAAATAAAAACTGAGTCCTTGGAAAATATGACCAAGCTGTTTAAAGATGGATCTTAAAAAAAATCATTACTAAAAATAAAGTATCAGTTTAACTTACACATATGTTCAAGTCATTTCCCTAAAAATGTAATTTAAGTAAAAATATGTAGTCTCAGTATTTTGTCACTGAAATTCTAATGAAAGTTGAAATGAAGATAGTTACTGGAAAAGCATCTGGAACCAGGGTTTCAATGCTAATCCAGATACTCTTTTTTCCCCGGGGTGGGGGCTGAGGGGGGTGGTGCAGAAAAATTCTGGTATCAGTATCTTCTTCATTTAAATGTATTCAAATGGACTAGTTCTTGCTTTCTTACTCATCTTTCAGTTCAATCAAGTGATTAAGGAACACCAAGAAAAGGAAAATGTGCTTTTCTTCTTCCAGTGTATGACTTAAATACAAGCACAAGGGAAAGATCTCCTTCTGTCCAGCTGTAGCAATTCACAAGCAAAGAATTTTTCTTAAAAAAAAATATTTAGACAAATTCTCGTTCAATCCAATCATCACACTAAATTGATTAGCAGAAATACTGCTATTTAATGCATTTTGAGACTATCTATCCTCAAATCATAATAAAACAGTTATGACAATATAGAATTTCAACTTTCAAAAGGTTTCAGTACACGACATGACAAAAAAATCTGAAAAAAGGGAACTGTTGGCAACTTCCAGGAAGTCCCCGTTTTACTTCTGAATGTTTGTTTAAAAGCATTAACATATCTCTGTTAAGTCTGAAAAAGAAACAACCTGAAAACAGAAAATACTGCAGGACAACTGTGATGCAACAACTCTGCTATTCAGCTTTTATTGGGGAAAGCATTTAAAGTACTTCTGATTTATGTTGCATTTTATCTTTCACATGTAAGTACTCATTTATGATTAACTTTTTGTTTTACGTTCATGGCAATTGCAGCTAAATCTGTCAACAGTGAAACAGTGAAAAAACATTTCCTACTAATTGCCTACTAGAGAATAATACAGGCTTAAAATTTCTTGAAAGTATTTCCAGACTTCTTTAATAAGACTAGATCTACAGGAATACTCAGCTTAAAATTAGAAAACAGTAAAGCAGACTTACCTATAGCTTTCCCTCACACATCTTTCTGCAGCAACATAATCATTTCTGTGAAGATGAACCAAGACTTGAGCAATAGTTTTCTAAGAAAAAAAGAAAAAGATGTTGGACTGTTAATACTTAGCATCAAAAGATTGTTAAAGTGTGTGATGATCGCAACTTACTGGAACAAGTGGGTCAGAACAACGCAGGGAAAAAGTTTAAGCCAGATCACAGTACGGTTGAGGTTGGAGGGGACCTCTAGAGATCATCTAGTCCAACACCCCTGCTCCAACAGAGCACGTGGCACGGGGTGGCATCCAGGTGGGTCTGGAAGATCTCCAGAGAAGGAGACTTCACAACCTCTCTGGGCAGCCTGTTCCAGGGCTCTGTCACCCTCACAGGAAAGAAGTTCTTCCCTTCCAGTTTAAAGGCAAATCAGTTTGCCTTCCAAAATAGAAGACTACGTTCAAATTAATTTGAAGGCTTATCTAGAAACCATTATAGTTCAGGAGTATATGATTCTTAGAGTAGAATTTTTACCTTATAGCATGTTGGATAATTTTCAATTTCCTTATAAATACTTTTTTCCTTTTGCAAAGACAATGCAGCCTCGTCTAGTCTAAAAAACAAAACAATAGTTATGATAATAAACACCAGAACATGAGAATAAAAATGCAGAAGCTACTAATATTATATCTTCATAGGTGACAAAAAAAAAACAAGAGGTATTTAACTCATTCGACTGCAGATTTCCCTCAATAAAAATAGATAAATAAAGAGTAGCTAACAATTCCTTTTGTATACATGTAGACCAAAAATTGTGTTTATTCATAAGCATTTCATAACAATTCACAACACGAATCCAGTAGAAGCTGTCAATCACATCTGATATTGATGAACTATCAAGACAGTCACAGAAACCAGTTTCTGATTTGAACACCCATTTTAATCACAATTTTTCAAACTTCAAAAAATTATATAGCAGAGGAACTATATAGCAGCAGTACAACCACATAACTCAGATGCTCCGAAGTTGGGCAGACTTGCTCTTTTACTAAAAGATTTTCTATTTTCTTGCAAGTTCTTTGTAAGCTTTCTTTTTCAACTGCAACTATAGCATGAAATACAGATCAAAAACATCTAGAGACTGGGACAATTTATTACAATATTCCATACAATTCAGTTAAGCAAGTCGGTTAAAATGATGGTCAAGTTTTGTGGCAGCAACCAAAAAGAAGCTGTTATTGAGACTAAGTCATATTCTAAGGAGTCCATAATCAAGCTCTTAAAAAACACATTTATTTCCTCAGGTTATGCCTTAATTCCCCTGTTTTTTTTTCATTCTCCAACTATAAAAGATTTTCAAGAACTTACCACAAAGTAGGGTTGGATTAAAAAAAAAAAGAAAAAAAAGAAAAAAAAATTTATGAAGTAGTTTAAGGATTAATTAATACTGGGGTATGTCCTTTCTAACTATTCTTCAATAAACAAAAAAGTTTTTACAGTCTGCACATTCTGCCATCCCAAACAAATTCCTAGATGAATATGGTAGCCCAGTATATCCTCTCACACAAACTGAAATTTAGTCTTAAGTGCTTCTCAGAAATCTCCAAGTAACTGTATACAAACCCAGCAACAATCACTGAAATTCATTATTGAACTGTATTTCAAATAAAATAGGTATAAAGCTATACCTGCGTCCTCTGACTAGAAGTCTTGAGGCTTTCCCTAGCATTTCTAAAGCTTGCCGTAAACGTTCTTCATTCTAAAGAAGAACAAAAAGAATTTCATAAATTCATATTTCATTTACATAGAATTAAGACCACTAGATCTTAACCTAAGAACATTTCCTATCACTTGAACAACTTTTCTACTATAGTTCACAAACTGAGGAGAAACATGAACAACTTGGGGGTACCCAAGTCCCACAGCCAACTCCCTCCCATATAGATCTAGAGAGCAAAGCAAAAAAAAAATCCAGTGTTGTTACGGTTGAGAGATTTGTTACGTATCTTGCTAAAATCTGCCTGTGTATATCATTGGCATTAAGATATGTTCAGGTCCCAGACTGACAGTAGATAGGAGAAAGCTTCTGCTTAGATTTCCTCTGGATAGAGCAGATCTGCTGCAAAACTCCTTTCCCCCCCATACTAAACAGTAAGAGGTGAGAAAGCTGACATGTGAATTTCAGATTCTGCCAAGTGCAAAACTGAGAAAATTTCAGACAAAGAAAATAGACTCCTCACTTCTTGTGCTATAGAGAGGGAAGTGACAGAAGTCTTCAGCTCCATTACCTTGCTACGGATGTGAAAGGAACACAAAATAATTTTGAATCCAAGCTTACTTTACAGCTGATCATAAACACTAGTTTCTTCAAGTCAGTCTACTTTCTGGCGTTGTAAATTTCTTTGCTTGTGAAGGAAAAAGAAGAATAAAACTTACTTCGAACACTGATGCTGCCTGTTGATAGAGCTGTACAGCCTTCTCTGGGCTCACATTTTCTATTAACCTGTAATAAATATAAATCATTTGCCCTTAGATCAAAGGAGAGTACCTTCTGCGTAAAAGCATCAAAAGGCTTGGAGAAAGACGGAGTGATGGCAATGCCAGACATGCATTCTAGCCACCAGCACCAGAGCCTTACTTTCCAGCCCGTTCCAGTGCAATCGCTGCTGTGTCTGGTGTTCCATTCTCCAGGTACATCATGCTGGCTTTCTCAATCAGCTGAACCGCTTCAGGAAGCCTCTGCATCTCCTGCAAACACAGAGTTGGAGGGATGTCACGGCCAGTTTGTTACACTGCTTACGTGTAACAAACCAAACAAAATGAAAATGAGCTTTAGTACTGTATCTGTTCAGTTGTTGACTGGTAAGGAAACAAAATAACAGAACAAACAGAGTAAAAAACATTCTTTCTGCATTACCATTCATTTGTAATGGAACACGTCAAATATTCAGTGCTGCAAATTTCTTATATAGATAAGCCAAAAGACTTCCACTACTTGAACATTCATTTACATGTATTTTCAAACAGTCCAGTACACCATATTCTTCAATGTAAAACAGAGCTATGTGATCAAAAAAAAAAGTCAGCAAAAATACCTTTAACATCATGCCAGCTTGCTCATAAGCTCTGCAGAGAGAAATTTGAGATTTAGTTAGATATGGTGTATTTTAGCAAGCTGTAGCATGTGTTTTGCTATCCAGCAACATGCATCAGCTATTACTTCCCTGTTACTATTTGAAACTTGCACATCTTCAAAGCATTAGTATTTCATTTAATGAGACAATACATGAGTTAGTGCAGTTGAAGTACTTCATCGATGGAAGATAGCCTTTCCCCTTTCTCCCACTAATATCTATTCTCATGATCTGATCCACTGCCAACATTAAAAAATTCTAAATGTACAAACACCTTATTTAAGAAAAACATAATTGAAATTAAAAGGTGCTGGAAGATGTCCAAATTATCACTTTCTTCAGTTAGCTACTTCAGTTTTCCAGACTTTCCTAGCCTACGCTTTGATGAAACTGATTTTGAAATAGTGAAACAACCCAAATTATAATACTTGTTATACTGGAAACAAAACTGTATTTCTTATTTTGGAAAACTTGTTTCAGATCACACAGTGCATCCGTACTTACTTGGCAGCATGGAAGAGACTGGAAGTAAAAAAATCGAAGTCAAGGAAAAAAAGCCGAAAAAATATAAATGCAGATTAGTAAAGCGACGGGACCAAAGTCTTAAACAAGTACTATATTCAAAGAGTGTAATCACCAAAAGGCCAATCTAAGTATGTAAACAAGGTTTCAAAAATAAGCAGATCTATGGATGTAATAAACACAAATACCGAAGCATAACTGTGTGCATAAAGTCATAAACAGCCCATTTAAAAGCTGTTCCCGGGGACTAATTTGGAACTATGAACACCACACAAGGCCGAGATGGCATTTAGTTTATAATAAGCATTGTAAGCATTTTGGAAAAATACATTAATTTCTGCAGCAGCACCTAGACATCTCAGGAACTGGTCAGGACTATCATTCCAGCTATTAGTCAAAGCAATGCAAGTTTTCTATGAAAAACATATTTTTCAGTTTTTCCACTCATTGCATACAAGAAGAGTTCTTAAAGAAAAAAAAAATTGTTAGGTTGATGAAATCTGAAAACGTATTAATACATCTTCTGCTAACTCTCATTACCCAGTTCTAAGTGACAACTAGTCAGCTCTTGGAAAAAGAAGGAATAATCAATGAAAAGATACGCTTTATTGTTTTCATGTGCTTCAGCTTCCCGTAAACAGGCTTCCCTTGCCTGGTCAAACTGCTTGGCATTCTTAAAAGCAACAGCTGCAAGAAAGCAAAAAAGTTCTTATCTATAGTTTGTTATTTTCCTTCTTTTAGCACTTCTGCTCAAGTATTTAGCCACTAAGAGAAACAAACAGCCTCTTTATATGAGTAGTAACAGTTTAACAAGCCCTTCCAAAAAATCCCATGAGAGTCTTCCTTAATTCATTAGTCACTTAGCTACCCTTAAAAACATTTATTGCTGCACTTTGATACCATACATCACACATATTGCATTCAGCTTCATTTTGGAGTATTATTCATTCTATATATTAGTTACAGAACTGCATATGTACATACACATATGTAGATATGTTTAATCATTAAAGATTATACAAATCCAGTATAGTATGTTAGTTTCAAAAACAAGAAAGTGATTTATTCTGATTTTAAACTGTATGTTATAAAAGTGATATAAAAGCCTAGAGTACCTAGAGCAATTTCCTCACCTACTTCTGGATGCATATTTGTGTCTCTGTATGGATTACACGTTCAAACAGAATTGAAAGTCATTGGAACATTTTGAAATAAAAATAGTAATAATAATAAAAAACCTGGTCTTCCAAATAACCTGGTCTTCCAAATTTTTAATTCAAGCTTACATGAATTAGTAGGAATGCCTACTGTGTTAAGAGTGTTTTCAGTGCCCCCCAAAGATGAATTGCTATGATCAAAAAGAAGGAAACAGTTTAAAATGGTGAAAAAAAATCAACAAGGAAGAATTTTATTTTTGCCACGACACTTGCAAAGATAAAAAAGGAGAATAGTTTTACTATGCATAAAAACCTTGGCAGCATCTCTCCATTTTACTGAGAGCATCTCAGCTGGAAATACTTCCAAAGGTAATGAAAAAGGAAAGCTATAAAAACAGCTAGAATCTTTGTTGATGGATAAGATCATTTAGGGGTGCAGAACCAAAAAAAAAAAGAAAACTTTAGTATTACAACATGCAGAGTAGAAGTAATTTTTTTTCAAACTTATCGAACTTAAAACTTTCTCCAAGTCCAATTTAAAGTTTAATTTAAACTTTTAATTAAAATTTTAAAATTTTAATTTAATTTAAACTTTAGCCTTTTTTAAACCTTTTTTTTAAAAAAAACTTTAAGCTTTACTTACATAATAACATATTGAAAAGGCATAAAATATTATTTGGAATTAAGCAAAAAGTGTACTTTGAAAATCTAAAGTGTGTTACCACATTCACAACCATCCATACCTGCTTTCCCATATTCAGTAGCTGCACTGTCATAATCTGGTTTCCACTTTAAGAATCCAGTTTTCAGACTAAAATTCAAAAAAGAATGGTATTAAAAACTAGTAATATTTTTACTTTCAAGGAACTTATGTAACTTTAAGCAACCTCTCAAAAAAAGTGACTAGCCATATGCCAGTATGCATCACAACTGTAAGAATACATGCAATTCCAAACAATGCCAGGAATGAGCACTGTAGCCATCTCCAGTAGCCACATGCTCTGTCTCAACACCTTCCTACCTCTACTCTGAGTAAGTGGTCGCAAGTCCAGCTATCCAACAGCAGAGGGTCAACAAAAGAGTACTTCTATCTCTATCAATCTGGCATCTCAGGATTTCTAATACCACGATACCTGGCAATACCTTTTCGTTAAACAGTATGAAGGTTTCCAATGTTCCTCTGTAGCCACTTTTTGCTTATGAGAATTCTCCATTCCACATCCAAACAAATGAAAGAATTTACCTGCCAAAGTCTTATACCTTCCTCATGGATACATATGCAATAGCTCACGACACTAAGTGGTGTCGCACACATAGAGGGGCAAAAATAGACATATGAAAATAAGGTAACTCTTCAGGTGAGAACAACTTCAATATTATTTCCTCATAAAAAAAAAAACCCACACAATTTAAATTAGATTTTATATTCACATTTGTTCTAGCCAAACACTTTAGATGCAAAACACACTTATATTTTTAAAAACAGCTATATATAGTCTATATTAGCTTTGCCATCTTCATTGGCTAAAAGGCACAGTACGCAGTAAAGCAAGTCTTTATATACTGTGCTATTTTTAACATAGGCAGGAGCACAAATGCACTGAACTGAAATACACTCTTACTTAATCTGCATCCAAGTGTGAGCTGAGATCATTTTATTTCAAGCGTGTTCCAGGATAAGCTCACAGTGAATTCCACCAAATGACACTTTGGGGAAGGCAGTTTGAAGATGATACTCTGGATTTGTCAGGTTGCAGGTTCTGACCTCCAACACACTTTGTACTTTTGTCTTTTGTTTTTTTAGGTTGCCTATCAGTATTATTATTATTATACTATAGCATCTTTGGAAATGAAAACTCCAGTTCATCCACACTATAGTCAGTGAAATCGAAGCTTATAAGCAAAATGGCTGTATTTTATATTAAAATACACATTTAAAGGTTAGCTCACATAGCTGATAAAGTTAAAGGTAAATATCAGCACAGGCCGTTTAAGGCCATCTAAAAAGAATTAGACTTTTCTCAATCCCGTTTATTTGGTTTCCCACCTGATTCAGTAAGGTTACGCTCCTTCATTCCCACACACCTCCCTCCCCCAACCCCTTTCTCTCAATTGTCTTTTTCCCTCTTAATTTTAGCAACCGTGGAGCGGGGACTCCGTTCGATTCCCGGTCGCGGCCAGGGCGAGGCCCCTACGCGGCCTCCAAGGGAGGCCCAGGCCCGAGGTCTCCCGGGGGCCGCCTTGCTCCCTGCACCCCTCCCCGGGGCACCCCATGACGCCGCCATCTCCGCGCCGCCCGCGCCAGGCATTGTGGGAGTCGTAGTTCCCCGGAGGCTCCCGCCACTAGCGGAGGTGCCGGGGGAAACTACAGCTCCCAGGATACTCCCCCCACACCCGCAGCGGACTGGGGCGCGGAGGGAGTCACGAGCGGCGGCACTGACGCGGCGGGACGCGGCCCCGGGGCTACGCGGTGGCTGCGAGCGAGGCAGGGCGCGCGCCGCGGGGCCCGGCTCGGGCCGGAGGCCCCAGGGCGCCCCGGCGAGGCAGGCGAGCCGGGCGGGCCCGACCGCCGAGCCGACAACTGGCTGCCGCACTCACTACTTCTCCGCCTTGGCGATGTGCTCCAGCGCCTCGTTGATCTTCTGCGCCGCCATCGCGCCGGCCCTGCGCGCCCCGGGAAACCGCCGCTCCCGCTACGGAACCCCGCGCGGCCCACGGCGCGTCGCGGTGACGGGACGCAGCGGCCGCGTCCTGACGGCGCGTGCGCGGGGCGGGGCGCTCCCGCAGCGCAGCCGTTGTGGCCGTTGTGGCCGTTGGGCGGCGCTGCGGGGCGCAGCTCCTGCTGGAGCGGCTGGCGGGGGCAGGTGGCCGCGGCTCTGCCCGGGGAAGCTGCTCTGTCCCTCCTGCCCCGATGGCCTTGGAGGTGGCGTCGCTCCTCGGTGCCAGTGCAGGTGGCTGGCTGATCACTTTGTTGGGGGGTCAGGCCATGTGGTGCCGCAGCCCTGTCTCACCAGGCAAGAGCTGGGAGAATCATAGAATCGTTACGGTTGGAAAAGACCTTCAAGATCGTCGCGTCTAACCAAAGGCACTTTTGTGCCTGGCGTCCAAAGCCAGGTCATCCCTAAGGCCAACAGAAGCTTTTTAGAAAAGGTAAAGGAACGCAGGCTCCTAGAGTTTTCAAATTGAGTGACCTTCCCCATCAAACTAAAGCCGGGCCCATTCTGCAAAGATTACAGTTTGCCTTATGTCTTTCCCTCACTCAATTTTATTTTTGGGTTTACTTGTGAAGGAGCAAGGATTCTGGGTTGCATTGCAACCATTTTGCAGGCCATTTATTGCTATATGTATAAAAAAAAGGCAATTGGACCTAGAAAGGTGCTTATTCTCCAAACTTGGACATGATTACAGTCTCTTATTAATCTAAATATGAAAAATATTTTATCAACATAGAGCAGAAAATACAGAGAGAAGTTGGTTAGTCTTAAAAAAATCTTTAACAGACCACAGGAGTCATTCAATTACTTATAGGAATCAGAGCTTTGTGACTGTTGCTACCTTAGTTGGAAAAATAAAAAGCACTGTATTTACATGCTTCATTTCATGCTACATAGGCATCAAACTGAGGGTTCTGAACTGCCCTCGCCTCCCTTTGTCTTCTGACACATTCTCTTGGTGACATCGGACCATAGTATTCTTACTTTGATTCTTGAGTAGTGCTTGAGAGGCCGTCTCTAGTAGACTGTGGAAAAATCCCCACTAAGCGTTGTGTACGATGGTATATACAGAGTAATAACACTGTATCCTAGAACAACATAGATAAAAGAAGTGTAAAGTGGTTTTCTTCTTTCAAAAGAAGAACAAAGTCCTCCGTTCTTCTCAAAGGGCCAGTGAAAAAATATCTAATGGGATATCTTGTGAAATTCAAGAAGGTCCCTGGCAAGTGCTCACTGGTAGCAGCTAACAATTATAGGCAGCTACAGTTGGTGAGATTGCTTGGTCACCATGACTGTCTTTTCCCTTGCTATGTCAGCCAGGATAGACAGGATAGTTCTGGCCATGTAACTGTGACCTTGCTGCAATATCTTTCAAAAACCCAAAACAAACAAACAAAGAAAAGCTTATGTTCATTGTGAAAATTAAATCATAGAGCTGCTGTATTAAAGGGAGAAAATAATCTCAGAGTGTTTCGGAAACACCCAGTTAATGATTTATTTGTGTTAGTGTTCCTTGACTGCTGTGTGCCCTAGGTTATAAATAGCTGTTCAGGTTCTGATGAAACTACACGTGCACTGTCTGTTCGCACTTTATACTAGAATAACCAGATAAAGATCCCAAGACTACTTTTTAAAGAAATAGGATATTCCTGGGTAGCTTTTCTTTTGTAGGCATGAAAACTCTGGGGATTAACATCTGGGAAGGATCATACCACAACATCTGGTGCTGAGCTGTGAATTATAATTTGATTGTTTAAAAATGTCTGGGTACAATGTGAAAAAAAAAAAAACGTTATGGCATTGAAAACAACAGCCTTTCAGTATGCCTTAAACATTTTTTTACTAGGTAGATAACAACTCTGCAAGAGGCCATTCACCTTTAGCCAGTTTACAGATGCTCATCACTAGTCCCTACAGAGTTTCTGTGTCTGATCTAAGATAAGTGATTCCTGATACGAGCTGTTTTAACTAGGCACTAGGGACTAGGCTAACAAAAATGAAAGGCATAAACTAAAAGCTTATTTTGTCTGAAATGAGTTAAAGTCACCTGCATGAGATTTCATAGGGCCCATTCTCTATCAAGAAGTTGTAGGCAGGCAGCTGGTGGACATCATCTTCCAGTATTATGGCTGGGCTCATCCACAGAACTGTTGTAGAGACAGCCTGGACCTCTCTCACAGTTCTGTTGTTAATTGTAAGAGATTGGCATAAATGCATATCAATACCTCTTAATATCAAGAGCTTTCCCTCTTAGACCAATTTTGCTATCCATAGGAACTGGCAAATATCAACACTGACCGCTGTCCATACCAAAAAGACTCAGTGAGTACTGATTCCCAGATATGTCGCTAGGGTTCAACATTCATAGATATCAGTCCCTATCAGTAGGCATTGATATGTCTCAGTTTCAAGAAACAGGGATTCCTATCCATTTCTGTATCTATCAATAGATATTGATATAAATGGGTATGGGTATTTAGAGTTAGTGTATCCTTCATCTGTCACTGAGAAGAATGCTTGAAATAGATCTCAGAACACAGGCAGGAAAATGCAACAGTTTTGACCAGTTTTGAAAGCTTGATTAGCTGTTTTCACTTTTCTGCAATATTCCCAAACTGCACAGTGCATGATTCTTCCAGATGCCAGATTCCATGGACTCTACGTCCATGAACAGGGAATTGAGGAAAAAGAGATTTCCTCTCCAATCTGATCACTGAAGTCCAATGAAATCAGTAAGTCTGTCTAAGCATCTGGTTACATCTATTGACTGCATAGTCTTGCGCTCCTGAAGCAAGATTTGTAAAGGAGTGATAGCACATTCCCTATTTGTAGCTCTATCTGGACAGCAGCTGCCATACAACATTCTCCTATTTTGTGCTAAGAATGAAACCAGTCAGTGTTTTGATGGCATTGTTAGTAAAGCTTTCAGTTAAGTTAATTTTCATAATATGCATAGTTGTTAAAGAAGAAAAAAGAAACAGAGATGAGTTTGTGTTTTTTAGTTTCCTAACCATCCAGAATGGTAGCATAAGGTAATCACATCTGCTGCATTCTTCCAACATACAAAAAAATTGTTTCTCAGCATAAAAGGCTTCCTGAGATTAAACACTTCAATCATTTACTTGACCCTTCTACCTCATGATACCATTCATTATGTAGTAACATCGCAGCCTGTTTCCTCTGTAAAATAGCCAGTTCTGCCATTCTGAGTTACTTACATGCACTGTTATCACACTGCTGCAGTATATCTTTGCTCAATTGTGAACTTTTTATGACCAGGTTAGCCAATCTGTGGGTCATCCACAGATAGATAATAAAACTTTTTCTCACTATGTGGAAGACAATTACAGTGAGCATGGTAATGACTTGTCTTAAGTGTCGTTCCCTTTAATATCGTCTCTGAAAGCACTAATGGAAAAATCTTAGGCTAGAAGAATTAAAGCTGCCTTGTTAAAGTCATGTTCTTCACATGTACCAATGATGTTGAATATATCTCTCAAATATTGTTTTCGGGAATTATAGAAATGAATCAGCTACCAGTTCTTTCTTTTAAGCTGCGATATTTTCTTGCCTCTAAGTCTGCTCAACAACTGCAACAACCGCTGCAGTTACAGATCTGCTTAGCCTCTGCATACATTATTAATAAAGATTACAGATGCACTTTCAGAGGAAAAAAGGTAACTCAGGATAGTGTTTCCCTATGGTTCTGTGTGCCAGAGCTTCCCTATGATGGATGTGCTTCATAGATACCTTTAGTTCTCAAAGTGTTGCACTGTACTGTAACACCCACCACTTCTGTGCATTTTCTTTCTACCTCCTACCTTTTTTACATTGTTCCTTTCTGCCTTTTTTTTCCCCTCCTTGTTCATCTTGTTTCTGGTTTTGTTCTTTCATGTCATGGCTGCTTTCTCTGTATTTCCTTTTTCTTCTAAATGCTGCTTGAGGAAGTTTATTCTCCGATTGTAGCAGGAGACCAAACTGCACATATTCTTACAGATTATTTAAGGTCTGCAGAAGAGAAACAAAATCACTGTTTGGTGTACTGAACATGTGGTCTTTCCCACATCTTTGGAGAAGAGGCTATAGTAAGAACAGGGAGGAAAACAGTATTTTCATTTCAACTCCCCATTCCACCTGTGGCTCCTGAAGCAAGATTACAAAATACAGAGAGATATCACGTATTCCTATGTGATTCTGAAAATCACACATCTTTTTTTAAAAGCACATATGAGATAGATGGCAGATTTATAGAATCAGAAAACAGTGGAGATTGGAAGGCACTTCTAGGACTGTCTTGCTCAAAGCAGGGTCAGCTACAGCAGATTGCTCAAGTCTGGAAACAATTGGTTTTTGAATGTCTCAATATAAGAAGTAAGCAGGCTGGGATGAATCATAGATATCCTAATCAGCAATCATAGTAGTAAAAAAAAAGCTGTTATTATTTACAATGGATACTACTGAACAATTAACATAGAGCCAGTAGTGAATTCCTTCTCACTGTCATCTTCAGATCAAAACCCAGGCTCTTTTATGTTCTTGGAGTTTGATATGATATTCATGAAGTAGAATTCAAAAACTCGTGTTATGTAAAGGTCAAAAAAGTCCCTTCTGGAGTTAAGTCTTATGAATGTGAAATCCATAAAATAGCTCCTTGATTTAATTAGCGACGTAATGTAATCTAAGGTACACAAGAGGGCTCCATTTGAACATGTATTGTGAAGCACTTAGGGTGGTGCCTGATGATGTTCTAATGTTACACAACCTTCAAAGCTAAATTGCAGTCTAATTTAGAGAAGCAGAACATTCTTAATTATTTGCTATGAAATTTCCATCTTAGTTTGGTCATATGTTGGTTTATATCAGTCTAAAAAATAATAGCAAGATAGCTCCATACTAAAATAAATACAAAAATAAAATAAAAATATTAAAATAATTCACATGAGGCCAGCTAAAGCGGCCCATTACAAAAACATACAAAATAAAATTCCTGATTCTGTCATTCACAACAAATGTATCCATTCTTCATGAAACAGGTTTATCACAAATATATCACACTGCAATGCAGGCTGGTTTCTAACAGTGAAAACGTCCCCTTTGCTTGATTTTACGTTATAAATCCAGATTTTTCCATATTGCTACCATGGAAACAAATGGAGAATACAGGGAGAATGGACCAAAATGGGACTATTGCATAATAAGATTTTGGTCATTCCTTCACAGACATAAACAGACTTTTGCAAAGAGGCTTTGCTGCACCATGGCAATACCCCTGCAAGTCCCTCAGGGCAGGGACCATACTTGCCTATACTCGATACTGCTGTATCAGGCATATACATGCTGCAGCAATGCACATGTCTCACACATGCTAAGGAAAGACAGGATATATCCTCCTTAGGTAGCTTCTTCTGCCCTTCACCCTATTATTTGCTCTACTTTAAGAGCAATTAATTGCTCTTATTAATTGTTCTACTGGGCAATTAATGCCTGTGAAAACAAGTGGAGGGTAAATGAATTGTTTCTGCCAAAAAGGTGTAGCAGCACAGGCAAAAAAAAAAAAAAAAAAAAAAAATGGTTTCTCTAACTTTGGTTGCATCAGTAATGGTAATGATTAACAGTGGTAGTGATAATAAAGAAAGGGAACTCACAGTTTCCTTGTCCATCCAAGAAAGCATGTCCATCTGTGAAAGAACGCCGTTTTGCTGGTGCGTTTCCGGGCACTTTTCTGGGCTTACTCACAAGGTGCTATTGCTGTCTCACTCCTGTTAACCCTGATTCTCTGCATATGGGATTTTATTCCAACATATTTTGCAGTGAAAAGGGTGCCCTACATAGAAAAAGAAGGTTTTGAGTTGAATTTTTCCTTTCTAAATTTGAGTATCCAGAGGAGCCCATAAGAGGAGTGTTTTTTCATTAGGCTTTACCATGGAGAAAAATAGGCCATTCCTGAAGAAGTTGAGATCTGAACAGTGCATCATCCTGTGCACTGTTCAGTAGGTAGATTGGAGAGATTAGTGTATGTATAAATATCAGATTTCACTAATCCAAACTGTTGTAAATAATAAAAGAGTTCTATTGGCAGAAACTCCAAGATCAAACTTTGGGATATGTAAAGATAATGTTCAATACCAAACCAGAAATCTAAGGTTACCACAGTAGGATGAAGAATTGTACAAGAATCTTGGTATAATCCTTTAGGAAGTAATAATCTGGATGCAGCAGTACAAATCTGCACATGAGCACCATAAGTAAGCAACATCCCTTGTCCAGCCCAAATAACCTTTCCATTATGATGTTATTTGACTTGAATGTTTAAACATTTCATATTAACACCACATTCCGAAGACTGGTAGTTATAGTTTTAGGTTTTTTTTTTTTTTTTTTTTTTTTTTTTTTTGGCCAAGGAGTATAACCTACACTGACATAGCAAATACTCTATGCATTTACAAACCCTTCTGGAAGGAAAGCACATAACATACGGTTTCCGGAATGCAGTTTTTTCTCACACATAATTATTTCATAATCTATTTTTCCTTCTAAAGGATACATTTTGATTGAGTAGACTACCAATGTATTTTTCTTGTTCCTTGAAATGCTTAATGATGAAAGAGTACCAAATATATCACTGAAGGAATATTTAGCAATTCTCCTTTGAATCAGTGCTATAAAGTGCAGCTAATCAGCATGAAAAGATTATTTTATGTTACAGACATGCTGTTCTTGACAATGGGGTACAAATACCTGAGGGGAGAATCCAAAGAGTGTGGAGGCTTGTTCAAAGACAATAGTACCTTGTTAGCAGATAGTTAACCACAAGGGTGTCAGTCTTTGCAGCAGATGGGGGACAGAGCCGAGAAAGACGAGGACTGAGGAACACCTCCCCCTGCCTCGTGTGCGACGTGTCTTGCCAGAAGAAAAGAAACAAAGCCAGACAACCGCGCAGGTGGCCAGATGCTGATTGGTTGTGCGCTTTGCAACACTTGTGTTAAGAAAGTATAAAAAGAAGTCGGTTTGGAAATAAAGTTGTCTCACTCTGCACCCCAGACTGAGTCCGTTTCTTCACAAGGTGCAACAAATGGCGCCCAACGTGGGGCACGAAGACTAGCTGTCTCTCCGGTTGCACCGCCCAGCTGAACTCCCGGGAATCACGCTGAAAGGAAGCGTAAGGATCAAGCTGAAAGGAAGCTTACTTTGTGTGCACACTAAAAGCCTCTTGAAAGGAAAGAGGTAAGCGGCTGGGAACTATGGGTTCATACCTAATGAAGGAACAAAAGGACGATTTAGAAGCTTCTCCTAAAAACTTGAAACCGCAAAGAAAAAAATTAGGTGAAGAAGAGCTGCAAAAGGTTCTTGCATGGGCTTCTAAAGACGATCCTTCGGTGAATAGTAAGAATGTTTTTAATCTGGAAAGATGGGACCAAATTGGGGTCCGACTGTGGGATAGTGCCACGCGCGGTGATAAGGCTGCTGCTAACCTGTTGCCACAATGGCGAGTTGTACTCGAAATATTGAAATCTCATAGTGGGTTGCAGTCGAACATAAATGACGGGATCGGGGCCCCTGCCATCCCCTCCGCGCCTCCTTTACCTCAATCGTGTCCTGATGAGAATCAGAAAAGAAAACGTGCTGCAAAAGCCTTTGCGGTACTGCCACCTGATGACCAGGACGATGATCCTTTTGGTCCGGGTCCTATTGACCCTGGAAAGGAGCCAGACCTATACCCCCCGGATCCTCACGATAAATGGGCCTCAGTAAAACGAGGAGCAAAACAGGCGGGGGATGTGGGCATGCTGAAAGCCTTTCCCGTTATCTGTGCACCAGACCAGAATCCGCGTTGGGAAGGTTTGTCGTATAATCTTATTAAGGACGTGCGACGTACGGTGACAGATCATGGCCTTGGCGCACCATATACCACCCACCTTATACAATCTCTTTGTGATTCTTCGGTTTTTACTCCCCATGATTTTAAAACTTTGTTTCGCCTCATTATGACTGATATGCAATACACGATGTGGGAATCGAAAATGAGAGAGCTTGCTCGAGCTCAGGGGGAGGAAAACCAGCGGCTGTCGAAAAAAGGTCCTTTACGGGCTGTTACTGTGGACGTGCTAATGGGGGAGGGCGATCACAGTGCTACAACAGCACAAGCAGAAATCCCCCCTGAGGGCTTGCAACAAGTTAAGGCACTTGCTCTCCGCGCCCTTAAGGCCGTTCCGGAGAATGGTAAACAAAGACAACCTTTTGTTAGCATAAGACAAGATGCGAATGAGCCATATATGAAGTTTTTGGATCGGCTTAATGAGGCTCTGGAGAAACAAATTGATAATGAACAAGCACGAAGCTACATTTTTAAGCAACTAGCAGTTGAGAATGCTAACCCTGATTGCCAGAGAGTTTTGCGGCCACTAAAGGATCCTACTATTGATGACATGCTAAAAGCATGTATTAATGTCGGTACCAAACAGTATGAATATTCACTGATGGCCGAAACATTTGCAACAATGTCTATGAAAAAGCCATGTTTTGCTTGTGGCCAATTTGGGCATATTCGTAAATACTGTCCGAAAACACAAGCAAACAAAGGAGCGCCTGGACTATGTCCGCGCTGCCACAAAGGACAACACTATGCTAATCAGTGTCGATCAAAATTTGATAAGGAAGGTCGACCGCTAGCCCCTTCGGGAAACTTCAAGCGGAGCGCGGCAAGGGGTCGCGCCATGACGGCAAATCACCCCTCGGAGTGGCTCCCACCGGGAAGCAGCCGCCGCTTGTGCACCAGCACAAGCGGCAGCTCCGGGGTGGACCTGGCCACCACAATAGAAGTGTTAATTACTGATACATCTAGTTGTGCTAACTGGTGTCCACGGCCCCCTGGGGCGAGGAATGGCAGCACTGTTAATTGGGCGATCTTCAACCACGAGACAAGGGCTGTTTGTGTGTTACCTGGAGTTGTCAATGCAGATTTCATAGGAGAAATTAAGATAATGGTATGGACTCCGATACCACCCTGTACTGTGCCAATGGGAAGATATGGACGATATATTGATTGCTGCAGAGCAAAAGGAAACAGCAGAAGAGGCTCTGCATCAGATTACGCGAGCAGCATCAGCTGCAGGATTAAGAATTGCGGAAGATAAAGTACAGGAAAGTCCGCCTTGGCGATATTTAGGATGGAGAATTTCTGATCATCAAATTCGACCACAATCATTGACCTTAAAGACAGACATAAGGACTTTGAATGATCTTCAAAAACTTTTGGGAACTATTAATTGGATCCGTCCCTCCTTAGGGATTTCCACAGAAGATTATCTAGTTCAGTAAATCCGTTCGTAACCTGTCTAGTAGGACAGACTGTTGATGTTTGGCATATTTTGTTTATTGTTAGCATGCCTGCTTTGTTTCTTGTTATGTGTTTAAGGATAGATTGATCATTTAATTAAGTCATGGCTGTTCAAACAAAAACAAATAAAGAAGGGTGAGATGTGGAGGCTTGTTCAAAGACAATAGTACCTTGTTAGCAGATAGTTAACCACAAGGGTGTCAGTCTTTGCAGCAGATGGGGGACAGAGCCGAGAAAGACGAGGACTGAGGAACACCTCCCCCTGCCTCGTGTGCGACGTGTCTTGCCAGAAGAAAAGAAACAAAGCCAGACAACCGCGCAGGTGGCCAGATGCTGATTGGTTGTGCGCTTTGCAACACTTGTGTTAAGAAAGTATAAAAAGAAGTCGGTTTGGAAATAAAGTTGTCTCACTCTGCACCCCAGACTGAGTCCGTTTCTTCACAAGGTGCAACAAAAGAGGATGGGGCCAAACTCTTCTCGGTGGTGGCCAGTGACAGGATGAGGGGTAATGGGTACAAATTGAAACCCAGGAAGTTCCATCTCCATGTGAGGAAGAACTTCTTTCCTGTGAGGGTGACAGAGCCCTGGCACAGGCTGCCCAGAGAGGCTGTGGAGTCTCCTTCTCTGGAGATCTTCCAAACCTGCCTGGATGCCACCCTGTGCCACATGCTCTGGGTGTCCCTGCTGGAGCAGGGGGGTTGGACTAGATGACTTCTAGAGGTCCCTTCCAACCTCAACCATTCTGTGATTTCTACATAGTGAACAGTGTTATAAAAATAATTCAAGCCACACAAGCACACATGTATAAACAGAGCAGACAGGGAATGATAGACCTGTAGTCAGTGGCTGAGTCTGACCCAAGCTCTGAAAGCAGAATTTTCTGCAAAGGTTGGTACTTTTTGAATGTGGTGATTTGATTCATCACAGAAACAGGTCACAATCTGGAAGCTTCTGACCTACATTTGGATGAAAATATCACCCTACTTCACTAACATTTGGATCAAGAGTTTGTGTTAAAGCATAATTCTGCTCATCATCCGGAGTACCAGGAATAGCAGGAAAACTATTACTTACTATTACAAATTCTATTGAAGAAGCACAGGTTGATTGTTGTGCATATATATTAGAAGACACCCTATATTTTCTGACTGTCCAGAAACATACCAAGAAAATGAATAAGTTACTGCAGTACAGCCGTGGGATTGCTAAGTAAATCTGGCCTGCAGACACATTTATATAGCAAAGCATCCAATCACTGCTTCCATTTTGATGAACCACAAGTATCTTGGCATTCTAATCTCTCCGCAGCATGCAAAAATCTCAGCATGTAAAAAAGAGACAAACAGTGAAAACACTGTAGTTCAGGATTGCTTCCTGCCATTTCATCATTTAATGCTTGCTGAGTTCCTCCACAGAGGAGGACTAAGGGAAATAACACATTTGTGATGTACTGCAGACAGGGAACCTATTTAAGTCAAGATTTATTAGGAATGTTTAAGGGATATTCATCCTAAATCTTGTATTTTCTGTGACTTCTGAATTTTGCTCACTTTAGCTATCCTTTAGAGATGGGCATCAAATAAGACAGCTTGAGAGGTGTTCTTCTAGCTAGGGTGAAAAATAATGTGCTTTAAGAGTGGGAAGTTTGCGCAAGCAGCAAAAGCAATTACAAATACAGCTACTATTCTTGAAAAAGAGTATTTTCAGGAGAAAACTCAAAGAAAGGTTGTTGTAATAAAAGTTAGATGTCATGATATACAGGCCCAGGTAGGTGCTATCCAAAAGCTATTAGAGCCTTTTCAGGTCCTAAGCAGATACAACAGCCACCTTTGTGATGGATCTGCAGCCTTCCATTAGGTCACTGTGCTCCTCTACCCCCACAGACAGCTTGGAAATCACATGTCCATTTGAAAAATTTTCATCTGCCAGTTACAAACATCTATTTATAACATGGGACAGCAGCAAAACAGTTGTTCTCTATTTTCCCATTTATTCAATTGGAGCAATTGATAGTATGTTTTGTTAAAGCAAAGCAACTTGGAAGCTATCAGGCAGCTTTTTTCTATTTTTAGACGAAAAGGCTTTTTATCCCTGATAATAAAGCAATCAAAAAAAAAGAAAAAAAGAAAAGAAAAATGAAAAAAAATCAATGCACAGCTTTTGCATTATAGTTTTGTTTCGAAGTCCTTACCTTTTAAAATGATTCTTTGACGGATGTTACATTTTACACATATTTTACTCACAAACTTTTTTTCATTACAGAAGAAGAAAGATTACTTGTTTTAAAGCTATGCACAAATCTCAGACTGAAGAGAATTAGCAAAAGGTAAGAAAGGTCATGCCTGGTTAGAGAAAAGATCTATCTCCTTCAGTTGTCTTCTCATCAAGAGTGGCCAAAAGCAGATGCCTAGGAAACAATATAATAGGGCAAACATGTACTTCCCCTTGTACTCCTCTGGCCTCCAAACAGTTTTAGTTCAGAGATTTTCTAGGTGGAATTTAGTTTCTGTGAATTTCATGAGCCTTGGTGGATTTCTCTTCCATTAAGGCTTCCATGTTCCCTTAGAACTATATAACAACATACAACCTATGCACCACAATCACAGCCTCCTCTGAAGGGGTATGCTACAAGCTCATCTAGCTGTTGTAGGAAGAACTACCTTCTTCAGATTATTCTGGATTTTAGTGGCTTTATTTGATTGTCCTGAAAGGACATTGAACAGTGTTTCCCTTTCTGCCTCTGCCAGTAGCAATTTTATGGATTTACTAGTTTCCTGGTGCAAAGTCCTGAGAGTGGGATTGGTGTGGGATTAACTTGGCAATGCTTAAACATACAATCCCGTTGTCAATAGCTGGTGCCAGCAGTGTACATTCTTGAAGTCAAGATACCCAATAGAGCTCTCTCTCTCAGGAAGGATATCAGTACAGAAATAAAGATATTTAGCACTGATATTGAAAACAGTTTGCCCTTAGCAGCTTTGCAATCTTCAAAGGCAGCTTTTATATACACTGTATTCCTTGTAGCTGTGAACAGTTTGAATCAAAGGATTTTGGTCTCTCCAGATGTGAGAGGGTTTTTATGCCAATATAGGGTTCATGTACTACTTTATATAAGGCTTCTTATAAGGCTTCCAGACACATATACCATATAAGCTTACGTAGATTTAAGTGATTTGCTGGCCGTTTGCACAGTTTTGAAGTTCAACTACCCTATGCAGAATTAAGCTGTATTAAGTTTCTTGTTAGGACTGCAGCTCACTGAGGTTTCTTACACAAACATCTCTGATATATGTATCAGAAATAAACCCTATGCCCTTGTTCTCCTTCGACATGCCTGGCTGTGTGTGCTGCATGTGCGGGTACAGCTGCTAGGCACGGCTGGGAGGCACTAGAGGCAAGTGCATATGCTGCACACAATATAGTATTTTCCCAGCAGGCATCTGCCTAGTGTGAGTGTGTTAAAGACCTGAGAGTTTTGGGAGGCATTGATGCTCAGTCCTGGATTTGCAAGGACATTAACGGCTTTGCCAGCTTTCAGAAGAGTAATAACATAATAAAAAGGAAAAGGGAAAGGAAACATGTAAAGGAAACATGTTTAAATGTATCTTCTACATGAGGAATGGAACAAAGGGTCAAGCATGCTTCTCTCCTGTCTCACTGCAGTTCTTTCTTCTTGGCCTCTGTCACTTCCACTCTCTCAGCACAGAGTGACCGAATCTCTGCCTGGGTGCTGGCTCCCTCTTTTGTACCACAGTGGCTTTGTCAGATGTTTTACTCGGCACTACTTCGAATGCCAGCTGACCACACTCACAATGCTGTATTTGACAGGCAAATGCTGATTAGTGAAGAATAAAATGCTGCAGCAAGAAAGACACTTTTCACAGAATTATACCCCTAATATCTTAAATTCTTACAGAGGCCCTGGGCAAAGAAAATTGCCCTTTGTCTATTAAAAAAAATGCTTTCAGCAGTCTTCATTGAAAAGCAAGTCTGTCTGGTAAGTGTGAGGGGAAATGAGACATAGTGTCAGAATATGACCTATGTATGTTATTCCCTGGCCAGTACCATGCATTTGGAAGGATAAGGACAAAAGTGTTTGTTCTAAATAACAACTTGGAATTCAGTTGATAGAAATGAAATCATCTTTTTTCTCTAGGCAACCGCTTGATAGGAGGTTAAATCTGAATATAGAAAAGACAAATCTTGAAGGCTTGCTAATTTGATTTAAAAAAATGTAAAACACTGGTAGTATCAATATGCTAGAAAATAAGTCAGTGTCGAGGTATACAGATACTTCTGTACCTTGACAAATAAAAACAAATTTAAATTCTGTATTTGTAGTTTCTCCTAGGAAGTCCATAGCAGAAAACGAACTTTGTCCAATCCGGTGCCTTAACTGAACAACCAGTCCCTCACTCTGAAATTTCCTTCAAGCATTTTCTTCTCCATTAAAACTGGAGAGCAAAGGACAGAAACTGTTTATGCTAAGTTATTAACTTCAAAACTAAATGCCTTCTGAAAAATCCAGATTCGCAGCTCCGCTGAGCTGCTGCTGATGACACCATAGAACAGCAACATCTTCTATGCTGCCTTTACCCTGGGCTGATGGAGTTCTAACTAGGCTGCAATAACCAGACGACCATTGGTCAAGGTACTGGACAAGAATAGTATTGCACAGATCTTGTGCCAGGTGGGCCAGGCTGACTACCAAACATACTCAAGATATAGAGGAACAACTGGGTGAACATAGAGCTACTGACTATTGAGGGGAATCTCCTGATGTCTTTTTAGAGGGGAACTTCCTGCAGTGTTGTTGAAAGGAGGCAGATATGGACCTGCATGGTACTGGTAACAGAAAAGAAAAAAAGTGATGTTACAATATCATGTACTGTAGATAATACATATAAGGTGCTTTGCAGTTGTTTCTCCAATTGTAAATGACAGCCATAGAGGCTACAAAAGGGAAAGGACTGAATGATTGCTGTATTCATTGCAGAACAAGAAGATCATGAATACAAGATGACCTCTTTTTATTTTAAAAATCACCGTATTGCAGCATCCCCCTCCCAAAAAACATGCACACACTCTCAAACCAGCACGGTGCAGACATTTTCTGTGAAGGCTATTTCTCTAAGGCTCTATTGCCTGCTTTTTAAGTGAATGCTATCCTGATTTAACTGCAGATGGGATTCGACATTGTGATGCTGCCTGAGTTCCTGCGGGAACAGCAGAGAAGAGGGGAAGAGGAGACATTGACCAGACACAGCAAGAGCTACTGCAGATCATTGGTTGTCGGTAACTGCCATTGTAAGTTCATTCCCTATGGCTTCTGTAAGGCCCTGCAGATAGAAGATTGTGGTTGATAAATGACCCATGGCATCTTGACTCTGTGCAAAGAGTGACACTTAGCTCCCATTCACTTTTTTTCTGTCCATATAATTATCAAAATGAATTTCCAGACAAAAATGCTAATGTTTTACTTTGGGAAAATATTTTGTTGTGTATTCAAAAACATAGCTACTGAACTGACAAGAGTCAACTGTGCGCAATGAAGCATTCTGATCCTTAATTCCGGAAGACATAAAGTGCATATATATCACAGTAATCCTGTAGAAATGCATAACATGCACAGGATATCATAAGCATATCATAGAGCATATGGGATTTAGAGTAATGAGCTCAACAGGAACCTTCCTGATGAATTAATTCATATAGCACTGCAATGCGAACATAGTCTTTATGTTCATTCCTGTCCTACTTGGGCCCATCCTATGTGGATTTATGTAATTAGAAGTCCACGCCAAAGATTCCCTATTGTATATAAAAGAATCCTCACCTTTACAACAGCTCCTGTGCTCGAGGTTTCTATATCCCACAGGCAGTGGGATTTGCATTTCTACTGCTGCCAGTCTACTTTCCTTCATGGAACTTCCTGACTGTCGTGGATAATTACAGCCTGATGAAACCAGGATGAAAATATCAAGGGTATCCATACCTGCATGCCTGATCATCTTTGGTGAGTGATGCTCATATACACACTACCCAAAGACAGTGATTTTTCTTCTTTCCCCACCAATCTCACCCTTTTCCCCTCCCTCCCTCCCTCCCTTTTTTCCCTCTACTTTCATTAAGTACTCGCCCCCATGTGGCATATAACATAGTTATATATAACACATATACACATAGTTACATATAACACAACAACCCACCCCACTGCTCAGAGGGTCGTACCCTCCCTTTAAATTAAAATGGCAGTCCTCTTCTGCAGAGTTTTTTTCAGCAGGTGAGTTTTACCAGGCTTCCTGTATTTTATTAATGCTGTATATGATGGTATTTGATGAATGAGGTATATATTTACTGAAATTGTCTATCTTTTGAAAGAGTCATTGTTCTCCAGTATTTTCTTTCTTTTGGGTCACTAGAAGTTTATTCCCCTGCACTACTCCATGGAGGGTATTAGGCTTTTCTACCTTTTTTAAAGTTGTTCGAGGGTTTTTTTTTTATATTTTTTAGAGTTTTATTAGGGTTTTCAAAGATGCATGGTTCAATTGTAATCCAACAGGGCAACACCATAGTTTTTGGGGATTGAGGGATAATCCTTTGAAACATTTCTTGCAACAGGTGATCACAAAATAAAATTCAGTGAGATGACTGTCAGTGTCACCCTCTCAACTGTTTAGAGAAAGACAGGCTTAGAAAAATAAATGGAGAAATGAGAAATCCTTGCTATAAGCAGAATTTTCACAGGGAACTATCAACTTTTCCATTCATAATCTTAGCCAGTATTTTTGTATTAGTAGTGCATGCTTTTTATTTTAGGTCACAGAATGTATTTATCACTTCTGCTGTATTCCCATGTGAAAAATGTCGGTAATTCTAAAGTGTCATTCCGCCATGCAATAATGCGATACAAAGGCGTTCTGAGAAGTCTGATTCCTTCAAGGTTTTTTTTTTTTTTTTTTCCTGTGTGTTCAGTTAGCTTAGATTCCATATATAGTAAAATCAGAGCATGACACTGCAATGTTTTGCACTGAATGCAAAACTGGGACCTGTGATCCTGTGAATCCAATGTCCTTCAAACTGTGTTGTTCCTAGTGCTGTGAAAAAAGAACATCAGTCGGAAACCCGCGGTAGAGTCATACAGACATCCTGGTCAAACAGAATTTCCCTATCATCTGAGTCATTGGGAAACCAAAGCACAGGAAGCTCCTATCACCAGGCTGCAGGTGTTTCCAGGGCAAAGGCAGACTGCATTTTTACGAGTCAGCTGTAGAAATGGCTGCTACATCCCGGGACTGAGGTTTCTAGGTGTTGCTACAACACAAACAGGAATACTTAACCAAGTACGTAGAGCAGAGGGCAGAGGTAGAAGCTGGACTTGAATCACTTTATATGCAGTCACAGAAATTCCTTATTCCTTTATCATGCAGTATCTCTTCAGACCAACTGAAAGTACAGTTATTTTTTTGGAGGAGGGAGATTTACAAGTTCCAGCTAAGGACAGTCAGGAGATAACATTTTGATATCTTATTTGTTGGCCACAATGACTTGAGACTGGTTCACTTTAATAATGCTCTTTCTTCCTATTATTGTCTCTCTTGGTAGAGTGCTATAAATTCTGACCATTTTCCTTTGAACTGATTCCTAATCCACGTTTCTTGTTTAGGAAAATCAAGTGTATTTGGAGGTAAAGTTAGCATTTTCCTAATATTTCCGTTGCTTTGTTGTTGTTACTGCTCTGATGTGGGAAGACCTATTGGCCGCAGACATAACTCCCTTTTTACACACAGCTGGCAAATGAAAACAATATCAGAACATCTCCATGACACACGAGGCTTTTATACAGTGATGTTTCAGACTTTACTGCAGTTTCCTTTGGAAATGCTTAAAACAACTACATCTGTTTCCTTTCATTGGGATTTTGTGTTCTTTAAGCCAAAAGGAGGGGATAAAACTCATTAATTCTGAACAATAATTGCTATGTCCTATATAAATATTTTTTAGACTGCAGAGTGTTTTCTTCTTTCCACTAAAAATATAAAATAGCTTGTCTGTTCAATGTAATAAGAGTTCCTGGATACTTCTACATTGCTCTGTTATGCACAAATACTTGAACTAGATTTAAGCGTTCTGGCTTGGATATGAGTATCAAGCTTGCAATGGCTACACAGAATGCAGTACAGAGCCAGACTCATAACGACAGGAGAGAGCCCAACATGGGTTTAATTTACTGTCTTTCTCAAGCGCATTTTGCATCCTACAATGAATATCAGCCTGTCATAGCTAGACAGCTACCAGTTTGAGTATATGCTTCCTGAAACCACAGTACAGAGCACTTCTGTTATAGACACCGTAGCTGTCTCTCAGCCTAGGACCAAATAGTGACTCACAGCCTCCCCTGGCACTGTACATGAAAGATGGTGAAGGCAGTCATAAGCCAAGTATAATTGCCCAAGTATAGCCTGCATTTTGCTGATCTCACAGAGAGGCAAAATTGGGTCATGCAACCTACAAATTCAAATACATCTCCTATGCAGCTCTACAGAAGACCTGTTTTGTAGTTCACATCATATAAAAATCGGGAAATTTTCAGAATGGAGACATTTTGGTATGTTCTCTAGTACACTGACAGAAAATGTGCACATTCATGGTCACAGAGCAGCTTTGGCAGTGTACCTGGGACTTCAGCACGCTCAGAATTGTCCAGCCTGTTAATCCTTACGAGATCAGGGAGAGCTTTGCTTCTACAAGACAAATCTCTGAATGCACAAGAAGAAATTGAAGAGTATTAGGACAGACTGTTACAACTTTATGCTTCTATCTGCATTTTCACGCTTGTTCAGGGCTTAGCTCTCTTTCAGACCTCTCTAATCACCCACTGCTTTATGTCCTAGTTCTTGTCTTCTATCCAGGGGGAGCTGGATTTCTAGGCAAAGGCAAAAGGAAGAAGTGTTTGCCTTCAAATTCTGCAACTCAGTTGCAAAATGTCTCAAGTCACTTGTATCCTTGGATTTCAACCTAAACTAAGAGCTACTGAAGGCAGACCCTACAGAATTAAGCCTCTTTGTGACCTCTTTAGCTATGACTCAGCTTCATCCACAGCAATAAGAACTGTTGACTGAAAAATGCAATTCTAAACCACCTACAGGTTTCCAGAGTGTTGTTTGTAAACCTTCAATACAAACATGAAAAACAAAATACACGTGGTGACTGAAACAAAAGTAAGGAGGGGATTCTCTGCGAAGAGTAAAAGAAGTGTCTTTTTTTGATTTTAAAATTGGGACTAGCAGAGCACTGTCAAATGTGGAAAGGAAGTACATTTGAAATGTACTTGAAACGTAGCTTGAAATCATGCTGCAGATAAATAACTGAGATGTCCTGAAGATTTCCCAAAATAGACCTGGGTTGTGCCTGAGAATAATCCTTTTCTCAGAGCAAGTCTGGCACTGAGTTAATTTACTAGATTTGAACACAAGCAAAATATAGATAGATAGACAGATAGATTAACTGGTGTTCAACATTCTTGCTGTTTACATTTTATCATCTTCATTCTCTTGACTTATACCATTTTTTTCACTCCTCCTTCCAGAACTTAGTGTTGTGCATGTCCCTCTCTTCGTAAATCCCAGAGTCCATGTAATAATACTTCAGAAAAGCAAGATGTACAAACCATTGCTCTGTAGCTAATATGAAAACAACATATGGTGGAGGAATGGCATCAATGGAAATACTCCATTTTGGAATCTACTTCTTTCTGGCAATATAAAGTAAAGATCTAGACAGAGTTTACTATATGCGGTAGGGAGAGAGGAGAGAATACAGCACTACAGATGATACCAGATGATTAAAAAAATGTTTAAGATGATACATTTGCTTCCCATTTAACAGTTAATAAAATATTTTTGTTTGATGTTCCCCTTTAAAGTCTGTCGTAATTGATGTACATATGCGAGGATACTTCCTTCCTATTACCTTTCAAAAATAATTTATCCTTGAATATTTTTCACTTCTCTAACTCTGTATTTTCCTATTTTTAATGTAGTCCCTTCCTCTTCAACCATGACACCATGCCAGCTGTGAGATGATAAGAAGTAACTGAATCAATTCCATTCACCATTCGCACAAACAAGTTAATCAAACAAGGTATTGTCTTCTATTGATAATCCTTTCAAAGGATGAACCCTCCATTCATAAATCTAACACGAAGTCCTACCACAGCCTCAAGGTTTAGATGCATTAATGAATAGACAATTAAAACATGTAGGTTTGTAGGTTTTGTTTGTAGGTTGTTTTAAGTTTAAAGGCACATTGCTAAGAATCTTTTATCTAAAGATGACCTTTTTTTAAGCTTTATAATCTGCTTTGGAATGTTTCTTGGATACATTCGCATAAACTACTCTGGCAGAAAGAAATAAAAAAAAAAATCAGTTCCAGTATTCATATAGAGCTTGGTAATAATTTGGCTCTAATCATTTGGCAGTGTATATAGAGTTTTAGAATAATTCTTTTCTCCAAAATATTGAATGAAATGATTAAATGCACATGGCTTCTCATTCTTCTGGGAACCTGCATTGTCCATTGTTACAGACAGTAGACAAGAACTGGTGAAATAAGATTGCCCTGAAAGTCTTACTATATTTGGAAACTTAGTTGTGGAGGTAACACAAAGACCAAGCTATTCCTAAAGCTATACTGATATAATAGCAATAATAAATAAGCTCAAAAATATAATAATCAGAGGTAAGTAGCTAATGCTCTGAAAGAGGAGGGCATAAATTGTAGGAAAATATAAATTCAAAATCCTAATAATTACAATGAAGTAATTGTGCTATGGGAGGTATGAGAAGCTGTCAGAACAAAAATATGATAGTAATTAGAAATTTCAGTTACCCAACCACAGACATAGACATCATACAAAGCTAGATACCATACTAGGGAAGGTTGAAGAGATTAAATTTTAAATAATGAAAATGGTAGTGCTTTGAAAAAAAATCCCAAGAAGGGAATCAAAAAGCAGAATTCAAAAGCAGAATTGTCAACTTGGAGCTGTTCCAATATGATGTAATTGCAAATCACTCAGCGAAAAGGACCCTAATGTGCTGAAATTCAGTGTTCTTCTCAAACAGAAGAAGAACTGCAAAAAGAAATGTAAACCAGTCCCATCCTGACACCTTTCCCTCCCCCCACAAAAAAAAATATCAGTGGACCTCAGAGGAATCAGTAACAGAAATGAATAAGTTAATTAAAGGGAGCAACTGAAAGGGTAGAACATTTGTGAAAATGACAGCATAGAGACAGTTTAAGGGTACTATATTAGAAGACTAAAAATCTTCAGACAAAACCAAAGGAACAAATGTGGCCAAAAAACGGAAGGAAGGGGAGGGGAGAGGAGAGGAGAGGAGAGGAGAGGAGAGGAGAGGAGAGGAGAGGAGAGGAGAGGGAGCTATGAGGATTAAAATTACATCCTTCATAAATGGGAATTATGTTAAAGAATATAATGGAAGAAACGATGGACATTGGCAAGATAAACAAAAAGCCATAAAAATGAAGGCCAATAAGATGCATGCAGTTTACCAAAGGTATTAAAAATAATAGAAACATTACAAACATCAAAAGCAGGAAGCATGCCAGAGAACTGGTTAGCCTGAAAAGTGATCTCAGTGTAAAAGGCATACTCAAGAAACATCAGACAAGAGCAGAAAAGCTAAAGTTGACACCAAGGCTTTTCCATTCACAGCAGAGATGTTTATAGAGTTTCTCATCCCAGGGCTATTCTTTACAGAGAAAGAGCCTAAGGATTTATCTCAAGCTGAAGTGTTGATACAAAGACTTTTGTGCCTAGAAGAAAATGTAAACCACGCAATAACTGTTAATCATGAGCATGTGGTATTTACCTAAGTGCTCCAAAGGAACTCCCTATGCGCTGTATAATCTCTTACTTAAATCAGTCTCAGCACCTAAGAAATATAAGGTGATGAATACAATGGAAAATTTAAAAAGAACAGAGTTAGTACACATATGGATAAATACAATATAGTTGGGAAGGCCATGAAGTGGAGAATAAAGCCTTTTAGAGGAAAAGTATAACCTTATAAATCTATTACAGTTCTTTGATGCAGCCATTGAACTTGTGATTCAGTTGACATTGTGATTTTATCAACAAGCTTTTGACAAGATCTCTCAACAGAGATACTTAAAGAATCTAAGCTGTCATAGGAGCGTTCACATAGATTATAAATTTGTTAGAAAATAAAGTGTAAGAACAAATGTCTGGCTTTTGCAATTGAGAGAGGTTACCAGTAAGACCCAAGGGAACTATACTGAATTCATGCTCTTCATTAAATGAACTGGGAAGGGATTGAAGAGTGAGGTGATGAAGTTTGTAAGTAATGCAGAATTATTCAGGCTAGCCAAACTAAAGCAAGACTGCAAGGAGTTGTACAAGGATCTCATGATATGAAGTGAGTTGGTTCAGAAAAAATATATGGGGAACAATTAAGTGTTTGAATTTATTGCCAGATGATGAAGTTATGGTCAAGTGGTTTAAAGCAAACAAAGGGAAGTACTTTTTATGCAATAATTAAAATATTCAACTCATTACCACACAATGTTGTAGAGTCCAAAATTACAGTTAAATAGTAATTAGTCAAATTCATGGTAAAAGAGTTCATACAGCATGGCTAAATGCAATGATGTAGATATAACTTCTGTAGATATAACCAAGTTACTAAAGGAAGCTGGGAAGGTAATGCAATCAATAGGTCATTCTGTAATTTCCCTATTGTTATATTTTTACCCTAAGCATCCACTATCAGCTGGATTACAATCAAATGAATCAAAAGCTTTGAGCACTGACTTTTAAAAATTGGGAGTATCCTATTCAATTTGGTTTTGGTTTTGTCTCTTCCATCTCTTCAAAATTGTCTCATCTTGTAGATTTGAGAAAGGACATTTACTGTACGTTTATACAGCAATTAGAACAATTAGGCCTTACAGTTTTTAGATTTTAGCTCTGAACTTTCAGAAGTTTTTATAATATAGATTTAAAGATATCTTTCACACACACACAAAAAAAAGTTTCTATATTACCAACAAAAAGACACATACAAAAACCTGCATTAAAGAAATTCAAACTGCAATGTCAAGTACTTGGAAGTCCAGAAGAATGACATTTAGAATTCTCCAAGCAAGTTTTGACCTTAGTAGCCAAAGCCTGGCAAAGCTATGGGCAAATGACAGTGACTACGTAGTAGGGAAGTAAAGTAGTCCAGGGAAGATGCCATGTTTAATTTGGACTATTTGCCCAAATTGTATTTGTTTACCAATTTATACACACATTCTACTCATATACAGACATAATGTCCTAACTCTAATACTGAATTAGGTTCTTCATTTTAGTTTAAGTATGAATAATGGAAGAATGATAAATTTAAGAAACACCAGGAATGATGAATGTGTAAAACAAAACCGTAACACAAAAGAGAAGGAAGAAGGCAAGGTTGGAAAGCAGCAAAAGCATAAGGGAACAGCTTTGTAGAGGTAATATATTGTTTTTTTCAATTGCAAAGAACTTGTGTCATCAGCAAGACAGAATTATGCAATTACTGTAACTAGTTGTATTGTATTTGGAACAGGTGACTTGGATACATATGTTCTAGCACTGAACACGGCCTCAAATCAAAAAGAATCTGTTGGATTTTCTACATGATCAAATGCAGATAAAATAGGAAAAAAAATATTTATTTATCATCAATTTATACAACAGTTTCTCCTTCGCCCTCCTCTCCAATGACTGCATGATCTCTTATAATTTAAGTATTGGTATCTAAATTAAGACCATCTGAGCTAAAGGCAAATGCCTGAAGGTCTTTATCCTTCAAGTTTTTTGGAAGTTTGTTCCTTAAGGTCAAATTAGTCAACAAATTCTGGTGTACATAAATATACAATCCTTGATGGGGCTGGGCTGAAGTCTGCTTGTCCATCCACAGCGTCTAGAAAAGCTCTCTGGGGTATGGTGAGCTTCATTTGATACACCGACTGACTCTGCTTGCATCCTACCCAGCAGTTAGATAAAAGGTGTTGGTGTTTGGGAGGATGGTATCTTTCCTGCAAGCCTATTGGGAAGTGTTGTCTCATCATTGCCTAATACCAGAGAAGTTACTGAGGACCATGAGCAATCTCAATGTTAACCACACAGGTTAAATAAGTTTTCTGCCAGGAGAGGAAAAAAGGAGAAGTACTTTTTTTCCAGTCTATTTCTTTTAATGTCTACAGCCACCTCTTTTGAGCAGTGTCTAACTGCTATTCAGGTCTTCCTATTTTCATCCATTGCCAAATTCCAATAAAATGCCTGCCTGATCCCTGCACTGAACCGCCAATTGTTTAGGAAGCAGCAAAAGGGCCATACGGCTCATTAGCAAGAGTTCCCTATGTTGAGCAAACCAGCTTTGCGCAGTGGAACAGATTTATATGTGCAGTGGAACAGTTCAGCATGCTGGAATGGCCTAGGACACCATGTATGAAAGTGAACTAATAGGTTTCCCTGAAAGATTCTGTAACAGTGAGTGCTCCTTTTTCAAACTTTTCAAGTCTGCATTCAATTTTCTGTTGTTGATGGTGTGAATATTTGTCCTAATACAATTGTTTACATGCAGTTGCTAAAAGATGACTCCACCTGAAGCATTTGTAAAGTGTCCTCACTGTGTTTTCTATTTTTTTTTAAGATAAAGATCCTGTTTTCTTATGATTGGTTTGTGACTTCTGAGGATATAGTAGAGTATAAAGCTGGAGATCAGAGAGTTTGCTTTATGTTCACATTGCATTTAGTCTTACCTGACAACCTTCTGATTGCTAGAAAATGTAGCAGTGTACAGTAGAGTCAATCTAATATCCTGCTGACGGATATTATGGAGACAAGTAACCTTGCAAGATTGAAATGAGGATTAGGTACTTTGGAGAGTAAATACGTGCCAACGAGGATAAAGGAGGATGAGGCCCATCAATCCTAGTGCTTTGGGACATAATCCATTCATGAAATGGGATAAGGAAACCTTGCTTTTTTTGCTCGTTTAAATCTTGGTCTTAGTGCACTGTGAATTTGAGTTTGTGAATTTCTGGTTCCAGTCTTCATGTCATATGATGCAGAACAGATAAAAAAAGCCAGCATTTAAGTTGCATCTTCAGGGTAACATTGCCTTTCTTCTTCATCTAGCTTCTAGATATCTCTTAAGTTACCTACAGCATTAAATGGAAGATACTCAACTCAGTCTGTTCACATGGCCTGTGAACTGATATGAAAGGGTAGTTATGCACCATTGCCAATCACTTACTACGTGAATTGGTCTGCTGCTAATCTGTAAGTGCATAAATGATCTGAAATAATGTTCTTGATCCTTAGCTGTCCATGAGCAATCACCAGGTGACTCAGTAAAGAAAAAATGCAAATTTTTTGTTGTCATAACAACTGATTTTTGGCCCTCAGGTCGTCATGAGCAGATACTAGGCAGGCTCGTGGGACAGATGAATTGTTTCACGGACAAGCACCTGCTCCCAGGCTACTTACATCTGTGGATCACCCTCAGAAGCCTAGACACATCTTTAACACATAGAAACACAGGCCAGAAGAGTGGGACAGGTGAGTTAGGGGTTTGGATATCTCTAAGTGAAAGTACAACCCTCCGAAGTGCTGAATTCTCAGAGCTCCCCTTAATTCCTGCAAGTCAAAAACAGTGAATTGATAGGTACTTGTTTGGATCTGGATCATTGTTTGCTTGGTCATTGAAGGACCTGGCCAACTTTACTTAAATCCTTTTAACTTATGACCATAAAATGAAACATCAGGTAATGACAAATTCCTCTCTCAACCACAAACTCTGATTTAGGCTATTCAGGCCAGAAACATGTTTCAAGTGCTCCCTGTAATGAACAGAAATTAGGTACTAATTCACAGGGACCGCGTGAGAATAAAACTGAAAAATTACAAGTTACAGCAATGAGAAACAATGAGAGATACACCCCTAACTGAAATAGATAATTAGGTTTTGTTTCATAGAATTTTCACCCTTATCCTTCAAGAAATGGCTAGGACCCTGTGCTATTACACTGTAACAACCACTACAGTGTTAGGACTAACATTTCAAAAACTACTGTAACGATCAATTCTTATAAATTCTAATCCTAATTAGATGCTTAATATACTCTAAGCACCTAACGAATGTAGTGGAGGTGAGGTATCTCTTCTCTGGACCTAAAGAAGGACGCAGTGTTATACTAATCCCAGGGAAATCCCCAAATATTAGGGTTAATCACCCCCTCTCAAGCATGCACACTCTCTCACAACACACAAAATTCCAGCAAATCCATGCCTCATTTTTGAGTAGTACATCCTAGAATATACACACCCCTATACCATGTGATGAAAATGTGTCCCGGAGTTGTATATTCCATACTAATTTTGAAAGCAAAGTGAATATAATGCCTTTTTAGGCATATGACTAGCAATCATAGTAAAGCGTGATCTCAGAAAGGTCAGAAAATATGTGCAAGTTTGCAGGCTAACCGCAGGCATCTACAAATCACAAGTAGCTTATGCCAGGCTGTTGTCTTGGTATTCCTTTGTGCCATTCATCCTTATTTTTAGAAGTATCTTCCTTAGCTAACACAGAGATTATTCTGCACTTTAATTTGTAATTGTTGTTATATGCACTTTAATTAGTACAGGGTCAAAAGGAAGGCTTTTGAAAAGAAATATGAGGTCTTTGTTGTCACCACATGACAGCATGTTGAAAAGCTACCAAAATGCTATGCCAGAGTAAAGGAGGGATCTTGCTTGTTGTTCTGCTTCTCAATGTGAATTGCTGACTATTCAGGATTTCTTTGGACTGTGGTTCAATCATCACTTTCAGAGTGAAGAAATGACTCCATGACGAGAAAGGGCAAAAAGTACTCTTGTTTTCCTTCAATTGTATCAACATTTACAGTGCTCTGGATTATACCAAATGAAGCTTAAACCTCTAGAGAAGGAAAACTTTGTGAGTACATACATCCACTCAACTTTTGGGGATGTGGGGACATTTTTTCCGCAAGGAGTGGTGGCCTTCTCTCCAGAGCCTATGTCGCAGAGTTTGACTGCATATCCTAAACTGGGCAAAAGTCCTTTAACCTGTCCATTAGTTTTCCATGCAAAATAGGAGCAGTATAATTCTCTTAAAAGCTGGTTATGAGAAGCTAGGGGTTCTCCTTACCTCTGTGTGCCCAAAGCGGGGGTAGGGGGGTCAAAGAGGAAAAGCAGGTTGAATGGTTAACTTTCGCATTCTCTTACATTGGGCCCAGAAAAAAAATAAAAAGAATCCAACAGAGAGGATAGAATCTGAAAATCAGTAAGAGAGAATTGAAGGCAAGGTGAGCAAGCAACTATGTGTTTGGTATGCCTCAGGAGCCATTTGTGCACTTACATAGAAAATTTTAGGTGAATTCTTGCAGGCCTGAATGAAGCAAACCTCCCATGAGTTTCAGTGAGGATGCCCAAGTAAATATTCCAGGATTTGGCAAAAAAAATATACTAAAGTGAAAAGTTTCTCAATATTTTCTGCAACTAGAATTTTGTAATACATCAGACTAAGATAGTAGGTGATGAATGGCTTTTTTCTTTTAATTTCTTTTTGTTATGCAAAAAAAGATTTTAAATCATGTTGTAGCTATTAAATACCCTGGTTTTATTTAAGATAATAGAAGTATCACTAGTTTTGAAATACTGAGGACCATTAATGTCCTGAAGGACTTTCTCACTTCTTATTTAGACAAATCTTCTCTTAAAACTAAAACACATAAAACATTTTTGAAAATTTGACTTGAAAGATTAAAAAACAACATTTTATCAAAAGATATATGACAGAGGCAGATATGGGACCTCAGGATTCCTGGATGACGTTCAGCAAGTGTCAGTAAAGACCTAACAGTTTCTTGTGAGTTCGGTTCAGTGGTCACCATCTGATTGCATGTATCTCCATCTGCCTGCATCTCAAATATGACTAATACTTCTCAGTAGTGAGGTCAGAGGTTAGGTGCTGAGCTGCTCCAGAAAGACACAAGAAGCAAAAAGGTCTATTAAGCGCAGTCCCTGTTCCTAAGCCATCTCTGAGTGTTGTCTGGAAGAGTCAGTGGGGTGTCTTCCGAGTTCTAGGGGTTTTAGGCCAAAACACTGTCTGACTTGTGAAGATAGGTAGGGGAATCACAGCCTTGTTCCTCCCATGCTCCTATATCTGGAGCAAATCCATTTCTCCTTTCAACATCATTAACCAACATACAGGATGAGATCACCCACCCTGCACTCTTTCAACTCATATATGCAAGACAACGTATTACATCCCCAAAAGAAACAGAAAGTCACCCTGCTTCCCTGTATGCACAGCACATATGGGAAAATGAGGAGTATTTCAAAGGAAGGAGGAACCGGTATGCTGGCGGCCCCATCTGTGCTTTGGAGCTGAAGAGGAGCCTGGAGACCTTTGTTCACCCAGTCCTCCTGGACATTAAATCCAGCAAGAAAAGTAAGGGATTTTTTTTTTTTTTTGTAACACAAAGAACTGTAAGAGAACTCACATGCAACGTCTGCTCTCAAGAGGTTGCTGAGAGGTCCGTGTGTATCTACTGGCACAAGACTATCTTAGTGTGAGTCTGCTACTTAAAAGAATCACAGTTACAAAGAGAACTAGCTACTAACATTAGCATCTTCACTTTTATCTTCAAACAACAGATGGTGTTAATCTGGAGCTTTGCATTCCTAAAAGTACTGGAATTACGAAGCATCTTACTTCCAACAGGACCATAACACACAGTGTAAAGCTATGGAAAACAGTCAAAATGAATGACCAGAGCAAAATATGTCTGTCATTAAACAGACTTTGAGTGAAATTCTTAGTTGTTCACACAAGAAGCTGACAATCTCCGGGTCTTATTCTGCTTTCATTTACACTGCCTATGTCTGGAGTAGCTTGAGGAAGTCATTGAAAACTGCAGTAGCTTCAATGAGCGATATGCACTATGACAGGATAAGACTAATAAGATCAGGATCACATTCATACACCAATTTTACACAGGCATAAGTATGAAATGCACTGCAACTGGGTCAGATTTCACTGGAGTCACTTCAAATTCACTTCACTGTTACTGAGACCAGAATCTGAGGCTGCTTGGGATGAAATGTTAAGGTGACATTGAGCCTTTTTTTTTTTTGCATTTCACGTGAGGAAAGCTAAAATAAATAGCATGAAAGGACCACGCATTATTAGGTAGTGTGTTTGAAATAATCCTGCAGTTGTGTTTTATCTTTTTTTAACTGCAAGCCAAAAAATTTAAGATTTAATTATTTGGAGAAGGGGGATGGGAAGTGCGCCTTTGAAGAAAGTCCCATGAGTTTCCAAACACTTCAACATTTCATCGTGGCAATCAGCCAGATGCCAAACAAAATGCTGCTTTCCACCAGGGATCTGACAGGTGGCCTTTCCAAAGTTTACACACTGAAGTGAGAGCTGATGTTCTACTGCTTATTTTTCTGCCTTTTAAGTTATTCCTTTATTGAAACCAGACTGGAAACATCTTTCTATGTAACAAAAGATAAAATCTTTCCTTTAATATTTTGGGATTTTGGTGTGCTTTTATTTTATCTATATCTACTTAAGGGATTAGTATTCCACACATTTGGATGAAAAAATATTGGACTGGCAAAAAAGAGAAATATATATGTACAGCCTGAAGATAAGTTATCTGAAGGTACAGTAATAATGCAAAACCAAATGCTACCTAAGGAAAATCCAAGGAAAAATCCTTCATTTCCCTCAAGGCATTTCCCCTACATTGTACCACTGGCAGGGAATCTTTGTGTGGCCGGCAAGCCTGGCACAGCATCTGTGTGGATCCCTAGAACAGTTTCATTAAGGCTCATGTTACTTGGGACTCCCCACCTGTCACTGCCACAGCCAAAGAAATAGCTTTGGGGAGAAGTAAATACAGCCTGTGGCTGCATTTATCAATTCTTTCTATATGTTTTCCTAGGGCTATCAGATGTCTCCTCAAAATTTGCTGGACACTCACAAAAATTCTGTAAATCTGCCTAGAGAAAATACAAAGAGGCAAAGTACAGCAGAAAATTGGATATGTGAGAGCCCCATGTTGTACCTCTGTCTTTCCTTGCTCCTATCATGTATGCATGATGTCCCTACGAATACAAAGCAAGGTCCAGGTGAAGAGTTGAAAGAAACTGCATCTTCCTCTGCAGCTACAGCTGATCTGCACTTTTCCTGCATTCAGGAATCCTCAGGAATCCTGTATCCTCTTTGGATGAATACACAGGAAACTATCTCCCAAAAGAGCTTTGCTTTTGTAGGTGCAACTCTCTCAAAGGAAACGATACTCATGAGACTCCACAGAAGTTATCATCAGAGCTACTGCTGCATTACATCAGCACAAAATTCAAGAAAACGAACACTACAAATGTACACTACAAATAACATGTAGCTGAGGACAGCAGCAAATGCAGGTTTACAGACTTTGATCGCATCTGATGTCTGAGAGACAACTATGAAGGAATTTCCTAGAGGTCAATGTAATTGCTCATTATTGGTATCTAGATTAATGAGGCTGACATATACTTGAATCATTTCACCATGCCATAATGCTGTAAAGGATCTTTCCAATTAGAAAATTGAAAATGAAAGCATTTGAGTAAATATACCACTGGGCGTATTTACTATATTCTGTGAGTATTTCTAACAAAGCCAGATCACAGGACAAAGTCCTTCTATTCTCTGAACACTCAAAATAAGTCATGGAAAAATGAAAATACAAGACATTAACATGTTCCCCTATAGTAGATTGTCCAAACTGTATCTTAATCCTCGTGTTTTGTCCAGTCCTTTCTATCCTATCCTCTGTTTAGCAAAATTAGGAAAGAGCAGAGGAAGGTATCACTGACTGTTTACTGGACTAATAGAAGCCTTCCCATGGCTGGAGGAGAAATGCTCTTCAACATCACATTTTTAAGATCTCCACCTCCATCTGTTCATGACAATAGCAAAACAACTTCTGATTTCAGTCATGCAGCACAGGCACGTCACAAAATAAGCAGAAAATTATTTACAATTGTTAGCAACATTCCATAATACTTAGAACAGATGGAAAAATGCTTGAACTCCTCTATGAGAAGTAAATAAGCCAATAAGCTCTTGCCATCTCTCCTCCCACCCTACACCCTTAAGAACATTAAAAACAAACAAACAAAAAAGACAAGAAATCAAATAAAAGCAAGTCAACAAAATAGGCAGGCAATTCCTTAAGATGTATCTTGTATTCATCATCTCTGAAATTTTCCAGCAACCACAAGCCCCGCCAATCCTTTTAGTCTTACAAAACAACATAGTCTTCTGCGCTCAGATGCAGTAATTACAGATAACATGCACAAAGAAAAGCAAATAAAACAATTTCATTTGGCAGAGTCAAACATGCAGTTATGTATCTATAAAGGTATTTACAAACCAACAGATCAGTCATAGCTCTTGTTTTTTCCAAATATCATTTTGCCCTGAAGAAAATCAATTATCACATAAGTAATCCTAATCATTAAAACATTCATTTTGCATATCAGCATCAAATCTCAATGGCATCTGAAATCTAAATTCACAGAGATAAACATTACATCTCTGACTCATTTCTAAATCAGGAAAGTCTTGGTTCAAAACTCATTGACAGCAATGGAAAGACTCCTTAGAGCTTAGTGCTGCTGATGCAGGTCTTAGGTGGGGTTTTGCATTTTATTTTGTTGTTGTTGTTGTTTTGGCTTTATTTTTTAAATCTATTTTTATGTCACTAACCATTCCTGCAAATAGGCAAGAAGCAGGAAATTGAGTGACTTCAGAGCTGGGCGAACATCAAAAGCTGATATATTTTACTGTTGTTTTACAGCTTTATTGCTCATATATGTGGAATTTCTTTGCTTGCTAGTATTCATTGTAAAGCATCCGGTCACCAGCTTTGTCTACACAGAACCCCGGACACACAAGCATGTGTCCTAATGCGTGAGTACTTTAGCAAAATACTTCATGTGAAACTAACCCAATACCATCTATGGAGCTGGATGAAAGCCCATCCTCATCCTCATTAAGGAAATTAAAAACAATAATAAATTTTTTTAGCCTGAATACTACAACAAAAGCCAGTAGAAACATTCATCATACATTCAGCAATTTTAAAATCATGCAGCATTTGTGGAGGTGAGTAGGAGGAACTGTAAATGAAAAAGGAAGCCAGATCTGGCTATTTTCATAAGCTCTAGCACTCAGGAACCAGATTGCAGCTGAAAACTCAGAAACGGAAATTACTGTTATTACGCCAGTAAGTTGATTCTACTGAAACCTTGAAAGGTTGTCTCATTGGAGGGATGATGAGGGGAGATCAAATCAAGACCTTACAGCTTTTTATTTTTGTGGGAGCAGATCCCCACGACAAGAGAAACACATGTAGCCTTTCAGGGATGAGCTGTTAAACCAATGATAGATAAGTCAGTCTCATGCTTGATGCCTAGTTTGGGCTCAGCTCAGCATCCACGTGTAGATCTGAGCCAAGGAAAGCCAAGCCAGCAAGGATATTTTGGCACCATTTTCTGGCAGCCACAGTGACCTCATATACCTATTATATATTTTCTTTCTCATACTCCATGTATTTAGTCAGCTTCATTGGCTGGTCTTTTTTTTTGGCTTGTTTCACTATGGCTTGGCTGTACCTTCAATTGTTTGGCTTGCCTAAGTCTGGTATCATTTGATTTGTAAAGCTGCTGCAGTTTCTTAATTAGATAATGATAGACTGGAATCCATTTATGAAAGTTTGTTTTTAGCATTTCATACTGCATATAAGCTTTATTTTTTTCATCCTCTCATTCATCTTGCTGGATACAGAGCAGGAGCAGATACCGTAATTTGCTAGGGAGTGGAAAGGAGGTTTCGGGGGAAGAATATGAACAAGTAAATAGCATGAAACCCTCCTCAAAAACAGCCAGTTCAATTACCAACTCAGTGGCGCACTTTTTATAAGTTCTGTGGTAGGTATTATCTCACTCTTTCCATGATAGCTTTCTAGTTTCCCTTCCAATATCAATTTCAGCCACTCACTCATGAGGATACATTCTGTGGTGTCTTTCACTATCTAAAGTGCAGGCAACAGTTTTCACCTGAGTTATAGCTCTCAACAGATCAAGCAATGCAAAGGAATGTGTGCCTATTTCCTAGCAAAATGGAACTATTAGTTCCAAACCCTTTAATCTCAAACCCACTAGTTCCTGCTGATTTTTGAGATATCAATATAATAAGACAGTATTCAGACTATCTGGACAGAGCCCTATAAAGTCACAGAGGTGGTAAAGTGGCTGCTGGAGGAAAATTCACACTAGAAAGGCTCAATACTCATTCCTGCCTTCTCCCTCTTTCATTTCCCAAAGTCCTCCTTTTTCCCCCCTGCATTTCTGCATCCCTGTTTTTCCTTTCCCAGTCAGACTTGCAACTCCCTGTTTTAGCTGTACTTTCTCTCACCTCTCCTGGTGCTTCACTCCCCCTTGGCATGCTCCCTGGCCTCTATTCTGCTCAGGTAGGCAGGGGAGTGGTGAGGAGGAGTGCAAAGGTGCCTTCAGGGATTTTCAAAGCCCATCTCAGGCTGAAGGTGGCAAGGATAACTGTTGGCACCTTCTCCTGCTAGCAAGGGCAGCCACTTGTATTTGTCAGCAAAATCAAATAAAATGCAATGGGGTAAAATATACCAATTAAGGAAAGGGCCCTTTCCTCCTTCAGAACCACATAAATACATGATAAAAACGCCTGGTAGGACAAGTGCTTTCTGCTGCCTTTCTCCGCTGAAAAAGAGCAAGAGTAACAGAAGTATGACTGGCTTCTCTGCCCTGTTCATATCAAAGCTTTGTCAGAGCTGTTGTCACACTAGCAAATATAAGCTCCAAGTACAGGCCAAGCTACTTCTCTCTCAATTTCCTCTATATGGGTTTGAAGAACAAATGGGATCTGCTCCATCTCAACATTGCTGCTTCAACCCCAAACGAGCCAACTCTTCAACCAACAGTGGTCAATATTTAGCATGTGAGTTGTCACCAGCCAGATTTTAGTGCTACACTTGGTACTGTCGCAGAGCCAGGAAGGGCTTACTGTGATGGCAAGCAAATGGTACAGTGCAGGAGCAGGGATAGGATCTGGCCTGGAAAAAAGGGCCACCTGATTTTGCTTTGAAATAACTATTCAGATGTGTTAACCAGCAGAGTAAAGCACCAAGAGAATAACCTTGGCAAATAACATGGCCACTCCTGGGAAAGCTTTTGCCTTGGTTGATTACACAGCAGCTGCTGTTCTTCCTCATGAGGTTGACCTACTGTAAGAGAAGACTCATTGGGTTTGACTTTGTCTAGAGCTCACTTCCTGGAGAAATGGCAGGCAATTTGCAGCAGAAACTGCTAGGATTTGTACCAAAGATGGGCAAAAGTTTTCATTACAGAGGCCAGAGGCTGGGTAGGGTATCAGTGGAGTTGTGCAACGGCAACCCCGTCTTCTGTAAGGGCTTGATGGTAGCTTAACACACACACGTACACCATGAAATGTTTAGCAAGCACAGGAACCAGCTGTTCCTGTTTCTCTTCCATTCCCTCTGGGGACATAGCATAAAAAAATGTGGACCACACCGCATTTTCCCACAGGCCAGCAATCAGCTCATTCCAACTTACCTCTTCATTTCCAGATGGGCACTTCCCATATTTATGTATGATTCCAAAATGTCTTTTCCCTCTGAACTAACATAAATCTTCTTGAAGACAATTCAGCTGAATCAATAGCAAAATTAGAAGAGGGAGTTTAAAAGCACCTTAATATTCAAGCAAAAGCCATGATAGTGACCCAGCCAAGAAGCAAGTCCTGTTCTACTAAGCAGATACATAGGAGGAAACAGTGCATTGGCTGTCCATTTTCTGCTCTACATTCTGCCTCTCAGTAGGACTTCGAAGATGAAGACAGGAGTACAAGCTGCAAGCTGCAAGGTGGTTTTATTTCTAATTCTTCTGTTAACATGCTTTGTTATTTCTTCAGAGGTTGTGACTATAATTGAAGGTCATATCGGGGAGCTGGGGGTCAGAAGACTAATTTGGGATTCACTTGTTATTTCATAAACTATTTTTTTTAAATAGCTTCTCCATACTGCTAACAGCCTGCCTTTATTTTATTTTATTTTTATTTTTATTTTTTGCGTACTGTGCAGATCAAAATCCTCAGCTGCTTCATAATCAGAATAACAACAACAAATCCATTTGAAACCATCCAAGTGTCATTTTGCAGTGCACAGCAGTGTGGAAAGATAGTTGCATAAGGAGGAAATAGCTGACTGAAAACGATTACATTATTCTCTGACCACATGTTGCATTTGTTGCTTTGCATGCAAAAATTCTGCCCAGAAGAACCATTATTGGGCCAATTATATTCTCAGTCAAAATTTGACAAATGGAAAAACAAAATAGCTCATGTTCAAGACCACCAGCATTTCTCTGATCATTGCTGAGCTCAGATGACCAGTGTAATGGAAGGAGAGGACTATACAAATCAGTTTCTATTTTCAGCATATTATGTAATGCTTTTACATATACCTCCCTAGCAATATAAGCACAGGGCAAGTGAGCTCAGAAAAGTCATGGTATTCAGTATGGGTCCCTCAAATCAGCTTCTTATGTATATCTGGGTAAGTAAGTCCTGCAAAAAAAAGTGGCAGAGATCCACAGGGAGGCTTAACATGAGAAAGAGCACAGGACTGTGGCTGAAATTTATAATGATGGATTATTACTGTCATATGAACAAAATCAGGAAAATTTTTTGCTTTAGGAGAGAATAAGGAAAAGTGGGGAAATCTTCCTGCCTCATTATAAGGTCATAAAAGCTATTTAGATTAAGTAGCACAGACGTCATTAACTGCTTGTGAACTTAGCAGATAAGGCACAGCAGATGAATATTCTTTGGGGGTTAAACTTGGCCCAATCTCTTCTTACAACAACTCAAGATGCCAAAAATAAACCCAAAATAAACCCATTTACTGTCCACTCCAGATTATATATATATGTATATATATATATATATATATATAAATAAATAAAAGCAGAACATCATGTAATAATGCTAAGCAGCCACAAAGTAAAATCACACGACATAGAAAATGAAGTCTGTCAGGGTAAAATACTGTGACTTCCTGAACCATTAAATTCCCATGAACTCCACAGGACACTTTCTAAGGTGCTGGTCACTGGAAGAGCAATAACGAAATAGGTGAGCATGTGTCATTTGCATGTCCTTTGATCTCAGGTATTATAGAAAATGGGGATGGGGAAGGAAAAAAATGAGATGGAACTTCCACAAAACATGAGTTAATTCCAGCAGAAAATACACCCTGCCTGAATATCCACTATAATGGGTGGTGATGACAGTGGTGGTTAATCAGCTGATTCATAGACACTCAAGTGATCAAAGATGTGCTTACATCAGCCAGCTGGGGGTAGAAATTACAGCACTAGAGAAATCCATATACTCTCTGCAAGATACATTATTTAAATATGTGGAATTTTGACCTTATCAGTCTAATAAAGGTAGATACCACATAATATTAGAAGTACTGCTTTACAGTCTTTATCTATGTATGGTCCATGCAGAATTCATGTATTTGTCATATAGCCTGCTCACAACAGGCTGGCATATACCCAGTGAGTTAGATCTAGAGGATTTCATCAAAGATGTACGGATTCAAGGAGTTTTGATGCCAGAAACTGAATGTTCAGTGTTAACAGAAGAAAAAATTAGAAAAACTCCCTTTTAAAACACAATATATCCCATCAAATGGCATGAATATCACCAAAATGGAAATGCTGCTTTATTACTGGGTTCCATTCTTAAAGTTATTGTCCTTGAAAACAGAAGTCTCCTCTGAGACTCAGAATGGGCTTTTTAAAACACTTCATGCAAGAACAGAGGATATGGCTACCTCAAAATCAAAGAATTTGTCTGTTTACTTAGCATTGCTCAGAACAAGGATTATTTGAACCATAAGAACATCCTAGAATGAAAACCTACTCTCCTAATTGGAAATGAGATTGTTTGGAAAACACATCATACAAATTATAACCAGCATTTGATATCAATTTCAGACCTTTGTGGATTTGTCATCAGACGCCTGCCCTAATTTCAGCATGAGACTGGACTATCTGCTCCCTCTTTCCATGGCTCCCTCCAAGTCACGGCTGAGGAATAGAGGTTCATTCAGTCTGGTTAGCTCCAGCCTTGCCATTATGTCAATTCTCCCTGTTTTCTGGATCAGTGACAGCCTTCAGTTATTATCCGGTGGCGTCAGTCCAAGATTGGACTTTCCAGAGATTGAAGCACAAAAGAACAGAAGTCTGATGCTGGTGATGAGCCAGGACAATTGGTTTCCAAATCAAGATAAAACTGTAATCGTACTTTTTTTTCATGTGGGAAGGATCCTAATTTTTTGATTTACCCAGTATAGATCTCATCAGAATGAGCTTTTACGCACATGCTTATATACACAGCTGCCATTATCCTTTGTTCCCGGGCTACGTATTGACAGAATAAGAAGAACAATCCTCCTAAAATATACATATAGGCAAACTGTTGAGTAAAATCAGTGTCTGTCAGAACGGAACTGTTTAAACACATTTCACTGTTTCATTCTGGGGATAATTAGAAGTGAGACAAGCCCTGCTGAATTCCTGTTCTGGAAGACCAAACCCAAGCATTGTATGAAACCACATCATGAACATTTGCTCCTACATGTTTTCCCGTGTTTTCTGGCAGACAGTCAGCATGCTCAGTTCTGAAAGAATTACTTATTCGCTGGTAGCAAAGTGGAGCTGAAAACCAAGGAAAAGTGCCAAAAGATGGTTTTACTTGTTTTTTGCACTCCAATTAAAGGACAAAACTGGACTAAAGAGAAAAGACTTGAATATTTTGAGTTAAGTGTTGATGCTTCAATGAAAGTTTTCCTTGTAACAACTTCAAAACAACATTTTGAGTCAGCTCTTACAGAGAAGGAATGAACAACGAGTGTTTACATATAGTAAGGATAGATCCACAACTAATCAGCAGAAGGACTTCCTCATAGGCTTCCACAGACTTGGCACCGCAGCAAGAGCACATACACATCAGATAACCAAATTGCCAGAATTCCTTCATGTGTGCCCTGCTGCTGTAGTTACATGTTTCGTGTTTATTGGTATCGTTATCAAAAAGCCCAGACAAACTCACTATAGTTGTGCACAACAGATCCAATGGTAGCGTTAGTTGAGAAGTTTGAGTTCTTCCATTTTCAGACACTCTGTTAACATGACACTCTTCTAAGCATTTAATCAGTGTCCTGATGCAATGTATTTATAAAATCTTATAAAGGCTTCTATGGCCAAATTAGACTAAAAAGAGATTAGATCCCCTTTTTGAGACAAGCTTACAGATACCTTACATCTAATTATCAGCTTATATGGCCCATAGGCCAAGATGTTTTATCAAATGAAAACTAAAAATTGCAGGAGCATTTTTATGCATACCATTGTTTTCATTATCAACTAGCACAGTCTCTTCAAAATAAGTAGTTCAAAACATTCAACCACAGAAGCTAAGTTCCAAGCAACTTAATGAAAATGTAATATTCTCAATGGGCTTTGAAATGAAAAAAAAAAAAAAAAAGGAAGAAGAAGAAGAAATCCAAAAACCTGGCCCTACAGCTGACTCCAGCCTCCTGGGTTTGCTTATTCATGTCAGCTTAAATTTAGAACCCGTGCTAAGAGAGAGAAAAAAAACAGAAAACAAACAAAAAAAAGCACAAGGTATAGGAGACTTGGATTCAATTCACATCTCAGAAAGACACTCTTCCTATATTGTCCTACAGTCAAAAAGCCGGAAGAAACGACTTGTCCCATTGAGTTTAGCCCCCTGCAAATACGGTAGGAAGCACAACATTTACTGTGCGTGCCCAGTATAATTCATGTGCTGTTGTGCAGTAAAGGTCATATTTCAGAGGAACACTAGACTCACCAAGTCTAAAAGGGCCAACTGTTGCTCAGTGCCTGGAATAAGAGCTTCAGCAAGATGCAAATTGTCATTACTTTATGTAATTAACCTGAGCCACAGCTCAGCCTGCAACCCCAAATTAAGCTAATTTCCTTAACTGGTGGCTGAGGAAACTGGGAAAAGAATCATAAGCAATATTTTTATTTAAAGAGGAGCCACTTCCCCTTTTTTGCCTCTGAGTTCTAGCTACCCACATTGTTATTTCAAGGATTTCTGGGTAAAAAGTCCAGGCGGGCCTTCTCTCCTCATCCGATGGTGAATGCCCAAAAGTCCTGTTTCAGGAGATCTTCTGTCCCTCAAGCTGAACAGGCGGTTGCTGCCTGAACTCTCCTCCGGCCGCCCATGGATGGTGGCAGAATGACTCCTCCCAGTGGGAGGACGAGGCGGGAAGCCGGCCCTCCAGCTGTGCAGCTTGGATCAAAGGTTTGCAGCGGCCGGACGGGACAGGAAAGAGCACAGACTTTGAAAAAATGCAGTGAAGCTTCCTTGGTACCATATAGGGAAAACAACACACATAAAGCTGTTTTTCTGCAAAGTACCCCACTGTTGACTTTGTACCAGTCCCTGCTCCTTTTAATCTGGAAGACTATATTGCCCTAGCATGACCTATAAGCTGAAGAATTAGATAATTTTCCCCTGTGATTAATAGCTCATGTAAAATTAGTAGGAAGGAAAAAAGATGTGCGAGTTAACTAGCACGTCTTTCTTGGTGGGAGGATGTAAACGTTGAAGGCAGAGATAGTATTACCTCCCTTGGGCATTAGACGCTTGGTGGTTCAGAGCACATGTCTTTGATAACCAACGTCAGTATCTCTTTCATGTCGCTGAACAGAAAATAGGGCCTCTTCAAAGAGACTAACTCAGAAAAGAAATTGTTAAACAGGACAGACTGGGTTGAGCAATGCTGGAAAATAAGTACCCTGAAGGGGCAGGATTAGAAGTGAGGTCAGCACTTTCAGACAGGGCAAGGGAACACATTAATAGCTCTCTGTACTGCCTCTGAAGCTCGGATGGTTGTCACCGAATATCCATGCGGTCCTCCCTTTCTCTCACTCCATATGCTGCCCTGATGATTAGCATTCTGCTGTCCTGTCACCAAATACACGAATTATTTGATGGCCAGCAGCTTACTGGACTAAGCTTTTGAACTTCCATAGAGCTTTGATTACACAACCTCACTGAGAAATTTGTTTTTTAATCCTGACTTTTTCCCTAATGTTAATCCGCTAGTAGATACTTGTTCTTTATCTAAGACGCCGAGGCAAATGCACGTGAAAGAATGAGGCTTTGTTCCTTTGCCATCCGGACTCCCATTTCATGTGTGCTTCAAATAAGGGAATTACTATCTAATGACTCACAGTTTTCTTTTCCTTAACCCTTCTAGAGACAAATGACTTGCTGTACACTGATGATGTAATTTCTCTCTTGGATAGCTAATAAAAAATTAACCTTTCAGCAGAGCCACCTTTAGAAAAGCACATGTGTTTGCAGGTTGCAAATTCCAGAGGATTTTAATAAAACTGGGTTCTTTCTCAGTACCGGAATGTTTAGGTGTTGTAAACACCTTGCAGTGCCCTATACTTTCTGGATTGCCACATATTCCTTGGGACACACTATGGAGGGAGAGTAGGGAGAAGAAGCTGTGCTTAAAGGGTATCTCCACGGCACAACTGAGTACCATGACCAGGACCTCAAGTGAGGTTTGCATGGGCCGTGTGGAGACACAGAGAGCTTGGAGCCACGCGCAGGAGATGGCACACGCTTGGCAGCGCATCCCGCCGCAGGACGCGCTAGCTGGCTGTGCTGAAATGTGGTGCAGCAATGCGTGTGCTGCTGCCAGGGCTAGCTGGCTCACAAGCAGCAGGACATCTCTACTGCATTGTCCATCGCTAAGTTCAAAGATGCTTCTCCTACTGTCAGAAAAAGGAAACATGATCTTTTGTTTAGGTGACTTAACATACAGTTTTTCCAGCCTGTATACTTTGAGTCCAGGCGCTGCCAAAACCATTCTTGTGCATGGTTCTAATTAAGAAGGGGTTAGTTTCTGTCCAGCATAAACATGTATAAACCAATTAATTACTGTCTACCCTGGCCAGGAAACTTTGTCAAGCACTTTGCTAGCAAGCACCTATTTAAGCTCAGATGCAGCTGGTACAGTTTGAGTTCTGGCGTAGATAGGGTCTGAGTGAGTCTAATGCTGCCTACAGAAGCCTAAGCATATACTTCTTGAACTTAATGCCAGCAACTCACTCATTTCTTGAGTTGATAAAGAAAAATGGAAACACTTGAGAACAAATCTTCCATCATCCACTGCTTACTGTTGCTCTGGCTTAAATTGCTTTGCACATTATATCCCCAGTCTACTCAAATATATCATTTGTTTCCTTTTCTATTTATTTCCAGGAGCAACTTCTTACATTTTTCTTCTTCGATTTGCTTTGCAAAGACTTCAACGGCCAACCCTCAAAATTTGTTACAAAGAGGACCTTAAGACCAGAAGCAGAACAGCCAGTTAAGTTCTCTAGAGACTCACAAATTCACTGCCATTTCTAGTTAAGTAAAGAGCAGAGCATGGTAAGCAGGGTCTTCTCGAGGTTGTACAAAAATGCCACACGCACAAATGACTCAAACACATTTCCTGTGTGCCCTGCCTAGGAGTGCCAAAGAAAATAGGAGAGATTAAAACTTTATCTCAAGCAACAGACATCAGGACTGCCTTTCCCACAACTTTTGCTGAAACTTTGGTAACTAAGTAGCGTTGGAGAGGGACCTGTCTGGTCTACCAGTATAGCCCAAACACATCCAAGTGCTGTCCCTAGCTCTGCTTCACCAACACTGTGTCTTGTTGGTACCTCAGCACAGTCGCTGTCTTTGCAGAACACCCAGCAAATCAGGGATCAAGAGGAGGACAGTGTGGCCAGACTCCTCTCTCCTAGGTCAAGGCTCAGTGCACAGTAATGCCCATCATTTAGACGCTTACCTAGCACTGAAATCATATACCCCTCTGGAGAGATGGCCAAGATCCAAAAGATCTCCAAGCAAAAGGCAAATAGACTTCATGGTATTTTTTGGAGGAAGGCAAGAGAAGGCACATACTGGAAAAAAAATGACTGATCCTGAGTTTCCAGTATGTGCCTTCACATAGCTCATTTCTCCACCATAGATCTCAGGAGATCTCACAGCAAAACTTGGATGTGGTTTATAGTTTTCTAAAGTGAGTGAAGTTTGTTAGCTGTATTAAACTGTGCAGTTGTTAAAACTGTATCTGTCTATTTTAAATCACACAATCAACTGATGACCAGTCAGTCAACCCCTATCCATACAGGGTCATCACAGGTGTAAGATGTAGCTTTAGGATGTTTTTAATTAATTAATTAATTTATTTATTAAAGGGGGAAGAAGGCACTTGTAATACAGTCACTCAAAAGTCAGAAGATCTCTCCATTGCACAGAATGGGTGCACTACTGTCCAATGCAGCCTAGGTGCCAGAGCTGTGCTTCATTTATGTCCTCCTTTAAGGGTGGGTATGGACTTTGTGTAAATGGCTGCAGATCAATGAATTTCATTCAAAATTAACTGTTGCTATTGTTTGCGTAGCTGAGAGACATTTTGCTGAAGAGCCAAAGAGCAGGGATGACAGTCTGCTAAACAAACCGGCTTTCCCTTTGTTCTGGAAAGACAAAACACCGTGACACCACTTTTTTTTTTTTTTTTTTTTTTCAGTTCTGCCTCTCCAGTGGTATCAAGTGGTGCAACTTGAAGGTGAAAATCCAGATATATATGCTTGGGACAGAAACATGGGTTCAACGGTATTGATGAGAACAATGCCACTGAAAGGTGGCTTGATTTATGATGACAGGCTGATTAAACCCCAAACATACAGATATGTCAGCAGGCATTTAGATACTACTATTCTTGCATCTAGGGATAGGTCAAGAAGCTGATTTTTTCTTTTTTCTTAACGGGGTCAATTCATATAACTCAAAGCTACATTTCCCTTCATGGTGCACTTGTTACTACAAACAATACCTGTCTTGTAAAGGAGTCTCTGCTGATAATGACAGGTCTGAATAAACAGTCAGCTGGCACATGGGTTTCCATTAGCTTAAGTTTACATGCCCTGTCATGCTTCTCCAGCTGTCATTTGTCACTCTGCTTTACACAAGATCAGCAAATATTATTGCCCCCGCTCGCGTTCTTAGGAGAAGGAAAAAGAGAGCGCGGGGGGAATAATAAAGTGAGTAATCAGTTCTGCAGAGCACTGGAGCTTGCATGGAAGAGCAAGCTTGAAATCCCTGGTGTTCAGATGTGGAGTACAGCACTGCTATGGGACAGTTTCTGAGGCAGCTCTTGCAGCCGTGATGCTGCAAGATGCAGCACACAGAAGCCACAGCCCCGAGATGAAACGCAGCCAGACTGGGGGCTGCTTCAGCACTTACTGAACGCTTTCCTGGCCACAGAGCCTTGGTGCTACTGACATATCTGCAAGCCAAGCACTTGTCAGAAATCATCCATTTCCAGCCTTCACTGACCCTAAAGATATATAGAAAGCTCTTTTTTCATGCCGGGCTGTTGGGTGCCGATACAAACAGGCAGGCTGGACTCATCATCAGCTTCATATATACAGGCAGGCCATGCACACGTGTATGCACACACAAATACACATGGAAAAACAAAAATAAATTAGGACTTCTGACATAAACCTAAGTCTAAAAAAAACACAAAAAGCAGTTGATTGCATGGTATGTTTAATGGAAAATGTGTTTCAGAGATTGAGCATCCCACTAAGCAAACCCGGAGCTTATTCCGCGGGCTCTTGATCGATGTCTGATCAAGGACCACAGGATGCTTTGTCGCTGCTCCCCCAGCACAAACGCTGCCGCTGGCTCAGTCTGCTTCCAGTTTGAAAGGGGTGACACTTGGGGAGCCAAAGTGACCTCAGCTGCATTGAAACTCCCCGCTTGCTATTAAACAGCCAGCAGGGATTTACAGGAATAGCAGGAACCAGATGGGAAACCACCAGGACTGAGGACGGTGGAGCTACAGATTCAAAGGTCATTACTGCTCTGCAGGGAGTGCCAGAGACACATGTGTGCTCTTGTGGCCCCGAGGCTAAAAATCAGCTGCAGACCTCTGCAGCCTGGGGAGAAAAGCCCCTTTCCAGGCCTGCTTGGAGAAGGCCTCATCCCTCCCCAGGCGCGTCTGCTGCGATGGGCATTTAACCAGCAAAAGCACCTGGAAGTCGGGCTGCGTCTGTTTGTTTTTACGAGGAGGGCCAAGGGGTTAAGCAGCGGGGCAGAGATGGAAAAGCAGATGACAGGGCCCCTTCCTGGCCCCGTCTGCTCTCCTGGGGCTCTCCCTCCCCAGCAAGGCCTGGGCGCTGCTCCCAGGAGTAGGGACAGGGCAGGGGATAGGGCAGCCTGGCCACGGATCCTCCTGGCACCAAGACCCCCTTGGAAATGATGGGAAAATGTGGCTGTTTGGAGCTATGGAAGACAGGCATTTCCTTGCTGCTTTCCTTCTGATCAAGAGAGTAGGGCAGATTATTTAGCAGGGTAACTTTCCTCAGGCAAATCTGATGCTCTCCACACCTTAAATTACTCCTGGAAAGGTAAGATGTGGTGCCAGACACAGCTGGATGGTGCAGACTCGCAGGCTGCAGCAGTGGTGCCAGCAGCCTCAAGCAGGGTCCGGGTCCTGCTCGAGGATCTGAGGATGTGTCCCGTCGTTGCTGCAAGCTCCGTGCCTTCTGCTGCCTGCTGCTTAGGGGGCAGCTCACGTCACCACCACCAGTCTGTTAATGCCGGCCCGGAGGGTCCTCAGGTTTATTTGTCTGTACAAACAAATCCTGCTCCTTTTCCCACATATTCTGACATTGCCTTTACTATGCACCAATCATTAAGCAGTGCTGTAAACCCTGTTTCCTAAACTTTTGGGGCAGAGCCTCTCCTGCTGCCTTTCCTTCTCCACCACTCATTATCTCCTTGCCAAAGCATACATACAAACGTTGATGAAATAGCTGCAGCCCTGCAAAGAGGGAGAGACATGCAGCCCAGCCCTCAAGGGCAAACTGACCCTGACCAGGAATGCTAGAAAATCCTCAGCTAAATCTGTGAAGTAGCCTCCAAGCAGGATTTGGTGCCACAACCTCCATTCATCCTTCAACGTTGTTGCCTCTTTGAGCAGGATGAGCAGCAGCACAGGGGGTGGCAGACCTTTGTCATGCAGCAGGAATGTTAACCTCCTCCAGATTTAAACGGCGCCATCTGAAGAGCCGTTCATGTTCTGAAATTAATTTTTCATGTGTACATCATGAGGTCCTAATAAAAACGTTAAAAACTGTCTTTGTCCTCTGATCCCAACAGGGCTCTCTTGGCATTTCTCATTGCTGTTGTTGTCCATAGATGACAAGGTTGTTGTTAAGCTTATGGTACCAGCCCTACAAAATGAAAGGGATTTAGAATTAAAAAGAGAGAGAGAAAAAAAAAGGGAGAGACAAAACAAAAAGACAACAAAAACAACAACAAAAAATACACAGAAAGAGGATTCTTGTCTATAGGGGGAAAAAAAAAACCCAAAAACAGATATGTGCCAGGAAGCAATATAAAAAGAAGCAGGGACTTTTGATGTTTTCTTTTCCCTCCTCCTTCATTCTTGGCTGAATTATAGGGCGTAACATAGTATTTTCAAAGCATCTTTTACAAACTTTATTTAGTTCAGTGATTCACATTTCCCGAACAAGGTTAACCAAAGAGAGAGATGTTTCTGCCCTTCCCCCCAGCTGCTCCCCAACTTTCAGCTAAATTGTATTGCATTGTTAAAAATATTTATCAGACAGGAACCTTCCCTGATCTCCTTCAACTGCATTGTTTTTTCCCAACAATGCTCAGGATGGGTCATTACCACCCATTACACAGAGCATTTTTTAAAACTCTGCACAATCTGGAGCATCAAGCTTGCGTAACAGCACAGATGCGCATACTTAAGACTGAAGTCTTTATGGACATTGCCCATCAGAATTTTTCCCTTCCTTCCAAATACATTCTCCTGCCTGAAAAATCCAAAAGTTATGTGAAAAAAAAAAAAATTGCTGACTTTCTCTCCTAGACTTAGTTCAGCAGTCCCTGGGAAAAGCTGGAACTGAAATCTGATGCACAAGAAAGAAACCTTAGAGAATACCTGGAACTTCTGGGCCTGCACCTGAGTCTCTGTTTCAGCAGCCCATCTGAACAGAGCAGCAGAGTAGGCTCCAGGCAGATGCTGCCCTTGGGACCTGCCTCACTGCACATTCATGGTCTTCATGGTCACAAAGTGTTGAACGCTCATTATTTAAAACTGAAGCCTGATTTATATCTCATATTTCCCATGGGATGCCCAACGAGGATCTTCTTGTCCAGCTCGCTGCTGGCTCCCAGCTCATGGCTTCCACAGCCAGGACAAGAGTCCCCCCAAAACCAACTCGAGGGCAGTGCGAGGGGCTCAGGCACTGCAGCCTTTTGCTTCAGCAGTTCAGCCCAGTCTCTCCACATAACTTGTAATCCCTTCAGCCTGTGTAACAGAGAGAACAGCAGCAGCTATGTCAGGACACTGGCACAGGTTAAAAAAAAATACATGTCGAGGAAGCCCTGTGCACAGTCAAAGAACAAAGAGTTGGGTGGGCAGGGCATGACAGCCAAAGCAGCCCAGTTAGGATCCACTGCAATGGGAGAAGAGAGAAGATTTGAAAAAATCCAGTATCCTTTTAAAGAATGTTTGAGAACTTTAAAAAATACATGAAAGATCAACATTGAAAAATTTTCATTGTGTCTTGCCTCTTTTTCACTGATTCCAAGACAAGTTTCTGCTGTCTCTACTAGAAGCAATTATAAGGTCAGATTTGTCTGAAGGGACAATCAAACAAGAGAGAAGAGCCTCTGGCTTCTTTCAATTTTTTTTTCTTTTTTAGATTCACAAAAGGTCAAGAAGAATAAATTGCAAAGGATATTCTTCTTGTGTAGCCAAACATATTTCCAAGCAGAGACATTATGTTATAAAGAAAATCAAGTAAATATAAGGAGGCTGGAAACACCCCAAGCCTCAAAAAACTTCTGACTGCAAATGTTATCACTCTCACATGCTAAAGCAGTAAAATTGCCTTTATTCATGGCAGCGGGGTAGGAAGACCTTCTAATAAGAGCTTACATTGAGGGACTGCACTTACAAATCAGAGAATGTCCCAGGCCTGAATGCCAGCATGGCAAGGGATCATCTACTGTGATCCCTTATATAGCACAGGAAATAGTATATTAGTCAGAAAATCCATACTTATGCTGGAAAATGCTGATTATACACAGTAATATATGTAGTCTGCTCCCTACAGTATATGAAGAGGTTTATTTAGGTCCCTCATTCCTACTCTGGCATAATCTGCATGTTCCAGATGCAGCATGTTTGACTGTTTAGGTGCTTTTATTCCTACCTGGCTTCCTCCAGGCAGGTCACATAGCTCCATTTCACTGAGCAATGAAGAAAAATGCAGAGGATTACCTGGCGGACATTAATCCACTTAGACTGTAAGCCAAGAATATCATATTCATTTTTGTGAACCTAATCCACCATTGGGTATTTAGGATTTTCTACATCCAACAAAAATAATGAGATACAGATCCTGTAAAGAAGAAAAAACTGCTGGGTAGATTTAATTTATTGCTTAGTGATGTCCTTAGTGCCAAGGAAGCCTACCAAAACCCTCTTTCTAGGGGATATTTATCGTGCGTAACACTAAGCTGGATTTTGACTTGGGCCCACAGTGGCTCTAAGGAGCCCTGCCTAAACATTTACAGAGGACGTCTACTGGCTGACAAAGAGGGGCTCGTGGCCCAGCAGGGTAAACCCGGCTGCTCCAGGCACTGCAAGACAGAGACAGGTTTTAGATCTGCACTCACACAGCACCTAAAGTGGACATGGTCCCAAAACCAGGATCTCCGAGGTCTTTCTGACTTCCCAGGTAATAAAGTTGCACTTTTCTCTAATTGCTATGGTCACTGATAGTTTATGTTAATCAAATGACACCAACATAAAGTGATGGGCTGCCAGATGATCAGAAAGCATTTTACCGTCATCTGTTTCTGACATGTTTGTGTGCACTGTTCAGTCTACCATTAAGGCAAATAACGACCCATCTTCTGACGTTGGATCCCTTAAATAAGTGATAAATTGAAAGCCAATGTTTAAACAAAGACCCACAACTACAAATTCAGCTTGACACTCTGCAGGAAAAGGGTCATTAGGCAGTAGATGCCAGATGAGCTTCACCTGTCCCCCAGGTGATTTCTGATGTACTTTAATGAGCCCTAAAGATCTCATTCAACTCTAGACACCCCAGTTCCTAAGAACACTAGTCTGAAACAGCCGAGCCGGTTGCTGACTGTAGGTGCATGACGATCCCAGACACACGCCTTTTCTCCCTAGCAGATGTCACTGCAGAAGCACAGCCTGGTACACAGCCTGGTACACAGCCCTCACGCATCCTGCCACGTGCCAAGAGATGCATTTTACACACCAGCAAAAGGCCGTGCTCGAGGCATGGGAAGGGATGTGAGCCCTCAATAACGAGGCCTCTTCAAGCATGAGCCATGGCACTCCAAACCACTGTTAGTGATGTGAAATGATGACTGAAGGATCTCATCAGACCTTATGAACCTGCCTCTCCTTTCCCTAATACAGGGGCATAATCCTAAAGAAAGGAATAGCATTTCAGCAGGTAGGTAGAATGTTACCATGTAGTCTTTACTATTGCTTTGAAGAAAAATTCTCAGAATCTAAACAGTTAGATGACTGCATATATAGGGGTGAGTGTGTGTGTATATATATACACACATAAATTTATTTATTTATATTTAATCCTGCATTTGGGAAGAGTACGTGCTATTTTCTCCACCCCCTAAGGTTTTCCTGTCAACACCCATAATTCCCATCCAGGATGGGATGTATTAAGAAACATTAAAAGTGTTTTCACTTAAATATTATCAAATTATTTTTTAGGAACCCATAAAACCAAAACAAATCTTCCATTACACTCCCATAGCAAAAGCCAGTAATGATTCCAGGTAGGCAAGAAAAAAACATTTTATCTTAGGAAAAAAGTAGTTGAAAGACAGACTTGCTTGCCCTGAAGGCCATCCAAAGACAGACAAGCAGATAGAGAAAAGCATAAGGAAAGCTCGGAAGCACATTTTAGGATAATATATATTATAATTTAAGTGTGCTTCCCAGCTTTCCTTATGGTTTTCTCTATCTGCTTGTCTGTGCTTCTGCAGAAATAATGTAGAGAAGGATGGGAATTCGCTGAGTGTCAACTTAATGAACCCCAAGTGATGGAATATGTGCCTCATACATAACTGAAGGTCTTATTTTAGGTATGTCCAATAGCTTTTTCCTCTCCCGATATGCAATTCTTACAGCTTTCACTTCTCTCCTCCCTACTCTAAATTAGGAATCTACAGTCAGCAGCCAAAATGAAGGGCAAGTACTTCATTCCAGAGCACACAGCAGGATGCAAGTATTCATATTTTTAAAATAACCTCACTCAGTCCCTATGCTGATGCATTCAGTCCATTCTAAATTTTAAAAACTGGTGAGGAAATATTCTCATGAGCTGTACCTGACCCTAAAGCAGAAGAGTAAAGTTAACTGCATGAACTTCTAATTTGCTAAAGCAGAATCCTCCCCACCTACTGTCACTCCTTCTGACAAAGCCTGTCCTCAAACAGGGACAAACATATGTAATCCCAGCTGGCGGGGGCTGCAAAGGCAGGTGGAGAGGTTGATGTTTCATGTCTGTCATTGACTTCCAATAACAGTGTGCTCGGCCTGTGGGCTGGTGAAATTAAGTCCTGAGAACACGTTCTGAGTACCTTCAAACGAAGGGGACAGGATATTTTACATGTGGCACATGTGAAGTTGGTGAGCCTCTGCAGAGGCTGCATGCGAATGTCAGTAAATCGCTTCGATGTTCAGTCACAATGTCACAGTTGACAATGTTGTCATGTTGTCAGGTGACAATGGTGTCTCTTGATATTCTGAATCAGGGAGGAATTTAAGCACACATCTAATTACCAGCTTGTTTTGATTATTCATTTGCAGAAAAAAGGCACAAGCTTTAGTGTCTTGCCTAACTTTGTCATGAAGTAGTGCAACAAGCATTACGGGAGCTAGAAGAAAATAGTTAAAATTAAAGTTTTGATATCAAAAGCCTATCTAAGAATGGGGCTGATAAGAAAATGAGGGCTGCCATGCCTAAATGAGCACGTCTGGTCAACTTTATTCTTAGCAGGACAAAGACTCTTTTCTCTGAGGCCAAGACATTATATCTTTAATCTTTTTCCATATTTCTCATGCTTATCACGTATGGGCGTATCATAAAGATGTCTTTTTCACTTTTTCCTTTTGATTAAAGTCTCCGAATAATGCTAGCCAATATCAATAACGATGCCCTAAAAATAACATCAACATTACACCAGAACCTATCAGGGAACACAGCATTATTCCCATTTGAGTCTCATATGGATCACTCCAGCACCATGTGAAAAACCAAAGAGGAACAAAACTCTTCAGCTACATATTATGTCCAGAGTATTATTTGCATTACAGAGAGTGAAAATCTAGGTGATGTCTTACATTAATCGCAGCTGAACTGGTGAGATGTAAATCAGGCAGGTTGGGGTAGGACGGTGAGAGGGGAGTGGAGAAGGGGAGAGAAAATTGGCTCAGACTTCTACGCCAAACAGAAACCAAATGTTATCCACATTCAAAGTGCCATAAAGTTTTTAAATGCTTAGGAAGCAGTGAAGTTAATTTGTCTTACCACACAGTCAATGATCATTGAACTAAAAATCAGCCCGACGTGTGTGTACGTACGTATGCATGTTTAAATACATACCAATATACATATACATACATATACAAATACGAATATGTGTATGTGCTTATATGTGTGTATAGAGAGATACAGATATATACACACACTCATGCATACATCCACACACTCATGTCAAATCTATGACGGAGACATACCATCCATGTGAAAGGTGAGATTACAGCTAAACCAAAAAAGAATTTCCCATAAGAGGAATTGATTGCCAGCTAGCCAAGTTATTACAGACAATTGGTAAGAATATATGACACAGTGATAATAAGGACACTTCACAGTCCTAAAGGAAACAACAATTGTGGGAAATCATTTTAACAGCGCTCAAAAGGATTACAAAAACCCAGTTTCATGTCATTCTACAACTGACTAATGATTTCCCATAAATTATAACAGATTTCAAGGGAAAACAATTAAGGTTCACAGAACCAAAGACATATGAAAGCTTTCAGATTTAAAGTGATGTTGCTCATTTAAAAACAGCTGGTCTTAACTAGCTTTTTCTGAGTCCGTTGAAGGTACATTCCCCATGCATTGCAGATAACTTCTGCAATGTACAAGATCATAAAATTGTGCTCCAAAATCGCAAAGTTAGTTGTAAAGTGACTGAATGTTCATCAAAAGAATGATATTGATAGATTTGATAAAAACTCCAAAGAAGATTTCCTGTGTTTCAATATTGCAATCAATTGCCAGAGAGAAACAGGACTGTAATAATATTCTTATTCACTTTCCCAGAATGTAAACTGTCACAACAAAAGCCTTTGCTGCTGATGGGTGAGCCTCTGTGTTACTCAAACATTTTGCCCAAGAATTGACCTTGGCTAACTTAACCTAACACCTCAGTTTCATATTTGTTAATGTTCTTCAAACAAACAACAGTTTGCCACTGTTTTTTGCATGCCTAGAAATAACAACTAGCAACTTATATGTGTATATACATGTCTAAATAGGTGACTGAATCCTTAGATGCATAATGATCTGTGACACATTTTGCGTCTTAAGAAAGCAAGTCAAAAAGCATTAAAGTTGACCAATTGCTATGAATTATTCTAATTTTGAACATGTCCAAGCAAAACAAAGAAGCATCTGATCTGCATTTGATCATTCACTCTCACAAAATATTTTAACCAGGAATCTGAGATAAACACACACACTCTGTAGAGTTTTTGGGGCAGTTACAAATCATGCTGAACTGAAGTGTAATTAGGTGATGTGGAGTTAATAAAGCATCCTGGCCTGGAGTCCCTTCAACAGATAGGATTTCAAGAGTTCCATACCTATGTTTGAATGGAGTATGTTTGAAGTAGGATTTTATTAATGAGCAAAATTGCTAGCAAATCTTCTTGTCCCCTGAAGTTTTCAGGTTCAGGGAACATGAGGATCTGCATATGTATTCATGCTAATGAAACTAAAGGGCTATAAGAGGGTAGATGGGAAACTTTGGGTATGAGTTACTGGATAATTTCCCCATTCTTCAATGGAGTAATGGGCATTCTGAATTTTGAATTAATGAAGTGATAAAATCTGGCTAAATAAAAGATATTTTCCATTTCAAGAACTCTCACTGATTTGCTCCCTTAAGTATTTTCTGCCCAATGCATAGAAAGCTGAATAAGTACAGTTCACTACCTTCTCACCTGTGTCGGTAGGACTATGTGTTGGCACCTGCCTAAAGATTTATTGTAAGATGTTTTGTCAATTAGATTTCATATAGGCAGCAGAAACAAGCAGAACAAGAACATTTCTCTTTCCAGAGCCCACAGTACAATCTGTGACCCATCTGAGCTGGATTTGAAGTAGGGACATGGAGATGGTGCACGGATTTTACAGCCATTATTCCATGAATGATGGGAGATTCCTCCTTTAATGAGGAAAAGATTTATAGCTGCTGAGAAGACCTTCTTTAACAAGAGGTATTTGAAGCTCCAGACATTGAGCTGTTTGGAGCAATGGGTCAATTTGTTTCAAGGAAGACTTGAAGGCCTTGTGAATCAGAGCTGTTTGTTAGAGGTAAGCTTCTCTTCGAAGTGGCTGCCAGCCTCCCTGTGTTTTTCAATGATTTCAGACATTGACACAGCATAGCAGCTAAAACCTTTCCCTCTTCTTCAACTTGTGAGGAGATTTCATCCTTTCTTCTCAGCCATGGACTTGGCATTGTTGACAAGTGGGCCTTTCCTACTTCTGGCTGAAAGACCACGATGCTCCAGCTGTTCTGTGATGCTTATTAGGAAAACAAAGCAGCTTTACTGCTCCAGCAGAATTTTCTCTGCCTCCCCATTAAACATGGCTCTTCTGGGAGTTTGTCATCTGGGTGCTCCATAGTCCTCATGGCCTCCTGGCTGGGGATGTGATGTGCCCACCACAGAGTCCAGCTTTCGGGAAGGAAGCAGCACTGGAAGGCCTCTCTGCATGAAAGTCCTCACTGCCACAGATCTGCCATGACCATGAGCAGCGCGACGTAAAGCCCACCTCTCCAAGCAAGAATCTTTGCTAACTCTTCTGTGATGTGCCGCAGAAGCCCTGCACAAGTTGTTTATGCTTTCCATGCCCCATTTTAGCCTCCTACTCAACCAGCATAGCATCACTTATTTACCTGTTGCCACTGGTAAGTAGCATCCCATGAAAATACCAAGCTGGACTTAACTGAGCTTATAAATTATTTTGAAATTCCCAGATGGAAGTTCTCTATAAGTATAAAGTTTTATTATTATTTCAGCTGCTCCCTTCCATCGCATAATTGCCAAAAGAGGCTTTAGAAAAGCCTCAAATTAACCATAATACTTTTCTTGTTAATGACTAGCAAAACATTATACCTCTCACATATGGATCAATTGTTTGATTTCACTTTACTGCACTAATGTGAGTATCATTCCCTGTCTTGTTCAAACCTGGTGTAACTTTCTCTCTTGGTGAATATATTTTGGGGGCAATCTGTCTGTGCTTGTTTGCAACTTAGATGATTTCAAATTTAATTTATGGAGAGACTAACCCAAGGTCAACTATTATTACCGTTTTGAAGAAGTGATTGTAAACTGGGAATCGCTCCTGCTTTAATCATTTCATTTGCTCGACAAAGCAGAATGGAAATAGTTAGTATTGAAAAATGTGTCTTCCAGTGTAAGCATGCAATGTCAAAAAAAATTCTAAGATTAAAAATGATAGCTTTCAGCTGTTGCTCAGTAAGTAGGCAATGTTTCTTCTGGAAAGCCGATACTCCCTCTTCAGGGGAATTTAAATGGACAGAGTCAGAACTGGAGAGTAGAAGAGCCTTAATGGGACTGCAGCCGTCGCTGTGATTCTCTCTGCAGGAGATGTTTAACATCTTGTTCGCTACCCACAACTGCCACTTTTGGGTTGTGCCTGAAGTGGCCACTGTTAATCCCCACAGGGGCATGTCATGGGGAGGTTCATTAAAAGACTTGGTTGTTATGTATGTGTATATAAATATATACATGCACACACACACACACTATGTCATATATATATATGTCTATATAAGCATACATGCACACACACAGAGCAGCCTCAGCATCACAGTTCAAACGTAAGGTAAAACAAGAAGGATCAACCAATCTTTAATAGAAAGCAGGAGGAAGAACTTTGGAACAACTTTTGCCATTCTGCCTGGAGATTATCCATCAGCTGTGGTTAGAAACAAAAGATTTCTGCAGGGTTTTACTAGTATTCTCTAAAGCCACATCACATGGAAAACACAGAACCACAGAAACATTGGGGTCGATTGTGAACTTCAATACATCTATAACTATGAGGATAAATGAGAGTAAGTCTGTAGATATTGTGGCAGATTTTCCTACATGTATCTGTAACATCTGACACGTAAGCACCTGAGAAGGACCACAAAGCGGAGGCTGCCATGCCATTTTCTATTTTAGTTTGGAGTTTGGGATATCCAAAACAAAGGCCTTCCTCTGCTTTGAAATGGAGGAGGTGTTTACTGTTATGACCTTTCAGTACTTTCTCTGCTTCACTGGTTGGCAATCCTATCACTTTCCCACAGTTTAATAAAGCTGTTTAAGGGCCAAATTGTAATCCTGGCTAGGCTCATGCTGCACTTTTCCCTCCCTCAGCCCACGGGTCTGGAAAGAAGATATGCTCTGTACCCAGCTGGGCCCTCGGACAGCTCAGATGCAGATACCAGAGCCCACACAGGGGTTAGTCAGAATCTGGACTCCAGACAGAAAAGCACAAAACACCCTCCCACCCGCTGCTGCTGTCACTGTCACTAGATGTCTGGGCACGGGACACCTTGTCCCACGTGTGGGGCTGTTGAAAGCCTTTCTGCCCTGTGCTGCAGCCATGTGCAAGATCATCAGCACATACCCTGATGAAAAATGCTACATGCATGTATTGGCTGCTGAAAGCATACACTGGCTGTATTCTCCAAGTGCACTGAATGCTTGGAAAAAGTACTTCTGAGAGCCAGCTGTCTTTGCACAGCGTAACACATGAGCTTCTCAGCTTTAATCACAAGGATTTTTATTTTTTGTTTTAAGGATATGCCTTGTATTCCTTAAAAATGCAGCATATAAGCAGTGTTATACGTGTATGTCCTGACAAAGCTACTTGTTTATCAAGGACACCCATTTCACTGCGGGGAATTTTGGGTTGAGATGCATCAGCACTTCATCTTTCTTTCCAATGATGTCCAGTGTGGCCTACCTGGCTTGATGTGTGGGGCAGACAGGAAGCAGTGAGACACGGTGTCTTTCCCAACCCTAAGAAAGACGACTGGAATCTTGTTTCCTTCCAGGAGCACAATCCATTGCTACCTGCAGGGTGAAGAGCATTGCCACAGCCAGACAAAGCTTATCTTGCCTTTTATCAGGTCTCCCTATGGGTAAGAAATAACGCTATCAATGCAAGAGAAACTCAAGCCAGCCCTGAGCTGGCGGAAGACACAAGACAAAGACAAGTAATTCATGGCTCACATCTTGATTTCTGTTCTATCAGTTCCCAAGTGTTTTTCATTGAATCATCTGGTTTTCTCCAAATATCCATGGAGTCAAACAACATCATATTCTGCCCCTCCTTTTCAGTGTCCTAAGAACTCTCATTTGAATTTATTTCTTCTGCCACATAAATAAATTGAGCGTTTCCTTTATCAGTAGGAGGAGAAAACTCCTCACAGGAAACTTTTACTACCTTTGACTCTCAGTAAAAGCCATATATAATTTTATATTTTATAGATTTTTATATAAAATATATATTTATATAATAAAATCTATAATTTTTAGAGTCAGCACACTGTAAAAAGGAGACCCTCCTAAAGGAGGACCTATATGGAGAACTGAACAGCAAGAGTTTGACCCGGTATTGCTTTTGTCTACAAAGTTTAAAAAAAAAAAAAAAAAAACTCCAAGTCTCCAGGAATCTCCCTTGGCTCAGATACCTTCAGATACCTGCAGCCCAGATGACCTGTGACTTGTGCCATGTCATTCCCCCAAAAGATCATGATAAAACGGCATTGCCCACGCAGAGCTCTGCAGCCTTCGCTGTGCCTGCTGCAGTGGCTGTCACACCTATAGTTTGTCTTCTGCTGCTTCTGAAGCAAGTTCCTTCACATACACAAGATTAACAGCACATCTATTCAAATCACATCCACTGGATTTTCTATTTTGTATTCAGTACGGAGAAAGATATTGCTGATGCCACATTCTGCCACCCTCGCTTAAACTCACCTATATGACCACATGAGCAACTTACAGATGGCAGTGTAGTTACCTGAAGAGTAGAAAATGTTTTGGGGTATTGATTTTATGAGGGTAGAGGTGTCCTAGTGACCTCCAAAGCATGAGCCTCATCATTACACCATTTGAACGATTGTAGCAGAATTTGGCCACAGTAACTGAAAAAATAATATAAAAATTAAATTGATCATATTATATCAGACAAAAACAAAAGTGTCAATTAATAGCAAACAAACAATTCGAGCTGTGTAGAACACAGCAACAGATGGACTGGTGGCATTCCCAGATCTTAAGTTTGTAGGTTTGCATGCTATGGCTTTATTCCAAAAGAATAAGAAGGAATTTCTCAAACCCTCAAGTTACAGCAAGAGCTACAACAAAATAAAGCATGTATAATTTTTATGGTGGTTAACAGTAAAAACCCTATTTTGGGGGGGGGGGGGGAACAGGGGGGAGGGTAATGGAAGGAATAAGAAAATATGACAATCCAATAAAGCCTGGCACATTTTTTGCTTATGATATCACTATACCATTTTGCAGCAAAGTTTGACATTAACTCACTGCAAGCCAAGAGACTAAGTCACCATCTTGCACTGAATGCAAAGGCTCAGAATATGAGGCCTTCATCCGCAGAGAGCTTCCCACAAAACCACGGGGGCGCTTAATGGCTCACTGCTGGAGAGGGCAGGCCGCAGACTGGCCCACTGCAAAATGTTTAGAGCACTCAAAGCTCTACGGCGGGAGGGCCAAGTCTTCAGTCTGGTGAGTGACAATTTCACAGTCATGTCAGAGGCTCCTTGTAACAGTGGGCACTCACAGTGTTGACAGAAGTCTACGTGATCTGGTTGTGCTCTGGTTGGCACTGCATTGCCTATAGACCATGATGCATCTCCTCAGGCATACTCATGCAGATGAAAGAATAGCCCCAAACAATTTTTGATTGCCATATTCTATACTATTAGTCAAGTGAGAAAGTCACAGTTTCTGGTCTCAAAAGCATGGAGACATATTTTAAGTGACATTCATCACATTTTATTTCAAATAAACCCACTACATAACCAGAGAACAACACAAATTTGTTTTCACAGTAAGTGCAGATTTTTTGGCAGTCTGGACTAACTCGAAGGCAGTATCTGAGCTCTCTACTTTATAGTAGCATTACTCTCAATACAGATATACTGTATACTCAATACTGTATACTGAATCAATGAGTTATCGTGTCACATTAATTTCCCAACTTGTACAAAAATCTCATTGCATTCAACTTCCAAAAATAGACTCAGAGTCTTGCTTCAGACTTGCTTCAGAGTGCTCTGAGCTAGCTAGAGACAAACACACAGTAGGGTGCAGACTTCTTGGGAAAGGTCAGGAAGCATATTTATTATTTGTGTAAGAGGCAGCACTGAAGCAAGGAATAGTGCCAGACTAAGAGAAATGGATGGTAGTCTGCTGCTAATGGCCAAGAGAAGAAGATAAACACGATGGTATGCTGAAGAGATCTGACTCAAACAGGCTGTCCACCAGGCAGAAACCCTGAAATGCAGGGACCAGGCATTTTTGGATGAAGTGGAGAGAGAGGCAGGATTCAAAATAAGGGGGTGGGAGGAGGATTTTGACTGTGATTCCAGCACTCCTTGATTTCCCACTCAGCTTCCATCTGCTGAGTGTCTACCTCGCTGAAGTCAGGCATTTGACTGAACTGCAGGGAACAGGAACAACATCATCAGTCCTGTGAGGCACTGCATAGCTGGGACAACTGAGATTCTGCCTTTGCGGCTTTTCTGGCCAATTTTGTTTTGGCAGTAGATCTTTCGCCATGGTCTGCCTGTATGTCTAGCACATTGCTATCGCTCTTGAGAAAAAGCAAGTATTGGCAGAATTTAATTGCCTTTCTCAAGTGAATTCCATGACTCAAGTAAAATCCATGACTGCTTATGGTCTTTTACAAGTAGGACATCATTAACAAGAAAGTCTGAGGCTTTAGATTATTTTACAAGTTGATATCCCTTTTCTTAAATTTTAAATCCCAAATCACATTGACTTTCAATGAAACAGTCAGTGAACACCTGCATTACTTTGGAATACAAGATTTGCCCATTATTTTTATAACTAGGATCTGCTGAAGAACATTGTGAGAGTATCAGACTTCACTGAACAACTTACTTTTAGACTTTGCACCAGAAAGCAATCTGCTTATCCCTCCATTCTGTCCAAGAAATACAGCAATGAGGAAACAGAAACAATATAGGATTGGTCAACTTAAAATGAACACTAAAATCTTTTCTGCAGCTGGTGTTCTGGACTGCACAATCTGTAGACTGTGTTGAATCCTATCCTTAAAGACAAATCGATGTGTTTATACTCAGGCAAATCAGCGAGGAAGCAGAGAACAAAAGTGAATCTAAACAACCAAAGAACTACGAAATATTCAAACTGTGCTAAATATGACTGAGGCTTGCAGCATTTTAGCATGGCTATAATAAATAACTACTTTGACCCATCATGGGATTCATTATCATGGGAATCATGAGATTCATTATCATGTCCTTATGTTTCATGTACCTTTCCATGAAGGTTTGGAAATGCTTCCCTTCAGGTCATACCACACCAGTGACATCAGGGTACAATCATCAAGCAGCTGGTGGCTTCCCATGTCCTTACCTCCATGCTGCTACAGTGCCTGCCACTAACTACCCACTCCAGTGTTGGGACACCTCATGCAGATCTTTTGCAGCTTCATCAGCAGAAAGCGGCATCTTCCATTGCAGAGCAATGTTTCCTCCCCTTTATGGGGACTGGGGACATTTTTTGATACCAGGTTAGGTACTCACCTCATCTCTCTCCTGTCATGAGAAAACTACTGGGGGCTGCCACACAGGCTGGAGCTGATCATATACCAATTTGTGCGCATGTAGACACTCAGCATGAACTTCCATATAGACTTTTGGCTTTTAATTTTGTTGTCAAGTTCAGTTTTATTAAGTTCTACCCAGTAATTCTTACCAAATTTCTAGTGAATCCAGAGAATAAAAGCCAAACCTCCCAACACTTAAATGTAAAGTACAGGAACTACTATACTATTGATAGCTACCAGTAGGTTACAGTAGGCTCAGTAGGCATAATGTAACCATAAATTACAACAAAGTTTCTCTAGCAAATTCCAGCCGTGATAAGCTAATACTGCACTGAAAAAGCAAGTGAGGTCTTGCCAAGAGCACACTTAAGGGCCTTTTCTAAAAGAGAAAGCCACAATAAAAAAACACATCACAAGAAAATAGACCGTTCCAACCATATCAATACGTGCCGTCTCTAAAGATAACCATGTTGGGAAAAGACTTTCCAAAAGGTCAGATTAAGCAGGATAGTATGTTCAAATCACATGTCTCATAGATTTTATACCGCTAAAGCTGCAGATGGAATGATGGGAAAGGAAAACAAGTTACGTCTAACTATTTAACTTGATCATTTAAATTGCTAACTATGAGTTTATGTGCATATTTTTATAGGTATCCTATCTTTATATGCATGAACTGTTCTTTCTCCAGCTAAGCTTTCCCACATGTGAAAAGTTTTGGATCAAATATTGCAGTAACTATGTTTTCTTTGAAATACCAACAGCAAACTCTATGCTGGGGCTTTAACTTACAGACATTATATTTTTAATAGGTTTTAGTAGATATCATCTCATAAAAAGTGGTAAAGTCTACTCAAAATGTAAATTACCAATAAAAAATTATATTTAAGCCAATATAATCCTTAGGAGGGTCCTCTGCAGAAGTGTTAATGAAACCAACATAAGACCAACACAGGTCTTATATATATTTATATGACACACACACACACACACACACACATATATATATATATGTCATATATTTTGATGCTGAAGATGCTGAAGAAACCAAATGGGGGTGGGCAGGGGGAGATCCCGCCTTGTACTGACTGCCATATCATTGCCTGCTACTGTAATTCCATTTATTTTTGTGGAATTACTCATGACCCTTAGTGATAGATTCAGCTTATACGAAAACACATCCATGAGGTTTCTGACCCCAGGATTACGCATGTGTTTATAGGTATTCTATTCTTAGATGTTATTCTGTTATTTTAATTAAGTTTTAAGGAGATGATGATGCTCAAAAATGAACTTCTGGTCAGGAGAAACTTTAAGCATTAAAGTCAGGATAATTTAGGGCTATAATAAAGCATGTCCACAGCCACTTCTCTGGATGAGAAAGGCAAAATCGCCCAGGCAGTGTAGACAACAGCAAAGATTTCTGTGCTGTGGAACATGAAACTTAATTTGCCCTTTACTATACATTCCAGTGAGATGGTGTAAGAGTATGCACATGCGTGCATGATAATGTTCTTTGTACCTGTGGATATTGGAAACTTTCATTACATGCTTTAACTGCACAGAATGCCCCAAGAAAGACAGTACCCTTCCTGAAGGCACATGAACAAACTCAGGTGTCTTTTAAAATCAAAATAACATCACCTGCCCCTTGACGAAGGTGGTCGAGATCTTACAGAGACCCCACTAGGATTTCTGAAACCAAAGATGTGGCCAGCATATGGGATAGGATGGGCTCCTCTACACTCACCATGGGACCAGGACCTGAGCTGGCTGTGGGCAGGTAGGTTCTGCACTGGAACCAGCACAACCATGCTAACCATGCTAGCACTGTGCCTGAACTGATAGGTTCTACCTGTTGTGTGTTTTTTTGGTAAGGTTATTTCAAGCCTCTGATCAAGCGCAATGGTGTGTTTTCCAAGAAGACTGCTTAAGCTTCTGGAGGGAGGACAGCAGGAACTCCTTAAAACAGCATTTGCTAGATACAGAGTTATACCTCAGGCTGGGTTTATACAGTCTGGAGCAAGCCCCCACCTCCTCTGCTGGGGAAAATTTATTCCTATCCTGCCTCCATCCTTCTCTTCCCACTTTTACAGCACAGTCAGACTGCACTGCAGTGAGTATTTCAGTCTAGAGGCTGTCCCCACAATGTAATCCAGATTTTTAAAGAAAGATGCTCTGCTAGTGAAGCAGCTGGCAAATTTCAGAATTGGCTGGAAGCTCTTTTAGTGTTTTTCATTCTCAAAGCAACAGTTCCCAGGCCATTCTTAGCCTCACGTTCCTTTTCAGATGAAGATCCTAAAAACCCAAAAGCTTTCCTTTCCTTTCCTTTCCTTTCCTTTCCTTTCCTTTCCTTTCCTTCTCCTTTCCTTCTTCCTTTCCTTTCCTTTCCTTTCCTTTCCTTTCCTTTCCTTTCCTTTCCTTTCCTTTCCTTTCCTTTCCTTTCCTTTCCTTTCCTTTCCTTTCCTTTCCTTTCCTTTCCTTTCCTTTCCTTTCCTTTCCTTTCCTTTCCTTTCCTTTCCTTTCCTTCCTTTCCTTTCCTTTCCTTCTTCCTTTCCTTTTGTCTAATGGAAAAAAAAAAGTATTAATATACCTCCAAATTGCACCTCACTTAAAGGTCTCTTAAAGGATTTAGGTTGTTGTTGCAAGTGACACAAGCAAGTAGTTACTGGTAGTGAAACTCGGTAGTAATGGCCCAGTGTCATAGTGAAAACTGATCCTTTGCTGAACAACACCAAAGGCAGCCTGTCAAGTTTTGTGTTTTAAGTCCTCAAATCCCACTTTACCCACACTGCCAAAAAAGGAACTTTGGACAGAAAATACCAGTGACACCTAACTAACGCTCACAGGATGAGGGCAGGCACAATTTCCTAGCAATAGTCAAGTCACCAAACCCACTCATGGGGGAATGAGTGCTGCCTTCTCAAGTGAGTTGGTCACTCATGATCAGCCTTCAGAGAACATTTGCTGTCAGTCAGTGATGCTGTGACAGCTGTGTTAATTATTCTCTGTATCTTTGGATATTTTGCAGCTGTTCATTGCAGACAGCATAAGTTCTTCCACACTGCCCTTACTGAAGTGGGGAATGTCTGCAGAAAGCTGCTACCAGTGACCTGGTTCCAGTCTTGCTTACGGTACAAGACAGGAACCTAAATTAATCTCCAACTACAAAAGCCCCAACATATCTGCTGTATTTAGTTCCTGGTTGGCTTAATCTGTGCATAGCATCCTTGCAGACTGGCTTGCCAGGCTTAACGTACTTTGTGTGTTTGCTCTTCTGTTTCCTGGAGCACTTGCTTAACTCTTATCTCCTTTGGATGCTCTGGGGACAACTCCTGGAACAGTTCCTAAAATCGGTGCGTCATAGCTAGTATCATTTATTTTCTTTTCATAGGTGTGGAGACAGCCACAGGGGACCCATCAGTCTGTGCCTGACTCCAGCATTGCCTCTTTTATGTGTGTGGCTTTGTTGCCAAAAATAATGGCAAGAGACCAATCTCACTCCAATACCAGCCAACATACAGATAATTTCATGCTTATTGCCATCTCAGACTGGCCAGAAATGCTTCCAAGTCCTCCTAGTTCTGTCAGAAATGGGTTTAGGCAAAAGGAAAAAGTCATCAACCAGTTTCCCCTGGCTGCACAGGAAAACTTATCCTATAAATTGAAGTAATTAATCAACTTGTTTGCTCCTAGCTCATTTCAGGAAAGTGTAGATCTTCACAAAAAGTTTAACACCTAGGTCACTTTTTCGGGAGTTAAGTTCCAGCAGGTTTAAACATGAAATCTGTCTAGCTAAGGTCGGGGGGCTGGCTTCTGTTAATCTTGCACATACTGAAAAGGATTTAATGTCTTGAGCACTCACAGAATAAGCGAGCCTGCCAAAAATTGCAACATTTATCTACAGCAATTTTACTGAAAATTCAGATGTATCAACCGGGTTTAATATCTTGGTCTTGGACAGGGAAATAAGATCAGAGTGTTAGAGCATCTTGAGGTCTTGCTGAATTTACTAAGTTCTTCAAAGAAGAGGAAAGTCTTAATCATTAAGCAAAACATAACACTGCTGTACACCCACGTGACTTTGCGTTTCTACCTGTAGCTAGACACATGCAACATACAGGCAATCAGCATTGATCAAAGAATTCCTTTTGCTTCCCCTAAAAAAAAGACTTAAGAATTGCCATCACTGTCCATATGGGGATGAAAGCAATGAGGTCATGCAGAGACACCAGCTCAGCCATCTGCATTGCTGACCAGCAGCAAAGTTGGTGTGTATGAAATGCTAAGGAAGATAAACGCTCAGCCATGGTGAGATGGGCCAGCCACTACCCACCAGAAAGTGGTATGAACTACATGTGACATCCATTAGTACTGCTGTGTTAGGACTTACTCTTTTTAATCACACTCCACAACTTCGTCCAACAGCCCTTTCTTCACCAGACCAGTCTCCTCCACAGCTCTTTTCTTCTTACATTGCTTACCAGCCCTTTACCTAAAGAGTGGATCATTTAGCAATTTATCACCTGGTGACCAGTTCACATCATCAACATATAGATAATGAAGTACAAAAGATGGATTCTGAATCCTTCGAAAGGCCAGTTCAGGCTTCCTGAGATAAATAACATTTAGGAGGGGCAGATGGAGTCTCAGCCACAGCTGTTGAGTGAAAAACAATTTACAACTCACGCAGCTTAGGAAAAATCACAATCCCAGGAAGTGTTTTATAAATGTACAGAATTGTCTCATAAAAAAATGGTTTCAACTTTTTTTTTTCTTTTTTTTTTAACTTAAGCTGAGGTGACTTGTCATTTTTAAATGGCCCCAAAACCACCAGCTGTTGATGATGACATTACCTCAGCTTTGGCATTCAGAAGCATTGGGCCTTTTGCTATCTGTCTTTGCACACCAGTCTTGTGGCACCTTTGTTTCTGGCAGAAAGGACTCTGTAGCCCCACTCAATATGGATGATATTCTGGGACTACAGCTGAAAAAGGTTTACAATGAGACTTTTATTGGTCTTTAAAAAAAAAAAAAGAAAGTCATAATTTCATCAACCCTAAAACATTTTGGTGTTCCTTGATTTTTCCAGTGCCTCTCAAACCCAGGGAGCAGAAGAACATGATATGCTGCATCACTGGCACTGAAATCCAACCTCAAAGCCTCAAAAAGTTTGCAAAGTGAGCCTGTGGATCTGAGCAGTCCTAACAAAAACACAGCCCTCACAGTGGCCAAGTTAGTTGTTCCTGTGTTGATCAGCTCCTGGCTTTGCAGGCCTCTCTTGAGCTTCTCTACAAGTCTTCTCCGTTCCATGCCCCTCCACCTCAAGTGTGGCTCTCTAATAGTGACTGTATGAAAGCAACTGTTAATGCAGGCTTCCAATGCTTTGTCTAAAACAGCTGCTGAACAGAAGAAATAGCATTCTCATCCTTCCTTCAGATATTTTCTGGTCCTCTAAGTAGCCTTGTGCTACAGACTATTCCAGTTGAAATCGATGTCCCATCCTCTCTCCCTTCTCTCTCTTCCTTCAGGCTTGGAAATAAAACATAACCATACAATATTTCTACCCAGGGTTTTAATTATAACAGCAACAAACCCAAATAATTATTTATAACTGTCCAGCTCTGAAAGAATGAAGAAATGGCTATCAAATCATTTGTGTCTATCCTGACGCCCACAGTGCCTTGCTTTGGTCCAGTTAAGGAAGTATAAAGAGTCTTTGAAGTAGACTCAACATGTCATCTGCGTATGTTTGCAGCTGGTTAACTGTTCTCATGGCCATAACAGACAAATGATTTTGTGTATCTATCTGACCTATATTTGTTGATACTAGCTTTCTTCCTTGAATGCTCCCTTTGTTCACTCTCCAAGCCCTTTCTGACTGCTTTTGGCCTCACTTCTTGCAAGTTCCTAAAAAGTGCCCTGACACAAATTTGCAGAAGTCTTCCAGAAAATCTTCTAAGAAAACACAGCCTTCAGAGAGTTGACATGACAGCTTGCACAAGTTATCCCGTCATCTCTAGCTCCCATCCATCCTAGAAAGCCAATACTGACTGTACATGGTCTGGGGGAGGAGGGGAGAGAGAGGTGGTACAGCCACAGACGAGGCCTCCTGCATGACACCCTTTGGAGAGCTGCCCCATGCCTGCTAACCCCCGCACGCTGCTTTGACTCCTTGCCATATCTCATTGCTCGCCAGGCCCAGATCCACACAGGCATTTCTGTGCCTAATTTTAACCGAAATGAAGAGGAGGCAGTGATCTAAATACTGCTCGCTCTTAGTCATTTGACAAGCCTTACCTCCCCCGGGCTGTCTTGCTCAAGGACAGCACGAAATAGCAGTAGGGTAGTAGTTAAGGTAAAATACTGTCAGCTCATTTTTTAAAAAAATCTCCAGAACTAGTCAGAGTATTTAGCCACCCACTCTGGCTCAACTCATGACTTTCTCTAAGTCTATGTGGCCTTCAAATGTGTTTAAATATAAGAACTGCTTTTACCTGAAGATATGATTCCTTCATGATCTCTAGACAAAAACACTGGACATTGCACTGCAGAGCAAAAAGTACCATGGCATATAGCACCAGGTTAAAAATGTTTGACTACTCCTTTCATCAGCTCTACATCAACGACATTTAAGCATGCTCAGTGGCATTACTGAGTGCATTTTTGACATTACTGTCAAAGTTCATAAGGCCCAATAGCTTTATAGGCCAACCAGATATTTTTATTCTTATTTTATGTATCTAATTATCAAATCACACCTGACATTCCTAAAGTTGAAAGTATGGTTTGGAGATCTGTGGCCATCCCTCAAGCCTCGTAGCTGAGGAAAGCAGATCGTTCATTTCTATATTTTTGTATTAAACCATTTCTAATTGATTCCATATTTAAGTTCACACATTGCAGCATTTTTGTTGTTGTTTGCTTATTATTCATTTGACTTAGGTCAAATGACTAAGTAAGACTTAAGTGAAACTTAGTAAAGGAAAACAGAATGGAGTTACTCTGCTGACCTGGTTTTTGACAAGGTCTGTCTCTACGAAATCTAAATTCTGGGACAAATCTAACCTTTCATCTTGAATATCATAATTTCTTGTAAAAGGCAGAAGCAAAATACAGACATATGCTATAGAAAAAGCAAATGTTTTATTGATACACATGTGGCATTCAGAAATATCTGTTTGTTTTGGAATCCGTGCTCTAGTTAACTGGTTAACACATCCACAGAAGCATCCCCAGAATGCAGCAGGGTGTGCGCCTCCTCCAGTGTCAAGATCTGTGACACTGCATATTAAAAGTCTGGATGAGAAGGATTTTTCTGAGTACTTCAAGTGCTGCACGAACAAATACACCAGTCTGGATACATTTACAAAAACAAAAAGTTGGTGATTACAAAACTGAAATGAGCATGCACTGTGTTTACATCTGCTTCCTGGAAAGTAGAATAATCAGATGGGGGAAGAAATGTCTTTTAAGATTTTATTTCTCTTTGTTTGTTTGTTTGCTTTTGTTATTGTTTTCATTGGCTGCTTTCCTGTGGCAGGAGAATATGGAAGATTTCTTTATTCTTATTCTGTGCTGCAATTTGATGAGACAGCTGGTGCCCCATGCTGGAAGAACAGCTGGGAATAGTCATGTAATGTTTCTGGACAGTATAATACAAGCCAGAAATGTGTGTTCATCAGCTATCAGTCACCTTCCTTTTAATTAGTTTCAGATGTTGCATCTAAATACATAGCAAAAACTCAGCAGTCCCACACACTGAAATAAAACATCCCAAATTGGATTTGTTTTGCTGCTAAAGTCCACTGGCCTTTAAAGAGATGGAAATTCCAAGTGATGCCTAAAGACTCTTTTTTCAGAGCACACTTACAATAAATGTTAGGCATATTACAGTGTGCATACAAAATCTTGCAGTAAAAGAACTTACACCTATGGCCAAATCATGCCTTACACAGAAGTCTCACTGAAGTAGAGTTAACTGTATTTATGGAGAAAGTGTAGTTTAGCCCAATGTAGTTGTCTAAACTCTCTGGGCATCCAGAAAATGAAAAAAAAAAAAAAAAAGTGCTCCATGCACCTCTCAGAGTGTCAGAGTGTGTGATGTGCCCTTTGGGCCTATGACTGCTGGGGAAGCTAGGTGGCTACAACTCTTACTTCAATCAATACCTCTTTAGGGGAAAAAAAAAAAAAAAAAAAGTTTGTTTTGCTTCCAAAAAGGGACCTTGGAGGAAGCAAAAGCATAATAATACAGTTAAAAAAAAAAAAAAAAAAAAGTTGAGCAAAACCAGCCAGCTTGAATCATTTTGATTCACAATTATTTCTTAAGAGGTGTTAACTCCTTATCTGCCCATAGGGTAACAGGCAAATAGGTTGGCTGAGCAAAATGAAACTAATTATCTCCCCTATAACTCATTATCTGAGAGTCTGTTTTCCTTTGGGTTATTGCTAATCATTAGCCTTAAAGGTAATACATATCTTTCAAATAATAACAGACTTAGTTAAACATATGTGATAGACATTACTGAGACTCCAAGGTTAGAAAAACATATTTTGAAAACACAGTGTTTTTATTTATATTATTATTTGTTTTTAACAGCCTATCAGCCAAGGCAAATGTTTTTATCACCAGACAAATCCGAAATTCCAGACAAAACTGTAGGATACAGCTGGTATTTCTACGTTTTTCTGTCTTGTTTGAAGAAGGATGAGGTTCACAGCTCAAGTGTAGAGATACTGGCTGAAGAACTGCAGTCACTTCAGAGAAAAACGTAGTCATTTCATAGCCTACGCAGAATAAAAACGAAAAGGCAAGCAAAGGAAAGGAGAGGAGGTAATTTATTATATTGATATTGATGGCACATCACCATCACTTCCTAAGATCAGTTTGTGTTAAATCTTTTGCACAGTATTGCTCACAATGCAGGATAAAACATGGCAAGACAGCTGTACCATTGCTATATGTCACAGGACCAAAATAAAAAAGACTTGCATTAGCACTTATGGAGTCACATTTCTACAGTAAAAGCTGTCCTTTTTACTTCTCCAGCACCAGGATGGCTTTATTTTTGATCTTTAAAGAAAGCTACAGTGATAAACAAATTCCTGTATGAGGAAGAGAAAGTAGAATTGATACCATAAAGCTTTCATTCTTTTCATCTCACACATACGTTCCTTCTTCTCTCAGAGTCTGGTGAGCTGCCAGAAACCGGGAAATCTGTGAGCCTGGGTGCAGGAGAGTCAATGAATCACAAGGAAACACTGAAAAAGAAAGGAAGCTACGATGATTACTGCACGAGTTAAGAAAGGGTCCTTTTCCTCCTGCTTTGCTGGCTGTGTGCTCCATCATGCAGAGGCCTTATCTTCTGGGCCCTCACAGCATTGGATCTGCTTCCCGTTTCATATCTTGGAGGCAATCATGAAGCAAACATAAGGCCAGAATTTCATCAAGTGCGTGAAGCTTTGTAATGTGATTCAGCTCTTTTACAATGAGGAGATTTTCGTATATCAAACCCCACCAGGCCAAAGGAATGAAGGACAGCTTACTGTCAAGGTCTCAATATGTGGCAACTCTTACCGAATGTAACGCAACTCTAAACATGATTCCTTCACTGCAGGCTGTACATGCACACACACACACACACACACACACACAAAATAGGTATCATAAAACTCCAATTGCCAAAGAAATCACCCTGTGCTTTGAATTTTTTGGCTAGGATTATATTGACGGAACTATAATGGTAATATTAGAGGAAAAAATAGCCTGCATGTTTTTCCCATATGGAGAAAAATCCATAAGACCCTGGTTTAATGATTGTCCATAAACAAATGAGGCACAACAAATTGAAGTTACATGAAAGAAAGGGCCAAGGATTTTTTTCCCCTTTTTCATTCACACGAAGTGAGTATGAATCAACTTATAACTTGAAGAAAGCCATGTGTGTCCTCTGAGGAAGTGCGCATTTTCAGTTTAAAGTGCTTTGGTGAAGCATTAAGACATCTTCTATTTCTATTAAAGCCTATATGAAATTTGCCCTTGACTTCAAATTGAAGTAGAAGCTGACCCTTAGTATCTAACTCAGGCCGGCCATTCACTATTTTAAACTACTCTTAATTATTAGAGAAATGTGAAAACGAAAAGAGAGTAAAAAGAAAAGAGCTTGAACACTAAGGGAAGAAACAAGAGAATTACTGCTTTTTTATTACATTTCCACTAAGAAAGCAAAGTAAAATGTCATATAACAGAACCAGAGCAAGGACTATTAATAAAAGCACATGCTATTTTAATCTTTTCTTAGTTCAGATAATGAATGCTCACTACTAGCATATTTACAGGTCTTGTTTGTATCTCAACACTGAAAAGCAAAAAGCTCAAATGATTTACTTCTTTCTGCTGTAAGACTAGTCATATAAGATGAATAGAGAAACAGAATAATCCAGGTGTAACCGCAACAAAACAAAATCTCTCTTCTTTATTTTTTTCCCTCCTGTAGTGGATCTTTTTAACACAGCTAATTAGTGCAATCTATTCCTTTACGGAGAGTTTTGCAAGTGCCCAACTTCATGCATTTTGTCAAGTAAGTATCACCACCAGCATTCCACAGAAAGGGAAATGGAGACAAAGACAAGTACCTGGCCCAAAATCGCATAGTGTGTCAATCCCAAGTGTGAGACTGTGGGCATGGTAACTCCCCTCCGGTGTCTAAACCAGTCTCACACTAATCTCCCAAGGCAGTCAATAGACAAAGGTAACACTGCTGAAAAACAATAAAACAATGAGGAGGGATGAGCCCTATGGAAAATGGATGTATAGGAGAAATCACTTAATGGACAGTGATGATGAACTTTTCCTTGCCTGATGTCAGTCTTCTCCCTCCTCACACCTCCCCAACACCCTATCCATCCTTTACACTGCTGCCTGGATAATGCAGCTCATGGGGTAGCAACGGTGGGGAGAAGAGCTCAGTCCCTCTTGTTTGGATCCGCGACCTGTAGGCTCTGGTGGCCCATGCCAGAGGCTTATAACCATTGTCACTGCCTCTGTGCCACCAACAATTTAATAGAAGGGAACTGGGAGAGATGAATATAAAAGTAGAGGAAGTAACTTAAGTATCATACTGTTTCATTTTTTTATGTCCTGGAAGAGTAGGAACTGTTTTGATCCTAAGCTGAAAGTCAATAGCTCAGTCCTGGGATCAAGATATCATCTCTTCGTTTCTGTGCTATATTTTAATTTGTGTTTCTAATTTGTGTTTCTTTGAGTTTTTTGTCTGTCTGTCTGTCTGTTTGTTTGTTTGTTTACAATAGAGACTATGGAGCCTGAGCCCTGCTAGCATTACTAGTTAGATTTCCTACCAGCCAATGGTCCAGATCAGACCAGGCCATCCTTATGCAAAGCACATAAATGACAAGTCAAACACTTGAATTTAAACCCACTACTATTCAAACTGTGGGTTCAGAGAAGCAGCAGGAATCAGATCTTCTGTTTATGATCTTCCATTCATTTGATACACAAGAACCCATACACAGGGCTTCTGCAGATATTAAATAAATAAGAACAATAATTCAATCCCCCCTTCCTTCAAAAAGTGACCTAATATTACTTCTCTTTCCTCTTAAAAAAAAAAGAATTTCTTTAAATGGAAAAAATTAAAATTCTCAAACTCAAATTTGGAAGAGCTGTTCAGCAAATATTGACTCCACATGGAAAGGCAAACCTGCATTCTCCCATCCAAGGGCTTGGGAAAGCTCCACAGCCTGGAGGCTGAGAAACTTCAGACAAAAGGAAGAGCCAAAAGTCTGGCTCCCTTCCCAAGCCAACCAGCACCAACATCCCCTGAGCCATGACATCTCTGGTTTGGTATTATTCATGATTGCCCTGGATAAAAGAGTATCGTAAGCCATGCTCACCTTTGGGAAAAATCATGCCTAACATCATCTTGGAAGGCCTGAGCCAAAGCTTATTGAAACCAATGGAAAGATGCCCGCTGAAATCTGCTCTCTTTGGGCTGCTCACCCTGTCATGTAAAGCATGGAGCAATGTTGTCATAGTTGTCGTTCGGGGAGTGGGATGTCATTTGGGGAGTATTTTGTAGGAATGTCTGTTTTAGGCTACACCCACACAGAACATATTGCAACAGTTAGCTAATATTTCCTGGGGGTGGATCACAGCAGCTAGCGTTGCACTGGAAAGAACACACAAAGCAGAAGTAGATGCAAACCAGTTTTTCTACTACACAACCATCCCACAGCAGTGAGGACACCCAGTAAGACATGAAAAGGAGACATCAACAACCCAAAATGGCAGAGAGAACCTCGCATTGGTAACCCACACCTCCTCTGGATCACAGGCCAGGCCCCGTTGGCAGAAAGTTGAACTTCCAGCATCCACCTACACATTGTTATACCCTAACTATTTTCCAACTCATCCTGCACAAAAAAAAGGCTAATAATCAGCCAGCCAAACAACCAAATAATCTTACCCCTCCAAACATCAAACAAACCAACTCCACACTGCTGTTTCGAAGTGTGCCTGAAAAAGGTAACACCTCTGGCTTTATGTGCTTTTTCTTGTCCTTACTTTTTGTGATCTAGTACTATCTGCACCTCTTAAAAGCCCATTCTTACCTCCATAACCACATACCAGTAGCTTCCTCGCACAAACAAGTCTGTGGCAACAATAGACTTTGCAGGTCTGCACACCTGCATAAATATTTGCACTTTCAAACCCTTCTGCTGCAACTCTCTCGAAGTTGATATGTTAAGACTTATTCCAACCCCAGCAAAGTGTTCAGAAAGTATGCCAGGTAAATTAGCAAATTCATCAGTGACATGAGAGCAGAATCACACTCTGACTTTTTCTTGCTTATGATGCTCTCTGTGTGTGATGCTATTAAAATGAAGAGAATCCATAGGAATGACGAAGTTTCATAGAACTGCTTCATCCTCAGGTCCTTGAAAATCACTGCACATCACTACTGGAGTAACTCAGCTAAGGCTTTCACGAATTTTAGCAGAAAGCATGATAAGAAACAGCATACATAGATCTCAACTAGCTGCCTCATGAAGGAGCAAAAAGTGGCTCTCCTAAATTGCAACATAAGTAAAAATGAGCAATAGCCTGGGATTTTACAGGAAAAGCAGCAGTCTGGAAGAGAAGGAGGTTGAACAAGTCTTGCCTGTTAGTGATAATAGCTTTAAAAATGATGCAGCACAAGATAATCTGAGAGACCTCTTTGCCCCCCCCACACACACTTTTTATTACTAATTATGTTTTGAAACAACCATTTATAGAAGAGATGCACGCTGCACATTGTCAATTGCTAACATATGTCCCACGCTTGGCAAACAAGGGAGCTCGGGAATGACATTTTGTGAATAATCAACCTCATCATCAAAAAGTGCCTGCATCTTTGCTTTGGGATTAATAATATAATTTTCCCCAAACAAGATGGTTTTCTCACGATGGTGCCAAATGGAACATATTAAGTTTTAACGATTGCTCAGAACATTGTGCACTGGAAAGGCAGGACTGGTGGTGTGAGAATCTGTCTCGGACCTTAGGACAAACATCTGCACATGTACCAGCCACAGACAGTGCTTAGCACAAAGGGGCCTCCAGGCATTGCTGCAATACAAATAATACTCTATAACAGCTCCGTTTGGCAAACCAAGTCTGAGAATTTGCAGAGTTCTGGAAATCACTCACAAAGCACTCAGTAGAATTCAATCCTCAGAGCAATCAGCAAAAAATATACAGAACAAGGATAGGACAGTACATGGAGATGACAAGCTTATGCCAATATTATGTATAGTCCACTAAAGAACCACAGACAGAAAATCTTGTTGCATGGTATATGTCTGAGATGGAAAAGAAGTGAGCAAATGCATTTGAAAGGTTCACCTAGCTTTCCCCTCAACACGTACATGCCAAAGCTCTGACACTGCTCTGACACAGATGGGAGAGGGTCTGTGTAGATGTGAGATTCCCTTCACCTCTTCAAGGACACACAGCAATGTAGCAGATAGCTCTAATGCAAGAAACGCTCTGGCCTCTGACTTCCACCCAGTTATTCCTAGTAAATACAGGTGGGTACAGACATGCCCCTCACCTGCTCTTCAGTCTCACTCTCCACTTTAGGACAGGTCACAGCTTTTACAAGTGTAAAGAAGAAAACAAGTGTGAAAATATCTTCCAGCTATAATCACCCTACTGAATTCTGGGTGAGTTGAGGGGAAGGTCTGGAACAGCTACTCCGGAGCATGAATCACCATACTTACTTTCCATGATTCCTTGGCACTGATACCTGGTTCACTAAAGCAGGAAGGCCAAGTGTATTCTGTACTGTGAGGCTACCCTGTGGGAGGGATATCATATAGGAGAACTGATTAGTACCAGAGGAACAGCAAGCAGGCAAGAAGTGAGCCCTTTCACTCCTCTGAAGGGGAAACAGAGACTTCAAGTGTTTGGGAAACCATGAATAAAGAGATAAAGACGAACAATTAGCTGAAGTGCTGTGGATTACAGCAAGGATTTACCTCACTTACCTTTAAGCTCCCAAGCGTTTGTTTTAAGTCCGTGTTCATTGTTCAAGTTCTCCCTACAGAAACTCATAGAGGGTAACTCAGCTTAGACAGTTCAGGGTGCCCAAGGCAGCTTTGTTCTGTCCAAGTAATCAAAGGAAACTAAGGCAAATACTTAGAGTTGGTTTTACGGCTCTTATGTCTACAAAAGGGATGATGAATGGAGTTAAATCCAACTGGAGACCGGTAATGAACAGTGTTCCCCAGGGTCAGTGTTGGGGCCCATGCTCTTTAATATCTTTATTGACGATCTGCATGAGGAGATTGAGTGCACCCTCAGTGAATTTGCAGATGACACCAAGCTGGGAGAAGGATGATCTGCTTGAGGTTAGGAAGGCTCTGCAGAGGGGTCTGGACAGGCTGGATTGAGGGGCTGAGCCCAACAACATGAAGTTCAACAAAGCCAAGTGCCGGGTCCGGCACTTGCGCTACAGGCTTGGGGCAGAGCGGCTGGAGAGCTGTGTGGCAGGAAAGGATCTGGGGATGTTGGCTGACAGATGGCTGGACATGAGGCAGCTCTGTGCACCTCTGTGCCCAGGTGGCCAAGAAGGCAAAAGGGATTCTGTCTTGCATCAGGAGCAGCACAGCCAGCAGGACCAGGGAGGTGATCATCCCCCTGTACTCGGCGCTGGTGAGGCTCCACCTCAAATCCTGTGTTCAGTTTTGGGCTCCTCGCTACAGGAAGAACATGGATGTGCTGGAGCATGTCCAAAGAAGGGCAATGAAGCTGTTGAAGGAGCTGGAGCACAGACCTTAGGAGGAGCAGCCAAGGGAGCTGGGGCTACTCTGGAGAAGAGGAGGCTCAGGGGTGACCTTATTGCTCTGTACAACTACCTGAAAGGAGGTTGTAGGGAGGCAGAGATTGATCTCTTCTCCGGAATAACTACTGATAGGACAAGAGGAAATGACCCCAAGTCACTCCAAGGGAGGTTCAGGTTAGATATTAGGAAAAAATTCTACACAGAAAGAGTGGTGAAGCCTTGGAACAGGCTGCCCAGGGAAGTGGCGGAGTCACCATCTCTGGCAGTGTTCAAGAAATGTGCAGATGAGACACTTAGGGACATGGTTTAACAGGTAAAGTGTTGAGGGGCTTATTGTTGGGCTCAATGATCTCAAAGGTCTTTTCCAACCATGATGACTCTATGATTCTATATTGATTCTTAAGTCTTAAAAGTAATCTCTCTCCTTCGAGGTATGTACTAGCTTTTCAATGGGCATGAACCTTCCATACTCTGCTTTCTATTTTTTTTGGTCATTTCCTAAACCCAATATATGAACCCAGAGAAAATATAGCAGCCTTAAAAGCATGAGTTTGCTGGGAGATTAAAAGTCATTTATCCCAGTGCCATATATATCAGCCTAATGGACTGCACACCTAGAGTGCCCCATGATGCCCTGTTTCTTCTAAAATACTTTTTGAATAGAAAAAGTCTATTTCCCTCAAAAATTGAGATTCTGTAAATGACCTCAATTACTACACATTTAAATAAAAGCAATGTTCCCTCTTTTGATGCCTCTCAGATTGGGGCTCCATTTTGGATGAAATGAGGGCCCTTCACCTTCCTACGTGAGGAGTATCAGTAGCTTAAACAGTGGGGAGAGGATGGAAAGACCACACACTGAAACTCCACTTTCTTTTATTTAGATAAAGTATGTTCAAAGAGCTTTTCCACCTTTTAAATCGCTTTCCTATTTTATCAAGATTCTCAATAGTGCAAAACCAGAAAATCCACATAGACCTATTATTTACTCTCTGCTGCTTTCTATTTCTTGTTCTGTGCCTCCTTTTTAAGTTTTTATTTCTCCTCTTTGAAACAATGCTGTTTCCAAAATACAGTGAGAGTACAGCTCTTGACATCCAGAGGAAAACTGCACTAAAAAAAAGAGAGGTGGGAAACGTCGTATCATGCATAGCATCAAAGTGTTTCAAGAACAAAGCTCAAAGGATAGTTCACCTGTGACCGTCTTTGTAAATTCTTACACACTGTGGTGTGAAATGAATGCATTTTATTGTGTTACACTTAACACTTCAACTCCGGTCTCTGGTATTAATGGGAATGTCCTTCAACTTTAGCTGTTATTGCTTCTTTTCTTTGATTCATTAGTTGTTTACTGCAGGCTATTAACAGCTCTAGAACTAGCTTTAATCCATAGCCAGAGTCTTTAAATATACTACATCATCAACAGGTAATTATTCACTTTGAACTCTTTACTCCTTTTTTCTTAGCCCTGTAAGGTGATATTTGGGGCTTTAAAGTACAGTAACAGATTACTTCCATCAAAGCATCAAAATTAGTAATGCAAATGTCAAGAAGCCAATTTGTATACTTTAAACACAAGGATGGTAATTTTTTTCTTTCCCTTTTTAACTTTTGACTCCTAGTGCAGCTCTGGAAAGCTTTTGATGCTTTTGCAACCACAATAACTTGACAATTTATGCTTTAAAAATGGGCAACTGTACTATAAATGCCCTGTACAATAAATTCACCAGTGGTCTTAGCCCTCTTCATCATGCTCAGTCATACTTTATTCAATAGTCCCACTAGCACTCATCTTAGAAATCAAAAGCTGCAGATTAAAATTCCGGGCTTGCTTTTCTAGGCATACATTTTTGTAAGCACCAGTTTGTGCTACATTGATTCAGGAAGTCTTTGATTCAGATTCTTTGGCTTCATTTCAGGAACATCTTTGGGACTATGCTTAAGTGGTCCTGTACTTAAGGCTTTCCTAAGTGCTATCCTATATTGCTATGTATTTCCTGAACTGGGTTCTTAGTATGCGTGCTTGCAAATATGTTTGGGCCAATCCCAAATACATAGCTAATCATACAGGTAGGGCATACATATGACCATCTGCCTGCACAAAGTTAGAGAAAAGCAGGCTCTGTGATCTTTGCAATTTACTGTGCATTCACTTCAAGCTCAGTTTCTCAGTCTTGAAATATCAAATGTACCTTAGAGTTAACACTGAAAAAAAAAAAAAAAAAAAAAAAGATGTTTTTTGTTTTGGGGTTTTTTAAGGTTTGTTTGGTGTTTTGTTTTGTTTTGGTCTCAGGGCTCCCTTTTTATCCCTTTCCACAGCATCTCAGAATTTTGATCTCTAAAGATCCTCTGAAATAATTTCAAGTAACAGCTGATGCAAACCATAAATGCAAGGCAGAGTTGCATTTATTGAGTGTGTGCAATGTCCTCTGGTTATCCATACAGCTAAATCTTTTGTGCCTCTGCAGTGCTAAGATAAGTGGCTTGTACCTAAGCTGGCACTGGTGGGGGTTTTCTTTTCTTTTCTTTTTTTTTTTTTTTTCCTAAGCTCTGCACATTTCGTCTCAGGTCACAGTCACAGGCAATAGTAATCACGCACACAAAAACCATATGGGCAAACTCCTGCTCACCTAATTCCTAGGAGTTGCTAACAGAATGAGTAATGTGATTAAGGCAGTCAACTTTTAGACCTAACTGCTTTGATTATGGCAGCATCCGTAGAAAACACTGAAAGCAAATAGTATTTTCCCCATTTTTAGATGAAGCTGCACCAAGTTTCCAGCCTTTTTTCAATCAGGTTCCTCGTTTTAAGAATGCAAGTAAATTATGGAAGAAATGTTACATCCCACAGCTTAGTCCAGTTTACATGTGTGCCTCACCGCGACAGGGAATAAGCACGAGTGCGCTGCACAGGCCTGGCTGGAGCAAGGCAAGCAAGCCTGAGCATCTTGTGCTATGGAGGATCCCAAAGTGCCACCAAGCATGTGTGTTCCCTGGGGAGTTCAGATGATAAAAATTAAGCCAACAATGAACAAGATTAGTGCGGAAGATCTTAAAGCTTCTCCTAAGAGAAAAGTAACAAGCAAAATACTTTATCTTTGCAAGCATCTTTTAAAAAGGTCATAAGCTGTATACACTACAAAGGCACTGCCTTCTCCCCTCCATCTCTGTCTGTGATTTCTTTAGATTGAAGAAACCTGTTGGCTTGAGTTCTAAAACCCCGGATAGCAGCTTTGATTTGTTAATTAAATTTTTACTGCTATCTGCATTTGATATCTCAGGCAAATTGTATCCGCTTGCAACAACAAAAAAGTCACATCAAAGGAGAGCTCCATCTCCCTGACCTGTAATTACAGAATTTACTGCTCAGTGACGCTGGCTGTAAGATGCACCTGCCCGGCAGCCCCTACGTACTATCTACACCTAAAACAAAGCCATTTCATTGAACTGGAGTGAGCCGGCACATGCCAAACAAAAGGGCTGTATTCTCTCAAGTGCTGGCCTAGGATATTGCTTGAAACAAGGAGTTTCTGAAAACATTTTTTTTTTTCCCCTGTGTTATGATACTGATTTGGGGATAAGGGTGATCTCCCGCAGAGAAAGGCAGAACTAGGAGAAAAGGGAAAAGAAAGGGGGATGGGAAGATAAAGGGAAGTAAAAAGAAAAGGAAGAAAAAAGAAAAAGAAAATCAATCACGTGATTTTAAAAAGGAAAAAAGAAAAAAAGCTACTCAAATGTGAACAAAACACAGAAAAATATTAGGAAGTGTAGGGATGGAGAAATAAGGAAAGGAGAGAAAAAAAAAAGAGGGAGGAAAAGAGACTATAAAACCTGCATATAGTCTGGTTTATAACCTGGTATACAGACTGGTATATAGACTGGAATTAAAACTGTGCAGGCACAGAATTCTCTCCTTCCAACACCCACACAGGTAGCGCAGAAATCCCCAATCTGTGTCAATGCATTCTTTGGCCTTCGTTTGCTTTCCACTATATTTTGAAACAAGCAGAAATGTAACCTGATAAAGACTCACAACTTAGTTGTTATTAAACTTGAGAACCTTCCTGGGAGTCCCAAGAGTTGTTATTATGGGGTATGTTTGGGAAACAAAACACAAAGAAGGAAAATAAAGCAGCACAGTGAACAGGCTTGCTGGATAGGAATTTTCCCTGCAGTGATTAGTGTGCAGAAAATACCTGTGTAACCAAATTTACATTTTTGAAAAGTAAAACTTTTGTTGAAAAATTCAGTTTTTTTGTTAGGAAAAACAATATGGCCACTCTAGCCTATAGAGCCAGAAAACTTTTGTCAGTACAGCTTTTGTGATGACAGAGACTTTCAGGCGGGGCAGTCAAAAATATCCTGTTTGATTCTCTCTCATGGCCTTCTTCCCATAAAAATAAATGAAATTTAAAAATAGATTCACTGAATTTATTGCTCATTTCATGCTGATTTGTGATCTGCATTCCTTCTGATTTTCTGGGCAGATTTTTTTGAGAAAGAGAGGATCTAAAATTGGCTTCTTTGACTTACTTTGGCAGGAGCCACCCTGGAACCTAGTGGGAGCTTTGCTACCAATTTCAGTAGGCCCAGGTTTTCGCACCTTGCATGTCTTTGGCCTCGGTGAACTCTGACTGAGCAACCTCCCTGAAAAGGATGGAGTGGGATAAAGGGCCTGTAGACATCAAAGGTATTCTCTGTTTTCATTGGAACTTCAAAATGCGGCTGAAATGTTTACTAAACCCAACTGACGTGATGTCTCTGAAAGCTTGACTGAAAAGCACACACCACAGTAACCTGAGTTTTCAAGCTGCAAGCTGTGCAAGAGCATCTCTGACCTCAGCTGCACTCCAGAAATATAGCCTTTTAAAAGGGTATATATATAAAATACTCTTTTCTCTGGTACTCTTGCTTCCCCAGCGATGTCTGAGCCCTCCCCCTGGATCTATAACATTTCCACTGAAACCAGTGCTACTTGCCTCTGCTCCAAGTAACAGCCATAGCTAGGCTGGAAATCAGAAGCAGCTCCAGACCCTATTGCCTCACCAATGCATCTCTGGCGCCAAATATTGTGATATAACCTTGGGAAAAATTAATGGCAGGTTACAGGAAAAGCTCTGGTCTCTCTGTTTCCAGCCTGACTACATTAAAATGCTTTTCAACTAGACGGTATCCAGTTTCCCCAGGTCTGGATAAAAGCTGTTGTAAGAGCTATTTTTTTCACCCTCCTGAGAGCAGAGAGAAGCATTTGAACAGGGGAGGGCAGCAGCAGGAGGTTTCTGCCCTCCTTGTGAAGAAGGAGGTGAGCTCAGTCTCCTACCCCTTTCCCTCTTGCTCCGCTTCTCACCCACCTTCCCTGGCCTTCAGAGCTGAGAAGGAGGGGAAGCTGGACTTTGGCTGGACACTTACTGGTTTCAGAGCAAGGAACCTGAAATCTCAGATGAACCTCAGAAGGCGCAAAACCAAAGTTAGTTAGAGACCAAAAACAGAAGATGAGCTGGGTCCATGGAATATGGCTCATGTCCTGATTTGCAAGGATTAGACAAAATTTGCAGACAATAAGTGGCACAAAATCCTGCTGCTGTGAATTACTGCTATCTGCAGGATTCACACCGCTGTGTAGGAAGCCCTGAAGTCAGGTGTATTGACACGGCCTCAGATCTGGGCATTTTTCAAAAGCAGAAGGATTTGCAGATAGGTGAGAACTGACTTGATACTCAAGCTTCCTATTTATCATGACAATGAAGGCTCTGTGGCATGCAAAGCTGAGGTCGTGGTGTGGAGGAGAGCCCTAATGGGCTTGGGGGATGAGGCCGAGGCACTATCCAGGGACAAGGGAGATGGGGCCAGCTGACAACGATGTTGGATACATGAAAGCACAACAGGACTCTTGGACCGGGAGTAGGTAGGGGTGAGATTAGAAATACAATGAAGATGCCAAGGTACTTTGTTTTCAGGCAAAGCTAGATGCACTCACAGAGCTTTCTGTAGACCTATGCATGCATTCACTGGATTCAGACTGAGGTCTTGAGATGAGAGCAAAATTATCTCAATCAGTAAGTTTAAGGGCCCTGGAGAGAAGTGAGTGAACTCACAAAACTCCTGCAAAATATTACCAAAGCACATCTGAAGTGTGTCATTTTGCAAGAGCTGTAGAATATTTTTCATTTCCACAAAGACCAAAGGAGCAGAAACACAAACGTTGACTTTCCAAATTGAGAGTAACATCAAAGGGCAGTCAATAAGGGAGAGCATTAAAAGGGGACAGGCACCAGCCTGCCAGAAACAGGACCTTTGCCTCTTCAGTAAAGAGGACTCTTTTCTTAAATTATGTGGAGGGTCCTAGATCACATTGAATTGGACAAGTAGGAGCTCAGAAGAGGCTACTCACCCTGAGGGGTGTCTGTGATTTTTGCATGAAGGTGAAACAACAGAGACTACATCTCTGCTCTATGCATAAACCATTCCCAAGTGCAGATTTACATTCTCCCTAAGTGTGGCTCAAGATGCAAGTTGGCTAAAAGGGGCAGAGACTGAGTTCAGACTGGGTTTCTGCCGTGCACCTGAGTTTTCCTGCCAGGCAAGCCAGGTACCTTAACAGCTAGAGCAAGACCATGTGCAGGCAGTCTGGGGATCCCGGCACAATACTGAGGCCGTAACCCACAGAGAGGAGCCAGGTAGAAACACCAGAAACTGGCATAAAATATGTTCATGCACAGAGAGCAACTTCTGAGAGCTAACATCTGTTAGCTGGACATAGAAAAGAGTTCTTTTTTCTTTTTTTTCTCTAGAGGGTATCTCTTTTGATTGCACAAATGAGCATGGGAAAAGTGATCTGAGAGTACTTTCCAGGGTTGTCAATAGTTACACAACATTTAAAAAGCCAAGGCTAAAAGGAATGAAAAACAGTGAGAGCTTTTAAACGCTATTAAAGTCATCCCAGTTCAGTTCTGAAAATGTATTCACAACCTATTTACCTAAAACCAGGAGCGCTGTGATCCTTGTTTACTGAGTAAATGAAACACCCCATATGTTAGAGGGAAATGACCCACGAATGCAAGTCTTTACAAGCCTCCTCATTACAGTGAGATCAGAATGTCATATGTGTCTATCATTTTCTCAGGGCTTTTTCTTCTCTTCTTCCTGCTTTTTGTCAACTTCAGTGACTTCCTGTCTGCTTTCTATTTGCAATTGCTAAAGAAAGGGACAAAAACACACACCATTAGATAGGAGTGGGACAGACCTGGGGATTAAAGTGTCAATGAAAATTGAACTGATGAATGTTTTTTGCCAATACACGAGTTTTCATAGAAAGAACACAAAGAATGTTTCATTATATAAATACATTAATTCTACGCAGTTTGAAGCACAAAACTTTGCTATAGACCATATATACAGCATATACACGCCATATTCTCTTGGTTATTTTTGCAAAGGCAAACGCAAAAGAGCTGGAACAGAGCAGTTTTGGAACAACTTTCACTCATTGCAGACAGCATGATTTTTCAGCCTTGCCAGCACTCTGTCTCACCTTTAGGATGCTTGTGTCGAAGTGAGATTCCTCCTGCTCAAAAACTCCCAGCAGCTTCCCCCTTGCACAAAAGGCCTCCAGCTTTCTGGTAACACACTGATCACCACATACGTTACTCTCAGATATTGAATTATCCCATTGAAGAAAGCCTGGATCATTTCCACCTCTCTGTCAGAAGTTAGTGCAATGTTTTAGCTTCCCTGACATGCTTTTTTCCCAGATGAGATACTCCTTATTGTTCATATTAATGTCTGATGCTTATTGAGCCTTCTGAGCCTATAGGATCTTCTCCAGCTCCCTGACTGCATAGTCCCTCGCTGCACAGATGCCCACTGAGCACTCATAGAATGCTTAAGGCTGGAAGGGACCTGCAGTACCTTCTTTTTTGAAGAGATGGTTGTCTGTTTTTTAGCCCAGTTTTCTTTATCTCCTTGCCCATCTGCCTGCTACAATCAAGGCTGCTGCCCTTCCCTCCTGCTACGTGCCTGCACCTACTGCCCCTCAAACTGTACCTTCATCCCCTCTCCTGCCCTGTTGTGGACTCACCAAGCCCAAGGCACAGCCCTGTCCAACAGCATCATAAATGTGGTCCCCCACTCATGCAACCATGGCTTTCTGCTCGCTGCATTCTTCTCATGCTCAGGGTACTGATTCATTCTCACCACCCCTGCAGCGTCCTTAGAGACTTTTGTTTCAAGAAAGGTTTCAGCTCTTTCCCTGCAGGGCTCAGAGCCATGGAACACATCACTGAAACCCTGAATGCCGGCTCAGTGCGAGTCTTATCAGTGTCTGTGCACACCCTCATCAAGCTATCTGTGCCTTTTCACCTGGCCCCTTCCACTGCTCCCTCATCCCTCCTTAGATGCTCATCCTCCTTCCGCCACCAACCGCCTTCCTGGTGTTCCTTTTTATCCACCTACATCGTTTCTGGCCACTAGTAGATTCTCCAGATTACTTGCTCTATAGCATACTGTAATAAATAAAGCTCCATGAGGGGACTTGAGAGATGTGACTAAACAGCTGAGATTCTCTGTCAATTCCAGTTCTAGCATTTTAGCTTTAAGAAAAAAGCAACAGTTGATCGTAAATAGGGATTTGGCATATGTGCTTTGTTGCTTATCAGCTCGTTTGCTCAACAACAAAGACAGGAAAATGCTGCAGGGGTCATTTCATCAGGAGAAGGCTCAGAAAACCTGCAAGGCTCTGATGAAAATCATTTAAATGTCATAGTCAATGGTTAGATTAAGTGTCTGTGGTGGTAAATGGGAACATATTAAAATGATATGGGAAGTTTAATCTGTGATTGATCTCCCAGCAATTACCCTGCTTTCTAAATCTCGGCATATCATTTAACGAGGTGATTTCAGTGTTCTAATAAAATGTGGCAGGGAAATGTTTCCAGATGTCCAGTGTGCAAGGAAGTAAACGCTTCTCTGAAATCAAAATCTGTATATTAAACCAACCAACATCATCTTCTGATTGAATTCTGTTTCAATTGCAGAGAAAGAAGTCACTAAAAAGTCACGGGTTTAAAAAATCCTTTCAAATCACACCACTTCTATACAAAATGCAAGTTCTCCCTTGCTGCTGATTTCATGGTATAGAAGATCACAATTTCACAAGTGTTGAAATAGCTACTTTTACGATGTTTCTCTAAAATTGATTACTTATTCTTCCGTTAGAAATGAAAAGCATTGCCACTTATGTCCTATGGATTAAGTTTTCCTATCCAATCACTGCAAAATTGAGACCAACATGTATAGTCTCCCCTCCCAAACAACGATTTGAGGAAGAAGTTTTGATTCAATGTGCAGCTTCATTAAGAACATCAGGAGTTGCATTTGATCAGTCCAGTTGTCAAACACGCCTTATAACTAACACAAGCAGGTCACTAGGGTTCCCAGCCTGCTGTGCAGCACTTCTTGAGCTCAAAGATTGATTTTCTTTCATTCACAAGGGTGCCTCTAGCAACCCCCAGTCTGATTTCCATACTTCAAAGAGCCCATACTGAGACGGTCATATGACACTTCACCAGAACCATGCCTGCAGTCGTTTATACGTAGCCTATATAGGAGTCCCTGTACCTTACTAATGGATAACTGAGTGGCCCTGGCCTCTCTCAGTCTTCCTGTCAGGTAACCGAACAGTCATCTATGGCTAGGGTGTTTGCCCTAAGTTTGCCGGACATGTCTTCTGATAACCATTCTTCAGCTAGACACTTAGGTCAGCTAAGTTTTTAAGCTGACCTAGGTTAGTTTTTAAAGTATTTTGGTGTCAAATATCTCAGTAGGTTTTTTTTTTTTTTTTTTTTTTTTTTAGTGGTGTGTGTATCTATCTGCCTTGTACAAAGCAATTTGACACCATGGTAAAACCACCCCCGTCATAACCTCTGCCTTCACTACCTGCAATTTTTGGCTGTGGTATGTAACTACTACAGAGCACGGGACCAATGTCTCTATTTTCTGTCCACTTGAGACTAGATGGTTGTCTCTGTCTGCATTCGCCCTTCAAAAACAAATAAAAAGTCAGCTAATCCATGACAGCTGAGGTCACAGCAAGTCTTGATTTCAGTACGTGCAAACACAACCCTCTTAGCAGAGAAAAGAGGGGAAGAGAGCGGCACACTTAACCCTCTCTCCTCTGTAAACAGTCTTATTAGCTTTCAGCTTTCACAAAAGCATAGTCCAGATAATATATGGCAAATATTAACCAGATATTAACTGCACTTCTATTCACATGACAGTAAGTAATGCATTGGGTCCTCTTGGTTAGCTGTGTTTGGAGTGGAAGGTCTATATTGACTTTTGAGAGATTACAGATGAGGGAAGGAATACTTTAAACGGTCAGTATTTTACAATGTGCAAGTTAGGCGAGTGCTTAGTGCCAGCAAGTTAGAGCAACAACCCAAGGGACTGATTTTTTTCCATGCCTTTGAACGTTATATCAGCTAAACAGTTGAAGTGTGCACTCAAGTTTATTTCAGAAATGGTAAAAAAAAATGATGCCAAAAGCAAACTTTAAGCACGATGTGCCTGTCCTATCCAGGGAGCTTGAAATTATAGAATATATTTATTACAGATTGCTCACTTTAATATGTTGCCAGAGGGTGTGAAGGCCAAGCTGTAGATTAAATTTCCCTTTCTCTTCCCTGTATAAGATACAGTGATATGACACACAGGCAACAATATACAAAGAACATTTGCCTATGTTTTGTCTACTTACCAGCTCCCTTTGTTTAGCTCTATGAATCTTAATTCCAGTAATCAGTGAGGTCTCAATACACTGGGTGCCTGTGAAATATGAGCTCTGAAACTAAGGTCCCAACTGTTCCCTTTCCTAGGGCAAAAGGACTATGGTCTGGCATCTATGGTCCTTGTCACTGCCCAGGGACCAGCAGTATTGCTGGTGGTGCAAGGGACACTGGTGCTCGAGGAGGCTTTTCTGGCAGAGAGCCTCCTCATTTCCTCCCGCAGGTGAGAGCTCTGTCTGTATTTTCCATTAGTTAATTTGGACTGAGGGATCCATAATGAGTATTTGTTGCTGTAGGAGAGCTAGGAGGAGGAACAATTGAGGGGTTAAGATTACTAATGTCATATTATGTTCCTTGGGGGTGGGAGAGCTGACTGAGAAGCTAAACTTCCCTTGGAGCTTCTTCAAAAGCACTTGCCAGAGGAAACATCATAAGCACCATGGTTTCACACATACAACCCCAGGTTGTGTGCTGTCTCCACTCTTCACAGGTACACCATGCAGGCCCAATAGTCTTTCCCCCAGTAATCTAATTCTTACTCTCTACAAACCTGTCCCTTCAAATGGGTGAGGGTTGTCTGAAGGTGTCCAACATCTAGAGTTGCATCCAAATAGAGCAGGACTTTTAAACAGACTGAAGTTACCTCAGTGGGGGCCAAACCTTTGAAAAAACTTGCCAAAGTACTTTCTTCTTTCGTCTGTTATGCAAAGATCGCATTCATCAGATGATCAGGTATTGAGGGAGGCCTCACTTCTCCCTTCCTAGATACAATAGCCATTAATGAAATTGTCTGGCCTCCCAGCCTATTCTTTTGTTACTGTTCAATTTTATTCTGCCACAAGTCCCTTCTGTAAGACCAGGCAGGCAGATATACCAGAGTAGCAACCAGAAAGCAAGAGTAAATGAAGAGAAAAGAGAAATACGTATATATATATTAGTTTAAGCAGGAATTCAAAACAACTTTGAAGAAATAATGGCAAAAAAATGGTTTAGCTTAAAAAATGCTTGTCTTAATTAGTAGATAAAGTGGCAGTACAAAAACAACTAACTGTATACCACCCGTGGAAGACATTTAATATTCAAGAAACAAAACAAGAAATGCTACTGTCACAAGCAAGGAAAAACTACAGACTCGAATCAGTCAATCTGAAATGATTCCTAAGATTACAGAACAGTGTATTGTGATATGCTGGACAGTTTCCTCTTCGCTTCAGGCACGAAGGAGTATATATTTCAAGCTTGTCACTGAAGAAGGAGACAATGACCAAATGGAACCGCCAGCAGGAACACTGATGTAAGAGGAAAAGCTTTATTAACATAGAACTGTCCCTAGTTCTCTCCTTATCGTAACAAGTACAATTAAAAGTTCTTTGACTAACTAATGGATAAAATACTTCCTGCATGTACAAAGCAATATAACACAAAGGAAACTGCACACTGAATGGATGTACATCCTCGAAGATTTGCTTTATTAAAAGGTCCATGTGAAAAGCTATAAGGAATCTCAACATATTTTTTTAAAACATTGTGGAAATCATCATGGCTATCTTACACTCTGTCTCAAACAAGACCCCAGGGCAAAAAAATTAGAAAGCATTAAGATTGATTAGATAAGAGTGATCCTGCAATTATCCAACACCTCCGGAGAAATGCACCTTTCACAGAACACAGTTGCAAGATCTATCATCAGCATCAAAGAGAACTGCATATAATAGCAAGCACAGGGAACTCCAAACAAAGCTGAGAGCCATGCAGGAAAAGTGGTAGTGTGATAAAGCAGAGGAAATCCAGCTGTACACTGATAAGCATGAAAGGGTTTTGCAAGTCAATGTGAAGAGGCCCCAGTCTAGTGACGCTATTCTAATAATGAGCAAATTTCTTGTGACCTTCAATCTAACAGTAAGACATCTTGAAGAAAAGGTTAGGATACTCTTGCTTGCTGCAGCCTATGTTTGCATTGCCCACACACAGCCAAGTCACTAAATATTCACCACAAAGTCTCTACCCTTTTTAAGAGGGTTTTAAGAACTTTGATTTTACTATTCATTTCAGCAAAATGAAAGCCAAGCCCTGGCAGGCTCCTGCAAAGCAGTGCAAGACTCTAGCATTACTGTTGATGAATAATCATCATCTATAGTATGGAAAGCTGAATAAACATAATGTTTAAGGTAGTGGTCATCTGGTATTTATCTCTCTGGCACAAACAATACCATAGGAGCTCACTGTGGATACCAGACATGAAGATTTAACAATCTACTTCACAAGCATTAAAAGAGATGCATAGATTATTAATCATTGTTTTCCTTTTGAACTTTTTTCTCTCTGTCATGTGCTCAAATGATGATGGTGATTCTTGAAGCTAGCAGCAAAATGCATTAACATTCATTGGCTAGAAGATAAATCTCAAGAAACTCAAAGTGTAAATAAATGGTGGCAATTACGTATTGGAATAAGACATTAAAGAATGTGGTGATTTTGTTGTACCTTTAAGTTTTAAATCATTATTTAATATCTTTCCAAGTCAGGTGTTGTAATTTAATAAAAATTTGCTGGATTCAGTAATGGAATTATGTGACTATGTTCCTTGGTAAAAGCATAAAAGAAAATAATTCATTGGTAGGTAAAATTGTTTCCAAACTGTGAAATGTCCATGTTTCTAGTGAAACCTGCATTCAGAACTGCTGCCCACCCACATCTCATGAAAGTGCACCCAAGTGAAGTTTAATTGTGCATAGGGTTTCTACTGGCCCTTTGCGGTAGAGAGAAATACACCCTAGTCAATCAGGGAACTCAGCGGTCAGGACTTCCAGCTACTAATCACAAACATACATAAATCTAGCATATTTTTAATGTGTGCCCAAGAAAGCCTGCTTTATTCTGTCATTTACTGGAACCCCAAAAGGGATATTCTTTTGACTCTGAGTCACCAAAGCAAGCAAAATCTTAAATTTATAAAATGATATCTCTTCAGTATATGAAAATGTTTTCCATATGCTGTGGGATTAAAAATACAGCATCAAATAAAAACAAGTAATTTGAATGGATTATTAGGAAAGGCTTAGTCCTATTAAGACCTATATAATAAAAGGAAATTAAAAGGAAGAGAACTTTTACGTATACAGTTAACCATTAATGCTCTGAGATAAAAGCTTAGCTTCTTTTGTCAACTTCATATTGTTCAGAATGTGGGAGAAAAGGTGCCATTTTTTTTTAAGGAATAATCAGACTTTCATGGCTGAGGTAAAAAAAAAAAATCATTATGAGCATCTCATCCCAGCATCTACTAATCAAAAAATAGTTAATATCACTGTATACTTCTACTACAGGAGCTAATCCATTTTGACTGAATGACAATCTGTGTCTAAGGATATTTTCCCTTTGTTAACAGAGATTTCAAGCTGGTAAACCAGCTGTGTACTATTTTCACTTTGGATTCTTCTGTACTGTCCTTTGAGCTGAGTGGAATGTTTTTTTCTCTTAAGTTAAAGAGACCGCTATTATTGAGTGCTTTCTGTATAAAGATATACATACTTAAATATGTACATAAATACTTACATATTGTGGCTAAGGCATTTCTCAAACTTAGCAAACTGTAGAACTCGTTGATTTTTTGCTTTTAGAATTTAAATTGAAGACCTGAAATTACTTTATTCAAATTCATTGAGATTACTCTAAAGAAAGAAAAATGAAAGTGGAACATGACACTTTGGCAGAGATATAGTGGGTACTGTAAGCTTCTACACCTGATGGACATCTAAGGGTCATAACAGCCCTTTTTAGTCACTAACACCTGGAACTATATCTGGAACTTTCCTTAGAATCACTGTTCTCATATACATAACCCATCATATAAAAATTACCTAATTTCTCTATTGATAGTTTTATAACTCTTAATCACTTAAAAGCAATTCCAAGGCATCAGTCTCTATGATATACCATATTTTCAGGAAGAATATTAAAAATAATTGGTCAAAGAGCAGATTCTTGCAAGATTGTTTCGTTCATTAAAACCTCCTTGCTCATTAAGAATTTCCTTTTTTGGCATTTGGTTATGAGTTTTTTGTTTATAACTTAGTGTTCATCCTATGTTCAATTTGACATACTGCTTCTGCTTTTCCAAACATCAGAGCATACCAGAAATAGGCAAATATTGTCAAATATATTTTACAGATCAATAAACTGAGAAATTCAGCTACTTTCTAGAAATTCGACACATGAGAAGATGGAGATGGTAGCTAAGACATAAAGAGTCATAAAAATGGAACATAATGCAGATGAACAAAATCCTTTTTTTCTCCCTGTTCTCTAAGCAAATGAAGACCTAAGGCTAAAATGAGCTCAGTTTGCATTCAGATTCAAATATCAGGCAAATCCAGAGATTTTTGGATTTACATCACAGAAGAGATTGACTACCATATGTCCTCCATCAAGATCAAAATGACCCAGTGCTCAAGGAGGATAAGTTTTCTCTGGTCCCACTTGTTGCTCTGTAACATGCTCTGGAAAATTATGCTCTTCCATTTTTTTTTCTTAAATAAAGAAAAAAATAAATTAAAACAATTAAAGTAAAAGCTGGGGAGAGCTAGGGTGAAGTTATATGTTTGTGTGGGAAAAAAAAAGAAAACTTTCTCTTGACTGATTTTTCTACACCAGTCACAGTGCTTGCAAATTTGCTAAACAACATGTAAAACAAATAGAGTAAATTATTCTAAGTCTCAATTCAGCTGTGGAAGCAGAAGACTAAGAAGACAGTAGTAAAAGATGGAAAGAAGAACTAACAGCAACATCAGTAATAGGATTAGCACTACCTTATTCTCTCTCAAGTGGCCAATGAAGCACATGGTGAAGGTTTCAGTTATGGAGTGAAATAATTGAATTATCTTATTTGGTTCAAGTCCTATAGGTTTCGTAAAAACAGTGGGAGACCTGAACAAGCAGGGTTACAAGTGAAGAGGGTGACATTACAGGCAGCCCTGAGGTGGCTGCAGTATTTTGAAGTTCTCTAAGCAGAAGGCCCATGACATGCACGATTAATGTAAGCAAAGAAATAAAAAGCTTAAGCTGTTTATTTGAAAAGAAAATAAATAAGAGACTTCCCAACTTTTGAAGGGTCCTAATCCACTCCTATACCGTACCTTGTGGAATGGTCATTAGGCAACCCCCGAGGAATGTGCCCTGTCACTCCATCAAGTGAATTGCACGCCTAGGGTTCAAGTCTGCTCTGCAGGCAGAGCTGAGGAAAGCAACAGAGTGAGAGAGAGAAGTGAAATGAGGACATGGTGCCTGAACTTTTGAGGACAGCTGTTTGCACACTTTATACATCCTGAGAATACACGCTTCATAATGCAAATGTTCATATACCAGTTTGTGCATGAGTTTTCCCAAGCAGCTAACTCAGCAAGCATATCAGTGCCTCCAAAAACGCCATGCCAGTCTATTTCTCTCATGAGCATGTGTTAACTAGCACATACGTGCTTACATGCTGATAAATCTCAAACACTTCCAAGTTTTAGGTTGAAGATAATGCCAAACTAATGCATTAGCTCCAAACAGCCTTGAGCTTTGGCTAAGTTTCTGTTCAGATCTGAATACAAATTTTATGACTAGAATCTTTTTCTACCTCAGCTGCCAGATCCAGATTCTCATGGGAGACTCTTAGGATTTTCATAATTGTTTGGTGGCTCTGTAACTGGCTAAGTTTCAGAAGGTACTGAAACCATACTGTAAAGATACGAAAAAATGCTCCTTACTCCTTGCTCCTTACTAAAGGCCACATAAATAAAACCAGACGTTTGCCAGACGTCATGCCAATGAAATATACAACATGAGAGGATCATCTCCATGCGGAGAGCAGAAAATTCATTTCAAAATTTTTAGGCCCATGAGTTGAGAAAAACTATGATGATGAAAATACACTAGCCTTTGGGCTTTCAGTACAAAGCCTAAAGCCAAAGTATCAGTGAGCAATAAGGAACAGTTTCTGTTAGAAGGTCTGTAAGCTTGCACATTCTTTCCCATCTTGAGTGCTTTTTTCTGCCCTGGTTTTCTATTCCTCTCAGTTCTACTCAAACTGCCCCAAAACCTGGTGCTAGAGCACCACAAAACTGAGTACTAAAAAAAAGAAAAAAGAAAGAAAAAAAGAAAAAAAAAAAAGAAAACTACAACTCAAAGAGTTGTAACTGCACAGCTGAAGGGGCATCGAACTGCAGTGGAAAGAAAAGGGTACAAGTGGTCAAATATCTCTCTACCAAAACTGCCAGCAAAGCCAGCACAGCCCAAAATCTAAACCCTAAATCTTCTAAGGTGTGATCTGGCTGACACTAAGGAAAGCAGGTTCATGCTTAAGTGTTTGAATGAAAGGGACTTTAATCTCTCTCTCTTTTAGTCGTGACTTGGAGTAATGAAAACATTTTAGACAGAAGCACGATTGTTTTGTTGATGATGTCCCTTCAACTATTTACAGAAGTAGTGCCAAGATACCACAAGAAAGGCTGAGCATAAAGCATTTCCAGCACATCAAAAAGCAGGAAGTATGGGAAATCTTCTCACTAGAAAAGCCTGATCTCATGAGATTTCCAGCTCAGTTGCTTAACCCTTGCCACCCCAGCAGCTCGAAGAGTAAGTACATCAGCACAGACTTCTGTGATCTCAGCGATTTATAGCAGGCTCAGTGATGCAAATCACATTCCTGTCCAGGGGTGAGATGGTAAGTTAGCTGCTCACTGACTGAGACAGAAGAAAGCTGAAGTTATGGTTGTCCCAGTTCAAGTCCCAGTTTGGCCTGCTTACCCTCATTTGAGCCTTGCAATAAAAAAGACTTCAGAGCTCTGAGATGACTGAGCGCATTTTGCTGTGCTCTGCTGGCCTGTGTGCCAGGGGAAGGGGGCGGTACAGGCCTGGATGATAAAGCAAGCAGAATTGTATGGAAAGGGCCTGTTTTTTGTCTAGCAAGCAGCTGCATCTGGGAACTTCTTTAACATCTGCTCCTGGGGATGCTAAGAAAGCTGCCAGTGCAGCAGTGCTGTCTGCATGGGCTCAACAGAGAACACAGCACTTTGGGACAGGCCCTGGAGCTGAGTACAAAGATATATCTGAAGAACAGCCTTTGCAGGATTTGCAACTACTGGCATGAAATCTTGTTCTTAAACAGGATGTAATGATTTATAGTCTATGGAAACAGTAAGTGATGCCTCTTAGCAATTTACGGGACAGGTTGGTATCTCAGCCACAGGCTGCTCACAGCTCTGAAGCCTCCTGGTCTCTGTGGGAACTTTTCTCCCCAAACCTCCTCAGTCACTTTGTGCCTAAAGGGGAGTCCTGCAACAATCCCCTCCTCTGGTTTGCCTTGCAGGTGAAGAGAGATACTTCAGCAGGTCTGGGAAGTCTCCAAACCCTGTATATGCCCTCCAGAAGTAACGATGGCAATACCAAGTGATGACAGCCTTCTCATGCAAAATGCTATGTATAAAAACACAAGCATTTCAGAGAAAACAGATCCCCAAGCAATAAAAAAACTTATGTAGCTTACTAGCTGAGTGGCCATTTCCTATAATGTGCACCCTAAGGCTCTTCCACGCCCTGTAATTGTAGATTACAGGATGATTGAGCCCCACACATCCTTTTCCTCCATGCTTCAGGAAGAGCCTCCTTTGAAAGCTGCCTGCTATTTCTGAACTCTAAGTTCCCACTTGGCAAAACACAGAGGGGTATTTACCCTGCCATACGTAGGTAACTATGTCAATTGTCTTAGGAAATGAGGCTCCTTCATCTCATTAGCAGTGAGGCTCCTACACAGCAGGTGTTTCAATTCAGCTGCTCTCTTTAGGGCTGGCTTAAAGAAGAGCAACTTCACCCACAATTCAGTGAAATCACCCCTGTCACATCCTTTTTCTCCACCTCTTCTCCCCTGCCATGGGGTAAGCAGTGGTGTGAGAAGCAGATGCAGTGTTTAGATATATTGCTGATCTCAGAGGAAGGTGTCTCTAGTGCTAGTGTGACAGACCAAATCTTGGACAGTGAATACAAGGCTACAGTTAAGGAATATGTTCTTAGCATAAGGCACTAAGTAGGTGATAAACATACAACAGGAACAAGTTAGGATTCTCTCTTCCAGCTGAGCATGATGAGCTAACACAAACTGAGAAAGTTAAACTCTTTATGCTTATATATATCTAGCCCACTTCTGAATGTTAAGATGGCTGGCCTGTATCCATACAACAAACATGCCTACCTGTTTTCATTTCTCCAGCTTGTTTCTCCTCTGTTTGGTTTCTATTGTAGTTTAACTGTATGTGATATACAGTAGTGACAAATTTGAAACCCCCGGATAAATACCTTTAAGCTTGTATGTTTCCTCTAGGGCTTCCAGGTCTGATGTTTTTTTTGTTACACATAAATCTGTTCAGCAGTCCTTAGGCATCTCATGTGGCCTCAGATTTTTATAAATATTTAGCTCACATCAGCTGATTGCCTTCAGCAAATTCTAAATTAAATAGAAGAAGTTGCATCATCATGAAGAAATATATATTTTTTATAGAAAAACACAGTGATGTTAGCTGGCATTGTATATTTTGGTTATGGCTTCAGTTGGCAAAAATGATCCCTGAAGAAGCTAAGTCCTGACCAAAATTCACAGACCACTTGGACATGGTAAGAAAGTAGCCTTGCTGTATGGACTTGACTACAAGATAAAGTTGAAATTAATGTCTAAGCTGGATAGCTGAGGAGTGTTGGGCTGGATAGCTGAGGAGTATTGGAATGAATCTGTCCAAGAGGCTTACAGCAAGGGATTAGTACAAGCTAGAGGTTCCAGCTGCTGCTCATCTAAGCTGTATTAAAAGTGTTTTTGGGAAAAGTGGAAGTGGCAGGAGGGAGGGGGAAGCTGTCTCTAGAGGACACCCTTTTACAGAACCAGTTTAAGAGAACAAGTTAAACAAGTTGCAAGGTGAGAGGACAGACAGCAATGGAGTAGGATGGAGAAATTCAGGGAAGAGTAGTCTGAACCTGCAGCAATTTGTTCTGTTCATTTTACTGAGCCTTTGGACACACAGACACGTTTCCATGCAAGAGGCAAGATGGCATAACTGTCAAAATGCATTTGCTTACTCCAAAGCAAATGCAGACCTAATCCTCCTTCAGCTTCACTCAGCTTCACTGAAGATACAGCCACTGAAAGACACCTTATTGAATGGCTGTAATACAATCTGTATCTGAGCACTGAAGCTGAACAGATTTAAAGTAAACTGCAGCAAGTCACTCCCATATCTAACTAAGTGTCTGTGCCGCATTAAAACAGCTTTGAAGTTAAATGTGCCAGAAAAGACCTGTTTTCAGTATATAAGGAAGTGTATACTTCATATTTTTGTCATGGTATTCATTGAGCAGCATGTTGTTTAGGGCTTTGTTTGGACTAAGTGCTGGTAGGTGTCTACTAAGCTTGGGCTGCTCCCACTTTGATGTGTTTGATTACCATTTTGCTTTGCTGAGGATCATTTTAATTGATTACATCAATTTAATATGGAGACTGACTCAATAAAAGCATTGGCCCAATAAAAGCACATGCATGACAAAATGGATTAAACCAAGCAAACACTGCTCCACTGTGTGGTAAAGGATGTCACTTGTATCATTGATGCTTTGGTCAAACAGGATGCATGCAAGCCACTACCCTGGAGCAGTGGGCACTCTCTAGCTCCTTTCCCCATGTCATCTGCTTTCAGTGTGAAAGCAATTAGAGATCACTTCTTTAGCAGAAGGACAGACTGCTGCCTCCAACCACATACTGAACTGTTCATAAGAGCAGAGTCATTAGAAAATACCTCTAGAATAATACATTGAAAGTGATATGAACTTAATATTCAGATACAGCAGTATGTAACCATCACACTTTCCACAACTTTTCGATCACAAATTCTTGCAAGAAAGCATTGTTGGTCACAACATACAATGCAGCAGAGAAATGCTTATGAAGAGAAACACAAAAGGAAAAATGAATCTTGTTGATATGGTAGAAGGAGTAAAAAATATGAAGTGGATGTGGGGAAAGTAGAAGTCTTAAGAAAACATCAAATCGCAGGGGTAGATCTCGTTTTATTTCTTTCACAGTTAGCAAGAACATTTTGTGCTCCTGAAGTAGCACGAAGAGAGGTGAACCAGAAAGCTTGCTGAAGTCTATAATTAAATGCCTGTGTCATACTCAGAAACGAAAGCATTTTTGATTCTTTTAAGGCTGAGGTAAACAATACTCAGAACCAACTGAGTAATGAGAAAACCTTGTGAAAAATGTATCCCCAAACCCTAACAGAATTCTGTGTGTGTGTGTGTGTTTATTTTACGGCAATGGGGAGGCTTACCAAGTGTATCCAGTAAAAGAAAAGAAATGGTCAAATTGCCTCCTAGGAAAAAGAGAGCTATGCTCAGTTTAGACCAAAAAAAAAAAAAGGTTACCAAGAAATTTAAATTCTACTTTTTCCCATGTAGCAGATCCTTCCACCCATACCTGGGCACTGTTTAAGGCTGTGGTCAATATTTAAAGACATGTAGAATCTGGAGAGTCCTTCCAGTTGTTTCAGCTCTACGCATAATAAAATAACGGCAAATAAATGAGCCCTGCAAGAGATACAAGGTCTTGATGTGCTTATTATTATTTACTATCTTGCCTTAATCAATGGTAAAATAAATTAGAAATAGATTTTTACTTCTTGTATCTATTTTTTTCTTTCTTTAATGGAAACACCATTATGCTATTGTAATCCTTTGCTGCCCGTGCAGCAGTGCTTGTTACTTAAACAAGACAGAACCTTCTCACTTCCAACTGAGCTGTCAAAATAATAAAGGTACTAATTTTTGACCTCTATTAATATCCTGCAGCCCACAGAAATGTCCACCCAAGCAAAATATAAGGGAGTAAATATGCTTCAAACGTGTGGCTGGCATGTCAGCAGCTTTTATGAAGGCATCGCAGAAAGTAAAGATGCAATTCTTCTTGCCAATATGTGATTTCACATCCTGAGAAATGCAGAAGTTGATTCAATGCACACAAAGAGGCTCCAAACAAGTTTCTGAAAGAAATCAAACTGTTGGGTGCCAGGTTCATTGGCCAGAAAATGAGATTGGTTTCTTGTCTACAGGAGACACACAGCCGATGAGAAGAGACTAAAGCAGCTTTATGTGTTCAGTGAAAAGGCCAGGGCTACTCAGACTTGGCCCGTGTCAGTTTCAACTGCTCTTTCTCTTGAGCTCCGAAATAATAATAGTCTGTTTTCTCTTTTTTTATGTCCTTTCAACCATACTGCTATTTTTACGCTTCACTTGCTGGCACAGGGATCAATCACTATAGGAGCTGATTTACAACCTGTATCCCAGACTCTGCTTCTAGCATGATGAAACAGGAACAAGTGTATTTAAACACACATTGTGCAGCGTCTTGGTCTGGTTCCAGGAGATGTTTGAAAATATAAGGCTGAGAAAAGATACTAGCTCCTCTATAATTTATATCAATTAGCTTCTGAACAGAGAATCGGTTTCACTGTTTCCACAGAGTGAACCAAAGTCTTCCAGGGCTTGTCAGCAGGTCCCTCTTTAAAGGCTCGTTTTGTCTCCCCAAGACATGCAGTCCATCCTGCAAGTCATTATGGATGGTTCTTCTAGATTAAAAGGGAAAAGGATTGTTTTACTGGGGAAAACTAAACAAATCTGCTATCCCATACCATGTATTTGACCTTATCTGAGAAGACTTTATTCTAAAGCCAACACCCAGACTGCAGTTCATGTGGAGCATGGCACACTAACATAACCTTAGAGCAGAATCTGATCTTTGACTTGATCACTGGAGACTGGCTTTAGCAATATCCACATAAAACCTATTGACCTCAGAGCCTTTTCAAGAAAAGATGGAGAAATCAGACTGCTTCCGCAGCTACCCAAAACTCCTGGGAGAGTCCTACCAAAATGCAAGGGCAGCCCCAAGATTTTTTAGCTGGTAGAGATCGTACTGAAGTCAGGCACAAGGTGCTTCTCAGTTGTGTGTTGTGATGCCAGACTTGGTGCTTAGCATGTTCAATGCCAGTGCATTGCCACAGAAGTGAAAACAGGCCCTGAAGCATATTACCAAGGGTTATCACATCCAGTTGAGGATAGACCCCACAATCCCTAAGGTCAGATCCACCTTTGCCAATAGTATGGAGGTATTCCCCACTCCCACACAGTCTTCTGAAAGCTGCTTAGTGGGACATCCAGAAAAATTGCCGTGTGTATCCCAACCCAAAGCTCATTTAAATACATATAAGTTTTTTTAGTTGTCTTCAGTTCAGTTTTTCGGTTCTCTTTTCTTTTAGACCACACTAATAACACATCATTGGACAATGCAACTCACTGACTAAATTTAGAGCCTCCTACTCTTCTGTAGAAATCCACAGGACTGTCAACTATTATGTAGATATGCAAAGGCAACACATTCCCTCTGTATGGAATTCAAAAACTAGATCTTTGCTATTGCTCCTGAAACTCTTTTTTTTCTAACAATACAGATGACGTTTAAAGCAAAACAAAATAAATCAGACAACTCGGAGCCCGTGACACCAAAAAAACAAGCGTGCAACGTTATATATCTCTACAGGTCCTTTGGGAATGAAAGCAAAGATGATGGCGGAGAAAGTTTCTACTCCCTTAATACGGCACTTTCCTAGAAAAGGAACGGACCTTGTGTACCTGACACAGGGATTTCACATATTAAATATACATTCCCTAGATAGAAATACCTAAACATTAAACGGAGCAAGATCTCAAAAGGCTGCCCTCACCACACTACACCTGGTAATTCCTGCTCTGTCCTGTGTTCATTGCCCTTTATCTGTCTATTTCCATCACAAATGCACTAAGGACACCAGCGTCTGCCAAACTATCTCCAAGGGATGCATAGAGCCCCATCAGGCCTGTCTGGCTTTGAGCATTTGCCTGACGTAGAGACAGAGGCATCTGACCTCTTGCCACATCTGTACAGGTGATCTCTGTGCTCACCCTGAGTCCAAGTCTGCACAAAGACTTTGGAGCACAGGAGGGACAGACCCCCACACAGGCACTTACTGCAAAGCTGATAATCCGTGTTAGGCCTCAGCTGAGCGCAGCAGCAGATCCATGCTGCCCACCCAGCTCAAACATGTTAAGAGGAGGGCGAGAGTTTTACTCAAGAGACCAAGTACCTAACAGATGGCCACTAACATACATACAGCCCCTCTTTGGGATGTTTGGAAGCCAGCCTCAGGGTGCGTTAGCTGTTTAGGATAGCCTAGGCTATCCCTGTAAGGAGGTAAAAGATAAAACCTCTGTACTTTCAAATCAATCTTGTTACTGTCAGAAGTTTTATCTGCAGAAATAGAGACAAAGAATACAATCCTGAACAATTTTAAGCAGTCCTAAATGAAACCAAAGCAACCGTTTCTTAGGTTATCCCTCTTCCCCGTCATTTCTGGATCACCAGGTTTTTCAGTGGCATTCAAAGTTAAATGCGACTTGACAGAATACTTTGCACATTATTCTGTCTGACCATCTGATAGAAAAGTAGGCTTATCTGCAAAGTACAAGGGAGAGGTAATAAATCTTTGCTATCAAGCAGAAAGCAAATGACCTGATGGCAGAATCTTTCTTCATAATATGATTGCCCAGAAAAGGCACTGCAAATTTCACAGTTATTGAATACAAAACAAAATACTCTTTTTTTTTTTTTTTTTTTCCTGCGTGTGTTTTTTTTTTCTATTCATCATCTCTGGTGATTGTCGGGAAGTTATGGATATTTGGAGGTTGTCAGGAAGTTATGGGGCTCTGGTCAATAACGATTCTGGTCATCAAAGTGGCAATTAGAGCTGGTCATGAGACTTCTAACAACATGTCATTTCTCTGGAAAACATTGATTCATTAAACCCCAAAAGTTTCATGTTAAAAAATATCTGTTTCAATGAACCTACATCAAACCACAGGTAGTTTTCCATGCCTGGTTTGCTAGCCTGGCGGGCTGTTTGGGATACAGGGATTTTAGGCTAGATGCCATTGAACCTGTAGCCTAGTGATGCTGGGAGACCAGTCAGCAATTGCAAAATATAAATTCCCAGCTCAAGGCCTGACTTGACATGCCACTCGGTAACAGTCAGCAACAAGGCTGGAAAAGAAACATGTCCTGGGGAGAATATTTTGTTTTGGAAATATCATGCGTCATTGTTTCCTATTCCTATTTTTTCCCCTATAAATTTCTTTTTTGTGGCTAATTTCAAAATCACTGGTTTCCTTCCAAATCAGAACAAAACCAAATGTCAAAATTTCCCACGGACCAGGATTTTGATAATTTGGCCCATCTTTCTGGTAATAATCCAGAACATTTTCACTTAAATTGGTAGTACTACTCAATGGTAATGAGCTCTTTGAATTTCTATAGAACTTTGAGTGCTTCTCAAAGCACTTTCCAAATGCAAATGCAATGTCCTACTGCCTTAAGCTGCCACAAAGGCACAAGCAGTACCAGAACCAGGAGAGAAAATCGAAGCCACTTGGCAAGGTTAGCATGATCTACTGAGCCCTTGCAGAAGACCCTGCTTTCAAAGAACAGTAAGAGAGCTGGGCATATGTTGCACTCCAGACTCCCAGTCTGTATCTTATTAACTAATATTTTAAAACAACAAGCTATCAAAATAATCTGAGCCAGTGCAGGGCACAGATGCATCTGATGAGAAATTGAGCTATTTGCCTAAATTGTCGTTCACTTATCTCTTTACTACTGACCTCATGAAGTGAGATGGAGTTATATTGGGAGGGAGAAGGAAAACACCACATCTTAATCCCCTACCTGTGAGAAACCCAGATAGCAGTAGCTATTTTCCCTATGACATTTACATCAACAAGCCACGTTCCAAAGCCCATCACGAGCAGGACTAAAATCTCCAAACAATTTACGTCCGCACAGCACCCAGCAGAGTGAGAGGATGGGGATGTGAGTACAACCCAAAGCTCCTCGGGGAAGGGGCTTACAATAAGTATAGAGCTCAGTGCAAGGAAAAATACTTAAATCCAAAAACTCCATCCAAATTTTGCTTCCAACCACTTTACTCCAGTGACTTGAGAGGACCACAGAGGATTTGTGCTTCAGAGTAAACAGAATCCAGCTGAGCTGATATGTAAACTTGCTTTGGTAGATAACCTGCATGTACTGGAAGTTATTCGTGCGTATCCAAAACTCACTCTCATCAAAGGAGAACCACAGAGAAAGATTTGCAATCTCTGTGTGATGAGTAGTGATCACTGAGGCTTCAAAATAGTTCAGGGCTTACGGTGGATGCTCCAGCAGAAGAACACCTACTACGCTGCTTTGATTTCATTCCGGAAGCAACTGCTGGCAGAAGAGTGAAACAGCAAGATCATCCCACAGAGACCCATGCTTCTGGGGATGCCTACCAAGATTTGCTCTCCAGCATAAGAAAAGCACAGGTGAAAGTGCTTAAAGTCAGAGGAGACCCACTCTTCTCTCTTTGGGCCTGGGAAACCGGGAGAAGCACAGGGTTACACACATTGCATGCTCCCCAGGGATCAGAAAGGAAAGCATTCTCTGAAACTGTGATGCAAGTAAAAGAAATGTGTTCTGTTTCTGCAGCAAAACTCCGCAAGTTTACCATCCCGTGTTTAAGAAAGCAAAATTGTACCCTATTGCCCTACCTATCCTATTAACTTCTAAACTTTGACTTGAATTCCAGCTCATAGCTGGGATCCTGCATGTCCCAGGAAGGCAACACTGACATACAAGCTGCTCATGCAGCTCTTTCTTTCTCCCTCTCTCCTCTCTTTCCACATGAAAACCTTACAAAGAACCACCAAATTGAGTTTTATTTACGTGTGAGGAGTTTTTAATGCATTCATTGTCACTTTTCAAACAAACAATGAGCAAGAGATCAGCAGAAAGTAAGTTCCCAGATAAATTACACATATAAGAAAACATTAGCTGCCAGTTAGAGTAGTTTTAGGCCTGGAAATATCAAAGACAACCTCAGATCACTGCAAGTAATGCCTAGGCATGCAGGATAAGAGCAAATAGTTGTGAAGTGTCTGGCAGTGTATTCATCTGAAGGTAGCCATATGCATTTGTATTGTATTCAAGGCTTGTTTTCCAGTCTCTTCCATTAATCAGATTAATAAGTAAACCCATGTGCTATGCTTATATGACATGCTAGACACATTTATGAACTGCAGAATCTAACTGTTCATTTATTAGAAGAATTTAAATGAACAAAATATGTTCATGAAAGTAACTTTCACGAGGAAAACAAAATATAAACCGAGGACAGCAGATGAACTGAAAATCCTCCCACTTTCCACATCTCAGCTCATATCTTTTAAGCTCGTAACATTGACCTCTGAGGGCAAAATGTGTAATGTTCACCTTAATTATTGACTTGGCAATCTCTGTCAAACAATGAATGAAACTGGTTTCATCAGAGGAACAGCTGAGGAGTCATGTTCCTGTTGAGATTAGGTAGGCTGTAAGGAAGAGGGCCCAAAATGATAATGTAAAAACACGGAGAAAGAAGAAGCAAATGGCATCAAATGTATGAACTCTTTTCTCAAAGAGTACTATACTTTCCCCTGTTACTCCCTTTTGTAGTTCTGATACGCTAAACAAACAAAAAAGTGGTATACTTAAACAGACTCCACAATTTATCCTTGCTCTTTGTGTAAAAAAGGGATTTTAACAGAGTCCTAAATATACACTAGAATCTACGAAGCTACAATGAAAAGTATAATTTGATCCTCTCCACAGAGTAAGTTGGATCTATCAAAGCTGGAGAGAAAGTGCATGCAACTTTCTATTGCTATGCCAAAATAATACCCAAATATATCATCTGCAGTTTCACTCAAAGGCATTTCCAGAAATCTATTCTATTCCTTTTTTGCAATAATTATTGTTATTAATGGCAGTGATCCTCCATTCCTCTGAAACATGTGCCATGCTCTTGCATGATGTGCAGGGTCATGTTTTCCAAGGCCTGAGAATTTCACATTAAATAAGTTTCATCGGATCAATGTGGGTGCCAATGGTACGTAAAGAAGTTTCTTACCACCACAGCTGTGGATGGTTATTTCACAGCTCATTTGGAAAAAACACACATTTTATGGGCTTTCAAAAACATTTTTTGGGGGAAGAAAAGGTGGAGACCTTTCCTGGAGATGTCTCTCAGTTTCTACCTCTGAGTTGCTGTACACATAATGACTTTCCATGGGTGAAGCTATTACTTCTACAGAGGGGCAGCATTCCAGTGCTACCATGTGCAACAAGTTGATTACAGCCTATGGGATCCATAAATCAAAATGTCATGAGTTAATGTTTTAAGACTGGTTGCCCTAATGTCAAATGCAATCTCTTGGCAGCAAGAAATTAATTCCTTATTAACAAATTGTGTGATTCCGTATAACACACCCCAAAAGAGAAATGCAGAAGTAGGTAAGTTTCTGTAGGAAAAAAAATAAAGAATAAATAAATAAAAAGAAGGAAAAAAATAACCTTGGAAGTAGAAAATTCAACATTGACCTCTAAGACCAAATTAGCTGTTATCCCATTTGCTTGGAACAGGGAGCATTTCAGGACAGCTTCCTTTTGCACATTAGAATATTCAGTTTCATCGTTATCTCTTAGAGCTCTGATGATGTTGATCTGGCAAGCAATGGAGCATTTTTATTCCAGCTGGGTGATTTTGGTGAGCATAGGAATCTGTGCTATTTGTCAGATGTTTGGCTTGACAAGTCAAAAGTCTTGTTTTAAGGTAGGATGCTTTAAACAACGCTAGGAAAAAAAAAAAAAAAAGGTTTTACAGTATCAAGACAAAAGGCATGCAAGAGAGTACGCTAAATGCAAAAACCTGGTAAATTTAACAGCTGGCAGAGTTTACCATCTTTTTGCCATTTTACTGTTTTCATGGAAGACAGTAAAAAGCCAGAACTTAATGATGCTGTTCATCCTACAGTCCCAACTGACTGCACAAATGAGAGTGCTTAAAGAGTATGTCTCTTTTCTCTTTTTAATCTTTACTTTTTTCAAACAGAGACAACTCACTGCTGAGATCTATATCCAATATAGCAGCACTCATCTACATCAAGAACCTTACTATAATTTACAGAGCTTGTGATTTTTTCCTACAGAAAGAGTATTTTTTGTTTGCAGATGTTAGCCTCATGTGGGTGTATATTCTGAAAGGGTTATGAAAGGCTGATGTTTAGGAATTTCTTGGGAGAGGACTTCATAATTTTTGCAATGGTGGGTCCATGCTGGTTTTCTTTTCAGGGTAGTCACACTGCTGAGAAACAAGTGTCTGGGTCATTTTCTATATGTTTTGGCTCGAGAAGCCTGAGAAGAACCAGAACTGAAACTTTTGTCTCTGGGTCAGCACTAGGTTAATCTACAAGGAAGACCTCTGCTTTATAAAGAGCCTCGGGTTTATTGTCTTCACCAAAGCAACACTGCCAGCTGAAACACTAGACTACTGTAAGCCATGGAGAGCAACAATCGTAAACCTTTTCTGAAAACACCCGGTCAAACACACTGTGTTTCATTTGTATTTCTCGAGATACATTGCTGAATTTCTGGGAAATGATCCAGCGGGCAATTTGGCATCAGCAGTATTTCTTGGAAAAGGATATTTTAAGTAGTAACCTCAAACAGTTATTGATGTGAGCATTCACACTTAGAAACTCATCTGTGAGGGCTATCAGGAAATACTACGTAACCTGTAATCTTAAGAAAAACTTGCCGAGCACAGTTTGAAAATCAGACACTAAATGAGGAATTACTCATGAATAAAACTGCCCAGGAGGATCTATTTCCTGAATGTTTTAACCACCACCTCCATCCCCACCAAAAAAAAACACACAAAAAATGTATGTGAACATATGAATGAATCATGTAAAGGAGTTTGAGAGCTATCAGACCTTCATCAGACTTACCTTTTTATTCCCAGTCTCTAAATGCTACCTTCTGACTCTTCTTTTATTTACAGTAGTATAAATTCAAGCAGCTGTTTTATCACATCTGTGTTTAGGTGCCCAGGGAGAGAAGTGGACCAGCTACCAAAATTTCTGAATATCTATCAGGAAGAAGATAATTAATCTGCTGAAGCATTCCCTCTGCATCACTTAATTCATATGGACTTGAGGGAAAAAAAAAAAAAGTCATGATTGAAAACCCCGAGTTAGTCCTAAAATGATAGGTTCAATCTCCTAAGGACTTTCTCTATGAAGAATAAAACAAAGATACATTGGATTCCATACCCAGAGGATTCTCTCGGAAGAGAATTTGTTGTTGTTCTCCACAATGACCTCCAAAGTAGATTTTCTACCGGTACTCTGGTCTGATATCTTAGAAAAATGACAGCCTCATAACCATTAGTAAGTGTTAACACTAAAGTCATATTGATGGGATTAAGACGAGGTGGAAGACATTTACAGTTTTGGAGAAATGGTTGAGAGGCATATTTTCTCCATTGGATGTGATGTCTCAATTAATCCTGTTTTTTAATCTTTCTTATGCTTAGTTCGCTTTGGCTTCTTGCGATCTAAAATCACAGGAGGTGCTAGGACATAAAGGTTTCTTCAGGAAGTTCTGGGTAGGAGAATTGTTTTTCTTCTGCATCTAAAGGAAAACGTGCCAGAAATTTGCAAGGCCTGGAATATTCTCTTTATTTTTTTAGCGCTGTCATTATTTTCTTCACAATGTGGTTCCAAAAGCACTTAGGGTCTTTGAGCCCCTCCAGCCACCTGCTAACAACTGGCACAGTTTAGACTATATATTTGCTTATTCTCCATGTTGTGTCTCCAAAAAAATTTCCTTCAGTGGATGCTGTTGCTATGACCTCATCTCTACAGCTGCCGGCCACAGTTCAAAATTCACAGCAAAGAAGTAGTAAAAGACTGATTTGTTACTTCCCGTTAGTCTCTACTACTGAAAGAACTAATACCCCCTGCACGGATGAACACAGTCTGGAAGGCCTTGAAAAGGTTGGCTCTGGGACATGACTCCTCAAGGTGTCCTTATGAGGTGGAAGGGGATTATCTTCCTTTGCTCCCACCACCCAACTACTTCCAATGGCACTTAACAGAAGTAAGCAACTTAGAGATCAGCAGCAGGACTCTGTGTTGAAAAGTGTGTTTTGCACTCCCAGGAGACCAAAGGACACCTGCACTTTTAGAGAGCGGCTCTTCTGCAACACAGTCCCAATCCCTATAGAGGAACATCTCCACAGCACTGGAGGCCACCTTTGATTGCCTGACAGATTCAGAAGGACAAGGTGAGGGGCAGAGACACCTAGCAGCATGCGTGCCTTAAAGTAATCATGGTAACACTTCTTTCCTATGGTGACTCTCAGAGGTTGCTCTTTAGAAAATCGGACTGAGGATTAACTGGTCTAATATTTCCTTGACAAATGAATGGTTGCTTATAGGCATCCATAAAACAAGAGGAATTAGGATGAGTTGATGCAGAAGCACGCCATGCTACCGTGGACAAAACAGATGTTACAGCTGAGGCAACCATTGACAAGTCCAGTTTCCCTGCTTGCTGGGCTAAGCTAGGGAAGAAGAAAGATGGAAGGAAGTGGAGAATTAACTGCAAAGAAAAGCAGGCTCCAGATGAAAATAATGTCCCTAATGTTTGAGGACCCAGTTCTGAAGTCAAACTCTTGCATTGAAAAGGGTTTCATTCTGTTAAAATGAGTAGTTATATTTCCTTATAGTATGGTCAAAATTAATATGTATATTTGTGATAAACTGGCTGATACAGGGAATTGTAGCTTTACTCTTATTTGTGTGTGCTGAAACTGTACTCGTGGTAGGAAAGAAACACCATAGCCTTGTTCTGAGCAGAGTCCCTATTTGTTGGCTAGAGGATAACCACTCCTCTGCAGATCACATCTTTTTTCCTAAACAGCCCTACAGACTGAGTGAAGCAGTAATGAGACCTCCTGTCAAAAAATAAATAAATAAATAAATAAATAAAATCTGCTTTTCCCACTGGTTTGGGATCAGCAGCTTCTCTGATGCCTAGAAAAGTATGAGCCAAGGTATAAGTTTTCCCAAAGACTGTGTACTGTTCTTTCAATCTCTCTACTGCATTGATTTACTTTAAAAGGTGGAATAGGATTATGCTAATGCCTTCATCCTCATGGAGGTTCGTAACATGATTTTCTTGTCAGTCACTTATCCTTATGGAAATAAAATTCAATCATTTTTAGACTTCTATCTGTTTCTTAAATATTTTGAAATGGGTTAATGGACCCAAAGTTGCAGGGAGGAATGGAGTGCCTTAAACACACACACACACACACCATACTCCAAACCAAATTTTTATGTTACTGTAGATAAAGTCTAGCTGTTGATTTTCAGACCCTGGCCTTTTCTCACATACAAATTTTTGTCTGTGCATATATAGCCAGAAATAACAAGCATGCACAGAAATGACTGAATTGTCATAGACAAAAAAAAAAACATTTGTTTAAATGGCAGTTTTTGTCTGTGAAAGGTTTAGTCCCCACGGGCAGATGCAATAGGACTATTGTCTACAGAAATAGTATTGGAACTGGGCCTGTATCACTAGGATAATGCATGCAGTAGTTAGCAAATACATTCAGTCCCAGATGGAAAATCACATTTTCTTTTGTCAAGAAAAGTCTTACCCTATTACAAGTATTGTTTAGATTTAAACCTGATATATGAAATCACAGCAAAAGTCCTTGCAACTTTTGGGTGATTAGTCTGACTCCCGGCTCCAAGTTTCTAAACTATGTCCGCAGCTACAATCCTGATTTATTCATTCTCAAAACCAATAATTTATTTATATAAATACAGTTTACTCTGTTTCATGACTCATTGAAACTCAAGATGACACCAGTAAGCAAATCATCAGCCATGACTCACCTTACTGATTTTACCTGTGTTCAGTGAACAACAGTGATCAGAGTCGATATCTCACATGCATACTTTACTTTTTGCCTGTGAGCTTCTCAGAGTTTTCTCAAGTATATGCATTATTCACATTCATACCTCACATATTTTCCAAAAATCTTATTGGTCTGAAAAGAATTTGTGAAGGAGAAAGAAGAAATTATAGTTCAATGTCTGTACATACTAAAAGCATACATACTTTTGAAAAACGTGAGGGAATGTGGTGACCTGGGCACCTTTAAAGAAAAGCATTTTTCTAACAATCTGCCAGTGAACCTACCTCTACAAATGATAAACAATAATAGAATAGTGTAAATAATGTAAAATAGTGTAAAAATTTATATTCATTGAGGTTTTCCTCATATTCATTGAGGTTTTCCTTGTAAGCTTCCAGCTAGCAAATGCTACATTGCACAATACAACACCCTTATGTAGAAAATGAAACTAAAAAATATTGCCTAAGATAACTTACAGAAGCATGTTAGTTGGGATCAAAAACAAACAAACAAATGAAAGTGCAGATTTCAATATATATTTAGGTAAGTTTGGCCATATGTGTAGACTATGCAATGAGTCAATGTTTTCACTAGGGAGTTTTAATCTTTTACAAAATGCGGAAATATCTTACAGTGTGCAGAGAGGTACTTCGCAGCTGAATTCACTGAAAAACGCATTCCTTGACCCACAAAAATAAAATCAGCCTTCATACTTTTATCTGTTTTGTAGGTTTATTTTTGAACCAAGTTTCTGCTAAGAATGCTAATGCTGCCGTTTGTAAGGACAGTTTTACTAACTCATGAATAACATATACGGCACTTCTAAATGCCCACTGACAAATTCCAACACTTGCACCTGGTGATACTCAAATCCTGATCCTCATGTCAACTTATGAAAGTAAAATCAAAGCTATGGACACAAGAAGAAAAGTCACTTTTAGATCAAGGCACATTTTTCATATTTGGAGAGGGATCAAACACTATTCACAGTGACTTGTAAGTCTGCTGAAGGTGGTAGGGGGAATTCCTCTTATTCTGAGCAGAGCCCAAGTTTATCTCAGTAAGCACACATACAAGTTCTCCATGACCATATCAACACTACAGTACTCTCCAGAGGAATCCATAGAGCAACAGCATAACTGAATTTGGGAAATGAGCCAGGTAAAATAAATGCTGAGCAATTGCCGCAGTGTTCAAGGTGCTCCCCAGAGCTTTTGTCCTCATTCTTCACTGCTCATCCCTACAAAGCCAGACTACAATTCAGAAATATCAGTAGGGGACATGTGAAGAGGGAAGGGTGTTTCCTCCCCCAGGCCACTATTAACATGTGCGTGGCATATCCCCTCAGGAAGGTATTTAGACCAAATTCTGATTTTTTCTTTCAGAGTATATCCCATGTACTTGTCATCCTGTAATCTAGGCTGGGAATCTGCTGGGTTGCACTTTCCTGCATCAGGAACCAGGACTGGACACACTGAGAAAAATCCTGCCACACTCCTACATCTCCAAGTACCTAGATTCAGGAACTGCTTCTAGATTCCCCAGTCTGCATTGCAGAAGAAACGCAATCTGCTCCTTAATGTTTTGAAGACCACACTTGCCATTTTGGCCAGGTTTGTGATCTCCACTATCCTGCAGCATGTCATGGGTGGACCCAGAAAGTCTCTGGGCAATGCACTCAGTTTCCTTCCCTTCACTTCCAGGCCATCTGTGCAGTAGGAGGCTGAAAGCGCTTATTATCCAAGCCCATGAACCTGTGATAAAATGGAGTGTTCATTAATTTTTTTTCTTTCTTTCTCCACACAAAACATAGAACATGGCTGTTTCCCCCATGCTTGAATTATGGTTTACATAATCCAATGAAAGCACATCGTAGCGATTAATTGTGGGGGGAGTAAATCAACAAAAAAAGTCTTTACTCAGATTTTCAAACTGGATTAACTTTGGTCTTTTTTTTTAGGAAAAAAAAAGAAAAAGAGGAAATTGTGAAAAGTTACTTTATGTACAGCAATCTTTTAATTATAAATGAAATGCTTTTTGTTGTCAAGCACAGCCTACAGTTCTGAAAACTTTTGCTTTTATCTAGGATTTGAAGCCTAAGTCAAAAATAGTTATGTTTAAGTCATCTTATAGTCCCTCAAAGAACAGAACATTTACATCAATTTCATTTTTTCTGGATTTAGTCAAAATCTAAGGGGTTGTAGCTAAATTTGACTTACTTTGTAATAGAAGAAAAATCTCTGAAGAAAAAAGCATTTTTCTCAGTGTGCACATGACTTTTTAGACTGCTAAATATCTTTTGACATTGTTGTCAGATGTATTAGCAAAGCATTCTGTAATGTAGCTGGCTGCTTCTCCTCAACAGCTGCATACATAATAGTTATATTTGCCATTGTTTACACAATGTTAACACATTCAATGTAAAAATAATATAGAAAAGGTGGAAGATCAGATTTAGAAGAAGAAATGTGTCTTAAATTTAGGAGTTCTCTTGACAGAGATTTGTATCAATTTGGGTTATTTTTGTGTTGTCACACTTGGCCATCTTTATCTTAAGATGTTGGTAATCTATTAGAAATAATAGCAGAATAAACTTTTAAATTACTAATTTCACTACACCAAAATCAATATTACCTGCAACCTCCTGCCCAAGAAGATCCTGAATGTTTATTCTAATTGGAGAACATGACAATCAATGTTACTTAAAAGGGATCGTTTTTTTCCGAGCAAAAGATAAAAGTTTTAGAACATTTAAGCTCTTATTTTTCTTCTTAGAAATGGATAGTTGTATGCTGGCAGTGCAGGGAGTCATTACTGTATTTAATGGCATACTATTATGCAGCATCCAGCTGCCTGAGAATACAAGCAAAGATAGCAGAGCTAGATATTTTTACCATATATAATGCATAGGCCACAACATATAAGGTTGATCAGAGGGCTATGGGTGATATCCAGCAAAAACTGGGTTGTTTGATTGCTGCTGTTTTGTTTCTAAACAGCTATTTCAAAGCTTCAGCTGCCATCCAGTTTTTCTGCAGATTTCATCACACAAAAATAGCATGGCCTATCTTATTCTTCAGCTAGCATTGAGAAAATAGAAGTCAAATGAAGAATCCTCCACAGTTTTGCTGCTTGCCCTGTTTTATCTGGGTTTTATCTGCCGGCACTAAACATCCACCCAGAAAGTCTGCCAGTCTTCTAGCAACTTGGGCAAGAGCTATAATCCAAGAATTTCCAGTTCAAGACTGGGGCAGTTGCATGCCTGAGAAGATGGTGGTTTCAAAGACCAAGTAATGGATTCTCGATACAAGCAAAGCTCTCCCAAACACAGCTGCTAGAGAAATACCATCAGACCTTGTGGTTTGACCTGAATCTAAGAGTCTGCCAGCTCCCACTGTACTTCTTAGAATATTTTTGTACTTCAGCATCCTAAGAACACGTAATCCCCTCAAAATAAATTTAGAATAAGTCTTGTTCTCTAACTTCAGTTTCCTGCCCACTTTCTAGCTGAGAAACTCCATGATCTACTTGGTCAGTTGTTGCCTTTCATTAGTTTTCTCCAGCCTAGCAAAAGAATATCCTGGTCTAATGCTACTTTGTTACTAGGAGTTTTCACTGACAAAAAGCCTGTGCTTGCAGCTTCCCTGATGCTGGCAGAATGGCATTTTTGTACAATTAGCATGAGATTATATTGGTGTCTAAGTATTTTCTCTTTCAAAGTTTATTATGAGATTAAGGCACCTCATCCCTCCCAATGGACACTTCTACCAAGCAGAAGCACTTACACAAGTTAAGTTTCAGCAATTAAAATAAGAGTTCCCAAAATGCAAAACAAAATAAAACAAAAAACAGGAAAGGAAAACTTCCCTGAAGCTTTGTCTAAACTGTGGGATCTAAGAGCACTTCTTGCTTTCCGATCCAAGTGTGCACCCTTGCTGAATCCTGAACCTTTGTCTGAATGAGATCTGGGCATGCCATCTCAAAAAAGTCACAGGATACTGAAAGTCTCTTGGAAAAATGAAGAAAAGACCTAAATCAAGTTGCAGGTATTTATGTAAGATTTTACATACCTACTTTCTCTCAGGGAGAGTATCATGTGAGTATCATTAACAAGGGTCCTCAGCCCTTAAATCTAGGAATGTCAGTTTTGGCCTCATTTCAGTTACAGTACCCCAAAGCCTCTCTGATATAAATATTTTAATCATTTAATCATTCACCTCCCTCATTTTCAACTTCACTCAGCCTGCTACATCAATTACCTGTGCCAGAGCTAGTTCTGATAGTGAGGACGGCAATCCTTAGTGTTGTTTGCATATCCATCTCAAGTCAGCCTTCTCTTAAATGATGAACAAGTAAATCTCTTACATACATTTGTAGTCAGACAAAATTTATCACTTAGTTTGAAAACAAAAGGAATAAACCATTTTATTTTTAATGAGAAAAGACAGTCTAATCTTACCCAAAGAAAGTGAACATATTCCCACTGCAGTTATCAAAATCAGGGCTATACGATCTGCATCAGCATGACTCCTTATAACTTTGGGACCCCCCCACACAAGTGCTGATAGCTTCTGCTTGCATATTTATGCTTTTCACTGGGGAAGAAAAATCCCTTAAGAGCACTGATTGCATGGGAATATGTATGCGGCAAACAGCACGCCAGGCGGTTGCACTCATCAGCTCAATCAGCTCTAAACAGCTTCTGGGACAGTTTTGGTGGGAGCAATGTTTTGCCATCAGACTACCTTTTCTTCTATTCATGGTGAGCTGTCTTGATAACTGACATGGTTTCTGTTCACTCACCTATTTGCAGGACAGATAGGTAATCCCTACAGGGTATTGAAGCATGAGAGGGACTTGCGGTGGCAAGTGGCTGAAGTAGGAGAATGAGGAGAATTCTCTGTGCCTGAATCCTCTCTTGCCAAGCAGCCCAGCAGGAAAGCTCTCACACATTGCCCAGACAGAGGCAGAACACATGACTTCTAACTGTATGTTTGCAATATGTGCAATCAGCAGTGGAAAGGGTGGGATTTCTCAGCCCTAGCATGGGTGATTAGCTTATGTTTCACCTCACCCCAAAATGGACATCTAAAAGAAAGCCAGAACTGTGCTCTAGAAAGCATCTATTTCCAAAGGCAGCTCTAAAGGGCTGTGGATGACTAGTTCAGCTGTGAGTGTCCTAGAGGTGACATCTGCTTTTGTGCAGAGCAGTCCTGCTGCCAATTACTCATTCACAGTCTCTGAACCTATGATACATCTTTATATCCTACATGAAGATTCTGTTATTTCTTCCAAGCTTCAAATGTGACATGTCTTGAAAGGAAACTATGTATGTGAAAAAACATTGCCATCTCCACATAAACTAGAAAAAGACACAAGGCATGGGAGATTTACTACTGCTATGATTCATCATTGCACAGTTCGTCTGAAGGGTTCTTCCTCCTTCATTAAACTGCAAGTAGTAAAGAAATAGGTATCTATTGCAAGGTGCTCTAAGAATACCTGTGTGATCCAATGACCCTTCATTCAATAATAGCCAAGCAGTTTCCTGGTTCTCAAGGAATTGGCTCAGTCATCCTTGACATAATGATAAGCTTTGCTTTCAAATCCATTTCATTATCTGCACATCATGAGGGCAGTTTGCCATAAGGATGCATTAAAGAAAAAATTCCACTTCTGCCTTGTAAAAATATCCTGCCACCACAGCCTGCAATGTTTTTTCTCTGTATCATACAGTCCAATATACACTCAAAATAGCTCTCAATGACATCATTCATGTCTTCCATTTTCCTCTTCAGTAACCAAATTTGTGCTAATAAGTAGCTTTTAGGATGGATGAGTCTTTTTCCTCAATAAATACTGTGAATTTTTTAAGCTCTGTTGTAGTTTGAACAAGTGTTTGGAGTGGAATGAAAAATGCCTTAGCGTTTGCCTAACTCATGAGAGATTTACCTTTGGCTCCAATAGAAGAAAAGTGATGATCATCTGGGAAAAATCCAAGCCCAAGTTTTTCTCAGAGATGTTGTTTAAAACCATGCTTTGAACAGGCGCTTATGTTTCAGTATATTGTTTTATTATAAAGCTAAAATAAATCAAGCTTATGTAATTTTACCATGTTTGTTTTTCTGCAAAATGACACTTTGCATCCTTTCAACAAGATCCTTTTGTCAAATAATCCCAACAGTATTAATGTAATCTTACAAATATGCTAGAATTGACTAATCTTTATTGCATCTATATCGTGACTAGGGATACAATAAACAGTCTGCTCAACTCAGATGGGTGCTCAATAATAAAACCCAGAAGTCTTCGTCCCCTCCCTTCCTCTTCCCCTTCCATTCACTACTCTATACTTCTGGAAAGCAATGTCATGAACTCATTAAACAATCTTGGAAACAGATGAAGACTGCTTAGATTTATTTTCTTATTATTTTCTTAGAAGAAATTATGAAAAGAAAGGCTGCTTTTTCTGCACACTTTCTCCATCAGAGAAAAATTGATGTCTATCACTAATGTTGATACCTTGCACATTCTTTCTCCTGTAACAATGCATTGACTGAATGTCAATATAGACCAAATGGATGTGGTTAAATATGAATGCTACATAGTTCTTAGTTTGATTTAGATGAGTATTATGTGTCTCTTTCCTCAGTTATGTATTTAGATATAGCTGATTTATCAGCCTAACTGCAACACTTCTATTAGCACCACCTGGTGGGATCTGCACATTCCAGAGAACACGATGCAGTTGCAATTCCCTCCATGTGCATGTAGCTGCATGTGCATGCACATACACACAGTACACACAGAGAGATTTGAGGAATACAGAGCCCAGAGAAAAAAAAAAAAAGACTGGCAGGCCTCATTCATCTGTACTTGTGCTCTCACTGCAGCAACCGGAATAGTGCCTGCTGCTGCATGTCTTTATTTCTCTGTAAAAATTCTCTGCTAACAAAGTTTAGCAGGAAAAAAAAGAAGTTGTTTCATTCAGTAGCTCTTCAATAGTAGAGGAGTTAGTCAACAAGGCTGTGCTTGCCTGTTGCATTTCTAAGAAGTGTCTTTCCCAGAAAATTTATGTTCACTAACTGCATTCACCCAAATGTTTTCAAACTGTTTAAGTGAAGATTTTTTAAAATGTATCAATTTCTGTGAAAAGAGTACATCGTGACTTTTCTATTTCAGAGAAATTTGTAGTTATTAGGGGAATTTTGTTTTATGAGAGTGTTTTAAATTATTTTTACACTACATCATGATATTTGAGACAATTAGTTCATTCAATATGGAAAAAATAGTGAAAGACAAACTCTTAAAACACTGTAAATTAAAACTGTTTTGAAATGCTTGCACTGAAATGCTTGCATTTCAAAACAAATGTTCACATACTTATACATCTTAATTTTCTGAAGCAATTTGTTTTGCCTGAAATCCTAAAACAATGTGCTTTAACTCAAAATCAAATAAAAATGCATTTCCAACTACTAATAAAAACAGCAAAACTAAAAAAAAAATCCAGAAGATCTTTTTTTACCAACTCATCTATGAAGCATAATTCAGTAAGTCTCTACCCTAACTGGCAAACAAAAGGCAACATCTGATCCTACAAGTCTCAGCACAACACATAATTAATATTGGCCCATGAATTCTGAGGCTGAAGTAGGAGATGCATTTTAAATTTTGTGTTACAGATGATATTCCAACAGAGGTAAAAATTATGCTTTCACATACAGTAAAGGGAAACTCTCAGAAATGTATTAAGTAGGTAGTCCTCACTGGTAACCTATGCTACAGATTCTGGAATTCAAAGACTGATAATAGATGCAATGATAGGATAGCACAGAACAAAAGTCACATTTTTTGGTAAACATCTTCTTATTTCACAAGGGCTTCTGTAAAAAAAAAAAAAAAAAATCTTAATCTTTCAGTTATGTACCCACCAGAAAAGACAGGAACTGTTATTAGATTTGTCCAAAATATTCGTATTTCTCCAAACATTAAATTATCATTTCTGAAATGAATCCTACCCATTGTGTAAAATATAGAAGAAAAGAAGTAAATAGGTAAAATAAAGAATAGCTCTTAGTCCCCAGATGACAACAACTTTTTATGATCAGTTCATATTTCCTACAGCTATTGCCAGCATTTGTTTATTCTATGACTTACAATGGTATCTATTCTAAGCATGCTTTTTTCTTTTTTTTTTTTTCTTTTTTTAAAGTGTTTTAGATGTCACTGGAAGACTGTAAGATTGCATGGTAAAATACCCTGGAACTGCTTCCCCACTGAGAATTGTTCATTGAAAACCCTAAATGGGATGAGGACGGAGTGGGGGGGGAAAGCAGTTCATCACCAGTTCACATGGTTGCACTTCTGCTCATGCTGTTCTGAGATTTTCAATAATGTTTATGCAAAAACAGTGAAATAATGAGCTTACCATTACCTTTTCAAACTTGTGCTCTTCTAGCGTTTCTGTGAAAATAGAGGAAAATCTTAGGTGTATAATATTGGTTTATAAATTGTTTATTTGTTACTACACTTTTCTAAGCACTGCTGAATTTCCTGGCTAGAGAGTAGGAAATACAACAACCTACTATATAATAAAAGAAATGATGGATTGGGCTCTTCTGTCTAGGTAAGTGAAGGAGTGAAGTGATTTAATAGGTGCAAACAACAATCCATCGTGCCTGAAAGGTAAGCCCTAAATGATCAGCCTCCATTCCTCTACTAACCTAGCACAGAGACCTCCAGAGAAGGGCTCCCCACCTGCACCTAAAGTGTTGAGTTAAAAAAATGTATGTAGGACAGTATTTGAGACAAAAGTAGACACTATATTTGACATAGGTGAGTCAGCAGGATGCAGACAGCATAGCCTTAAGGATATTTTTATTCTTGTTTGAATCAAACCAGCAGTAGAGCTAAGAAAGAGCTCTGCTATTTTTGGTTATACACAATAACATATACCACATACACCAAATTACAGCATGTGGTGGAGGAAGAGCCACTCTGTATACGGGAAAAAAAAAAAAGAATAAGGAAAAACAGCATTATCAAGGCTTTTAAAATAAAACTTCTAAAGCACCTTTAAATTGTAACATCTTGAGTAAAGAAAAGCTTGAATTATGTAAAAGCAGGCAGGGAGCCAACATCTGGCAATAATAAGATTGTTTTGTAAGCAAGCAGTTTTCTACACAGCACGCAGCTCTTGGTCCACATTAGAGCAAATAACGAATCCGTGAAGATGTGCATGGTCTCTGGCTGCCAGAAGGATACCCTAGGCTTTGAGTGAAAATTTTTGTGTCATTTGATCTCCTAAAACAGCCAGCTGAGATGAGTTATATTCCCCCTGCCAGGAACCTCGAAAGAATTGTTCAAACCATACACTCATTCCTGCTGAATTGGAAACAAATGCCATAGCTTCATTGTTGGACTTTGAAATCAAATTCTCTCCAGCTCTTCCCAACGTTCCTGGGAGGAAACAAAACTCCTTCCTGCGTCTGCCACTTTTGTCTCTGTGGAGGACCTCCGTCCCTCCGTCCCCCTTACTCCTTCTCATCCCCTCTCTCCTCCTCCCAAGATTGCAATCTCTCATTCCAGAAAGCCACATCACAGGCCTGTCCCATGTGTTAACTATCTTCTGTTTGCTGCCATTAGACTTTGCCTTTGCCTGTAGAAATGGGATCACTTAATTAGGTCCAGAGAGCTGGAGAACAACGAAGCCATTCAGGGTGGCTCTAAGCCAGCATCTTCTTCCCCTAGCTTTTCTTTCTTTTTTTTTTTTTCCTCCCTCTCTTTTTTTCTTCTTCTTAGAAGGGGGAAATTTCAAGCCTTCATTCCCTGTGCCCGTCCACCTGTAAAATCCACAGCACAGCTGAGTAGACGAGAGACTTAAACCGGGATCTTCAGAGAGACGTTCTCTGAAAGGCAACTGCCCCAGCAAAAAGCAAACAAGCCCTCCCCACTCCTCAGTTTACGAGGACACAGGACATGAGGTCCTCCAATGGTCTAGAAGAGGCTCACACAAGAGTAGGCAGCAGCCCCTTCCAAACCTTGAAGGGCACTGACCACCCCAGTCACTGAAGTACAAAGCAGCATTTTTGACTCCAAATGGTCTTGCAGGCCATGCTCCGGGCTGTGTCTGGGTATGATTTAGATTTTATTCCAGGCTTCATTAGAAACACAGTTGCTTTCTGTTAAGTCAAGAACAGTTGAACTGTATCTCGGATATTTAACTCTCAGAGGATCTTTGCTGACATCTCTGTGCAAGTGCTTCATTTCAAAAGGTCTGGCTGCCCTTTCTCTGGTCTTTCCCATTTCTCCCTGAGAGCATCAGAGAATACTCAAAATTTACCATTTCAGAGCTATTTCACTGAAAATGTAACACTCACCTGCTGAATAATGTAATAATCATATTAAAGACATTTCCTCAGTTTTATTATTTGACTTATAGTGTTTGTTCCCTAGAGATATTTTGCCAGAAACCCAAAATAAGCTGTAAACCACTACTCCTGCATACCAGCACCATTCCTGCATACCACCACTCCAAACCAGCCAGCATACAGCCACCAGCTAAATTTTGGAAGCATCTCCTAGTCTTTCATATGCTTGCTCAGTATTATATATTGACCAGGCTTCAAACATAAAAGTGATAGATTTCATCTGGAATGATGTTTTCCCAGGTACTATTTTAATAATCAATTTATTCTCCTTTATAATAAATAACTACATAATAGATTGAGAAAGAGCAAGACTATCTGCAGCACATATTTCAGCCAATTCAGATGAAACAATTCTGTCAGGTTCTCTTTGGTAATTTAATGCAAAAATGGAAGGAAAGAAAAAGATCCAATTCTTAAGTTGCTTACTCTTTTTATACCTGCAGGCAAGTAGGTTTCTTCTGAAATGACAAGTTATAACACAGTACTTTGTGTTTCAAAAGAGGTAGACTGGAGCATTCAGAATAAAAGAGCTGCTTATGCTCAGTGAAAATCAACAGACTAGCAACAAACGGAGTACCGCAATCTTTGAAAGTCTCCTAAACAAAGTATGGGAAGAATTTCCTTCTAGACAATGAAATTGAGTCCAGAAGGGATATTTGGAAGCATGAAATATCCAAGTCTGAAGCTTAGCTTAGGCTTTTGCTGGTGGTTTTATTCAAATATTAAACTGATCTACTTAGGCTCTTACCCTGCTCATCTATATATGCCTGCAAAGCAGTATATCTCAGTTTGCACACTCTTACTCAGATCCACCACAACTGGACTGTGTGCACACAAGCAGCACCTGAGTCTTGGGAGGGAGGGCTCTCAAGAGGAAGCAACAGAAGCGGGCTTCCTCTTCCAATTCAAAACAAAGCTTTTCCATACAGAAAATTCCTGGAAGCTACATTCTTATGCCCAAGGACAAATTTCTTCAAAGGATGTTAAAGTGAAGGGAAGATCAAAGACCAGATAGGAAGAAGCAGGTTGCAGTGGAAGATTCAATCATCAGGCAAATAAACAAACGGGACGTGTGACCCTGGAGAGGACCGTAGGGAAGCTTGTCTTGCAAGCATAAACATGAGGGACTTCACTGGAAACTTGGACCGGTCTGCGGAAAAGACTTTCTTTGGGGAAAGAGCCAGTGGGACTGATTTGCCTGGGTGTCAGTGACATAGGCAACTGGGAGGCACTCTGGAGGTAAAATTTAGGCTTGTGGAAGGAAAATCGAGGACCAAGATTTCTACGGTTTCTTAGCAAAGTCTAATAGTGTAAAGTAGGTGACTAAAGGGTCAGAAGGAGGGCTTTTGCATGAATAAATCAGTTAAGAGATAGGAAACAGAGGGTAAGAGTAAGTGGCCAGTTCTCACAACAGAGAAAAGTCACCAGTTCAGTTTTACTGAGACGAGTGCTGAGATATGAGTTATTGAATATATTAATATATTCAGACATTATTTGAAAAAGGAGTGAGCAGTGAAGATTGCTGATGACACTGAGTTATGCAGAAGAGTAAGAACGTGAGTAAGATTGTGAAGAATCACAGAAGAGTCTGACTAGACTGAATGACTGGGCAATAAAAGAGCAGCTGAAATTCATTGTGTGTAAATATAAAGTAATGCACATGGGGAAAAACAATCGTAGCCCTGCGTAGGCAGTGATGGTTTCCAACCTAACAATTATCGCTGTGGAGCAAGACCTTAGTGTTATGATAGATGAGTCCATAAAAGCGAAGTGAAAATTCCAGGAATAATTAGAAGAAAGAAGAGAGAGGAAAGAAAAATCATTATGTTGCTGCTATTTCCATCCATAGTTCACACATACATTTCATATCATGGGCAGTCCTTTCTGAGATTCCCCTTTTTGAGGGGAATAGAATTGTAAAATGTTCAGAAAAGGACAGTGAGACTGTCCTTCCAGGTGTGGAAGGGCTTTCATATGCAGAACAAGAGGGTACGCTTGGCCTCTTTGCTCTGGAAGCAGCTATGACCAGATCCACAAAACCACAATGGGCATGGAGACAGGGGAAGAAGATTAACTGTCCACTCCTCCACAGATGAAAGCAACAGATGCACTCAAATGAAAAAAATGATCAAGTTCAAAGCAGGTGGTTCTTTGTCACAGCAGAAAGGTCATACTTGCTAGTGGACATGGACAATACAAGAAGTTTGCACCACTCCTGTGGCTGTGATAGATTTTGAAGACAAGATACAAAATCAAGCTGAAATCCAATTTAGTCACAAATCACAGCTGAAGCAAAGTCTCAGGAATTCCGCCACTCCTAAAACTGAAGAAGTTGGCAGGAGATTTTTGAAAAAAAAATACTATTGATGTATATGCAGCTCACATAAGTAGTCAATTTCTCGTTTCTGGTTTTCTGCATGAAAGACCCACATTCACAACAGATGGAGAAAGCATCTGATCCAACCAAAGAAAGAGCAACTACACACAATGCTGTCAAATAAACACACTGTTGTAAATGACTTAAAAGAACAACCACCAATTTCTTCTCCCGAGTCTTCCAACTGTAGCGTTTCTGCGGATTACCTGTAGCCCAGACAAACTGTTGTGCAATCAGTGACTGAAGCATCCATTTAAATTGTCTGTTAGGTCAACTCTTTTGCATACACATTCGCACACCATGGTTATCAAACACAGAAACAAAGGAAATATCCTGGAAACTACAGTCAGAAAATAGGCTCTAAGAAGTTTTCACCTCCTTGTGTTGATATTTTTCTCCTGCATCAGTACATTTCAGATATGAAATAACTGATAGAAGAATGATTATTACTGCAACCACTCTGACAAATGGACATTAGCACTGATTTCTAATGACAGTGGAAGCTAGTCTTGTGGCTTAGTGGAGATCCCCATATATTCAAAAGTATAGTTTATAACAATATCTCAGACAAATTAATTATGATTTGAAACTATTTGAAACCTTGTGGGATCACGAATTAAAAGATTCTTATTAATAATGCTCTGTTAATAATGCTCAGTTCTCACAACAGAGGGAGCTGGCAGAGGTCATAGCTAAGCCGCTCTCCATCATCTTCGAAAGATCCTGGAGAACGGGGGAGGTGCCAGAGGACTGGAAGAAGGCCAATGTCACGCCAGTCTTCAAAAAAGGCAAGGAGGACCCAGGCAACTACAGGCCAGTCAGCCTCACCTCCATCCCCGGAAAAGTGATGGAACGGCTCATACTGGCTGTTGTCTCCGGGCACATGGAGGACAAGAATGTCCTCAAGAGTAGTCAGCATGGATTCACCAAGGGGAAATCTTGCTTGACTAACCTGATAGCCTTCTATGATGACCGGCTGGATAGACGAGGGGAGAGCGGTGGATGTCGTCTATCTCGACTTCACCAAGGCTTTTGACACCGTCCCTCACAACATCCTCCTGGGCAAGCTCCGGAAGTGTGGGATAGATGAGTGGACAGTGAGGTGGATTAGGAACTGGCTGGATGGCAGAGCTCAGAGGGTGGTGATCAGTGGTGCCGAGTCTAGTTGGAGGCCTGTAGCTAGCAGGGTCCCCCAGGGGTCAGTCCTTGGTCCAGTCCTGTTCAATTTATTCATCAATGACCTGGATGAAGGCACAGAGTGCTCCCTCAGCAAGTTTGCTGATGATACCAAACTGGGAGGAGTAGCCGATACCCCAGAGAGCTGCACTGCCATCCAGAGGGACTTTTACAGACTGGACAACGGGGCAGTGAGAAACCTCATGCAATTCAACAAGGGCAAGTACAAGGTCCTGCACCTGGGGAGGAATAAGCCCAGACACCAGTACAGGCTGGGGACCGACCTTCTGGAGAGCAGCTCTGCAGAGAAGGACCTGGGCATCATGGTGGACGACAAGTTGACCATGAGGCAGCAGTGTGCCCTCATGGCCAAGAAAGCCAATGGGATCCTGGGGTGCATTAAGAAGAGCATCTCCAGCAGGTCGAGGGAGGTGATCCTGCCTCTCTACTCAGCCCTGGTGAGGCCGCATCTGGAGTATTGTGTCCAGTTCTGGGCTCCACAGTACAAGAGGGATGTGGAGCTGCTGGAGAGAGTCCAGCGCAGGGCTACAAGGATGATCAGGGACCTGGAACATCTGCCCTATGAGGAAAGACTGAAAGAGCTGGGCCTGTTCAGCCTGGAGAAGAGAAGGCTGAGAGGGGATCTGATAAGTGTCTATAAGTACCTCAAGGGAGGCAGTGAGGAGGATGGTGCTGGCCTCTTTTCAGTGGTGGACACCGACAGAACTAGAGGTAATGGTCACAAACTGAAGCACGAAAGTTCCACAGGAACCTAAGGAAAAATTTCTTAACAGTGAGGGTGACAGAGCACTGGAACAGGCTGCCCAGAGAGGTTGTGGAGTCTCCTTCTCTGGAGATCTTCAAAACTCGCTTGGATGCAGTCCTGTGCCATGTGCTCTAGGTGACCCTGCGTGTGCAGGGGGGTTGTACTAGATGACCTCTAGAGGTCCCTTCCAACCTTAAGCATTCTATGCTTCTGTGATTCTATGATTCTATCTTTTTGCAGATTGCATTCATATAGTTGATATGTGCATGCTGGGGAGTTATTTGAAGCGGATGGCATTACTTTCACATGTATCTTAAAGGTAAACTGAAAAAGAATTCTTTAATTTTTAATGATGCATAATATATTCTCCTCAGATGGGCAGATCTTCACTTTTGTATTTTATTAATGGAGATGAAAATTTGGGCATTAAATATATTAACATACACTCCCAAGCCTCTTAGAGTTTAGGTAGTATCAGCATCCTGTTGTAACTCTCCATAGCAATGACAAGGGCACACGTATGAGTTTGTTGGGCCTAAGCTTGTTTCCAAACAGACCAGAGGAAAAAAGGTAGATAAGAGCAATTAGACCATTAAAAGTATGAGCCTCCTCACCCCTGAAACTGGCAGCCCCACACTCCTGACTTCTATGTAGCTTTTTGTATTGATATCAGCAATTCATGTGGCCAGTTAGAAACCAAGAGGTCAACTGGCAGGAAGAAACACAAGGGCCTACCAGAAGGCCTTTACTACAGCCTATTGGATCGTGATGATCTTAGTGAATCAATACTCCATATGAAAACACATACCATCAAAAATTTCTTCGTGCAGTTTTACTAAGTCATAAAAACTTTGCCCCATTTGATCCTAGATGGATGGAAGAAAAAAAAAAGGAATATGTTATTAGTGGTTTCCTGGGCTTCTGTGCGCTTTCATGGCTGCTATCCCCCACTGAGTTATTCAGATTTTCTCACTCTCTAAGCATGTAGACAAACCATCTCCAGAGTCCCTTATCCTTTTAGGGTATGGGATTAAAAATACATCAAGTCATTAAGTAAACAGCTCTTATCAAGATGGATCATTCCCAGCCATCATCTTTCTTTGCAGGCCTTTTCTGCCCTATCAGTCCTGGGTGTTCTCCTCATCTCCCATGGATGATTGGAATGGGTGGGACTGGAGATGATAACTTCTTCCCTTTTTCTTTCTCCCAAGCAATATCCCTGTCTTCTTCCCATCTCAAGCTGTCTGCAGCACTTTATCTCATTAACTAGTTCTCTAGCGTATGCAGCTCCCATAATAGAGGGCCACTACAACGTTTTTCTGCCAGAGTATCCCATTAAAAGCCATGGGGTAAAGGCAACAAAAGCCAGGTAGGAAACCATAAAAAACACTGACACAAAATACAGTGTTGTTTAAACTCGTGTAATCAGGCAACCAGTCCTGGACAAAAATCACTTCAAAATCACTTCCAAATTTTGAAAAAAGGAAGATAAATTAGGATTCAAGTAATCCAAATGTGACAGATACAGTTGCATTGGTGGAAGAATGAAATAGAATAAATTTGGAATCAATCTGTAGGCAAATAAATAAGCTGATGTTTCAGCCACAGAATTCTTCTGACTTATTTTTATTGTATAAATGACTGCCTTGTAGAGTTAAGAGATCTGAAAGAAAAACATTTTTTTGACTTAGTTCTCAGCAATTCATAGAACTCTGTTCAAAACTTTTTGTAGACAGGCTTTATGACTTTTAAGGACCATAACATACTCAAATTCAATATCCCTGTAGTAGAAGGGTGGAAAAAATCCACTACAGTACCACTAAAAACTACATAAAAATGAGAAAGCTTAATAAAAGGAGACTAAGATAAGTTGCTAAAAGGGTAAAGTGCCTGAAGTCAGTTTGGAGGCCATCTAAAAATATTTTATTATATTTCAGAGTGTATTACCTCTTGAAAAGGCATAAAAAATAATAATAATAAAAAAAAAACAGCATTGTTGTTACCTTACCCTAGACTAAAGGAAGCTCTTTCAAGTTAAAAAGGCATTCTTCAAAAGTGGAGGCCACATTTCAGGTAAAAAGGAATACAAAAGTTTGTAAGTTAAATGTAAGAACATAATAAATCAAAAACATTTTGAAGAACAACTTGCTACAGGCATTCCAATTATTCATAAAAGTCTTGCAAACACAGAAGTAGCAATATCTTGTCAGATGTGGCTGAGTAATACTGGACAACGGTGTAAAAGGAGACCTCAAGGAAGATTAGACTCTATCAAAAAAAGATAAACAAATAATTTCAGCTGTTGTTTTTAACGGAAAAGCTGAAAGAGGTTTATGTGTGAAGCAAATTTGAATTCTCTAGCTAAATTTCCAACAGTTGGGTATTAGAGTAAACGAATAAAACAGTAACAAACCTCTAAGACCAGGTGCCATCCACACAGCAGTCCTAGATGAACCAATGTACAAAATCCAAAAGTACGTGATTTATCACTTCAGTGGCTTCTAAGAGCTCCCAGACCAGAGAAATGGAAGGTTGCACAGATGACAAAACTTTTTAAACATATGACAAGAGCAAAGAAATGCAGGGCATTTTAGAACATTAGTTTCTATGTCAGGCTGACTGGTTGTGACATTAATAGTTGATATACTGGTAAATATCTCATAACAGGGAAGAAATAAGTGGCTTTTATAGGGGACTGCCATGCTTCCAATACACATTACAGTTCTTTGAAGACAGCTATAACCATATGAATAAGAATGATTAATTTGATCTAATATATCTGGATTTCCAGAAATCCTCTAGCAGATTGAGCGGTACTTAAAGGATCTAGGCTATCATATTTAAAAGAGAAAGAGTTTCTCAGGAACTAATACATAATTAATAACACTTTTTTAAATAAAGAGACAGAGCCTGAAATTAACATCCATCTCTCAAAGAAGAAATATCTGGTCCATGATCTCTGCTTTCCAACATATATGTTACTTTCCATCAGAGACTGAATAGTGGTTAAAGTTTATTCATAATATAAAATTTCTAAAGATAATCAAAATTAAAATGGACTGTATAGTGTTACAGAAAGATCTCTGCATGAACAGTCATAAATGTCAGGTAAACACACTAGTAACTAGTAACTAGCAACTAGTAAAATAACACATGATGATAATAATCACCTTAACCATATAGATAGAATGACAGACTCTACAAACCCAGGACAGAAACTGGGGATACCTCACAAAAATAGACCTTGGGGGAATATTAAAACACTAGAATCTACCAAGCTTACAGAAAAAGAATAGAGAAATTAGAAATATTATGATGCTTTACATTTATCATGAAAAGTCACTATCATTTTGTTTACAGTGGCATAAATCTGTGATGACCTTGCCTCTTGAGTGTTGTAGGTAGAGCTGGTCACTGAATTGAGACATACTAAAAAAGTAAAGGTAAAGAAATAAGCAATAAGAGGAAGTACAGAATGACTTTTGGATGAGGAAAAAAAATGAATCAGTCTCTTCAGCTTGCAAAAGAGACACTTACTGACAGATATGATAGAAATCTGCAGTTTTGGAATGGCACAGAGAATATGAGCAGGCAAAGGTTAAACTTCATATGAAGCCATCTGATAACAGATTTAAGACAAACTGATGAAAGCCCTTTTTCACACAGCAGATAATGAAATTGTGGCTCTTTCTGCTGCATGATTTTTGGAGACTAAAAGCGAAAGCGGTGCAAGAGCAATCAGACCAATAAATAGAGAAGTCAATCTAATCTCCTCTACACAGGAACTTCCAGCTCAAGAAGACACAGACTGCCAGAAGCTGGGAAGATAAATTGCAGCAAAGTATTCAATATTCCTGCCAGCAGCTTCTTCCCTGAGCAACAGGTACTGGCCACCATCATGGAAAGCACACTGGTCTAAATAAGCTAAGGATACTCCTATGAATTGTGTGCAGACTCTCTAAAGCTTTATGAGATCAAATTATCTAAAAGTACTGGCTGCTTCTCCTTCCAGGTAAGCCAGGAATATGGCAAGAACCAGCTTTCTGCAGTGCTACTATTTCTGGCCTTGCTTGAAGCCAGGGAAATACAAAGCTTTTTTGTATCTCAGCTGCTCCATTAATTATCAAATAACTTGTTCCGTATCTCCATTTCTCATCTTGACATATGGAGTTCCCCAGAAGAGACCACAGTAGTAATGGTTTTTCATTGTAATGTGCTGCAAAACACCTCTCCACCCTGTCCCCCTCCCCCAAAAAAACACTAAAAATCTTGGAATATTACTAATGGCAGTGCCTTGACAGTGGTTTAGTGATAAAATAATTACCAATATGGAACACATTAGGCATAAATTATCATTTACACATCATCTATTTGTGTTAAATTATGAACACGAGAAAGGCTCATAATCAGTTACAATGAATTTGTATTTGCTGGCATCACAAATGATGTTGACTTTTCAACAAAATGGTCATCAGGGGAACATACTGAAAAAAAAAATTAATTTTCATCAACAACACTTACTTTTATTTTAGAAGGGACAGAATTCCTACTGCTCGAGTTGTGGGACACATTGGACTTGCAGGTCAGGTCATGGCATCTCTAATTTCATTTAGCCCAAAGGATTGCACTAGAGGTATCCACAGTCCTGGTTTGAAGCCTAATTTGTATTTGCAATGTGTTCCAGAGTCATTGGAAAAACACAATCTAAATGCAAATTAATTTGATAGTACAATTTGGACTGCTCCAGATTCCTATCTATGTAAACAACTAGATTTTATAGGGTTTTGAAGCTGCTTGTGAAGATAAAAATCTCTGAAAATGAACAGACCTCACCACAGATAAATTTCACTAAGGGAAAATTTGCAGCCGACTTTTGGAAACATTCCTAAGGGACTATGTCATAGACTAGGAAATCCATTCTGGTTAATGCTATAAAATTGCTCACCTTAATTCGTATGCCAAATTCTTCTCTATTGAATAACAATTTACGGTGTACTTCAGTGTCTGCCAGAAACTGCTGAATGAAAGCCACAGCTGTGTCTGTTATTGGGCAGAAACTGAAAACTTGTCTGATGCATTTATTCGGTATATGAATAAATGCCTGATATTTTTTTCAATAAATATCTATACAGAAAGGTGTATGATGTGGTCTACAAGAGCTATTCCTGAGGACAGACACATCCTCTGTCCCTATGAATGTGGAAGCAAAAAAAAAAAAAAATCAAAGGCTTGATTAGATAGTGGCTTTTGCAACACTAAAGGGCCCATGTGCTTGAGGACATCTAGAGATCTAATCTGTTGCTAATAGACTCTGGCATTTTAATGTACAGCTATACATATCAGATAGGCTGTCCCTAGCTTTCCTGTAAAGAACTGTGTATGAACTAGAAGTGGACTGACCTAGAAGTTATCGCATTATGGGCCAATCTGTAAACTTCTGCATGGGGTATATTAAGCATTTGTGTAGTAGACATAACCACTCTCATTTAAACCAGGATGTACCCCAGGTAGGAGAAAGTCCGGTGATTTTAGCAGAATCTTTGTAAAATAAAACACCATTCAATAACACGACATATGCTGCCCTGATGTGATCGGAAGCATGGTTTTCCATACTTGCTTGTGATTTTTATATACAATGTATTCATTTTTATTTCTGCATCAAGAGTTTTTTTAAAGCATTTTTTAAGTAGCTATGCTAGGATAGTTCTTTAGTGATTTATATACAGTGGGTTTGGGTTTTTTGCTTTTTTTGGTGAAGTTTGTATCTTGTTATGGAGCAAGATACCTCATCTCTAAAAATCCAATATTGCCTAGCAACAACATGTCAAATGAAATATCAAAATAATGAAAAAAATTCAGATACATATCTGCCAGAGAAATGTCAGGCAAATGATTCAGTTCAAGCTGGCAGTAAAAGCCCACAAAAATTTAAATTACAGCAAAAGTAGTATGTCTAAGAAATGTATCTTAATTTTCAGATTATTCAGTGTACTGTTTAAATATTAGCTTAAACTCCTAGTGTCACTATTGCATCCACTCAGCTCCATAGATCACATATACCCCATGCTGTATAAACAGAAATGAACTGAACAGATAGAAGTAACTCAGGTAGGTTATTAAAAAAAAAAAAAAAGAGAGAGAGAGAGAGAGCAAACCATGGATTACTGGAAGAGACAAGACATTCAGGCTGGCATTTGAATCTTAGAGCATTACATCTCTAGCCCTGAATAAAGCAGGGATAGATTAAGTCATCCTGGGAATATGCTTTCAAGGTTTTCAAAAAACACATTTTTATTTTTAAGCAAAAGCCAAAACTAACTTGATCATATGAACTGGGCTTCGCAGCAACTACCAACGCTTGAATCTTGCTTTGATTAAAAAAAAAATCATGGGGAAGATTTCATCCATTCAATTATATGCCCCAACTAGCCACTTTTAACATTTTTCTTATGTTTGGGGGACACAGCGATGACTCCCGAACATTGTTAGAGGTACAGTATGAAATTACGTTGAAAACACAGTGAGTGAAGAGAAAAATAATATATGGTCTCTGAGATGCACCCCGTGCCTCACAAACGCCTTCTCACACGTGCCTAGACCTGCAGCACCTCCTGGGCAGTGAAGATAGGCATGGGCCAAACACATCTGCTCTCATCAATGCTCTTCTCACCCAATGCGTTTGAGGAGCATGTTTCCCTGATGCATTTGCTAAGCTATTTTCTCTCAAGTATGCTACACAGAATGTAGGCCTGACTAGAGGAAAATAAAATAAAAACAACAGCAATACTACCTGTGTACCACTCCACCAAATTAAACAAGCTGTGTCTCCTCAGAGGATGGCCTGCGCTGGCAAATGGCTCCAGGGTTGCAATTACTCAGCCTTCCAAGGCTCAAGAGCTGTTGTCAGCCCTCTCCCATTGCCCTCCACCTCAGCAGCTGGGAATCCAAATGAGGTTTTCTCAGATCTATCCAGTTTCTCCTTTTTTGTGGATCATAATCAGCGTCTCCTACGGGGACAATCCAAGGTACCTTGCTTGCTCAACAATGAAGGCCTCTAAAACTGTAATGCGCAGTCTCGATCCCTGGAAGTTTTCAAGCTCAGATTACTGAGAAGTGTGGACTAACCTCAGAGCTGACCATCCTTTGAGCAGGAAAGTAGACTGGAGACCAATCTGAATTACTCTATGATGTTATGATTCATCAATTCTTATTGTTAGTTTTATCAAATTCTATTATATAAAAAGAAGACCAAGACGGTCCTTATAAAAACTTCTGTCAGGCTACCTTCAGGTTCATTTTCCTAATTAAGAAGATTATGCAGTGTGAGAGTGGAAAGCCAACTTTGTTCACCTCTTTTTTGGGTAACAACTACTGTGACTTAAAACCTGACATTTGTAGTAATTGTTGAGCATTTCTAGCATGCCCTGTCTTCTTCTCTTTCATTCCACCTAAGGTACAGACTTACTTTAAGGATGAAAAGAGGTAGATAAAAAACCCATATTTACTTGGAATACCATATGATAGAGCTGATAAAAGGCCCATGCATATGCTTCCTCTTTCAGTATTTATGGGTCTAAACCCCAACCCAGATCCAGTTTGATTCCAAACTTTAGGAAAGCATAAATCCCCAATCTTTATTAATAAAATATCCAATTTTAGAATCCTTGCTCTCAGAAAGATTAGAACAGCTGGGATTACTGTAACTGCAAAGAAAAGGATAGAGTTACAGAAAAAAATGTGTGTGGCATAGATAACAAGCCAGGTGCTCCTACAACTTCCCATTAAACATGACAGTAAAGTAGTAGAACTGAGAGAAATACGGTTGGAACTAACAAAAGGCAGTGGTTGTATCTATTGCACAGTAACTGCTGTAAAATGCTAAGAACCTAGTGAAATTAAAAATAAATAAATAAATTGCACAATTAAACAAACAGCACATTCACAGTTTACATTAGACCAAAGATTTGTGCTAAATGGTTAGCTTTTGGGTATAAAACACAACAGGTTCTTTCAGACTTGGAAGGTGCTACCTACTTTAGACTGATTGGTCATTTGCTGTCCACTACACGGTTTCATGAAGGTTTTCTTTGAGGAAAAGATCCCTCGGCATGAGCCACCATTCCCAGGGAAGTGCTATCAAACTTGGTGAATACAGTGAAGGATACTAATTCTAGTTCTCCAGCACTACAAAATCTACATGGTATCAATGAAGAAAATTCCAAAAAAAACAGACAAAGCTTCAGTATGAAAGGGCTTAGCTGCGCACAAAGCGTATGAAAAGGGACAAGTGTTCACCCATCATTTCCTCAGCACAACTTTATCAAAATCATATGTAAAGTAGCACACAGAATCAAATGCGTTCATCTGGGAATCTGAAGTGATCTGGATAATAATGATCCTGAATAATAATGAGGCTAATAAAGGCTTAGATTTTGGCTGCAACAAAATAACGATTCAGGATGCACGTGCATGCACTGTGCAGCCCAAAATCTCACCGCTTTGGCTTAGCCAAAAACGCAAAAGACATGAACGATCTGCTGGCCTTTTGATTAACGGGTGACTCAGGCATTTTCTGCTGTAGAGAGACCATACTGTTTGCAAGAGACTTTCCAGCTGCTGGAGGCAACCTTGAACCATGTATTACTTAACCTGTTAGTAGCATTTGTAATGGTTTCTTTCCATTAAAAAAAAAAAAAGGAAAATAAATCTGTCTTACCAAGGTGAGTCTCAAGAAACACTTTGTAAAAGGAAAATCATCAGTTTTAATTCACTGTGGTTTTGCTCTGTGTATGTTAACCTGTTGCCATTATCTCCAGTTGCATTATATCTAGCTGTCTGCTTCCAAAGTCAGACCGTTGCAATGGAAAATAAGAAAAAAAAAAAAAAAAGACCCTAATGATTGAAAATGCCCAAAATAGCCTTAGGTTTTCAAACCCAATTGCAGAAGTAAAACTAATCTCTAAATGTCTCAGAAGCTTGAATCCTTTTGTTTTTTGAAGATTCTATCTAAGCTTTTAGTGAGTTTTTATTGCCCTTTCCCATAATCTCTTGGGACCCCTATAAAAAGCATAGCATTTCAGAAGCACTTGCATGTCACTGGACCAAACTCCAAAGTTCTTGCTGTTCTCCCTTCTCCAAAACATGCTGTCTTAAAGGGATCTTTGTTCAAAAGTGCCCTGAACAGGGACCTCCGAATGCAGCGCACTGAGCACTCCTTCCATCTGGAGTGGATAGACAGCACAGCTGTCCGTTATTAAAAATTGTGCTCTGCTTATGTATCCAGATTACATATCTCATCATTTCACCCCACTTTCCTAGAAAAGATGAGGGAGCCTGGGAGATAATAGCGCTTGAGAAGTGCTTGGAACTATTCCTCCACCCCCAAAATTTTCTTGAACCAGCTGTGAATTGTTTTCTTTCTGCATTGTTGCAATCCTTTGCTTCTGCAACGCAGTAATTTTGGCTCAAGAGTGCTCTTAGAGCAACAGCAGCACCATTTCCAAACTATAACTTTTTATCCTTATTGGCACAGCATTTCATCAATTCATCTCCATTATCGCACGCAGCCTGAGTTCAGCTTCCCCAATAGATCAAACATGCTTTATTCTCAGACAGAAAAGGATTTCTTAACGTTTCTTCTGCTCACAGCACAGCTTGCAACATTACCAGGTCTTGTGCATGCCATAAACAGAGAATCTCTCTCAAACAGCAGGGTAGAGCCTAGGACAGATCAGAGCAGCAGCAGCAGCCAATTTCTTCTGCTCCAATTATTAATTACTCAGCATTTTCAGTCCGATAAATTTCTAACTTGAGAGTTTATTAAATGAAAAGTTTGTTATAACACAAGCATTAATGATCCCTCTTTTAATGAATTCATTTGTAAGTATAGCAAGGAATCTTATTAACAATGTCCTATTTTAGTCTTTTTTTTTTTTAAATCCCTCCTCCAATTTAAAGTTTGTGTTAAGGAATATCTTCACTTTTATGGTTCTGTCAGTGAATTAGTGAATCATTTCCATGATTACATGGGAATTATAGAGATAGTGACATTTTCAAAGTACCTTGGAATATTGTTGTATATCATTTGTAAAGTTCTATAAAATTCTTCATTGAGGGAAAAAAATACTGTTTTTTTTTTAATTGAAGCAGCAAAGATTTTAATCAAAGCTGAGTGATGCAGAGGTTCTGCTGAATGGCTCTTTCTGTTTATGCTTTCAGCAGATGAAAACACTCAGTGGAAAAGTGTAAAGTGACATGAGCCATATATTTTTTTTATCTGAGTATCAGTGAAGCAGATATCTAACCAAAGAACAAAATTTAAATATTCTTGGCATTTTATGAAAATGCATAACACTTCAGAAAGACTATGATTTGGCAATTATACCTAGCTTTCCTAAGTTATGGCTGATTCATTAATATGTTCCTCCACTATATTGTGCAAGGATAGAGATCAAGGGAGAGGATGGAAATTAAGCCTCAAAACCTAATAGAATTATACTTCAACAGAAGGTGAGATGGACAACAAGGGCTTAAAATAGATATTCTGAGTCAACCTCTTGGGAAATCTATAATTTTTCACTGATGATTAAGCTCCCTAGGCTGAAGTTAGGTCTTCTGTAAATACATGGCAAGGTACTTATGCAGATGATGGTCTCAACCTCCACTCTCTATGACTAATATTTCTGTTGAAATTATCACTGCAATACTTCAATGTTTTCTAACTACATAAGTGAACACAATATTATTTTAACAACATATAAATCCAGGGGAATCTTGGCAATATCTTCAGAGAGAGCAGAAAAGGACCTGTATTGGACAGGGACAGTGTAACTTAGGCCATCTCCCACACAACAGTGAAATCTCAAAGTAAACCAACATAGGTGTATGTGAATATGTAAGCTGTTTTATCTATGGGGCATTATTAACAAAACTTAAAAGAAAAATTAAGCAATTTTAAAGCAATTTCCTTTTTATTCAACACTCATTTCCAAGCCTTCTGAAATATATTATGTTCAATTAAAATTTTTTACCATCTTGCTCCTTAAAGTTAACTAGCACTGAATTTTCAGTGTTATGCCTGGTCCTACGTTTAATTACCTACACTTAGAATATAAGACACCATGCTGATTTCTGTCTAGAGGAAATGACCTAGGATCATTGGAAGCATATGAAGCTCATTTTAAGATGGAGCAATAACTTATATTAGAGGATGTGAAAGGTCTTAACCTCCAGCCCTTCAACATATTGCAGCAAAAAGTGCCTCTTTTTTAATTAAAAAAAAACATCTGCAATGCATTTTTCCCCCACGGCCATTTAATAAAAATCTCCTAGAGAAATGGCTGCACATGAGCATAAATGTAGAAAGCATCACCCAGTATGACTAGTTGGCTTTGCTTGGGCCTTAGTTTCCTTTGTGCTGCAACTCTCAACATGCTTCTGCAGCACAGTCTTTATTTCTGTTAATCTTTCACTTACACAAAAAACTGTGATGAGTCTCATCCTCACACTCCTCACGCACGTTCCCCAATGTGAAGCCTTCCCAGAGCTCCATGTCACTAGAAATTCATTGTGAAAAGTGTTCGGCTGGCAGATTTCACTCTACTCAGTTGGAGATCCGGTTGGCAGTTGCTATTTCATAGTAGAATGATGAGGCTTGACCCTGAAAAAAAAAAAAAAGTGAGAGAAGGAGAATTGTACAGGTATCATACTAATATTTTCTGCGTGCCAAAGACTATTTTGGTTGATTTCAAGGAAATAGCATTGTACTGTTACTTAGAATAGGAATTTTAGAAGGGCTTCAGGAAATGAATGTCCAGCTCTCAAATCAATCTTGGACACTCATTATTGTCTAACTATAAGCTGGGATAACGAGACTTTCCATTAAGTGAACATTTTTTGGAACTTAGACAATACTAACTCATGAAGCTTGCAAGAGCTAACTCTGACAGTGCTATAACCTTTCCTAAAATAATGAAATGAACTTTAACAGGAGAGGCAATTGAATTTTCCCTTTGAATTATCAGGGCAGAGATGTTACAGCATGGATGATTATAGCAGACAGATTAGTCAGAAAGACTAAATCAGAGGGAGTGAAACTCTACCTTGCAAACAATAACAGCCTCCACTGAGAATGCCAGTTGCCAGCTCTGGAACAAGGAAATCTGGCTTTTTCAAACATCTATCTAGATAGCCCAGGCACAAGTTATCAGGGGGCTGATAATCCCACTTCGACACTCCACATCACCTCACCTCCCATCTTCCCACACCTGAAAGATACAGAGAAGATTCAAAATCTACAGCTTTGTACTTTGGTTTCCATCATCCATCAACTTGTGTGGTACTGCAGCAAATTGCATTTATGCTAGCCAATCTCCTTTTCCTATGGTATCCCAACCTGGCAATGATATCCCCACTGTAAATCCCAGCCACAAAGATGGAGTCTGAGGCTACAAAAAGGCTCTCTTAGGCGTGCTGGACTTTCTGATTGCTCTGGAAGGAGAGGAAAGAAGCTCAGAGATATTCTTATCTCATGGACTTTAGCCAGCAATGCCTGGCCCCTTGGTACATTGGTCTACAGACAAGAGCAGCCCCTGGCTGCTCCTCAATCTGTGAATACTCGACCACATGCCATCATGAGCCAGTATCAAGTGCAACTTTTTACCTTGCCCATAAAAAGCAATGGGCCAAAACAAGAAATTGAGAGCAACCTTAAATTAAGCTATGAGGTAGCCATAAAACGATATTTCAGGATGGCCACTTCTATCCAGAGCATAGGTTTGTGAATCATGGTGGCTTAAATTCGAGGGAGTCCATGCTTAATTTCTATTAATTTGTCCTGTAGTTCAGCAGATATCATTGACCTTTTCTTTAAATGGTTTCTTATGATTTCTGAGCAAACTAATCTGACAATCTGACATAATCATTTTTTTCTACCAAAACCCTCCTGTCATCTAAGAACACGAATCACGAATTAGAGATTTTCTCTAAATTTCTTCAGACTTACAAATTTTTCTCCAAGTCTCTTGCAACTGCCCACCGCTACCAAGTTTCTCCCTGTCTTGGCTGAGAACCATTCAACAAACAAGCAAAAGGGATGTCAAATTTCAAAAGAACAATTTATGTCCAATCCATGGTTTGGGCAAAGTTTCAGGTCAGTTCTTTATTTTACCTCTGCTACCTCCCACTCCCATTCCAGTTTACGATGGAAACCTGAACCAAGGAATGCCTTTAGAGTGGCTACAAGCAGTCTGGACACAAAACGCTAAAAACTAAGCTCAGTGATTTGTTTGTTCAAGAACACCAACCAAGCACCTTTACCATGTGTTAAATACAAGTTATTTGAAAGGCATTTGAAAGCTAAATTGGGCTTAGTATTACCTTTTATGTTTTATGGGTTGTGGAAATTTTCCCTGCTTAATTATCAAAGCATTTTATAGCCTTCTACAGTCTCCAGAAGAAAAGAACAGAGGAGAAAGGTGGGGGAGGCAGCCTGATCCGTTAAGGCATCCGGATGAAAGCCTGACCTCCAAAGCTCCGAGGGAATTGTAGAGTTTGTCAGATTTTGAAAGTAAAACAGCGACTGCCTTTTGGGGAGAGCTGGAAGCTTTGAAATTGGAAGCTGAGAGGCAGCAGCTGTAGTGATTTGCGTGGCACAGGCCTGTCATATCTTAGCTGATGTGTTAAATACAAATTCTCCATGGTGGAAAGCTCACAGAGAGCTCACCAGGCTTCCTGCTGGTCCTCCTACTGCCAGCAGCTCCTGCTCAAGGTCATGGTTGCAAAGGGCAGGATAATAGGAGCAGCAACCGAAGATCCATCTCCACAGAGGTGCATGTCCATCTGGCACAGGCAAATAGAAGTGGGACCAATGGAAGTACAGGCCCAACTCAGCTGTTATGCCCTGCAGAATCGCAGGCAATTTTAATTGTATTACAGCCCAAGTTATTCCTCCAATAAACAAGGAAAATAATTCCATAAGGTGCCCCTCTCCATGGCTCCCACAAGTTTCCAAACTGCCAGCCCGGCTCAGGGCAGTCAAGAAGCTAGTTGGGCTTTTCCTAGTAGACCAGTCACTGCTGGGGCAAGTCACTTTTTTTTTTTTTTTCCTCCTGTTCACAATTGCTGCTTTTCCTGACTCCTATGACAGCAAAGGGGACTCTTTGCACATATTAAAGCTCTGCTTACCAAGCTTAGTTACTGAAACTGCAGAATCAAATAATCAAAGAATAAATACTTCTAAAACTAGTCCAAATCTCTCCTTCCCCAGAGCACTCCAGGGGAAATTAGGCACCTAAGCTTCTTGGAAATCCTGCTAGGAATTTAACTGCATGTTGTATAATTAAAGCTCCTTAAAAACAATATGACCTTCCCAGACTGTCCTTTGAAGATTTTGGCACTTAATAGCAGTGGGTATGAAAGATTTTAGTGAGCCATAAATTCATTTCCAAGTTTCAGTAATAAGGGAGTGTCACATTCATTCAGACTGCTTCCTTCCTCTTTCTATCAGACAAAGTTAAACACCGAGCACCATAAATAATCTAGGCACACTTGTCAGCATCCAAGGTTGGCCCAGATTTTTCAAAGGCTATTACAAGCTATTCAATGAGCTTCCTAATGCTGTTAGACAACTGCCAATTCAAGATTTTGAAAAGCACAAGTTTGCCTAAGTGTATTTATTTCTTCCACACCACACGAAATGGACAGTGACTGTGACTTGTGCATGCAAACAATTTTGGTGCTTGTTCAGCTATGACAATGATACAGCAGTTATATTGCGAGCAGCTTGCTCAACAACATACATATCAGAAGAATTTTGCATGCAAAAAGTTGGATTTACACATGTAAGAATAAGGCCGTGGAAGAGTGAAGTTTCAGAGGCTTGGTAGGTGCTAGGTGCAATTATTTGCTTTAGATCACAAAAAGCAAAACTCAACAGCTACTTTTAATATCCTCTGTACTCACACATTTCCCAGCATATGTCTGGCTTATATCAAGGATGTCTACTTTAAACCACTGTTAAATGGTTCAAAATAAATGTTGCATATATGTTCAATCCCCTCTGACTCTGTCCAGCACTCCAAGCCAAGAAATTAAAGTGGCAGCAAGACATACACACTTTGGCTTCACAACAAAGATAACCCATCTCTCTGCAAGATCTGAAGAAAGCGTGGGGATTGTCAAGTTGGCAGGAAAAAGAGAGGAGATGGTGGAGGAAGAAAAGCTAGACAGGAAAACAACTGTAAAGATGAATCTGACAATGGGGAGGAGTGATTTTAATAAAGCGTGCCTGGTGACGGTCAGGCAGAATTTGAGGAAAGAGATCTTTGAAATACGTTCTTTATTTTCACAAGCTATTTATCATCTCTGAACACTTAGCCTACTCCTGAGAAGTGATATCTAATTTTTCACCTCTGCCTAGCTACAAGTTTTTTCATTCACTTTCCTCTCATCTGCCTTCAGGCAGGAGAACAGAGCACTGCTACATCACTGTGGTCGTGCAAGAACAGGGACTCAGCATCAAGCATGATGGTTTGAATCATCATGAATAGTGGGTTAAAACAGCTGTGCTGAGCTATCAGTTGTCCAGTTGTGCTGCTTCACAACAAAGCCCTTAGAGGGGCTTTTTATCTGAACAAGAAAATAGAAAAGAAAAAAAATAAGGATTCAGTCAAATGAATGTAAACAGAGGTAAACAGAGGTAAAGGACCAATTCTTACAAGGTTTTTGCTCAAGTCATGCAGCCCTGAATTTATTGCACAGTTCAACTGGAGTCAGGGAGACATTTAAATAAAGCTAATTTTAATAAAGCAATGACATGGGACTATATCCCAAACTCAGCATCAAGAGAAGAATCTCGATGAAAGAAGACAGAAATCACTCCCATAAAACTAAAAAGTGATAACAAAGACCTTATTCAATCTACCTCATGGACATCCTGCGTAGACTTAGGTAATTCTAAGTTACATAACATTTAAGTTAAAAATGCCTGTAGGCAGTTCAGGTTACTAATCACAAGTGCTTCACTTTGATGTGGCATATATTCCTTTCTACTGACAAGCTTTGGAGATAGGCACTGGCTTCTTGAAAAGAGACATATTGTATGTCTTGCAATGAAATAACATAATATGGCATATCATATAATATGGCAGCGAAAAATAAGAATTTGGGGTAATGTGAAATGATGATAAAACAGCAAGATGAGATCATTTTAGGTTTCTGAAGACCAAGAAAGGAATAGGCATTCCATGGATGGAGAATACATCAAAAGGCAGCCTCTGGGAAATGGAGGCTGTGGCATTAGTCAGGATAACTGGCCCTGCTGCCCAGGTCTACCTAAGCAAATATTAAGGTAGCTAAGTTCCAAATCAGATGTCGATATATGATAAATTATTTACCCTGTCTTTCTATAAATTACAGAAAAACTACCTCCAAGTTTGGCTACCAACATGCAGAGAGAAAAGAAGAATCATTTTTCTTCTGCTCTCAGTGGTTTTGCAGTCTTTTGATTTGCTTGCTTTGAAAGAGAAACAAAAAAAAGCTTTTAAATTAAAAGTTAATAATAACTTGCTCATATTTAATATGATATAGTCTGCTTCTGCTGAATTTATGACGAACTTCATCTTTGCAATCTTGGTATATGGTATCCTATGTTTTGGAGATACATTGTTTCTATTAATTCCTTAAATTATTGGTTCATTTAATGCCTAATTCAAAGAGCTGAGTTATTGACATCAAGGATAAAGTCAAAGTCAGGCCGCTATATCATTTCTGTGCTGCAGTTTTTACACTGATTATTGGTAAATTCCTGGATAATAAACAGCTTTCTGTTTTGTCTTTCAGATTTTCTTTTTTCTTTTTTCTTTTTTTTTTTTAACAGTGATCCTTTCAACTCTACATACCCACCCCCTGTACGGCAAGTTATAATAAGCATCAGCTCATGATACTTCCATCTTGAAAAAAAAAATGTTACCAATAAGGCATGTGCTTATTTGCACATCCACAGACTAAAGATCTAGGGTGTCATTGCCTCCATGACTTCAAAAGCCCGTGATTTCTGTTGGTGGGAAGAGATACGTTCCATCCTCCCCAGCACCCACTCCCTTCTGGTGTGGTAGTTACTCTCCCATGTTCATCCCTATGTTCTTGCTGTGAAAGGCTCTTTATCCCAGCTGTAGCTCTGCAACCTCTTCCACATCTTTGCTTACAGAAAGCCCATGACATAGAACGTATTTTGATTCAGGCAGCATATTCATAAAGTACTTTTTCATTTTCCTCTCTGCTGTTTGCTCAGCTCTTAGCCTCAGTGTGATTAGGTGCTGATTAGTGCTCCCCCAATCAATTAATGGGAAGCAGAGGAAGAAGAAACAGCGGGTCATAGCAACCAGACAGGCAGGTAGTGTGGCAATCACAATATATGTTTTAGTTTGAGCCATCTCTACAACATGAAATAAAGTTTACAGATTTCAATTAAACTGTTTCTACACTCCACCTGAACATTTTGCTAACTTGCTGCTTTGTGAAAGTCCCAGGCTCGTGTTCAAGGACAGGCCACAGTAGATAATAGGGATACAAACCACATGTCAAAAGATGAAAGGAAGGAAAAAAAGCACCCACGCATAACTCTACAATACCCAGTAGCTGTTTTAGTTGCATATCACAGCAGTAGCTCTGATCCCTGAGTAGTATATATAGCATATGCTCTCTAATGCATGCTTTCAGCTCCTGCATGCCTATAAGAAATGAGTAAACAGCACTAGTGGAAAGCCATAAGATTGTCACCTAGATAAGCTGCATAAATCTAGTATTTCAAATCTCTGAAAATGGAATTTGGCTGTTTGATTCAACCATAAATCAGTATTCCTGTTAATCTCGTTTTTAGAGTAGCTTTTCTGTGCAGGTTTGAGAGTCTCAAAGGAATATACTGTTCATTGATTTATATCCTAGTCTTGCTGAAAAGGTGATTTACCATTGCTTTCTGCAAACAGTGGACTGAAGCTAGCTGGTTTCTCTGAATATGCAAAGCCTGTACTGTATATAAGGTGGGAGACCTTGACAGTTTGTAACCAAGTAAACCATGCTGATCCCCAATGTTTGCCTTGAGAATTACAGTGCATATTATAACCGAAGCCATACTGACCCCAAAATTTAGCCAAATGAGAAAGTGTTTTGACATCTTTTCATATATTGGGACTGCTTTAATTTCTCTATTATTTCAAATTTTAATTTAAAAATCTTTCTACCTCACAAAATTCACCTTGAAGAGCATTAACAATAGCATCTAGAAATGCCTTCAAAATTTATTTTACAACATTCTCAATCAGGCCATACTTGGGTTTCAAGAAGTTTCCCTTAAACTTCCAGCAATGATCACTTATTTTAAGACTTATTTTAAGACACTGCTTACAGTCTCAATTTAAAAAGCCGCTGCAGTGAACGGAAGTTCCAGAAGATTTTTAAAACTCAAAAAATGCAGATAAGCCCTAAAAGTAAAGGAGACACCAACCAAGGATATCAGATCTCACATCTGATTGTTCAATCAGCTTTCAGCTTGCTCTTCCTGTGTGTTTGATAACTCTACTGTCATTTTTATTTCTGTGTATACATGAAACACAGTCCCACAGTCAGCTATAACTCTTTAGTAAATATTTCAGGATGTTACATCTCTTTAAGGCCGGTCAGCCAACTTTTACACAACAACTCACCACTTTTACAACTCCCTTCTATGATGAACAACTGTCACAACTGCTATGTATGGCTATATAGAGATTATATATCAAGTTCATGCCTGGAATTCAGGATCTATTCTTCAGAATATATTAAAAAAAAAAATCAATTCCAGTGCACAGGACAGGACAGCTGCAGAGTATAGCTCTCATATGGCTTAGAGCAGTATATTCTGCTCCTCCAGAGAAGTAAGGGAAGCAGACCCATACAATATCTAGATGACTACTATTCCCTAAAATCTCCAGCAATGCATAGCTGAGTAATCTTGAAATGTTGTTTCTGAGTTCCTTGATGGAAACCTCAGGAATATCCATGAATCTAGGTTCTTTGCCTCCAGAGGTGACACAGCTGTCTGCATACTGTAGGCATCAAGATAGCAGATATTTTCATTTTGCTGATGTTTAATTTGGCAAACTAGTCTGACACATTCTTTGTAGCATTTTCCCATTTCTGGCCAAAACTGTGCACCTCATTGGCCAGCTGAATAATGAGGAAAGATTATCTGCTTTGTAAGAAATTGTGCCGCCACTGTCACAATACAAAATCAGTGTAATTTATAACTACTTCTCTCCCTTCTCCCCTCATTTTGCCCTGAACACTAGGTCTCTTATATCAACTTACAAGCCATTTTTCATTTTAGAAGGTAATCGGTTTGGTTATTCAAGTGGAATGACAGAACACACCTGTGATCAAAGGGAAAGGTAGATGGAAAAAACATCTCCCGAGTTCATGTACATATGTCCATTACTCTGACCCCGTAACAGTCTCTCATATAGGTTTGGTCGATTATTAGCCATTTTACAGTTATTTTGAGAACAAAGAAGCTATTGAGCATGTTTGGCATGCACTTGGTTCTTTATTAATTTAAACTGTCCAAAATAGTGACTTGAGAGAGGTCAAATACATCTTAATAAAAAAATAAAATAAAAGAAAAAGCTCTCATATAAAGGAACATATTAACAGAAGTGAAAGTCAAAAATTATCATTCTCGTGGAGAGCGAGACCACCTCCTGCTATTCAAATCAACTGAGTTACTAGAGGAACTCAGTAGAGGAGAGAAATCCCAGGTTCAAAAACCAGTTTAAACTGATTAAGCGTTTTCAAGATCCCTGTTTAAAGTAATTCATGGTTTTCCTCCAGGAACTGTTTTGAGTCTGCTTCAATACAGCGGAGAAGAAAACCAAACTTTGCACATGGCATTTTTTCACAAAGATGGAACTCTTTTTTTCTTTTAATTTTCTTTTAATTAACTTCACTTGCACTATAAAAGAAACATCACAGGATTGCAAGGTTTACTTGACAAAGTTAAGGGCTGCTATTCCAGTTCTGCTATTGTTTCAGTACTGAAAATAGAGAAAAAGATTGCTAACCTCAGACTTTAATGAGTATTCATCTTCAAATTCATGGATTTCTAAATTAATCTTAGTTTTACTCTCTTTATCTAAAATCAGTTTTCATGTTTATCCAGGAATCATGACCACACTAGGAAAGGGTGAAAAATGGTGCAAAAGGAGGAATCACCTCTGAACGGAGAGCTATGAATCTAGCTATGAGCTAATCTGATACATATTGCTGCTTCAATTTTCTGGCTAGTTTCCAAAATGTGTTCCCCTGAACATATGACTGGATCAGAAGGAAAGATAGAGAGTTGACTTCAGTTCCTCATCATCTTACTGCTTTGCTTTGCTTGAAATTATAAATTCTTTGCCTTTAGAATTATCTTCCATTGCTATGAAGGCAAGTCTGATGGAACAGAGGCTTATGTGATTTCATCAGATAGGAGATATTCTGTAAAGCCCTCCAAGAACGAAAAGATGAATGGCCTGCCTATGTGGCCATTTACAACAACAATAAAAAAAAACAAGGATAAGAAATGAAGAGAACCTTCGCTATCCCCTCCACCCATCCGCAACACGTAAAAATAATGTATGAAATATTGCGTAGAAAACAAAGTATTCATAAATTTCCTCCAGATTAAAAAATTATTTTTAATACTTCTTTTTTCATCAGTTTTAATCTAACACAATCCAAATACAAAACAACCTTTCCACTCTTCTGCTTCTTCTGGGCAATTTTTTGTAAATCTTTTTGTTTGTTTTTGTTTTGTTTGCCTGGCTATTATAAATTTGTACTGTTAGAAGACACATTTTCATTGCTTTATAGATGGAGATGGTTTCCTATCTCTTGGCATAAGCTTTTTCCCTGGTGGTGTGTGGGTCCTTCTCTCTCTCCCCCAAATGATAAATGATATAACACATTCATTTTTTTCTCCTAGGATTATAAAAAGCAGGTGTTAGGAATTCCAGCAATTGTCATTGCAAAATCTTTATATCATCTTAATAAGCAGAAAATATGATCTTCAAAATGTCATCCTATTCTAGGATCCCATTCTAGCTATCAGAACAAAAGTAAGCAATATACAAGCCAAGTAAAGTGGTGCTGACGATGTTAAAAACATGTATTTGTTCAAAGGCAATCTCTTCTCATTCAGGGAAATAGCTACAGTTCTCTAGCAAAGATGAGGGTAGTGTAGTTACACCACCCTCTGATTTTCCATGAGAATATTTCCTTTGCAACAGTGTGGAGCGTGCTAAGAGTGAGGTACCAGGCAGATAGAAGGATAGATAGAGGAACAGGCAACCTGCCCGGTTCCTTGTTTTGAGGATAGAAAGATGAGACATCCAAATTCATAAAGCTACCAGTATTCATAAGCAATAAAACCCTATAGCTCTAACCTATAAAGAGCCATGAGCTCGTTCTGCCTGTCCTCCAAGCTGACAAGAAGCCTACAGCTGTGGTTAGCAGGGCACCATGCCCAAGCTAATAAAGTTCAGCTGAGAAGCAGGGTATATTATTTTAGGCCTAATGCCATACTAGTTTGCTATATGGCTTCCAGTCAGCTCAGAGTAAGGACAGAGCAAGCTCACATCTGCTTGCAAAAGATCACGTAGCCATTAGTTTAGATAAACATAAAAACATAGCATAGGAGCTCTTCAGATGTGCAGACATGCAGTAACTGGAAACATCTCTGCCTTTGCATGCATATGTCCTGAGCTCTGCCATCAGTAGGATATATTCATTCTGACTGTCACCCACTTGAGCCAACAGGTATCTCATGCCCCAGTCAAAAGCTACAAATGCTACAGCCAGACTGAGGTGCATGGCTAAGTAGAGTCTGAAGATTTGGGGATATATATTTCACATACAGAATCTGCTGTTTCAAGTTGCTGAAAAATCTTTAGTAGCAAGTGAAATTAGGATGTGAAAAATGAGGTAAACCTGCTAGCGTTGCCTCATGAGCGTGGTATATTAAGTTGTGCTTGTGCTGTGAAATATTGCATACAGGGTGTCCTGATATGCGCATGTTTACAGCTGACAATTCTAAATCCTATTTTAAGGGAGAGACAGCTGTAGCAGAGATGAAGAATGTGAATTGAAAAAGCACCTGTCAAAGTTCACCTTTCTGTGGCTAATACTACTAGTATGAAATGCTCAGGTGTATTTTGTAAGAATGATTAATGTTTTGATATACTTTTCTTAGAAGTAAGAGCTTACCTGTTTCTCCATTACTAGCATGATGCTACACCACAGGTTAAAATGCTACTACTCTTCTGAAATTGTGTTAAATGTAATGCCTCTCTTTAAAAGAGACATTCTAAGATGAATGCTTGCAAAGCACAAGACGCCGTTTGGCTAAGTCTACTATCAATATCTAAAATACTATTATTTCATCCTGCAGATAAATTTCTTATTTGGAGTTCTAGCTTTTGGCCTCTAGGAAAGACAGGAGATTTTTCATCCTTTTGGGTCAGTACAATATTAACAGCAAGGGATGAAAATGTCTTTAAATTAACACAATCTCTCACATTTCACTGAAGAGGAAAGAAGATGCTCCATTCATTGCTGTCACGTACATATGGTGGCTTCTCACGCTCCTCATCCACAGAGGAATATCGAAGTAAAACTATGAAGAGTCTCTTAATCTCTCTGACGGTTGTCAAGTAAACTGAAGCATGTCAAGCTGTATATTGACATTCATATGATAGTCTCAGAATTGTTAAGCTGCCTCCACCAAACAAGATGAAGGCAAAAAAAAATCTTTTTCAGTGATCTTGTCTTAGATAACTACAGTATTTAAATTCTCAGACAAATCCCATTAGCGACACAAGGCATTGAAAATACCTGCAGAGAACCATGTTGATCTTGTGATGTAAACCCCAAGGTAGGATGCAGGGAACTGGATTCAACTTTTAGTTCTGCCACAGATTTTTATGCAAGAGTTTATTCACTGAGTTCCTCTTTGGCCACCATTAAATCATAGAATATAATCACAGACGTGTTCCCTATACCTGAAAGTGCTAGGAGAAAAGAAAACATGTGCATATGTAAGATGTTTGATATTTCTGTAATGATTTATTGCCAGGACATGTAAATATAGTATAAGATTTAGCAACAATCTCACAACGAAATCCTAAAGCCATTAAATTGTCAAACTTTTCACACTTGCCAAATTCAGACAGCATAACTAACTTAGAAGCATCTAGTAAGTTCTCTCATCCACTGAAGTGTTACTGTAATTTTAGTATTGACTTCATTGGATGCACGGTTATGGTTGAGAAAAAAAACCTTTCTCACAAAAGCCTCTGTGAAAATGGGTTTCTCTCTCTTATCTGGCATTCATCAATTGTCAAGAATGAGATTCCAGTGGCTTTTACCCAATCCTACAGATTGAGTGATATTCATGGGATTCTAAAAGCAAAGGCCTTGTCACTATATGTGTATAAGTGCACCAAGACAAAACTCTTTGCTCCACCAAAGCTAGAGTGACAGCAGTGTTTACACATATTCTTCCCATACCAGGTATGTGTCCAATAAAAACAGGCCTTAATTCTGATCTCATATATACTTGTTTTCACTGGATGGAGTTAAATGATTCAAGGCTTGCCACAGTTAAGCAAAATCAGAAATAGGCTCAATCTCCATTTTTCACATTAAAAAAAAAAAGAGTTGGGGAGGAAAGGAGATGAATTGAAATACATCGGAATCTCCAAATCAGAATCTAACCTGAAAAAATGAGGTCAGTTTTAAATACATATTACACATGCATATATGGATTTACTTTTTTTTTTTTTTTCTTTAAAGTCTGAACCTTACCAGGAGGAAAACAACCTGAGAAATGTCCATTTGGCCACATTTCATTTTGGAAAGTTTTGTACGTCACTGTCCGCCTCTTCTCTTTTCTGCACTTGAAACTGAAAATCTGCTATATTAATCAGGTAAAATGACATGTTTTGTTCTATACATATTCACATTTGCCCTGAATTAAGGTAATTTTTGTTCCAGAGTAGATACATTTATTAAATCAAAAATATTCATAAATGCATGAATTATTGGTAAGAGATAATAATTTTCAATTTTATATGCGATTCTGGAAGGAAGATATAAGCGTGGAGACTTTTCCTCCTCAGCAAACCTTTTCTTCTGCAAACCTAGTACCAAATAATTTCCTGCACTAATTATGTTACAGACAATTGACTTTTCAAGTACTGTTTCAGTGCTGATATTTACAAGGAACAAGAGGACCAATTTTATATACTGCAGATCTGAAAATTACTCTTGGACTTAACACAGTCATTTAAATGCCAAGTTTTTGTAAAAGCTTCACAAATGTCTTGGATTTGTAGTTTATGAAAAGTTTCATTCTTTAAAAGACTCTCTCAATCTTGCCAGCAAAGTGGTGGTAAAATAATTTTAACACTTCTGCGAAAACTGTAGCACAGATTATTAGAGATTATAACACACTGCGCGAGGCCTTGGAGAATACGTTAGATTTTAACAGTGCTTGAAAGCTTAACTAGAAGCTGATCAAAAAAAAACCCTCTCTATCTTCCTCTCCTCACTGCAGAAACTCAGCCTTTTCACACACACACAAAACAAAAGCAACACACATTATTAAAAATGAAAATACTCAGATTCAGAATGGCTGCAACATTCCCACAAAGACAACTGAGTCAGATGGCTTACGTTACTTCTGTGGTACAATACTGATTTGAAGCTACAGAACTAGAAACCTCACGAGAGTCTGCCATGGTACTTTCCAATTTAAAAAATTGCTTAGAATTTTACAAATATTTGTATCAGAAATAATAGCAGAGAAGAGTGGCATGTGAGTACGAAACCTGCCTGTGTTAGCAGTCAAGACAGAACATCATAGAAATAGGAATTACTAAAGGAGGGACACCAGGTTGTGGCTACTCAAAGCTGGCTTCGGGTTAAAAAGGTTCCTGAAAATGCTTTAGTATTTGCAGCTCATTATTTCCTTGAGAAATGAAATAGCGTATGCCATATTGTTACTTGAACTTAAACTGATTTTTTGACAACTTTTGTACATTCCAGAGGAAAATCTGGAATGACATCTGTTGCATTTCCAGCCCTTTTGAAGATCACAGTTCATATGATCATATTGATGGTCCTAAAATGTTCTTTTCCTGAAGCTTGCTGTGGTCCTGCCTTGACGTGCATTACAGACACAACCTGCAAAGTCTTTCAAGGAGCCATTCAAAAGGTAAGTGCTCCATGGGGGCGAAAGGCAAAGGATTGCTACAATATCAGAAATGAGCTTCTAAATGGAGGATAGGATTAAATGATGAATTCTTTATGCAGCATCATCTATGGAACCTTGAATTGCTACACTGCCAAATAAATATATCTATAAAAATGTGGTGGGGTAGGAGAAAGTAGTGAATGCTAACAGATGTTACAGTTGTTTAGGGCTTGGTCCAAACCAGAGCAGAGCATGAAGTCAGGCATGCCAGCAACACAGTGGTAAAAATAAATATAAAACTGAAAAGGAGCTTTTTGAATGGGAAAATATAAGCTAGTTTTACACCTGAGAGAGTCCTGACAACAACCATTTCCTTCCGAGGAGACAGGTTGCAAGACACTGTAAGAGAACTTGGAGAAAGCTTCTATATTCAATGGGAACCAAAAGCAAAGTAAATATCCGGCTTCATAAGGAAGGGGAGGAATAGAGAATCAACTAGGGCATCGCAGGGGAGAGCTAGGAGCAGCCAGGTAGATCTTCTCATGTCAAGCAAGTTTATAAACACTGGAATTGCTAACTGAAAACATTGGAAAGGTGACAGGTAGGCTGGGATTGGACAAAAGTATATCAAATATTGCAGATTTTGCAGTATTGCAAATATTGCTCAGAGCATCTCTTCACTCTGCCTTTGGCATCAGTGAGATAAAATACAGCTAAATATCCAAAGAAATTAAAGACAGCGCTTTTCTCTAAAGCACAGGATTAAAATAAGGAACACGCTCACAAAAACTGGGGAGTTGAGGCATTAAAAAGATTCGTATAATGGGATATCATCACTAATAAGAAACTTTTGGAGGAGATATTATACTCTATGTTTGGAGTTAAAATCAATTTTTAGATTCTAGAATTAAAGCTATATGCAAGGAAGATCAGATCAGCCGTTTGCACCCAAATTCCTAAATCTCTTTTAGGAGCCAGTTGTTGAGTCTGAAAATGCAGTTTGCAAAACCAAAGTGTGCTGAAGTTATTTCCTGATTGTGGCAGGAGGTATAGGAAGACCTTGTGAAAACAAAACCAACTGAAAAAAAAAGACAGAAATAACCTCCAACAGTACTGATTGAGCTTCCTTTTTTCAGAACTTCTAATCAAACTCCCTTTTGATTTTGCCCGTTGCTGTATAAGATGTATGATCTAATATTTCAGATTCATGCCCCTTCTGATCTAGATTTACCAGACACTTTGAAGTCAGGCATAGTGACATCTTTTCCAAATGACTTAGACAAAAAGATTGCTTGCATTTTTTGGTATGCCTACGAAAACGTATAAAAACAAATTCAGAATGCTTTAAAAATGGCAAAGAAATACATGTGGCAAAAGCATTTTTATGGGTCTGTCAGATAAACTTACAGAGGAAATCATTTCTTTTAAGAAAGCATCTTTACATAATTTAGCAAAGACTAGAGTGTGCGCCCAGATTCTTTACAAACCATTTATCTATCTCTAGTTGAAGATATTTAACCAACCGTGTACTTACAAGAGAAGGCAAGATTTGTCAAAAGAGATAATGTCTTTCAAGTCCATATAGCAGGCAAGCTTTCAGGCATACAAGTCTTTCTCCAGCTCTTCTTTTTTTTCTCAACTATACAGGTTGATACAACAAAATAAATCACTTGTATGCCAAAACTATAGCTACAACATTGTTATACTCACAAAGCTGAAATCTCAAAAGACTCAGTGCACATGAACATAAGTTGTCAGCTGAAAACTGGTCTGGCATACTGGTAAACAAAGCCCTCACTAGCAAACATTTCTGCAAGAGCATTTGTTGAAGTTCTACCTTAAAAAACTGCCTGGTGAGAATGAAAACCTGACAGTTTTTTTTAGTTTTATTTCATTTTTGACTGCTGATGTTAATAGGAATGTCCTGTTCAAAGAACTTCAATGCCAGAAAAGAGAGACAGACACAGGGGTGACTGGATGCTGTAGATTCCTTGCAGTTATAAATGAAATACCGGAAAATACATCTGGGAGCCACATTGCTGAAGGCTGTGCAAACTGAACCAAATGAAGCTGACGGTTGAAGCAGCTTTAGAACTGAAGGCAGATAGAGTCCTGCATTTGCAAGTGACCAAAAATTTAAAGAATCATTTCTACCTTCAACATTTGCAGTTGAAAGACTCCAATTTCACCCAGACTGTTTTCAATATAAACGCATCATGCCTTATTTACTTCTCCCAGACATGCAATGAAGGGTGACAGCAAATGCCAGAGAAAGTTGCTGCTTTGCTTCTCAATATTCTCCTGTGCCTTTTTCAACTTAGTGCTGAAATAGCAACGTTACATGGGTGCGAATGCCCGTCTCACCACTCCCATCAGAGGAAGCAATTACCAGGAACATGACCTGTGCAACAGCGACCTTTAAACTCTTGAAAGGACTGTGCTGTACACGCAGACTGCACGACTCCTGTATGTGCAGTATCAAAGACCCTTACTCTAGGTACATTTGATGAACAAAAACTGACTAACTGTTTGGCAACATTACCCAAGGGTTATCTTTCTCCAGTGGCCCTGCCGATCACAGTTAGGCTTTGAGCGGCAGGTAACTATGGTCTTTACCCACACACTTATAAGTGATTTCAGTGACAAAATAAACATTTATTCCTGAAAAGTGTCTCACCTCTATTACCCTTTTCCATTGTTGTCAGTATTTATCAATACTTTCTTTAAAGAGGCTTTAAGCTAGACCACCACTTCCATTTACAGTCTCTTCTGCACTCATTCCTCCTCAAATGTCCACATTACTGTTTGCCAATTTGCACGCGTAACAGCACAAAAGGGAGAGACTGAAAGCCCTTCCACTTGGCATGGGCTGGACTTCATGGGCACAGACACCCTCTGCATCCTCAGTTACAGCCCAAAACAGCCCCCCGGGTCAGTGAGGAAGCTACATCCCCACCACCTGCCTGGCCTTCAGCCATGGGGCCAGGCACCATGGCGATACTAGGGGGAGGTCTGAAGCCTCTTAAGGAAGCAGCTATTGCTGCTATTGCAGCTATTGCTGGCCCCAATAAGGTGGCCCTTCCCACAGCAGCAACCACTGTCTCCCTCCCCATCAGAGAGAGGAGCAGCCATCCCCACTCTCCAGGGGTCTTGCAGGGAGAAGCTGGTTGCTGCTCTTTCCTTGGTTGTGTCTTCCCTGGAGTTTCCATGTTCCCCCATTTCCAAGCACGAGACCACAGCTCACTCAGAACTGCTGTCTGCCGTCCTGGTCTGGAAACCGTCCGCAGGCTGCCCTGCACGCAGTGCCTCCAGCGCAGCGCTCATCGCGACCGGCTGCAACAAGAAGCTGCCGTGAGCTTGGAAATAAATGGAGGCTCCCAAACTGAGGCAAAGCCACATGAGAGGTCAGCTCAGCCAAACTGCAGCATAGAGCCCAACTACGCTGGTAGTTACAGAGTGAATCCATAGAAAAGACAATCGGTAAGGACTGCAGTGAGAGTATGAAAAGCAGCCAAGCAGAGGGGCAAGTATTGCACCTGCTGAATGTTGCCAGACACCTATCTAATTTTAGGAGTGGTTATTTGGGGCTGTAGAATGATTTGTTGGTTTTGATTTTATTTTTCAAGATATTCCTCACAGAAGCAAAAACTCCTTAGAGAACAGCCCCTCTTTCTGGTAGGCAGCAAACTAGAACAATGAGGAGTCACAAGCCACTGCACTGCAAATAATAAATAGCTTTAATTTAGGGAAGCTTGTGTTTTTATTTATTTAACTATATTTTTAAAACCAAGTTGGCACTCCCAGGATACTTCAGTCAGCTCTGCAGAAATGTAGAAAACTGGAAACCTTGAAAAAAAACAAAAACCAGAAAATGTTAAGTATATGTGGGGAGAGTTGCACTGAGGAAAAAATGAAAGGAGTAACTGCTGCCTGTACAGCTTAATTAAGCGATTTCTGAGGGGCCACGTGTCAATTGGTTAAGAGCATCTGCTCAGAATAAATGGCTAGAAGAAGAACAAAAAGTTAAGACAGTAAGAAGACAACAACTAGAAATAATGACAACACTAAAAAAAGGCAAAATTTAGACCAAACATCAAATATCTTTTACTAAACAGGTCCTAGGAATTAGAACGCTCCCATGGATGAGAATAGAAGTACTTTTCTTAGTACACATTATTTTATTCTTCATCCACCTCTTTTTAAAGTCAGTCAGCATGGAGGACAAAATCTTGCACTATTAACAAATGGATCAGATACTTTCAGCATCTTTTAAGATAGTACTTGCTGGTTATAGGGAATATATTCATTACAGAACTCATTTTTCAAATTTGTCTGTTAGTTATGTAAAATAAAACCAAAAGCAATCAAGTGGAAAGGAAAAAAAAAGAAAAAAAGACAGTGCCTGTTCATCAAAATGCTGACACTGAAGTCATTTTGTACTATGCTCTTTCTTAGAGCAGAACCTTTCAGAAAAAGACAAAAAAATACAGCCTGTTGTACCTCAAATCCCCAGATATTTTAGGAAAAGCATTGACTTGTCTAAAAAAATTCCAGTGTTCTTGGACTCTCCAGCTGGTATCTCTTCTGCAAGTGGTTAAGTAAAAAGCAGGTGTGTATTCTCTTGAGTTGTCTCTGTGGATCTATATTTGAGAATGACAATTTCTGGATGATATTCAAACATTCCTCTGGATCCGTGTCATCTTGGCAAACAGCTATAGATGCACATACTGACCTGTATCTCTTCATCTGCTCTGTGTTTTGCTCAGCCCTATAACCACAGCCAGTATTTGGATTTCATCACACAGAGGTGCCAAGTCTCTGCAGAATTAGAAAAGAGGAAATGTGTGTGACTCATCCTGAAGAAGTCCAGATGTAATGTTCCCATTACCTGTTATAGTGAACACTTACCATTTCAAAACCAATTTGATGTTCAGGGGTTGCACTGACAGTTTCATAGCTTTTTATTATTATTTTGGAGAGCTGCTCTCAAAAAAGGTCTTTTTTTCTTATGGTGGATGCATAGGAAATCATCTGCAGCTTTCAGGTTACTACTGCTTCTTAGCCTAAAGCCCACCTTTTCAGTTTACTGTTCAATTTTAGTCCTAAAGGAAATCTTCATAACTTTGGTGAAACCTAGCCAAGTATTAAAAATGAAACCCAACTGGGTAGACATCACAGCAGTTCCAGGGCATGCTGCTCAGCTAGCTACCCACAGCGTGCAGCAGCGCAGAGAAGCAGACTGTCCTTGTTTGAAAGCTTAGACCTAAGTCAAGGGATAGAGCTGGCTTAGAGCTGACTACTAAGCAGGTTACACATCTCTCTGTCTGCACTCGAGTCCTTACTCTCTGCACCATCACAGAAGCCTCTTGTACTCCTCTGTCTGATGTGCTCAATTTGGTATAATTTACTGATGACAGTACTTAGGAACATTTAAGCAATCCATTTCTTGCCACCATTTTTTATGTAAGCTAACATTTTCCACTGGTTTTGGATTGAAAATCGAAAGTATAGGATAGCATCCTTCAGTAGTCACAGACAAAACCATCTGTTCTCCAAGACACAGCAGCTGAATGCTTCAGTCATTTAAGAACTGCTGATAGTATATATGTAACTTCCTTCTAAATAAATACCCAGCAAAGACAAAAAAAATGTGTCTCTAACCAACATTATGTACATGCATTTTATACATGATCTAATGCTCCATACAGTTCACTTCAATGACTCTTTCAAGGAAAATAAAAAATGAAAATGGTGAGCAGATATAAGTAGGGCAGAAACTTTTCCATTTTTTAAAAAATAAGCTGGCAGCATGTCCCAATCCTTCCATGCACCATTCACCAATATTTACAGAGGTACCGTCTGATCTGTTCTGCAGACTGGAAACACAGGGTCAAGGTATGTGAGTTGGTAAGCATTAAATATTCTTTTGCCTGGAATATTGTTTCTTTTTATACCGTTACATATTTGCAGTAAACCAAAGACATCAATCTTCTACGAGTTTGTGGGTACACTTGAAAGTAACCTCGTCTGGCACAAAGCAAATCTGTGCTTTGTTTATGCTCATGTTTAACCACTGTTGAGTTTGGGGCCACTATCCCTAGGTTGAGGTCACTGAAACACTGCATCTCACATCAAAGCTGGCCAGAGGCCTGAGACAACCATCAACCTCTTACCAAAATAATGGTCTAAATTCAAAAACTTCATCTGATGCCTTTACATTGAGAGGCGGCCAATCTGAGCTCTGATTTGAGCAGCCAAGCTTGCTGCTGCTTACCACAAAAGAACACACCAGAAAAAAATCATCCGCTTCTCCTAACAAAAACAGGTAGGAGAAGTGAAGTCACGTTTATAGCCCTGTAGTTTCGGGAGCTGACATCAAACATTTTTAAGCTTAAACCACATGTATCACCTGGAGAATTAAAAAAAAAGAGTGCTCAGAGAATGAATAAACCAAAGATAAGAACAGAACACATGCATTTTCCATAGCACTCTTATTTTGTAGCCATTTATAATATGTGGCTAGCATGGAAGAGTCTGGTGCCTGCTCTGCCAGTTTCAATTTAGAGCTGAAAGAAAGATGTTGGTTGGTGTTTGAGAGGTGCTTGCTCTTGTCCATTCAGTTCCAACACTGATGTTACATTATCAGCAGAAGACTGGGTCAGAAGAGGTTGCAGGAGGATACCAAAAGCAGGAGTTTCCAGGTAAAAAGCTATGTTGAGAGTGAACAAAAATTGTTTACACTTGAAAACTGTCCCCAAGGAGACACTTGGACAGCAGAAAAATACTTTACCATGGCTCAGGAGAAGAGAGACTTCTGTGCTTCTGAAACCTCTGGCGCGTTCTGTTTTAGGAATTTCAATTCTGCCACTGCAATACTTGAGCATTTCCTCCACACTAGCTGAAAGAGAGACAAGCAAGAGAGAGCAGAGAGCTGTGCAGAAGCACACTCATATTAAATGTGATTTTAAAACAAGAAAGAAAGAAGTGATGTAACCTTTTCAAACACCTAAGTTTGGAATAAATGATAATCATAAACATTCATTTATATAAAAATTAGTATTCTAGGATGTTCCGAAATGGTGGTTAAAGCCATGGATGATTACGCATATACTATTTACTTACATGCAATATTACAGGTTTTGTTTAATGATGCCCAACTTTCCTCTATTAAAACCTTCACTTTCTCTTTTTTTAAAATACATTTTCCAAGTTTTGCTCATCTGAAATAATGTTTCATGAAAGACAGTGATTTCAGATTTAAATAAAAACAATAATTCTAATGATAAGTATATCCTTTGAAAAACTAGCCATCGTGAAATTGTAGAGATCTGTATTAGAAAATTGGATATCTGCATTACCATTCTCCTGCTCTGATGAAGCATATGCAATTCTAAAGGGGACAGATGGGAAACAACCTGTTCCAACATTAAGCATTTACTATGTTTATGAAAACCTTCTAAACTGAGGCAAGTTTTGGGGAAAGAGGGGCTGGGAGCACATCCTTGACACACAGGTGTCAGAAGGGTGCCCTGTAGGGAAACTGGGTGGGTTTGCCATTGTGAGAGAGAAAAAAATCAATCAAACCGGCAAACACACCGTCCTCCTAAAATGCACAGGAACCTCTGTTATAGGTCATCTGTTCGGACTATAAATTCCAGCACTCAAAAGCAAGGAAATGACATGACCAGGACTCAGAGTTCAGAGGCCAGGGCAGACTTACGCTGCAGGATGGTCTGGAGAGTGATTATCCTGTCTGTTGGGTTTGACTGAATTTGCAGGAAAGGGGAAAGATGTGGTCGAGGAGCCACCAAAATGAAAAACACAAAGCAGGTCAGCACCAGACAGAAGGATTTGGCCACCTCCACTTACCCTCAAAAGTCTCAGGGAAATTATTTAAAACAAATTTCAGAAACTCACATTTGAATGGTACCTAAGCACTTAAAGATGCTGACTTTTGCTTCCTGACACCATGAGCAATTAGACATTTTGTCCAGTTAGGTGTCTTGAAAAACCCCAAAAAACATCCAGCTACCTACCTTTGACAATTGTGTCTGCAATGGACATATTGTTTATGTATTAATAATGTGGTGACCATGTTGTTAAGAGAAGCAAGTATTAACTGCATTTACTGAACGGAATAAAAGTAATAGTAAAATAAATTGACAATTTAGATGAAAAAAGATTTGCCAGGTTTTTCTCATGCAGCCAGTACGCTGAAAGTCATTTGACTAAGCAAATACCTTTTAAGGAATTCTGTGAATTTTCAGTTGTTTCCATTTCCTTCCAAAGCCAACCAACAAAAATGAACTGCTCTTTAGAACACTTTAAAAAAACATAAAGGAAACATAAATAAAATTTAAATATACTATTTAAATCAGGATTACTTATGCACGCCACAGTTCAGTAAAAAACAAAAAATGCTTTGGAACCACATTCTAGGTTAAAACCTAGGCAAAACAAGGCCATACAGAAGGTGTCGAAGGAACTTAAATAATGGCATTTTCTAAATTTTGATTGTTTTTTTAACCCTATTAACATCCCTACGGGATAATAAAACAAGTGAAAATATTATCTAAAGAAGTATTTCTATGTTAGTGTTTTTCCAGAAATCCTAGCAGAAGCAATCTGGATTACTTTAATTTGAATATCTCCTATGCACTATAAATCTTTCTAATCCAGTCATGACTAACTAGGACTCTAAAAAAATCTTCATTTTGTTAAAATAAGGCAACAAAATACATTCTCTTCTGCAACTAGACAAGAATGTAAGCCTACTTTGGAAACCTGCAGGGAGAAAATAGGAACATTTCTGCTTTTCCTGATGGCCTCTGATTCCAATTATCCTTTGTAAATAGAGAAGGCGATATTTTCATCACACAGCACTTGCAAAAAGTCAGGAGTCCAAAATCACTTGACTACAGTGCCTTAAGGTCTGAGCCAACCCTCCCCAGTATATACTCTATGGATATGTGGATTTTGAAATGTTCCCTGAGTAAACAACCAAGGTATTGTAACCAATAATGTATCAATTTTTCTATATCTTTCTAATAAAACAAAAGATAATAAAAATAGATAATTTATTCAAACAGTTGAGCTTTGGAAACCAATCAATCAGGCCTGTTTTTTCAGGTACAAAATAAAGCATTCTCATGTAAGATGCCAAGTTTTTCTACAATCTTGACTCTTCCAACACACGTGCGCCTCTCATTTCTGAGATCTACCATCACTTTCATCAGTGACTTCCAAATGGACATCTCTTTAAAAAGAATGGCTCTTCACGGGACTTAAGTGAAAGCACAATGAATTATGAATTTAATAGAGTGATATTTTTATGCCAGGTTCCCTCTCCTGTAGCATACATTGGCGTTGACAGTTCCATCACAGATTTTTTGTCATTGTAACGCTTCTTGTTGCTATGTAAAGAAGCTAATGAAAACTATTGTTTTGTGCCATTTTCAATTATAAGAAGATTTGTGAGGGGCTTGTGGAGATGCTGTGCTGATTCTTCGCCTCCCTACTACCTCCCACATTCGTCTTTTTATTTCGTCTTTCATCTCCTTTATGACGCCCCACATCCCATCATGCCACACTGCACCGGTTAAATAAACCCCTAAATCTAGCTTTTGTGTAGCACTAATCCTTTTATTTCTTAAATCTTATTTAATCCAAAGGGCTTCCTTTCATCTCTTTAACTGTCAGTTGGGTCACTACTGTTTCCTATCAACAGCTCCTGCAAATCCCGTATGGAGTTAAAAAGCTTTCAAGTGTTTCTATGATTCTCATTAGCTTCTACTCTGCCCAACACCTGTTAAATACCCTATTGCTGCTGTGCACACGCTCCTGCTTCCCCCTCTCCCCAAGGTGGCTTCCACTTCACTCTAGCACTAATCAGGGTAGAAAGGTTGAGTCGCATTGCCCATTTTTCTGGGAAACTCCCTGCCCTAGTTCCGGCTCAAACATTAGCAAGGCTTGCTTAAAGATGTATTGTTTAATACAGTGCAGAAAAAAGAAAAGGTCTTAACCAGCTCAGGGAGGGGAGGGGAATCACAATAGGACCTTTCCCCAGTGCCACAGGAAAGGATTTATCGGTTGTTTTTCCATGCATTAAATTGCTGCTCAGAAGAAAAGGTGTCCGCATTTCGCCCCTTCTACTCTTGCTCTCCTCTTGATCCCTCACTAGTTGAGGGACCTAATCTGGATCAACATTGTGAGGGAAGAAGAAGCTTTCAAAAGTTGCTCTCTGTAATGAGCATCTGTTTTTGTAACACCCAGCAGGTTTCTGCTGCAAACTCCTACCTTCTTATAGCAAGATATTGGTAGAGAAAGATCTTCCTGGGGTTTAGACACTAAGCAGAACTTACAGTCCAAGGATCCATCAGTTCTCACACAAGTGTGTATTTGGAGACCATGTGCACTAGCTCCCTGCTGCCTGTCCTTCCGTGGCCCAGACCAGCTCTTCATGCTCAGCTGTGTTTTGCAAATCTCAGAGAGGCAGTGCAGATTCCTCACATGTCTCCCACTTCTTGCAACCTCCCACTGCACAGGTGGCCACAGTAAAAGCCAAAACACGGAGCTGGCACGGCTAGAAATATCATCCCCTTCAAAGGGAGGGAAGTGCCTTTCCTACACCGCAGCCCCAGAGGAATCTTATCAAGGCGGTCAGCCTTCCTCCAGGCACCCCCTCACTCCGGCCTGCCCACGCACCTCCCTCCCAAAGCTGCTGGAGATTTTAATGCCAAAACACAAGATGAGAATCCAAAAAAGTGAAGAGGTCAGAAGTGGCCGATCTCTTTTGCACCCTACTAGACAAATAGGCCAAAATATCAGATGATTTTGTCACTTAGTGTTTCACATTCAAATTATTGCAGAGTGCCTGAGTACTGTGGCAAGAAATTCCTCCTGCGGTAGATCTATTTTTTCCTATCTGTCTCTTGTTCACATTAATTTGCTAACCAAGAAACCCTCTCTTCTATAATAAACAGAGGGCAAGACTCTTCTATAACATTTTTTTTTAAATCAGCATTTTTTCCATATTTTTCCCGTTAACAGAGATAAGTGTGAATACGAACATACTCATGGTGGAATTAGTGTAGTAGGATTGGTATACTAACTGGCAGGTACCTGAGCATCCTTGTTTCTCACTGATGGCTGCTGTGAATGGAGAAAAGGACCGTTCAAGCCTTCATTCAGCAGCATCCTTCAATGTAGGGAACACAAACATCTGCAGCGGTCCACCAGCAACCCCAAAGCTAGTACCCGTGGGCCAGGAGGGAGGAAGAGGCCTGTGTCACTGTATAACTTACATCCTCCACAGCGACCTCCAAATCCTACCACATAAGCAGTCTTCTTTACATTCAATAATGCACTGAAACTTAACCATTTATATATGTTGGGCAAAGCCCATTCCCAAAAATGGGATTTTGGATGAAGCAGAAAGAAAGAGATGCACTGGCACTGGCATGATAGGAAAGGTCTTCTTCCTTCTTGCTTGGATTGGTCTCTCTCACCCCACAGCACCACTCTGCAGCTCTGCAAAGGGCACAAAGCGGGAGCTCACTGCTACCAAGGACCATGCTCTAGGGAACCCGGGCATGCAGGTGAACACCCCCAGGAGCAGTGAAGCAGCTGGGATCAGTCAGTCACAAACTCTTCTGAACTCTAATGGTAAATGGCATCCAGAAGGGAATGCTAAACTCCATCTCACTTCTGTTTTGTCTGACATATTTCTAGCTTTGCCTCTGTTTCCCACCTCTTTTTCTTTCCAATTCCCAAACGCAATATCCTAACACCTACAAGCAAGGTCATGGGATTTAACAATTACCTCAACGCTGCTACATAACCACTGTATGAAAGCAATTACACTGGTTGCTAAAGGTCACAGATGCTCTACTTTTCAGAAATAAGGTATTTATTCCCTTTTTCATAGGACAAGCCTTATCTCTCTCGTCTTTCATGTGCATTTGAAGAGTACTGTCCCTGCATACTTCTCACTACTGTACTCATGCCCTACACAGGGTGAGCCAGGCAAATTTGGTCAAATTTCAGTCATGCTAAAAGAAGTCTGAGACTTGTTGAACTAAAGTGTAAAAATTATCAAAAAAATTAAAAACCTCAAAATATAAATATGATTAAAGGATAAGCACAAAAATTTCAAGACAGGACATGTTTCATATAGCAGAAAAGAACCTATCATGCCTTGAGTTAATATATGATAATAGAAACTGCTTGCCTGTGATACCTGTGAAGACAAAGGCCAAATGAGGAAATGTCCAATGCAGCCAAAATCTCAAATTAGTGCCACTAGTCTAAAAATCAAACTTCCACTGTATAGGCATGAAATATAAAGACTTAAAGGTGTGTGTAATTTGAGCATGGCAGCTTAAAGCTGGAGAGCAAACAGTCATGCTGGATTCTCAACCTGATAGAGGAGATCTGCTGAAAGAGCTGCTAAGAAAGAAACACCATAACTGATCCGCGTGATTACAAAGGCATGTGCTGCTACGAGATGGTCTCGGGCTACGCAGGGATAACACCTGCACATACTTTGCAGCTGATAGGTTTGAAAACCATAGATAACATAAAGGCTATGATATCAAAATTCGTAAACACTTTATCATCTCCAAACCAGTAATTTCAAGATGAATTATCATGAAAGAACATAACAATGTTAATAGTCTGAATGTAGGAATATTTCAACTTTCTAAAGATCAAGCATTTACAGCAATAAAAGGGATAGCAGTATAGTGCATCAGTTCTTCAAAGTTGCCTGGAAGCTGTTTTAAGTAACACATATTGCAACATATATCTCTTAATGTGAGCTGTATTCAGCTTCCTTCTTGCTTACATACAAAATATTCCAACATACCAGTATGATTCCCTAATCACAGAAGCAATACCATATTTCGCAATACTTATTAAAACACAAAGAGAACAGGAATCCAAACACTAGGGTATGTATCTAAAAGACCACCATTTGTAACCCCACTGTTTTTAAATTGGGGTTGTCAGGCAGCAGTTGTAATAGTTTTCAAAAAGCATAGAGGAAGAAATCACGACTGAAGGACTATCAGAATCTGCCCAAAAATTTCTAATGTGTCGTGCAAATAAGCACATGCTTAGCTGGGATAGCTGTTGCAAGAGGAACAATTCATATTCGCTAACTGTACTGTAGTCTGAGTTCACAAAATACAGGCACAATCATCATTCACACATATTCCACAAAAATTGAAGAGAAATACAAAGGAAAACCCCCAATTCTTTATTTTTCATCTGGTTTCACTTTAGATTCTTTCATATCCTCATATCATCCTTCTCTGGGAATTACATGACTTACCCTTATGCTCGAGCAGTTCACAAATAGTAAATGTGTTTCATAATAGAATATTGGAAGGAAAGGAAAATAATTACAGTTGAGTCTTGAATTTCTTTTTCATTTTTGAAGAAAAATTCAAAATACTTTCTTCCAATTTTTTTTTTTTGGAAATTAGTATGAGGAAAAACACTTCATTTTTTACAGTAACTCCACCTTTGGGCTATCAGTGTGACATGAGGATAAATCACGGCCAGCTAAGAGGGCATGCAAATTGGGAGTGATAAGTTTGTTGAGACAAAAGAGGAGCTGATGAAAATTTTCATCTAGTCACTTAGCAAAATCAGGATTTAACTGCTTATGAAGACCTTCTTTGTCTATGGTGAGCTCTACTGAAACACGTTCATCTCATTTCCCATCACACTCTGTAGTCCCAGGAGATGGTCAGGTAGCCCACCTGAGGTTGTGATAGAAGCCAAGCTACTTTTCTGACACACAGTCACTCTACACACATGTCAAAACGGGGCCATCAGTACTTGTTCATTAGATGAAGCAACAGTTTAATGTGTTCTGGGAAAGCGACTGCAATTTTGGATTCCTATCAAAACAGTCATTGGCAATGACTTGAGTGCATATGTGTAAACTCAGTATTTACGCAGATTGCCAGAATTGCAATGCGAGAGCATAAAGCCTTCTCTCTATCCCAAAGAGTAGCAGGGGCAGTAGAAATCTTAACCTCTGAGGGATTCAGGAAGCATTCAACAGCAAAATGCCTATGTCCATGTAAAACAGCACCAGACACCAGAGGTTTGAAGAGTTTGGCAATTACACATCAAGCTGTCCAGACTTCTCTGTTCACCCTATCAAGAATGCGACCATTTTCAACTATTCACAGTAATGAGGTTTTGAGGATGAGGAGTTTCATGTAAATCAGACTCACTTTACTTACACTATTAAAGCCTTTTGAAATATGATTGAGTATAACAGTAATTGGCTGTAAAAGTGATTATAGATGATGAGATACATAGTTGAAAGAAAAGTATGAATCTAAATGCCATATTCATAGGTTACAGTAAGGACGAGTGCTCCTTACTTCAGCTGGCTGAGAAGTTTATTTTAGGCTCTTCAGAAAACTGTTTGCACTGTATGCATGTAATGGTTAAAAATGCTTAGCTGTTTTTAGGCGATGATATTCACAAACGCACAAATGCAATCATCACTAAACACAAGATGACAAAGATTTCCTTTGTAAATGCAGCCATTTTGAAGAGAATATATAATTACTATTGCTGTTGCATTCCTCATCAAATTATACAGTTCTGTCAAAGCAGTGCTTAGCAAGGTAATCAGTTTGTGCTGAGAAAGAAAGAAAAAAAGAATGGCAAATAATAGCACAGAAAGGGTGAAAAACTCAGATTTGCCACAGAGAAAATTAAATCCTTCCCACCATTCACATTACCACCAAAATGTTTATGCTTATCTCTTTTTCTCCTTTGTGCCACATTTGATGCTCTGGACAACCACATCATTAGTGAGTTTGTCTGGGCAGCTCAGTCTGGCCTCATCAAAGCAGCCTGACGGAGACCTGCAGAATTTTCCTGGGAGCACACCACCGTTTCGCAGATTCCTGTGAAAAGACTCAATCGCGGCTCTGTCTGCTTTGATCAAGCCTCTCTCCGAAAGCATCTGGATGGAGTCTCAGACAAGGGAAGCTTAGAAAAGGAGTTGGCTGCCAGCCCTGCTGCAGCTAGAAGAATTTGAGCAGGGTGGAGGGGAGGGAGGGAACGGAGCATTTCATTTCCAGTGAAGAGAGAGATGCAGCCAAAAGATAGCCCAGATTTGAAGGAAGTTTTATCAGTGCATAGAATCTACACAGTTCTTACAAACACAGGTAGGAGGTCCCAGGATAGACTGGTTAGGTTTTAAAGGATTTTACTACAAATCTAGTGCCAGTTGTAGATGTAACTTCTCCTCCTGTGCTGTGATAATTCATGGGATTTAGAGTCAAATCCAGGCCCAATTCTCCACTACAATTATTCACACTGTGCAATCATTCACACCGATACAAAGTGTACAGATGGCATGCACAGAATGCCACTGAATGTGCATGCAAGCATTTTAAAACCATTTTGAACAGGTGCAAGCCAGCTACAAACTGCTTCCAGCACCACAAAGCACTGGCATTAATGCTATTACCGCAAAACTCGGGAATAGAGCAAGCAGACATCAGGCTGACCAAGGGGTTCTCACAGACAAAGGATCAAGTACCAGTACACCAGATAGATCGGGCAGGAGACAAAAGTTATGAGGAGTCTATAAGTTGCCTATCAGCACTTGCTGGTTCAGCACGTTCACTCCCAGCTCACATAACTGAGGTGCAGTCACATGGCAATTGCAATGGCACTTAATGAATTCTGAGGGTGGACGTTGCCCTGAGAGCAGAGACAGGGACCTCTCCGCTGACTTGGATCAGACACCACAGGCATGACAGCCAGGTGTGCTAAGCCAGATGAGCATGAAGACAAATAGCTCCAGCCATTTTTTTCCTCTCACACGGAGGCAGTAGATTCAAGTGATACACCTGATTTCTGAGCTAGACCTTGTGGAGAAGCTCAAGACAGTCACCCATTCACCTATCCTATGAAAAAGACAGAAAAAAAATGTGTATTTTTATTCATTTTCTTGCATGGTGTTTTACAGGAGTCTTAAAATCTGTATGTTTGCCACAGTATCAGCACCACTAGCACTCCAGTTTGGAACTTCAACACAATAATGATTATATATGGTCACATCTTTTTGCTAAGAAGGTACTGGAAGTTACAATACTTGAGACAACCTGCTCAATCCTTGGCCATGTCAAAGATTGTTTTCTGAGCTCTGAGGAACTCTGAAATCCACTCTTTCAGTCCCAACTCATTGCACTGTAACCATGTGGTAGTCATAACAGCATAGGGTAGCTCCTCTCCTTTTCCTCCTTCACTCATAGTCTCTGTGTCTGCTGCTGGACTACTGTTGATTACTAAGCTTTGGGGACCATGAGAATGGAGCCAGGCAAAGTAAGCAAGACTTGCTTTTTAAAATTAAGCTGGTGTTGTGGAAAAGAACCAGAAATTCATTCTGAAGATGAGCTGAATGTAAGTAGAAAGAAAAATAAATTAACCCTTTGAGCTTTACCAAGCTCTGGATACTACACATGTGGCCGTCTCCACCAAACAGCAAGAGTGAAAACATGTGCAGTCTCTCTGTTATATCTACAGCCTAAACCTGAGCCTTCTATTCTGTTCAATCACACGAACTGTCAAACTCTGCCTGACCTGCTATGATTTGTCCAGTCTCTGCCACAACACTAGCTTTGAGCACCTGTGAGTATTATATACTCCCTTTTCCTGCCGAGCAAAGTCCAGAATGATGAGTCCAAGCATCACATGCGGAGATGGCAACTGCGAAGAGGGGTCCTATAGCAGCAAAGGTGTACAATGAGGCCTTTCAAATAACACGCTCTGGTCCAGAGCCAGACCACAAGTCCTTTTTGCCCAGATCTCACCACCATCTCACCACAGAAGAAGGAAGACAGTGGATGTTTAGGGAGTGGGTTATGTGGGAAGTGGACTACTGACTATGAGGAAGGAAAGGCTTATCCCACCCTGAACCTGGAGGGCCAGATACAAATGCCTCAGATCTTCTTCTTCATTACTCTAATGTGCACTAAGATAAACTGGCACGTGCCTACCAGGACGCCAGCATCAGAGCACCACTGCTCCGGGTGCCCTTTCCTCAATGTCGTGCACATACTGGAGGTAGGAAAGTTGATCTTGGCAGCAATTCATTGTGCATCTCCAGCTATAAAGGTCTTCATTGCAGAAGAGGTGAGAGACCCCTTGGGAGCCCTAAAGACATTCAGGATTCTGGTAAACAGCCGGCTTGTGCAATATGAGATTTCACAGCACCTCAGAGAGCTTAAAGCAATCCTATTTCCAAATATTTGCTCCACTGAACTAACTCAATGAAGCTACTACACTGTTAGTATCCACTGAGAGCTGGACTGAAGTGTATCAGACCCAGATTGACGCAATCATGCACAAATATCCCCATTTTGCTGCAGTTCTAGCCAGTGCCATTTCAGTCACAGGCAGAAATGGAAGACTCTCTTGCAATATATTTTATTCACATAGATGTAGAATACTTTTGTCTTTACTGCAGAAGACCGCACTGGCTTATGCTCCACAATGACAACCTAAACAAAAGCTGGTTAGAAGAGCAGAGAAAAAGTCTAATTAATAAGCCAATTTTGCAAGACCTGCATTCAGCACATGACATGTAAGAGTCTGAAACAATGAAACCTATTTCTTTTCAGTTAAGGGTTTGTCTGTGTATCCTGGAATGATATCACAAAAACGGTGATAGGAAAGTTTTGTTGCAGAAGAGAAACCACGAGACCAAATGATTTCAGATACAGCAACACCTAGAAGGCATCCTTGTACAGATAAATAGATATAAGAAATACTGTCTCAATAGTTGAGCTGGATCCTCTCAGAAAACTACTGTTTTCTCAGTATCCTGGTGATAAAGGTGCAGCTAAGTCACTTAAATGGTTTGCTGGAAAGCAGATTGGAGCATCAACATCCATCTGAAGGCACTGATGTAGCCCACCTAGGGCTGAGCCGCGCCAGGCTCAGTACATGGGAAGCAGTGCAAATGTGTTGCTGGGGGAAGAAATGCAGTTAACCATGAAAGCCTCTCACCGGGTCCAAAGAGAGAGCTAATAGGCAGTTTTTCCCACATCAGGCCCCTTCCCAAAGATCAGCACCCTTGCCAGCACATGCACTGCACCCTGACAGGGTGACTTACTACACACACCAGTCTTCTGTAATGTGAGAGTCCCAGCATCACTGGGAGCGGAGCTAGATCAGTGCTCAGGCTGCGATAGCACACAAGCTGTTTGCCACAGCAGTTCAGCTAATAAAACAGCATTTGTCCTGTTCTTGTATGTGAGCCAGGATTTGCCTTTCAGCAACAGGACAGCCACTAGCCTCACAGGGTCTGAGCCACCTAGAAGAGCTCTGGTGTGCACAGATGGAGTAAGCACTGAGAGCTCTCAGCAATTCCCCCATCTTTCCCTCTCCTCTTAACACAGTAACTTGCTCAACAAGAATCTTTTGAAAAATCTCTCTTCCTCTAATTATCATTCATCTCTCTCTTGCAGAACTTCAAAGGAAAGCATCTGCACAGGTAGAGCCACCACCTTCTTGCAGGTGCATATATTAATTGCCTCTCCCTCTCTCCTGGCTGCCAAAGGAGGACAGGATTCAAAGGAGAAGCCTAAATTAGATACTTTAAATTGTCTTCTGGAGGAGAACTCTCTCCCTCCCCTGACTGTATGGGAAATCCAGGGAGAGCAACATCTAGAGTTGTACATCATGGACATCACTGGTCATGAGATATTTGAAGCCGACCACATCAAGACACCTTTCTTATCACAATAAAATGTCATGGCTGTGGGAAAGTATGATACACAAGAAGCATGTTCTCGCTACAGTCCCTGACCCGAAGTCCCGTGAAGTTAACAGCAAGGCATTTCCCCCGTCAGGACCCTAAGAAAAGATAGGACTTGGAAGCACACGAGGAAGGTTATAAATCTAGGTGGGAAGAACACAGACAGCCGAAGGCTTCCTGCCTGTGGAAAGGATGCTTGCGTGGTCACTTCTGCCAGTTTCCATGGCAGTAGCACAAGGAAGAGGAAAAGGGCAGTTCCTCCAGTAATTAGATCTTGTACCATTCAGTAATTCACACGTTCAAGACAAAATCTTAATTTTACTACAAATCAGGCACACGGGCACACAAAAACTTCACCAGCTGACACCAGGCAAAAATCCAGATAAGCAGACTGAACTGATGGGTGCTGACAAAGTTAAACAGTGCTCATCTTTTAGTTCATATTCACTTTCTGTGCTAGGGGAGAAAACAGCTAAGCAAAAATGAAAGTAGTTACCACTTCAAATAATATTGCTTCTAACAATTTCCTTTTTATTTCCAGGGAAACATATTTTTTAATAAAGTGCTTATTGGCAAACATTTACAATCAAAACCAAAGGGAGTTTCACCATTCTCTGGAAAGGTGAAGAATGAGACACAGTATTGCACAAGACCTGAAATAAGGGAAGGCATTCATAATGTTTCCCTCCTATCTTGGAGCTCCTCACCCACAGCTGCTGGTCATGGACTCCTGCACACTGCAAGAACCCAGAGTCCAGCTGAGCATCTGGCCAGTTGATAACAGTTCATTTGGTCACTACTCCCAGATCCCCCAACCAAACCTCTTCCTTTAGAAAAACAGAAATTAAAGGGAAATAGTGAGAGAAGCAGCAGGATCCAGAAGATAAAAAGTTGGTCTGGCTAACAAGAGAATAGGAGTCCTATTCACAGAAGAAGTCTCTAGGTGCCAATACAAAATAATTAGATTTTCTGAGCAGTCAGTCACGTTGGCAAGAAGAAAGGCTAGCACAGAAAATCAAGAGTTCCTTACTGAGCTTGGTAACTTCAGTTACATGGACCTTTACATAAGTTTTAAAAGCAAAAAGAGAGTATTCAAGGGGACATAGCCTCTCTGTCTAAGTCATTCTTGCTTTCTTGTTGCATATCATATGCATATGATATGTTGCATATGATATGTTGCATATGTTGCATATCACCAGCCATTTCATCGTCATGAACATGTAAAGAAAAAGAAACAACAAAGTCAGTATACATGTATTTTTAAGATAATATAACAAATATCAAAAAAGATGTATAAAAGCATTGCCACAGTTCTGTTGAATTTAAATCAAATCAGCTTCAGCAAGATAACAATTAAGAGATTTTTCTATCATGTTAGGATGCAAAGTGATTGTCTTTGTACAGATTTCCCTTTCAGGTCTTGGACTCCACCAGCAAGATTTTCTAACATGTAATGCAGCCCTTACATCTAGCCCTTATTTTTAAGATAATTTGCTGCTATTCTCCAAGCAAATCACCATCTGAAAACCCTTAACAGGTATTTGCTGGGCAAAATAATTCCCATTTTAAAGAAAATTGGTGTCACTGAAAGTGGAACAATGAATACTGCAACTTTGAAGAGACCTGAGAGATGTGTTAGCAGCCAAGGCATACACTAAATAATCAAGGAATAATATCAGGATTAATTATATAAGTAATTACTGAAGGATTTTCAAAGCACACAGATGTCTGGAGCTATCACCTGTAAGAGAAGGGAAATAGTCCAAGGACAAGGACAATGATAAGCAGAAATGAGCTTCACTGTGAAACAGCAAACTGGCCCCACTAAACTGATCTTCTCTATGTATAAGATATTTTAAATAGCCAACTACAAACTTTTGGGAAAATTGGTGTCTTTGTTTATTGAATTACTGAATAAATTTAAATCTCTTGATATTTTATATTTTTTTAACAAATTGGGTGGCTTGGCAGAGGGAGCTGAGCTAAGCTAAGCTGAACAAATGGTTTAAGTTGTCAGTAAGCTGTATATTCATGTTTTAAGAATAAAGCATCATTAGAGCAGGCAATCCAAAGCAGAACTTCATGAACATCACAAGTTTATGAAGCAACTGGTGCCTCTAGAACTGCCATTTATTTCTCTTTGTGCCTTAATTCTTTGTTGCTCAATTACAACTCTTTTTAATTACTCATTGAGTGTTTAATAAAACAAAACAAACCTCCCAGCATATGAATAATGGGCATAATTTCCAAAAGATCACCAGCCCGCTCTGTTCCCTTTGCAGAAATAACATATATTAGAGAACCTCAGAGTCGCAGACCACGTTCAGTCTTTGGCAGCTCTGTGGTCTGCACCTACCTCTGGCTCACGGCTCCCCAGCATCACCACTACTAATCCTTGGCCAAAGCAGGCAGTGGGACCAGTTCCTTCAGTAGTGTGACCCCCCCAAAAAAAGCAGCCTCAAAATCCCCTCTGGTGAAGGCCATTCATGAAGCAGAGGAGTTTTTTCCACCTAAGCTTGCAAAGGGAAACCCACAGAGGCCCAGCAGTGATGGCTGCCCCAGGCCACCTCTGTCCGGACGTGCATCCCATTGCGAGCTCCCCCGCCTCGGCCCCGGAGCCTCCTTCCCGCTTCCCGCACACGGAAAGGCAGCAGAACCGGGGGAGACCTGAGTGTGGAACAATTGTTTATATCTCGGTACAGGGAAAATCTGGGATTATTTATAGACATTTTTATGTTGCTAAATAACAGATGTTGCTCTGAGAAGCAAAATTTCTTTTGTTTGGGGTGTTTTGCTTTTTTTATATAATGAAGTTTAGAAAAGAGAGCTGAATTTTTGATCCAGAATATAGAGGAATTGCATCTAAATAGAATAAACTGTTCTTGGGACATGGGTTTCATCTAGTATTTACATAATTAATTAAGTATTAATAATGCAATTAATCTCACCTGTGATACATTTTAAAGAACATTATATTTCCCTAAACCACAAGAATAACTTTTATTCAAAGGGCTTCCTTTCTCTATTATTTTTATATAAATTTAACAATACAGACACACATACAAAAAAACTCTGTATCAATAAGAACACACTGAAAATAAGTAGTGAACAATAAAAATAATAAAGAAGCATTCACACTGTACCAGAAAGCCTACCAGTATCCATCTACTAGTGGTAAAATGGCAAATTGTGACCCTGAATTTGGACATAACATATTTACCAGAGAGGACAAAATATTGCTAGTGGAGAAAGAGCCAGAGTGTGTTTAGTCACGGCTTGTGCACTGAACACTGTAGTAAACTTTTTTTTTTCTGTATATTCAGAAAAGCAGCAGGGTCCACCAACTTCAGTGCATAGATCATTGCAAGCTCAGGTCTCATCAACAGCCCAATACAAGGCGATTTGGAGGCACGGCTTAATTGAAGGTCTTCTCCCTGCTACCTGCTTTACTGCTTCTTTCCTACCACCTCTTCTGGATGGGTGCCTTTTTTTAAGTGGAGCCACAGAACCAGGAAATTCTTCAGTCAACACCTTCTGCTGAAAGAAAGCGAAGCTACCTTCACTATTGCATTCTGGTTTGCAGCTCACATGTAAGTTGTCAATAATTAAAGGAATAGCTCTAGAGCAAAAACAACTGCTTAGAGCACTGCAGACTTTATTCTTCCCAAGTTCTCACTGGCTAGCAGACAGAGCTACAATCTTACGTAGAGTATATCTCGGCTTTCCAACACAGAGCAAATTTGCTTTAAAAAAGGTAATATGATAAAGTTTACAAACTACCTGTCATTGCGAACTGTCCAAAGTTCTCTATATAGAGTTACATATAAGACAAACAAGAATTCTTTCTTTTACCACCTAAAGTCTGAGCCAGGAGCATGCAAAACTCAGCAGCTACAGAAACAACACTGTCATCTGGCAGAAGATGCAGAAAGGAGCAGGAAAAAGTGGGGTAAATCCAGAAAGCCTACGCTAAGTGCCTCATAAATCACAGAAAATTTGGTGATCACGAAGGCTCTTACCATGGAGGCTTGTCTTTCATCCCGAAAAACTGGATCACAGATTATTACATATCTGTTATTTCAGGATCATCACTACCCTGTAAAGGAGACATATATTATATATGTAAGGCATTTGGAAGTTTGAATATGTAGGCAAGCAAGAAAAAAAGGCATTTACCTATCTCCACAGCTACTGTGAAGGTGGATACACTAAAAGATGCAAAGGATCAGATCTTATGGCCTGCATAAAGGGCTATATAACAACTCAAGGGAGACTCCAGGACTCCAGGTGCGCCATCGAACCATGTCACATGGAGGTTACACCTTTTTGCCCAGTGTATTGTTTTCCTGTGAACTTTGTTCTTCAACATTGCCATTCAGTGTTTTCACTAAACATAGAATAGAAAAACATACAGAAATAAAATGAAAGAAGAGGCAAAGAAACAAAAAGTTCTTACTAAAAGTCTGAACTTACAGAATTTTTTTTGTAGACAAAACAAGATTTACATTATTGAAAGGCAAGGGGAATGTGTCACATTACAATGTGTAAACCATCTGGGTTCTCTGTAACTCCAGTTTGCGAAACCACCTCAGTCTTTGTTTGCTCAGCACAATCATTTCCAAGGATGGAAAGAAAATGACACACCAGAGCTCCAGTGATCTGGCAAGGCAGAACAGGCCTGCAAGAGCCAGATGAGCAGCTGACGGCCTAAGCACCACAGGTCTCCCATCACTCTGCAAGTACAAATCAGAGGACAGGGGCAACCAAGCAGCATCAGGCTACAGCTTCCCTGAAAAACGCCTCCCCGTGAGACTTGCTGGTGGAACCTGCAGGGGACCATGCAGCATCAAATAAGTAAGTAAATAAATAAATACATAAAACTAAATAAATAAATAAAGTGGGGAAAAACCCACATGGTTTTCAGACAAAAGAAAAAAGGAAAAAAAAAAAAAAACACAAGACGACTGTTATGCAGATCTCCCAACATGCCACATCAGCAGCCTGCATTTAAGCTGGTCATGCTTTTTTCCTCTTCCTATCCTTTTTTTAAAAAAAATAAATTATGATGATCATCACACAGTCCATTTAATCATAAGCCACAATCATCTTGTCATCACCGCTCATTCTAGCAGCCAGGGACATAACCCATGACAAGAGGTTGAATTAGTCTTAGTCCCAGTGACTATGAAGGAAGCACAATAGGGAAGAATTCTGCACAAAATTAAAATCTGTAAAAGTCAGAGGGTGTTTTTAACATACTATTAACCACAATCTGCTCTCGCCTTGGAAAATAACTTTAAGAAAGGCAAATAGGAAACTGATCATGTAATGAACTCAAGAAGTTTCCCTGCCTCACAGTTTCTACAGATTGGGTGCCATACTGAGGTACAGGTATCATCAGATAAAGCTAATTGCTTTACAAGGTAGAGTATCAGAGGGCAATTTTGAGGCTATATCTGTCAAAATTAAAAGTGCCAGCATAGGCCTTCCCCCATACCTGCTAAAAATCTTGAAGCATTACTGCCTCTAAATTTAAGCTTTGCCACAATCCAAAACACATCAGGTTGTTACTCTAGCAAAATCAGTGATTAGAAAGCATTAAGGTAAATAAGCACATGCACCAAGGCAATCGAACTGCATCAACATGATTAAAGGGTCGTTTTCAGATGGTTCATGTTTAAGTGAGAAAATAAAGTACAAGGCATGAAAAGAATCACTGGCTCTGCCTCTTAAATTGTGCATCTGAGGCTCATCTTGTGCATTACCTCAAACTCAGTATGGTGGGGGTGGGGGTTAAAATAGTTGGTTGTAGGAAAACAAACATTACCAGCTCTTGCAAACATATTGGTTTCTGCTAATACACAGTGTCCTGTTTCCAGCAAGTGTTTACTGATTGCAGTAAACATGTCTTGATTACTCAAAAACATCTTAAATTAAAATACAATAGGTATATTAAGAAATCTCTTTTAGTAGCTGCAAATTATAATATCAATCCTGCCAGTTCTTACATATGCACTTCATTGTAAGCTCGTCAGTAATCCTAAATTAAGTACATGCAGAAGTGTTGACATGATTGGGGCCATCAGAGACTCATCCTCCAAGTACTGACAACGTAAGTAATGTGCTAGCTCCAGCTAGACTACCAGTGTTGTAAGACGGACCTCAGGCAGGAGGCAACTGCAGCATCGCACCCTGCTCTGGGGCTGGATCCTGACCCGCATGCAGCGAGGAGGGAAGAAGGTTACTGAGTAATGCCCTTGCCACTTACTCAGCAAGCATGCGAACTCATACACAGCTTTTAAGGCTTCAAATACACTTGACTCCATTAAGGCTAACTACAGATTTACTTTGTTTCGCTGGTCAGGGTTTTTAGCGAAAAAGTGCATATAAAATATATGAAAAGTAAAGCACTTTCCAACTTAAGAGTGGCAGAATCTAATTGCAAAGTAATAGCGTTTTCCATGTAAACATGCAGCATTATTATGAATCATTATTTTTAACATGCATCATCTGAACAAGCAACAAGCACAAAGGTATTATGAATAATAGCATGGTGGTACCTTAAATACAGAACAATGAATAGTTTTAATCTCTCCAAGCTTACAGTCTAGACAAGAGCAGGGGAATGTGAAAACCAAGACCTTACAGTAGAAAACAGTTGAAGTAATTGAATTCAGAATGGGATATTATATTTAGATTAAGACTTCTAATGAAAAGTTAATTGGATTAGTGCAAAGAATACTTGGATTTAAGATAACATGCACTCAGCTTCTTGCCATAAACCTGTCATATCTATAAGCCTGGAAAGAGAAAACCCTTAATTCTGCTAAGTTTTAGAACAGCATTTAAAACTAAGAAGAGATGTTTTAAGACCTTTTTCTTTTTAAACAGAGTATGAGGCAATAGTAGACTAGCTTCAGATTCTAAAAGGATCTCATTTATTGGTTTCCTTCCCTTAAATCCCCTTAAATATTCAAGTATTTGTATGCGGGTAATGTTTTTTATTCATAACAGTGCCATGGGGCTGGTGACATGTGTATCTACTTAGGCCAAGATGACATTCTGTATTGTTACAGGATGAGAAAAACTAAACAGGCACCCCTTAGATCTTTGTCCCTTACTGTGAGAGAAAATCCCATAAGAGCCATCAAAGCACAATGTGTACTTAAAATAGCAAATTATTAATCAAAATGATCCAACACATTCATCTTCAAAATGATCATTGAATGCACATCCTGCCTCTTCCCACAGACACAGAGGATCAGAGGACTGATGACTATGAAGGGCTTAAGAGCATAAGGGGAAGAAATGGGTGCAAATTTGTCAAGGACGCTAACAAGAGCTGACTGCTCTTTGACAAGCAGTTCTTCTGCCTAAGTGCAGGCATGGAAATTTATCAGTGAAAATTAGGGTCATAAAAAGAAATGTTTGTGACACTACATTAAGGAAAGGAGGGTTGCTAGCTAATACATGTATAGCATTGCTTAAAAGTGTCTTTGTCCACAAAAGGCTAATCACACGGGAAACATCATTTCACTTTTCGAACAAGTTTTGTAGTACTTTCTCCAAACAGGACCGAATTTTCAAGAATGACTCAGCTGCTCTCACTGCAGCATTTATAGCCCTCCTTAAAAATATATTAAAATCTTGCTTTCTTACATATTGACAATCCAGTTCCCATCAAAGTGGAATTTCAAAAATCTTGGCAATTACATCAGGGAAAAAAGAACAGGCAGATATCCGAGGATCACACAGCAGACTACATAAGAAGGCCTGCTGCCTTCTACTTAACTAATAGCACTTTTCCTTTTTCACCAGTCCTGCTCAGTACAACAAAACGACAATTTTTCATCCTATCGAAGAACAACATGAGCAGAAAAACGCATTTCCAATCACAGGATAAGAACGTATTTCCTAGACTAAAGAGTGCATGATCCAGGTTTACAAGACAATCAAAACACAGAATAAACGGAGCAAAATGAGGGCACAAAAATATTTTTAAAAGACAGTGAGACAGCTTCTCATGTGCTGCTTGCCTGGACTTTTCTAGATGACACTAGTCAGGATGAAAGAGCTGGGCTTAACCTGTGGGGAAGTATCTTTAATTCCCACTCCCTGACATACTAGGCCAAGGAAAACTGGCTCCCATAGCACCCTCCTTAGAATTGGCTGCTACAAAGAGTAGCAGTCATAGGGGCGAGCAATAGGGCCAGAAGCAAAGCTGGAACACGCCTGAAGCCAAGGGGTCTGCAATAAAGGGTTGCTTCGAGCACCATCTAATTTCTCACTGAGCAGCCTTGCCTCAAATTAAAAGTGCGATGGACAAAATATATCTGAAGTTTAAGAAAATGCAAAAAATGGAGGTTCACCAGTGGCAGAACTGAACACAGGGAAGTGACAGGGTGCAAGGAACTTGAACGAATGGGCAGAAGCCTGTGTTTACTGTGGGAAGAAGGTCAATTCTCACAGGCCACAAGGTAATAACAAAAGCCAGGGATGTCGTAGTAGATTTCAAAGGACTGGGTGAAAGTATCAGTTTTTCTTAAAAAGACTTTTAAAAGTGGTGTAGTAAACAGTGAGGCAGCCATTTTATAGGCCCAATCTATAAGCCTAAAAGTATCCCTTCACACAGTTTCATCAGATTCTGCCTCTTTACATCTCCTACTTCTTCATTTGTCTGGCTAGCTTTAGGTTTCTCCTCATAACACATTTCAAAGCTGAGATGTGTCTACTCTGAGAAAGTAATAATCCCCCCAGCAAGGAGCCAGCACCCACTCAGTGACCCATCAGGTTTTTCCTGAGGCTCAGAGTTACTTTCCATCTTACTTGAAATCTAGTGGTGTGCCCTACCCTTTTGCCTAAGGACTCCCTCTGTAATCATAGACATCTGCTTACAAACCATTTCAGCTGATACTTTATACTGAAGTTGAAAGGTTTGGTAAATCCTCAAGTATCATTAAAAACATGCATACTAGTTTGCCTGCATTTTTTTTAAGCCATTCACTTGAGGCTTTTCTTTTGCTCCTAACTTTGCTGTTTGTTTTACAGACTTTCTTCTAGAAACAATTGCTTCTCCTTCGTCTCAACCATAAATTCTCTACTCTCTTCCTACCTGCTTTCCCAAACACCAACTCAGAATGTCACTAATCCATTCAATACCCACTTTCTAGGGCCGCTTGAGGAAACTAATACCCACTGCTTGTGTGTAAATCAGCTAATTGGCAATGGGTTTAACACTTCTCCAGCCTATAGCCAAAGACAGAGAGCAGACAGAATCCCCACCCCAGCCCAGGCAAACACTTGGCAAATATATTGTGAGCCAGTGTGTTACATTAAATGCATGTAAGATGCTTCTTCTACTGTGGAGCAAGCCAGTCTACATCCCCACTGCTCCTCCAGAATCCCAGGCAGGTTTAAGCAGTTTGCAGCATGTCACTCGGGATGCATCTACACCATGTGCAGGCTGTTTGAGCCATTCAGAAACAGAAGCACTGAATCCAATAGAAAAGGAGTTACACTCTCTTTTACAAGGGAGGGAAAAAAAAAAAAAAAAAGAGCCTTAGGAAGTCTTAGTAGATATATCCCTATAAAGGGAGGGTGAAAGGAGATCAAAGGATTTACGGAATGAACGTGTCATGAGATGTTAAGAAGACAGTGCAACAGGAAGCAAATAACTTACAGAGGTGTTGGCAGGGCATTCAAATGCCCCTCAGCACAGAAATAACCTGGAAATGAGGAAAAAATTCTATATACAGGATTACAAGAACTACATAGTACATCAGTGCATGGATGAGAACAGGAGGAGGAAAGGATAATTTTGCCACTAGGCAGCTTTGCAAAATTATTCTTCCATGCCCTGTCAATGCACTATTGGATCTGGATTATTACTACAACCAAAGTTCCTTCAGAGTTTACAGTGAGGCTGCTGTAAACAAATACTTTTCCACTGAAACCAATGTAAACAAAGCATCCAGTAACACATTTTCCTTTCCAACAATTGTACACTGTCTAATGGCATATGTGCTCCAAAAACACTCGTATTCTAAAGTGAGCACCTTTTCTTTGCCTTTAATCAACCTCTTTGACATTTTATGAACCGAAATCAATTTCACTTGTACATGAAAGGTCAGAATCCAACTCTGCCACTACATATTTTTTTATTTAGCTAAAACTCCACTGACTCCAGCAAGGTTACTTCAAACAAACCCCTGGGGAAATCAAGCATAGACTCAACCCCACAGACTTTTGTTTGAACACAACAAAATAGTGAAACAGTATCTACAGTATCTAAACCTTTAATACTTCTCTCTAATAATAGCATAGATGTTTTAGGTATTAAAAGCTGATCTTCTTGCCATTTGAGAATAGTAGTACATTTGCGTACCTGTTCTACAGTATTTAATGCTTTGGTTAAAAAAGATAGATTTGGATGCATATCCTCATCAGATAGAAGCAATATAAGCAATTGCTGATGATAACTCTTCAAATAAAGTTAATACCATCTAGTAGCATCTCTCTAGGTTAACTGGGACAGAAAAAAAACATGTCCGAGAAAGAGACTTCATCTGGATTTCAAGGTCAGAGCTAGAGTATGCTTTTCTTTCTATTGTAAAATCCCCATCTCTTGAGAAGAAAGAAAACATTTTCCTGGAGGATCACATTAAATTGGTCAGAATTTCCTGAATAAATGACAAACAATAGAGAACTCTTCTGACAACTATGTTGTTCAACACATCAGTCAGCATTCAAGGTGCATAATGCTGCTTGTGGCACCAGGGGAATCAGGAATTCTTCTAACCAGGACTCTCTCTTCAGCTGCTCAAAAATCTGAAGACAATATCTTGATCTGTACGCAAAACACAAACACCATATGTCATAGGCAGATCAGACAGAAAATGCTACACAATTGTCACATCTGTTTCAACACAGATGCAGTTTGTACTTACTTCATTTCACTTCACTTTTCAAGAGATTACTTTTTCACTGACAGTTAAGTTAGAATTGATGTATGCTTAACTAAGTCAGCTGAAATCTTAAAATATGTATTTAATTCCAGGTATATCTATTTCAGCGTAGTAAAAGAGGGCAATGCTAAAAGAAAGTAATGATTTATAAAGTAACTAAGCCACAATGACTCAGAAAACAAGACCTCCGGGGTTTATCTGGTCCACCTCCTTTTTCCAAGACTTCCTCTGTTTTAACACAACCCTGGCTGATGTTTGGCTAATCTGCAGTTGCTGCAGAATTTCTTCTAGTGATCTCAGGCAATTTATTCTAGTGCTTCACTGTCCTCTCTGTCAGAAAGTTTTTCTAAATATATAGTCTTCATCTTTGCAATTACAGCTCTAAATCTTTTGTATTTTTTCCCTATTCACTAGGGTTATTCCTTTCTCCTTTGCACTAGTCACTTGAATGCATGAGAACTATATTCACGTTTCCTCACATCTCCTTTCAATTTCCCATTTCTTTAAGTTAAGCAACCCCAGTCTTTCCAATACTTTAATAGTTTATATATTTTAGCTCTTTTTTTTATCTAAGCCACTGTCATTCTTTACATGAAATGCCCCAAACCAGCCACAGTACTCTAGCTGAGTCCTAAACATTTCTGACCAGAGCAGGAATTTTCTTCACATCTTTCATACAAAAACTTGTTTACAAATCAGTGCAAGTGTCTTGCCATCTTTGGGAAAAAAAAGAAAAAGAAATGGTAGCAATTGTAATTCCTAGTTGTGATACCCAACAATCCTCAGCTATGTTTCTGCAGAACCTGCTATCTAAACAATTGTTCTTATCCTGTTTGTGTAGCCAATTGGTCTTACATAGCTATACTGCCCTGAATTTATAGTAGTAATTACTACTACACTACTGGTTTTTAAGCTAATGAATTCAATCCATTTCCTCAGGACATCTCTTCAAGACTAGTCATATTCTTATCTCCAATCAAAAAACAGTTGTTTGCTGCTATTCATTCATCTTAATGGAGTTTTGAGGTACAATAAGGAAAAAATTAAGCAAAATGAGTGAAAATAAAAGTAAGAAACTTACAGGTATCTGGCCTTTTTCTGCAGACCCACGTTCCCACCCAGGGTCTGATAACCTGGAACATGGTACACTAAGGAATGGAGATTCAAAATACTCAAAAATAAGCACAGACCACAGGACAAAAAATATGCATCTTCAGGAAAAATAGGTTAAAAAAATCCTATCTCCCAGTTACAAGGAAGAAAAATATTTTTTCTAGATGTCTGGCCTACTGTATCCATGAGGCAATAGAAATCAAACAATTTAAGCACATAACCTATTGTTAATATGACCACTCAAGCATAGAGGAATACCTGGCAGCTGATAAAGTCAAAGGCACACATGATTTTGTTTATTCCTTAGACAACTGTTTTACTGCATAGTTATGCACAGAGGAACAGCAGAATTAAATTATCCAGACAGAGTCAAACAAAGACAGAGGAACCTGAGATCTGAAGCCATAGGATGATCTCTTCTTAATCATAGGCCAGCTACCATCTGGAAAACCCTGTGACACTAGCAGCCATGACAGAAAACCTTGAGACACTTACTGGGCAAATGCCTGGAATCACATGACTCTAAATAGTTTTTTTTTTTTTTTTTTCAAACATAATCATCTGACATGAGGTATCTGGAGAAAGTATGGAGAATGCCCGAAGCTAAAAGCAAAAGTCAGGCTCCATCAACGGTTTTAAACTACTTGTTTCATGGCAGAAAAACTAGTGATACATAATCTCATGCTTCAATTCTTCCTTATCTAACACAGATGCAAAGTTCATTTAAAACTTTTTCCATCATTGAGGATTTCTAGATATTGTTGTCTATGGTACTGTTGCTTACACTCTGACCTTCCACTAAATGCAATGTTAACATCTCCCCTCTACCATATGCCCAAACTTCCAGAGATGCCAGAGCTTTCTGGTTATTGCTCTCTTTCCAAGCTTGATTGAAACCAAAGGGGTCAAATATAGAAGAGGTAGGTAGCAGGGCAAAATTGCACGCAAGCGGAAAGTTACGTAGATAACAATGATGAGGATTGTTGCATTTTAGGGGCCAAATCCCAACATTAACTTGGGTTTGACAGGGTTCTTTCTGAAGCACACTGAGCATAAGGGCACTGAGATTGGCAAGAGTTTTTCAAAGGATGTCATCTCCCAGACTCTATAACCAGTGTCTTACTACTCAGTCTTTCTGTTTGCTATATTACATTAGATGTCATATATCCCAGATATAAATAGTTGTTAGGCCCTAACCTTACAAATATACATGTGCATATTGATTATGATATGACTACTTAATCATGTGAGCACCCTATGAGTCCTCTCATAAGACTGGAATCAAGTTGTCTATTCGTCATTCCTAGACTTGTATTTTGTGATTTAGTGCTTACTCTGCTTTTTGACTGTCTTTGCCATCTAATTAAAAATAAGACACACTAAGCCAACATATTTGGCAAATACCAGACATAATATCTAGTTTCTAAGAAAAGTGATCTAGACTATTAAAGGACTTTGATTTATTACCGTCATCCATTGTTTTAGTACACATTTTGAAGAAAAGAAATTAAAGACACAAAGGATAGTTGAAAATTGGGGGTACAATGTAAAATGGGTTTACCAAAGATTGGACTTCTCAGAATAAAAGATTTCCAAACAAGAGAAATGAATCACTTTTCATATGTCTGGACTTCATTAAAGCTCTTTATACAGTGTCATATGGGAAGTGATCATGCTGTAGAAAATGGGAATTGAATTCAACAATTGTAACCTCATAAGAAACTAACTTTCAGGAAAGATGTGCTGACAGCAAAACAATTGTATGGGGGAGGAGTTCTCTTGGACTTCTCCAAAAAACTATATATTTCCATTCATGCCTTTGGTTTAAAAAGCTATGTCCTAAAGATGGGCCTATTAATCAAGAGGACAACTGGAGAAATTCAAAGAGTGGAGTAGCTAAAAACTGTGACCTGTGCACCACCTGCAATATATATATATTTCAATACATAATATATGGCTTGAAAGGCAGCTGGATGCTGCTAATGACTGTAATAGCAGATCAGCTGGAAACCCAACACTACTATTGATACTGCTAGCAATTTCCAGTGTGGGGCTAAGGAGAAGGCAATTTCCAGCTTCTCTGTCTGGGCACTGAGAAGAAACAGATGACCTTGAGGCATGCAGCTCTAGGAATCAACTAACATCCAGTAGCACTATGCTAAAGGCCAGGCATTTAGAAACCACTATGACTTTTTGCCATAGGCCAAGATCTCATTAGTTTGATGAAGGGCAAAAGAAAGATTGAATCACTCAGTAATTGCAGAAGTTAGAATCACATCTGCAATGTCTATGTGAAACAGAAATGTGGTCCTGATGCAGAGGAAAAACTGTTTCCCCGTGCAGCAGGAAAACATATTTCATTATACAGCACCTCTATAATATCATATACAATCATAGCCATGTATGACCATCACATATTGGAATAGGTGTAGATTACTATGATGGATGAGGAAAAATGTCTGTTTAATATCTATAGCTAAGCTGAGTACATTTGAATTGCATCGCTTAGCAAAGGGAGGTTGAATGCAGATGCAATTGCTGTCCACAAAAACATCAAGGTTTTCCAACACAGATATTGATACTAATTAATTGAACTGTAAGACAAGACCAGTACAAGAACAAAAGGTATAAGATAATCATGAATACATCTAAGCTGAAAATTAAAAGAATGTTTGTAAACACTAGAGAAATGGCAATCTGACTCTAGCCCTAATCCTACAGTAATTCACTGGAAGATGGCATTTGATTCATGTAGTGACTCCGAAGTTCCCTTCTAGCTCCCTACTTCTTCATTCTTCTTCATACATTGTCATCCTAGACTCCGAGGCACTGCGAAAAAGATAATTAAACCCAGCATGCTACAAAGCTGGCAAATTAGATCAAGTAAGTTGCCAAACTGAGGCCTACCTCAGGCTAAGTTAATATGGACAGAATTGATTTTTCTTATGTGGTACACTATGTGTAAGCAAGACATGTAATCTGCAAAGCTTTTTTTCTGCATTTTACACCAGGAATTTTTCTTAACTTATGACTTGCAGGCTGAATTATATTATCATCAACCTTTCAAAGCGAGTATCTTCAATCAGAATTACACGAATACTAGATATGGTACGCAAAATCATTAAAAAAAAGGTCACACTAACACTGATTCAACATGATCAAGACTCTCTCTGTGAAGTCACAGTGCTAGGCTGGAGGAGGAATTTTCTACTTTTTAATTTCAATTTGAACTAAAAAAGATGCATTTCTATAGTGTCCACAGGGTAATAAATAACAATTTGCAAAAAAGAAAAAACATAAAGCAATCAAGTGCCACAACACTTTAGCTGAAGCCACAAGTTCCTGATGTATGCTGAAGTAAAATTTCTGCTAAAGGACAATTGTACCCAGAAGTCTAAATGTGGAAAAAGTTAAGTGTTTTGTAATAAGGGATTATCGGAAACAATTATGCTACTTTGGTGTCCTACTCGTTAAGACAACTTTACTCCTCTTTCAGCGGTCTCCATTTGTTTATTTATAGCTCATTCACTTATTAATACTCTTTTCCAACAACTCAAATGACATTTTCCCTATAGAGTCAAAGGGGTGTACAATGCAAGAATAAGCCAGAATGAACATGGCAAAATATATTTTCCAAGAATGAAAGTCCATTTGTTGTGAATGTTTTCATATTCAACAAACGCCAAAAGAAATTACTAGCAAGCTCCTTTGGAGGCCCCACTCCTACAAATAAATTCATGGGCTGGAAATGAACCCATATTCAAGGGTTCATTTGAGAACTTGGAAATCTCTGTTGTGTTCAAGTAAGGGCAGCAAGCAACTGCCCATAGCTACCAGAGGATACCATGGCACCGTACTTCATTGCTTATGTAGCATTTGGGATAAAATCTGCAAGGGTAAACAGCTACTGCTGATGCAGAGAGTGTAAATAGCTGTGGGAAGTTTAGGATATGACTAGAAATGAAATAGATGAACATTTGAATTTAATTTGTGCAAAGATTTCATTAAAAAGTTGAATGTACTTCATTCATTCATAGAAATTTGTGTTCCTGCTATTAACATTCAGAGAATATTTAATGACTCCAAAAGCCTATTAAGATAAATCCAGAAAGTAGATCTTACTGCATATTTTGTTCATGTATTTATTCACTTTTCAATTTTTTTTTACATTTTATTCAATTTAAATAGAAAATAAAATCAGCAGAATCCTACGATTTTAATTGTTATTTAGTCTTCTAGAGTTTTCTTGAAGAAAGAGTTCTAGTTTTGCCATGTAAAAGGACAACAGTTTCCTAATGAAGCATCACATTACCAAATGTGAAGATCTGATAAAATGAGATAATGCAACCTATTAACCTATCAAATTCTTGAGGCAGATGAGAACAGTTCTCTAGAAATAACTGCATTTGGAGATCACTGCCAAGAAGTCCTGAGAAAAAGCAAGCTAAAGTTGACATTCTCATTTTTGACAGGGATATTTTTGTTGTAAAGTAAAACTGAGTGCTTATAGAAATGGCCTGTTTGGACTTGATATGGCTAAGTCACCTCCATTTGGAGCAGGGAGCAAAATCTATTAGCCTAGAGACTCTTTCAGAGATCTAATCAAAGTCACTATACCAAAATCTGTATTTCAGATTCCCTAAAGCTGAGCAGGTTTCACATTCATTTTGCCAGCTCAGATTTAAACAAATGACCCTGGGGTCAAAAGGCCCACAACTTTAATCCTGTTAGAGTCTCTGATCCTTGCATGAATATGGGCATAACTTTTAACTTTCTTACACCTCTGTCAGCTCAGCTGGAAAACTGGGTGAGAAGCACAGCTTCACTGAAAACCAGATGCCCCATCTAAGCAAAGTTCTACTCAAAAATAAGTGAGCATACGCTTCCCTTAAAGCAGTCACTGCAGTCAATAAAATGTGCTGTGGGGGAAAGCAAATATAATCCCTCACAGAACATAAATCACAGAGTATGATTTGATGTTAAAAAAAAACAAATGGCATAAACATGACACATACAAAAACACTAGGTTCTACAGAACAAAGTCAGGACTGAAGTGTAGATTCTGGAAATGTATATAGATAGATATACAGAGCTTTACTCACATAAGATATTTCTCAACCAGTTCCATGCAAGTAGCTGTATGCATAAATAAAACCTAGACATAGATATTCCCTTTCAAATATGAAAGTAGGATGTTCTCTGTATACATCTGAGTACACTGTGAATTTAAGATCTGATTTATTCCATCTTTCCCAGCTGCTACATTCATCAAGCAATGAAGGATCACTGGCAAGAGAATAAGCTGTATCTCATCTATCTGTAGTATGCAGAGCATAAATTGATATATCAAATATAGTGCTAAAGTTCTTTGGTACATTATCCTTTCCCTCTTTCTTAAGCACTCAGCTTATTTTTTCTGCTGCTTACTTCATCTGCACATAGGTTTGTGCATCCTTGGCACAGAGACCATTTTCACACCTGTCAAGGAAGTCTCTGAGGTATCAAATAAACACACTCTCCTTAGTGTCATCTACATTCTACCCAGGTCCAGAGAAAAGCAAAGGTAAATAAGGATTATGTTTTAAGGGAGTCCATAAAAATCTGGGGAAACTTTATTTACTTTCGATATTTTTTTTCCTAAAAAGAAGACAAATCAAGATAAGATGTTACTTTTTAAACATCATGGAGTATGGAAATAGTGAAACAAGCAATAACAGTTTTTAATTATACAGGGGTTTTTGCTATTTCTTTTGGAAGTTTCTGTGGGAAAAAACTGCGTGATCATTAGAAATTTTAAGTGTGTTCCACAACAGTTAAATCCCCGCTCAAGTCTTGCATTTCTTGGCTAATATTTCAGTGCTGGCCTCATTACCAATCTTTTCTTCTGCTAAACTGCTAAAAACTTTTTTACGCATTCCACCCCAAAAAAAAATATCTGTGGGGTGTATTTACAAGTAACACAGGATTCCAGTATTCAGTGATTTGAATCTTGATTTCAGCAGGACCGTTTAAAAATCAGTAACAACAGAAACAGGAATACCATAGTATTGTCATGCCATAGTCTATTTAATACCTATGGAGAGCCAAGAAAAAGATGTGAGCAACCATTATTTGTTCTACACATGTCCAAACACATTGGCTTTCTTTCCATAGTAGTTTGATTTCCCCTGTGTCATCTACAGGGCTTGCCGTTACCAAAACTTGAAGAGAAAGCAGAAACATTATAGTGCTGCAGGACTATCTGTATATAGTACACATGCAAATTAGTAAAACTATAAAAAATAGAATCAGTTTACACACAAATAAGTATGAATAGGATATGCTGGGAAGAGTTCATATAGCTTTTGTGGAGCGAAGTCACAACTCTGTCCTTTTGGAGTTTTCAGAAAGACTCAACAAGTATGTAGACAAGAAGGTCTCCAAAAGGTCCTTCTGAACTGGTTCAAAGACAGGAAACACGGGGTAGGAATAAACAATAAATTTTCACGCTGGCATTACAGAAGCTGTATCTGTGCTGCTCAGCATATTCACCAAAATATTCATTCCCCTGTAAATGAGGAATGTGAATGTTAAATGTGGAATGTACGTGTAAAAGGGAACCCTTTTAACAGGGGAATGAGTATACTGGTGAATATGATCAGCCTGAATGAAAAACCCTGTAGTTCAAAAGATTTTCGTAGTAAAGTTGAGACTGACACTGAGAAACCACTTTTATAAAACTGACTGACAGAAAGGCAGGTGAAATTCTTGCACAAAGAGAAAAATCATTCTTATATCTCAACTATTGCTATCTAGGGACAAAATTTTAAGATTATAATAGGTAGTTCCATTCACCCCATTGCCTCATGTCAGCCAAAAAATAAAAACCCTAAATGCAGGGAATTACTAAGCAAGGAGTAGGCACCAAAGCAAAACACATCATTACACAACTGCACCTATGTGTACGTACATCTTGAATACCAAGCATGATTTTGGTCCCAATCATCACAGAAAGAGGATATCAAAGCTATAAAAAGTACACAGGCAACAGGGATGACAATAAGCATGAAGCAACTTCTATACAAAAAGCTGATTTAAAAGACTAGGGTTGTTCATGTCAGAAATGACATAACTGATAAAATCACATGTGGTAAGAAAGATGGAAGGAAAGTGTTATTTCCAACAATACATGAAATAAGGGCATAAAAAGAGATTCTCAGCTGGCAGTTCTAAAGTAGAGAAAGTGAGGTATCTTTTAAAGCATCATACGCTTAAACTCCAGGATCATTGTCAGACAGTATTGCAGATGCCAAAGTTTACATTGATTAAAGACATAATTAAACAAACGCATAGAAGATTTTTTTTTCATGAGCTTTTAGTTGCCAGGACACCATCTCTGGCTCAGGAAACCCCTAAATTACAGCTCACTGGTGCTTGAACAGAGTATCAGTAAAGTATAATTATAAAATTGCCAGCAGTTACCTTTGAAGTGAGAACACTAAACAACGTGCGCATTAGGAGTGGCCATAAGGCCACGGTCTCCCAGGGGCCAGTTTCAACATTAAATCTACATGGGATTGCAGCACTCCTCAAAACAAGCAAGTAGAAAGTCAGGCCCATAGAAAGGTTTGGTACTCAGATTGTGTTTTATAACTGGACAGGCTGGAGTATTCAGTGGTAAAATCTTACTCGCTGGGAACTGTTAGGGGTTTTCTTGCTGCCTTTGGTAGGGCACACTCTCCCAGCTCTCACTATTAATTTTATTGTTCTTTGCACCTCTTCACAGACTTTTCCACTGGGTAATGCTGTCAAGAACAAAAAATGTATTTATCGTGCTGACATTTCCCAAGGGAAAGCACATCTTAAACAAATCATTTCTGGCCACTTTCTGTGTGAACTGGAGATAAGGTGGCTCCTTGGAAAACCTGTGTGTGACTCTCGCGGCATCCGTATTATCTCCACCAAAGTACAACTTGCAGGAACTGTGCACACAAGCCAAGGGATTTTTTTCACTCCACCCACATGCTGCCCGAAGGTTTTTTAGACTTGCAACATTTTGTTTCCAGGGAAACTATTGATCTCACATTTCAAGCATTGCCAGGGCTGCCTATCTGCTTGCTATTCACTTCTCTCTTTAGATCTCTGGAAACGCAGTTGTGCCAAAGAGAGACTCCATCTCACACACATCTGCGGAGCTCTAACAAGCTCAGTAGGACTAACGTTTGGATTCCTCACAGCTTTCCCATTTATATACTCCTTATGCACCAAGATGGTGTAGAGCAATACCAATCTGATGTGTCTTGAGATAATCAGCTCCTTGGTTTTTAATTTCTTCTCCTGGCAAACCCTTATAAGTAAGGGTATAGGCATCATTCAGGGTATCCAGGTTTTGTGGAGAGGTTCCTTCCAGTATGTGTACTGCTATTAAACTTTCCTGCTGCTTTCTGCACTACTAGTATTGTGGAAAGGCAAAAAGACAGCAAAGAACACCTTGGAATGGGAAGCTAAAATCAATTTACTGTTTCTTCTAGGTGCACTTGCAATACATGAGGCAGGGATACAGCAAGCTTTGCAGGACAGAAAGGAAGAGAGCAGGACAAACAGCCTCCATCTAAGCACTGGCCATGCAATCACACTGTATGCAGGGATGTTCCCACAGGCTCCAATGACTGCTGTAGGGTCAGGGACCCTACAACAGAGCAAAGATGTTCCAGAGAGGTCAAGTCCATGGTGAACAGAAACTTAGGTCTCTTTGCATGCATCTGTACTGCTCCCAGCTCCTCCTGTCTTCCCAGGTTAGGCCGTTCAGTCAATCTGTGCCTGGAAAACAGAAGCAAAATCCAACCTCATAGGAGGTTTTTCTGTGGTGTCACTAAACATGAATTGCTAGCTTACCTAACTCTAAAAGCCAAGATCCTCAAAAGACACAATTTAACCATACAACTAAGGACACACATTCAACAACAAGTCCTGCTAGTTGAATTCCATCCTAAGCACTCTGGAGAGAAAAGGCAAAAAAAAACCAGTCTTTATAATTCTCAACTAGATTCATTATTTCTGGGTTGCACATTAAAACAGATGTCTCATTGATTTCCCAGTCACAAAGAAATCATTCTTTTCATGTCTTGTGACGGATGTTTCTTCAGATGAACAGCTTCTACTTCAAACAGGATTTTTACCTCATGGAATAACTTTTCCTTAACTGATTTAAAAATATCTATTAGCAAACCAAAGCCATACCGATTACAGTTTTTAAGCTAAGGTGAATAGAAAAGCTCTCTTTACAAAAGTATGAAAAATGTCACTGTCATTTGGCATTTCTCTCCTATACAGCGCTGACAAACACAAATCAAAACAAGTGTCTAATTAAGGACCATTTTCTTATTCGTTGTTTATTTTTTTATTTCATTGTCATCCCTGAAAAAATATGCCCCAGATATATCTATGTTTTACATCAACCCCTCTCCTTCATTAATGGGAGGAAGTTTAGTGCACTAAACAAAACTTTCTAAAACAGTTTTTCTTTGCAAAAAACTTTAAAGTGAGAAAAAATACAGAAGTGTATAAATATTGTTTTCTATGTTGAAAGTAAAATGTCCTATGTCCTACTTTAAGGTAAAGGAAAGCTGGGAAAATAAAGTGGTGATTTACTCTAAGTACAAGAAAGAAAGCATTTGTTTGACTGTTTTGTTTTTCAGTCTAGAAAAGACACACTGCTAAAAAGACTGTCTTGGTCTTTTCCTGTTAATCCTTTGCAACACAAATCCATTGTCCCACTTGAACTCATTATAAATGAGGAATAAACCTCTCCCATGAGCTACTTAGTTAAATAGAATCTGGGGAAAAAAAGGCTTGATTACAGCTTTAACATGTCTCTTCATTTAGCTGGGAGAATTTGCAGTACTATCCCCTCTGGCAGATTTTTCTTTTTCTCAAGGGATTGCATCAAAGACGAAGAAAAGAGCAGCTAATACATTTTACAATGAACAGGGCATAAAAAGCTACATGCACCAACTCACTTCCCAGGCTGCTTCTGTCTGATGAGAGCACACCTGAAATACTGCTTCTTAAAAAGATGCTTACAGTAGCTGCTGTTTGCCTATGAAAAAGTACTTTAAAATAAGCTCATACAAGGGATCAAAAATATACTCATAAACAAAACTGTTTTGTTAAATCAGCATAAAGCTGATTATAATATGCTTATTTCATTAAACTTAACTTAAGAGAACATCAAGGTTTATGATTTAAAGTTAAGGGCAAATAGAAGGGTTTGAAATGCCAATGCTTAGTTTCCACAAGCTTCTTTTCACTGATTGCTCATATTCATCACAGCTATCTTTAATGACATGCCTGCTTTTTCTTCTCAGATAATAAAATAATATACAGTAAACATAAGTCTTGGGGACTGAAATTTTGTAATCTGAATTTTCTGCTTATATGTGCCATTCCCTATGCATACCGGTAACCACTCTGTTTATGTAATTGTATATACATAGCTGTGAAAAATGGGACCTAACCAAACAGAATAAAAACCTAACAGAAAGAACCACAAATACCCTCAAAAAAAACCTTAAATAGCAAAACGCATCCAATAGTTTTTCTAAGGAAAAACAATAATATCTCAAACATTTTTTATAACTCATTCTAAGTTGCAAAAATTTAAAGGGAGACATATATCTTTTTCTATTTTGTCACATTTCTGTCATATCAAAATCTCTCACAGCTTCTAGAGGAATAATGAAATGCTGCTCCCGCTTTTTGTATGCAAGAAATATGGCCTGTCCTCACAAATGAACATACGTTATACAACATGCATAGCGTCCATAACTGCTTATATGCAAATATATACGCGCAAATGTCAGCAGACAGGCCAGCAACACAGGCTGCATTATTTCCCCAACCCACCTATGCAATCCAGCTATTTTAGGCATTGCAGAGCATGGCTTACACATGCACACAAAAACAAACATGCAGGGTGACATCTTCTCCACATGAAAAGATGAGTCTGTAATCTCTGTGGGTGTCAATTTAACATAATCCCCACAGAAAAGTTTTACTTTCTTTAAAACACACTAATATCTTAGTTAAAAAGGGTCCATTCATTTCAGGCCCAAAATACATAAACATGCCTTCAGTAATAAAGTAGAAAAGGTACTTTTTGCTGATGTGTTGTGGTTTAGGATTTCTGAGGCGGTGAAGTACAGAGCTAGGTTGTTGTTTTCATTTTCTGAGGGTTTTTATTATTATTAAGCTTTAATTTAGTTTGGCTCAATCCTTGTTTTGTAGGTATGTAAATACAAGCAATCCAGTGCCAATAGCCAGAGCAATAATTCTGGTCAAAATGAAACACAGAGCTCTAGGCTATAAACTTAAGACAAAAATCAAAGGATTTAAATGAAATCTGACATGGCAACTCATTAAATTCAAGACTATCCATGATATTTTATTAAATATCAGTTAAGTACATCTTTAACTGAGATGAATGTAAGTTCAGGAAATGAAACAGTCATTGACTAAATATTAGTACACTAGAGACAAAAGAAACACACCATTTCTGAACCAAATCAGAGGAATAAGACCATTGCTTCATCTTCAAGAGAAGCTGAAAAGTCTTCAGAGGCATTTACACCCTGCTTGCTTTGGAAAGCCTTGGAACCACCTGCTTTTCTACCCTCCTGTCCTGTTTGGCCCTTTCTTAAACTTTTCAGTTTTGTCTTCCAAAGTTTTCTAACTGGGGATAATCTGGTTAAATATGTAAGAAATAATTCTTGTGAATAGATTTCAGCTTTTAGTTTCATCAATATCTCACTGCAAAGAGCTCAGTCTAATGGGTTTTGTATGTTGGAGATATTTCTTTCAAGTCAGAATTAGCTTCCATTTTCAGTGAGTATTGCCTTGTTCTTATATGATCAGAAAAAAAAAGGAAATATCCCTCTACACATACTGTGTTTACCATAGGTTATTGTATTTACTTTTAACAAAGCCCTTTTCATCCATCTCTTTCCTAGAATATGCTCTAATAACAGTCTTAACGTAAGATGACTGAACTCAGTATTCCCAATGAGGAAATCACTGTGCAGACATCACAATTCAAGTACTTGACATCCTATTTCTTATGAATTTGAACATTTAGTTTGATTTTGCTTTCTTTTCTATATGCTGAATGTAAAGCTTTCTCTTGCAATGACACCCAGATACTGCTTTCCAGCACATAAAAGTGGTAATACTGAAGTCCAAGTTTGCAGTCCTATTTCAGAAAATAGCCAGATATTTCAGCAGAAGACATTAAAACACCTACAAAAAGTAATTCAGATGATCTTCCCTTCTCCCGTGTCAGAGATTCTCCTTATCTCTGCTGATTGGTTTTTAGATTGTCTTCTGTGATGATAGAGTTAATGGAGTTCAGCCATGTGTGAAACATTCTAAATGTTTCTTCCACAGAGACATTAAATCCATGCCATTAAATCCATTAAATCCAGTCAGTTAAATCCATGCGATATTCTCCCCAGTCTAACTAACTGAAATATTTTTTGTCATTACACGATTCTTTTGTTCATCTCTTTTTGCATATCATATAGCAAGTATCTCAGGATACAAATTTAGCTCCCTTCTTGTAAACATTTTTGCTATAATATTTTATTACATTCTTGTGTTTCTGCAAGCACTTTGTTTGTCACAGTGTGGCTGTTTAAAATTCTTGTATGAGCACTGTAGAAGATTTTACCAGAATTAACATTTAAATTAAAAGTACCAGTTGTTTTTCCTTTACTTTTTTTTTTAAATTGCCCAATCTAAACTTAGTAATAGATTGGTGAGACACAACTTTTCCATTGCAAAAACTGTGCCAGTTAGGTTAAGTATATGCAGATACTCTTCATTTTTTATTTCATTTTTAGTGTTCCCTTTAAGCAAGAAAATACAGTTCAGATATTGTATCAGAATCAATACAATATCTCAATACAGATGCTGCTGGTCTGTAATATTCACAGCACCTTTAGCCCTTTCTAAAGGCATGGGTACAACACAGGATAGCTATATATTATTTGAAACAGGTGGGGGATTTTTGTTGTTGTAGGTAGATTAAGGCAATAAGAATTGTAAAGTAATGAGATTTTTAGATACTTAGCTATTGTCTTAGGCACATATTATTGAAAAACTCCTCCTCTTATATATATGTGAAAATAATTAGGCTGTAGGTGACGGACCAATAGAGCTCATTCAAAAATAAGTAGTCTCATTCCTGGCATTTTCAGGACTAACTTAATGCAGGCTGATCTGCACTACAAACACTTCTAACTATGCGTCTCACTGCTTAGACATACATGCACTATATGGCAATTGAAAACACATTTTCCCAGTCCACCAAATCAAGTCCTCAATCCTCAGAGGATAAGAAGTGGCTAAGAACAGGGAAACTTAAGTAGCTGCCAAAATACATCTTAGTGTTGCAAGTTCTCCTCTACCCTTCCTGCTTTAACAAGCTACAAGAAACATGGCTTATTTTACCATATATCTCAGGCTATGGCCACATTTCCCTGTTTCCAGAGCTCTGCAAGCCCTCTGCAATGGAGGTACAATATGCTTCTCAGAGAACTCAAGACATTATGGATTGCTGCAGAGATTATTTTTCACAAAAGTTATCGTAGATAATTAAAAAAAATCCTCAGCAATGTTTTAAAGAAAAAAGTAGGTAAGTTAATGTTAAGAGTACTTACCTCGGAAAGACAAAGTCACAAAACAGCTGTTTTAGAGTGACAGATGTTTTACTCTGCCAAATTTAAAGGACCAGTTTCCAAATACTACTAGCAAACAACATGCCAAGCATTATACGTAGCTGCCATACAGATGAGGCAGCATTCAATGAGGAAAATACATGATGAAAAGAAGCAGTAACCATTTAACCAGGAAGAAACAGAGACACATTCAATTAAAGAGCTCCCAGCTACCACTGCAAGGCCAATTCCTCAGCTGCTCACACTGCACTGGTCTTGTACCATCATGAATATGCCTCAGCTGAAACACTTCTGTCCCCTTGCATGCAGTTTGTGTGTTTTCCACGTCCACGTGGCTGGAAGCATCTAATGCATAACTCAAGTGTTAACAGTACCATATGCTCTGTCGTGCTTTAAGAGTACTGCCATGTGTGGAAGTTTCCCACATTTAATAACGTCATGCCATCACACCTAATCTGTTACACAAGAGCAGCGGGCCTGGGACATGGCGTGACTCAAAGAGAAGACCTGAGACCTTCTCACCTAATGCAGAAGTATATATGGCACCAGCATTTTGCTAAAGTCTCCCCAGACTAGTGCAGCTGTAACAGGATTACTTGTAAATTGTCACAGCAGCATTAAATATGGGTCACCAGACGATTTTAGAAGATGAAAGGTACAAAATGGAGCTAATGGCAGCAACTTCCCAATCTGGGGTGGTGGATTCCTTCTTCCAGGACACTGTATGCTTAGCAGTCAAATGTACTGAAGAGATGTAAAAGAGTACAATCTCACCTTCATGCCTGGGGATTCAGTGTGGAACTTTGATTCAGTTTTCTTCTGAATCAAAATTAAATCAAATGTCAAGATCTCAAGTATTTCTGAGAAGTAACAACACTGAAACTTTGTCATAGCTACCCCTGTGAGTGTTCCATACCACTGCTATCTCTTTGTTGGAGAAAAAAAAATGTGGAAACAGATTTTCTGAGTCCAATATCCAGAAGCTCTTTGATCTGAGCTGTGAAAATAAATTATTTACTGGATTAGATGGTATCTTTGGTAGTTCTAGCAGTATTGTCTGCAAATTTCCTTTAGCTGTGCATAACAGATGGACAACATGTTCATTTTTTTTACAGGCGGTCAGTATTTGCAGAAGAGCAGAGATGGAAGGGGAACAGCCTGTTTAGTTCAACATGAAGAACTTTTCTTGGAAAGAAGATCTTCAGAGAGGTTTAGGGCTTTTTTATTTTTCTTATTTTTTACATGTTTTGCATTATCAGTTTGGACCTCAACACCACAGCTCTATTGTTTCTTTCTGGAAACTCTTAATCAAAGTTTAAACATTAATCAAAAAGGAAATAAAACTAAAATTACATCTAAACTACACTGAGTTATGTCTTGGCAACTCTGTCCTTTTGACCTTGCTATCACTTTGATGAATCCAACCTATTGTGTTGTATAGTACAGTGCTGGCTTGCATGAGCTACCACACAGGCTGCCAAATAGTATACTGACTGATGGATTTGTAAATGCTTCTGTTAATGAAGCTCTGAGTGCCCACGGACAATTTCATAGATGGGTCCAAACGAAGCTACTGAACAAAACCAACACACAGGCAAACATTCCTATTCATCACATGAAAGTCTGAAGTGACTTGAGCCATACTGTAAAGGTCAGAAGCCTCAAATTCTCCTAGACTAATGTAAAAAAAAAAAAAAAAAAGAACCCACAGAGATAACAGTTTTCTTAAGAATAGCTGGTTGCGATTTACTATTGGTAGATCTATCATTAATTAATCTTCACCAATAATATCAACAAACCATTATCATTACTAACAACCCACTAATCTCATTTGCCTTGGGAAGAGAAACAGCGGTTCAAATGGTCTGGATCCAAACTTTATAGGTAATCAAAATAGGGCCCAATAGCCTTTGAGTCATGTTATTGTATCTAAAGATCAGTATTAACATTTCAGCTCCATCCTCAAGCAGAGCATTAGTGATGTGGGGGAACTGGTAAATGTCCTCCAGCCCTTCCAGTGGCAAACAACTGAACTGCACGTTGTAATCCCTATTTCATATGCAGGGAAGCTCTCAGGCTCTGAGCTGTGACTTAGGAAAAACAGAAGAAAACTCCCAGCCCAGCCACTGATCTGCTGTGGGACCTTACTCAGACCATGACAAAGCCCTGCAGTTCTTCTCATCTCGGCCTTATCTCTGCATTTTTTATGGCAACCACACTGCATCATGTGGGCAGTAAGATAGACAAAATGGCAGCAAGATCTAGTACTAAGCTGCAATTACCATCTGAAAAGATGCCTTTCTAGTGATATCACTGCAGTGCCATCAGAGCTCCTTGAAACAAATACTTAATTGTTTTTATTACATAAGAATCCTTGCAGGTCATGTCTGCCTTGCTGAGCTCTGCCACCAGAGGAGGGAAGATGGCCGATGTAGCCAAAGTGCGTCAGTTCTGCAAACCCCTCGTTTCCTGGTTCCACAACTGACCAGGCTGTGTCCACACATCATTGCTAGCGAGCAGGCGCTTTCCGAGAAGGAAAAGAGAAAATGTACTGTATCATTGTGGGGCAGCTCCAGTACACTAAATAGAGCCATATACTATCACTTCATAAGCAAAACCTGCTGCTGAGGGGAAGGAAAGGTTATGTTTGTTTTTGAGGTTTTAAAAGCTTTTTTTTTTTCCTTACTTTTTTTTTTCTCTTAACCCAAAGGGATCCAAACCATAAGTTCCTTCCTGTCTAAAAGAGTAGGGCCTGGGACATTTGTGGCCTGAATCTCCTCTCAGCTATATATTGAGTTAAATCAGATGTACCTCCAGTGAGCTGACAGAGCTACTTCAGTGTAAAACCAGGGTGAGGGAGACAAGAATCTGCTCCACACTAGTTAGAATGGCAGCAGCCGTTCAGAGCAGTGTCAGCATTTCCAAACCAAAATGATGTTGATCTTTCAGCTGGAACACACAAGATTTTGAAGCTCATTCAAGTACTCTGCACTAAAGCATTCAATTCATTTCCAGTGTCATTTTATTGCAGTTGATAATGTGGGTCCATAGCCTGCAGAGGCCAAGAAAAATCTTTTCTCAGATTGCCAGTTTTAAACTTAGATAAAAGGGAAGGCTAATTAGACTAAGCAAGGACATTGACTAAAAAGCCTTTGTGGGTGCCACAAGGTGTGATATTCTCAAGTACTTCCTGATTTTTTGGTGACAGATGAACTGTTGTGATCATAACTTATGGAATGCAGACCACAGAAGTCATTCAGCAATTCCTGCAGTAAGACCACAACTGGGTCACTGGGAATGTTTCAATTAGAAGGTTTTGGACAATGGAAACAATTCTGAGTATGTGCCTCAAACAAGGAAAAAAATACCTTCATGAGCCTCAGATCTTTTTCTTTTTTAAAATAAGTGATATTTGTACAGTCTACAAAATATATATATTTATCTCAGAGGCTCCCAATATCATAAATAAATCTTCTTCCTTTGAAGAAAAACAAGTGCAGCCTCCAAATTTGTTCCCTGCAAGATTTTGTACCCTGGCACTAATTCAGATTTTCTGGTCCTAGTTAATCAAGTGAAGATAGACTTTGCCAAGGAGAATATATATGTTTGCAGCATACACTGCTTCTTCTCTGTATAGTCTTTGCTTGGCCTTTAAACCTCACTTGGTAATTCCTGGCTTAGATCCTGAACCTTCTTCCAGGCTTCTGATCTGACCTTTGCTTACTTTCTTCCTCCTAAACCACAATGAGCTTGCTTTACTTTCCCTAAACCTTATCTTATCTCATATCCCAGAACCTGCTCTCCAGTTCAAATTCCCAGATCTTGTGGCTGAGCCTCTAGATATGTTCTTCAGACCTTCTGAATCAGTGCAACCTATGATTAATCTACTTCACAAATTCTAATAGACTGTAGTACCTACATCCCATCTCCAAACCTAATTTGACTCTTGTCAGGGGGACTGCCCACTATAAAAACTGCTATGTCCCTTTTCCCTCTCACAGAGAGGGAATATGGTAAGTAGTTATGGCCTCATCTGTGATGACTACCAACACTAAGCTACATTTATTGCCAGGCCACCCCCACCCCTCCACATCAAAAATCTGCACAACCCTCAGTTTGGAAGATTTTTAGGACTAAAATTGTTTGCAATCTGTTTTACATTTCTGTACTTAGCATTTGAATCCAGCATTTGAATCTGCTAACCTAGTAGATTTTCTGGACACCCACACACTCCTAGTATAGGATGTCTTTTTCTGTGTTTTATTACAAAGGGTGTTTCCCCCTCTGGCAGTGGACAGCATCAGCCCAAAGCAGCAATAAACATTTATATTTCCAATTCTTATGCTACCTTTACAGTTTCATCACACCTTTTGTGATACTCTCTTGTGTTCTCCCTGTGACTTACCTCACTGTCCCCCTTACTTTGATCTTGATCCCAATCAAATAAGAGCGTTGACTAAGATAAGCTTTTTATGGAGATATTGGTCCCACCTTAAGGAGTTCCTGTCACACAACTGAGTAGCTGGTAACACTACAGTGAAGCCAAAGGGGGCCGCACTGCATGGGAAGGCGCAGCCATGGGGACTGTTACCCTCTCCTGAACTGAACAGAATGTGACTGTTCTGCACTTCAAGTATGCATTTTTGGAGTACAAGTAGCTCTGCTCTCCGGTGACGAATCCTATCTGGCTACATCTGCTCAGGTTGCATCTGCTGGCTCTTTCTTGTGGTTTCATGTAGAGGTAGGAGGGATGCTCAGACTGACTCTGGTCTATGTCCCCAAGGTTCTCACAATCTAGGAGCAGTACTACTGAGTACTACCCGAACTGCTTACATTGGACAGCTCTGTAACTGGGGTGGAAGTGACAAAAAAAGCTTTGCTTCTTCTGTGGCATCAAACAGAATTAGTTTAAAGCTGTTCTAACAAAAATGGCTTTAGATGCTCTTGGTAAAGTCCTGGCTGTTCAGAATATTTTTTCTATACACAATAGACACATGAACAGGTGTAAGATGATTCTAACTAATATGAAGAACCCCACAAGGATAAGGGAGATACTGTGCAAAGAAGTTGTATACTTTTCTCCCTTGCCCAGAAAATATATTCATAGATTGTCCTTTTTTTCCTTTCTGGGGAAATAATCCAACCTGTGTGCACTGGCACACTCATGACTTTTTAACGTTCTCCTACCCTTCTGTCCTGACAGACTGCCCAAGAAACCGAAGAGGTGGAGGTTTAATATTTTATTACTTTTATAGCCTTTTTCTGAGATGTTTATAAAGAAGGAAATTGACCTCTTCCTGGATACCAATGAACTGTCAACTCCCTTTAGCCAGCTTCTTTGTAACACGTGGAAAGCCTTTGGTAGAGGCAGACTTACTAGCTTTGCTAGAGCTTTAGAGGGGGAGTGAAAAGAAAGCAAAGAGCGTGTGTCTCAAAATCCTCCCCCTGAACTCCTCAAAACAGGTAGACATTCAATATGTCTCAGGCAGCGTTCATGCTCCTACGATTTGGATAGGGCTTCGGAGAGGTAGGGAAGAAGGCAGGCAACATGACAGAACTTCCATTTAAGCAAGGTTGCTTCCTGAAGTCTGAAGTAGTCAGGATAAATTGTACATTGTTCAGAAAGATATAAACAAGATATTATTTAACTTTTGCACAAGCCTATACAATTACAATTCTTCCCCTTCACACATGTATCTGGAAATGCTCTTTGCTAAAATACAAGTGCCCCAATTCTCTGAGGCCCAGCAGGAAACCTGGGACGTCCATTAACAACATCAGAGCTTGCCAATACCCTGAAACTCATAACTCCAGGTAAAACACCTGGCCTGATGGATTTTTTTTTCTAATAAGCTTATAGGCAAGCTACATATTTTATCAACAAGTCTCTGGAGGAGGGTTCTCTCCTCTCTACCTTAAAGGACAGCTCAACTTTGACGGTTTCCCAGCTGGGCTGGGATCACAAATCAGGCTGAAACTATGGACCCATCTTGCTCAAATTCTGGGAGGTAAATTAGAGAAAATCATGCCCAATATCATATTGGGCATACCTAAGCCAGGTACGGATTTTTTTTAAGGCTGAGCTGGCTCAGGTGGCATACTTTGCAGGCTTATGACACCAAACCATTCACGACTTGGACAAAAGAATACCTGCTGACCCAAGAACACTGAATGCATTCTGTGATGAGATTTTGAGGCCTCATATATGAAAAGATGACTGGGAAGAGCCCCTCCTGTACAGTCAGTTGACTCAGTGACCAAAATAGCACATAATGTGGATAGAAAAACACATGTTTGGAGCAGCAGGTAGGCAGTTAAAACGTGTAACAAGTTCCTTGGGAGGCAAACAGATAGATGAGCTCTTTCAGGAAAAGAGGCAGTTGGAGCTTAAGGAGAAAGAAGAGAAAAAAATATCCAGAGATAGCCATGGGGCACACTGCTATACCTTCGCTAGTATGCTGGGAAATAATCCTTCATGTTTGTCTCCGTAGTTGGGGGAGTTCTACTACTGGGAAAAGAGTAGAGAGTTGCTGCAGGAAGAAGGCTGGACATCATTACTAAAAGCAAGAAAGGACTGACAGAAGAGCTCAGGAAGAAGAGAAGCCAAAGGCCTGAGCCTGAGCTATGGACACAGTTCATTAGCAGATCAAGAAAACTGCAATGTTGAAAGGGGGACAGGGCCAAAGGACTGAAGTGACAAAAGACAAATCCGTGCAGTATTGGACCGATGGTTAATCTTTGTGGGCCTGAGATAGCATTCTGTAGCAGCATCCCATATTAAGAAGCAGAAGAATTTCTGATTCACTTAACTCTCTAACAGGTATTCCTTCCTTTTCTACATTTGGTCCTCTAGCTTACAAATGTACACGCCAAGAAGAGCCCAACTGCTGGTTATTTCATGCTGTCTGCCAAGATAACGTGTTATTTGTAGTGGATCCTAAAGGCTCATTCTGAGCCTTCTGTCATTAATCCATGATTTGGGTTCATTTTCAGTGTACAAAATTTACTGGTGAAACGTCATGCACTTTAGCTCTCCTTGCTTCTCAGTGCAATGCAGCTTTCTGGCAAGTGAAGATAAAAATGCCAAGGAATCTTACTACTGTCAGAAATATCCTTTAGCTTAGAAGCTAGTGGGAAACAACAATCAGTGACAGGCATTTTGCTTCAGCCCTGGGGAAACATAACATGAAAATGGAAATTTTTCATGGATTTTGTGTGTATTTTGGATGGACTTTCTCTCATCATATCACTGTCCTATTTAAAAGATTTAATGAGATTAGAGAGCTCTCAGGACTTGCAAAAGTGCTAGAAAGGGTAAAGGATGCAAAGATGAATGATGTCACGTACCCCAGTTTAAGGACAGTGCTATGTCCCAAGAATTGATTCTTCTCCTAGAATAGTAGTGAAAGAAAAATACAAACAATCCTTGGCTACATCAGTATAACATCTCTGGCACAGCAACAGGTACAGCTGAAAATACAGACATGGCCTGGCCCCGTGAAGCCTCACCTTCTTAAATCCAACTTTTTCCATGTCTTTTTCTTAAAGTGCTGACTAAGAAATAGGCAGAATCCAGTCCAGGCCTCCTTTCTTCTCTCCTTTGCTTCCACTTTTCACCTGTTTTTCATATTTCTCCTTGTTACCTTGTCCATTTCATCCTGCTCTTAGCTGTATCAAGACATTTGGTTTCAAGCTGGTAATTATTGTTACTTGTACTTTTTTTGTGCCAAGGTGTTTATACAGAAAAAAATAAGCTTAATAGAAAATGTAGAATACCTCACTTTGCCTTTTTTTTTTTTTTAATTCCAGCTCTGATCTGTAGCCTTCAGTTTTCCTTTGAACCTTGCCATCCAGAAAGTTTTCTGTGTATTCCCTTTCAAAGCTTCTTGTTGCAGCCATCCTCCAAGCAAATATGCAATAAAACCTACTAGTCTCAACATTGGTCATGAAACTACATTAAAGAGCTGTCCTGCTAGCCTGCTAGCAAATGGGCATATTTTTTTTAACAGAAAAAAAGAGCACCAGTGCATAGCTCATTAACTTCAAAAAGGCTACTCCTCCAAAAGCATCAAGTACAGAGAGCCGAGAAAATATGAGTCAGGCTCCAAACCATCAAACTCTGCACACTTACTACTAACTTACTTGGTACAGCTGTTTCCACAGCCTGCACTTAATTTAGGCCCTGATTCATCAGGGCGCTGAGCATGTGCTTAATGAAAAGCATGGTTCCGGCTCATTGGTGTAAGCACACACTTAATTGCTTATCACATTCAGGGCCTGAGGAGATGGCAGTATCCTGTCCCTTGTGGGCATGCAAACCTCATTAACGGGCTCTCCGACGTGAAGCCATGCCTCACTGAAAGGCCCATTTCTCCCTGTGCCCTCGCTCTCCCTGTGCCTATGTTTTTGCAGTCCTGCACTTGTGTTTCCTGTGGTGATCTCGCACTGACCTTTTACAGGCTCTGCACAGTCAATTAAGTTCTGCTGTAATCTGCTTTACTTTTAGTAGGGTTTTCGTCTTTTCTGTTCCCTTTTCTCCTCTACTGCAGAATGGAATTCTTGCGGTATCCTTAATGGGCAATGAATTCTGTTATCAGGTGAAAGTCTGAAGTTTACTTTATTGATTTAAATTAAACTCCAGATTTGCACTGACAGAAATGACAACACCTAAGACTTGTAAGTCCTGCCATCTCTACAGAAATAGATAGTGGCATGCTTTAAAACCTACTTCCACTCTTTAAAGTATTTTAATTAAACAGTATTTATAGTACAACTGCATACATGTATGTTCTGGATGAATATTAAGATTTTAAATCATACAACTAAATTAACCATGAAAATAAATCACATGGCTATTCAGGGAGCCAGCATCACAGAAAGGATTTTTTTTCTCTTTTACCTGCTTAAAGGTAGAGTTGAAACGATACATGTTAAAGCTAGAAGAAAGTACTTAAATTAAAATATCATAGGGTCCTCAAAAGAGAATAATGGGCTACGTAAAAATGATTAATGTGCTTTTACACAAAGAATGATACTTTTTATATATCTTTGACCTTCTAAGGTCGAAGGGATTATAGGACTGTTTGAAGTTTTGGAGGAACTGATCAAGGAAACAAGAGAGCTTTTCATGGAGTGATGAGAAGCTGTGGCTGACATTTCAAGAGCAGAAAGCCTATTTTTATTAACTCCTTCTTTCTCAGGTAAAAATGTTTTTGAGGGGAAAAAAAAAGAAAAACAAAAGAAACACAGACACACACACACACACAAAAAAAAAAAAAAAAAAAAAAAAACCATAGTACAGTTCCCTCTACAAACATGCAGAATTGAAGCTCAGTATGGTCAGGTAGTTTGTGTGGAGACTCAAAATAAAGACCCACCAGAGATCTATTCTAGTGTTTCATTGGCAGGTCACTGAGAAAGCAAGATAGCATGATATTATCTGTGATTAAATCAACATTGCTTACTGTACTATGGGGAATTTATTTGAACAATTGTTCAGATTCTACTACAGTCATTTTTTTGTTAGATTTTTGTGCTCAAACTTTTGAAGGGTACATCTGGTACATTTCTATGCACAACTCAGTAAGTGAATATCAGGGCAGTCATTTGAGCCTGCAAATAGCATATACAATATGCATGAACTAGGGAAAGGAATACAGCATAAGGACTCTAGAGCAGAATTAAGTTATTTCTTCTGAGTATTTTACTTTATGAAAAACACTTTTTACATAGGGGGAGGGGAAGGATAGACAAAATTTAGCTAATAGTTTTGTCAGTGAGAACTTAGGAAAATATGGAACAGGTCAAAATTTATCATTTCACATTTTCAGTATTCCTTTCTGGTTTCAAAGTGTTATTTTGGAATTTAAAATTGTCTAATTATTTTTAAAGAACTTTTGAGTTAGAAATCCCACAAAAAAACACAAATATTTGTCTTCAAGTCAAAGGAAAGATTTTGATCAATCTTAAATTGTTTTTGTTATTATAGTATAATTGTATATGAGTATGTGGATTTTACCATAAATATTAATGTTTTGTAAACATATGTGGACAGAGGCATTGTCTTCTTTATCTCTTCTGAAATAAACTGCAATTTCATATTTTAATGCCCCACAATAGTCCTGACATTGAGTCCTTGAAAAATAGGAAAATATATCCATTTAAAGTCAATCCTATTGATCGAATCTATTCCAATTTCCTCTGCTGAGCTAGCAAGATGAAAATTCAGTGGAGCACTTGTATGGGACAAAAAGAAAAAGCTTGCTTCTTTTTTGAATTTATCTAAATTTTCTGAATTTTGAAGGAAGAAGTTAACTTTGCCTCTTTTCTAAAATTACTTTTCATCATTTTCTACCTTGAAGCAGAACTTGGAAAAATCTCATTGCTCTCTCTCTCCCTGCCTTTACTTATTCTCAAGCTATGAATAATAGCATTTGACTGTTATTAATTCCGTTTGCTCAACTTACTTTCCAAGCATAAGTTGAAGTTGTCAATAAAATTTGCTCTTCTGCATATATAAAAACACATGTATGTGTCCCATTTCCTACAAAAACAGAATGAGAGAATTATTCAAGAATGGACCAATAAATCTAAGGCCTACAAGTCTCTGCAGTTTGAAGTATGAGTAACTTCCAAGCAAATCTTTAGCCTTTTTCCTTTTCTATATCAGAGAAAAATGCAGTGTTTTCATGCTCATGAAGATGCTACCATGAAGAGGTGAAATTCTGGCAAATCTACTCAATCCTAAGCTAGGTCCATTTCATCTGATCCTCATCAATATACCAATTTGAAGTGACTGTTGTCTCTTCTTCTTAATATCTCGCTATAGACACTCAAATACATGAAGGAACTTCAACACAGCTTATGAAGTATAAGCTGTACAAAACTACCGCATCCAGTACAAAATTGTACTTAGAGAATGTAGTATCTACCCAACAAAACCTAAAATCCAAAGTCTTTTTACTGCTGTTAAAAATCTCCTGTAGTCCAATTTTTGTAGAGAGAAACTCCATGTATATTCTTGATTTCTAGCACTTTCTGAAATAAAAGGTGATTTTCACCTTAAAGGCTTCATTCAACCCACTGTTTACTCTGGACTCATACTGTAAATTCACACATGTTCATGGACATTTTTTATTTGGTGGAATATCTGCCATGTAATACATGTAGGAAAGGGCAGATTGGTCAAAATCACCAAATTGTTTTGGCTTGAATAAAAGTGAAAAAGCCAGACTCAGAAAAGCATTAGTTATGGTGCTCTTTCAGCACGCTCCAACAGCAGTTGGAAAACTCAGGTGAACATGAGAAAACACAAGTTTCCTTCCTCTGCCAGAAAAGATGTAACGAACAGCCTTCACTTCCTAGAATTTTACTCTTAGTATCAGCCTTTCACATATTCAGGGTAGGGATATTAGGCTCAGCCTATATCAGCCCTGTTAAGTGTTCTTGTTTCATAAGCGATTAAAGAAATGAAGAAATTCGTAAACTGCGGGTTTCCTGCCTTTCACGTAAGTGTCCTACCGTTTGGGCAAGGAATTGTGTTCATTTGTTCTAGGTGTCTCAATGTCCATGAATCCTACACAGGATGAATCAACTTCAGCAGAAGGGACTGCTTTGGGATATTCATCACAGAGATTCAACTTAAATTCACTGCTTTGTGTTTCAGTGGCTTGGTAGCAAATAGAGAGTGAGTTGTGCACATCCAAAGTGGTTAAACGCTCTATTACCCGAGGAAGAAGTGCATCAACTCTTCCTTCATCTTCATCACCACTCTGCATCAGAACAGGGGTCTCAATGCAAGAGCTGCCTTTGGGTCTACTTTTTATAAAATATTTTTAAAACTCTCTAAGAGGATTAGCTACAGGAGAAGGCATGGGTAGCTTGCTATTTGGAACACCAATCTGGATTAATTTCAGTGTTCCAATAAATATTTATATAAAGTTGAAAAGTGGCAAAACAGAAGAGTTCTCTGGCAATAAGTTAAAAGTGTCTGTTTTTTTTTTTTTATTTTCCAATTTTGTGAATTTATGCATTCATTTCCTTTGCTTTTCTTGCAAATGCTTGGAAAATGAAATGTTTCATTTTGGGTTGAACAGAATGCTTTGTTCAACATAAAATGTAATTTGGGGAGTTTTTATTCTTCTTTGGTGAAAAAAAAAATCTAGATTCATTTTACTCCAAACCAAAACCTTAATTTTTTAACTCAATCACCAGAGGAAAAAAATCAATTCTTCACCTTAATGACACATTCATTCAATTGCAATTGGTAGATATTACTTGCTCAGCTGCTATAAGCATTCCAGCCTGGGAAAACAAATCTCCACAACAGGAAAAGGTGTGCAAAGCACATCTAAGTAAAGGACAATGTCATTATTGTAAGACAAGTGAAAAGGGGAAAGGGAAATAGAAAGGGAGAGGGAGAGAGAAAAAGGGGGAAAGAAAAGAGGGAAGGGGAGAGAGAGAAGGAGAAAGGGAGAGAAGGAGAGGGTGAGGAAGAGGGAGAGGGTGAAAAAGAATAATCTGATGCATGGTAAATTCAAATGATAGCCATGGTTATTCTTTTTTAAAGCAAGTCAGAGACTGAATGTGAAAAGCAGGCAAGTAACAGGCCTTTTGTATTTGCTGTTTTCTCAGATTAATGAAAGAAATTAAAAAGAAAAAAAACAGTCCAAACTCCTACACTTCAACACTCCACTGCACGCAAAAGCAGGTGAGCCTATGCCAACTCCTCCTAGCATGTGTGTTGAGACTTGGCTGATGTTGCATTCCACAAATAATTTCTTTTCTTTATGCCTGCAAGACATTTCAGTGTAGGAATTGGAACACAATCCAATGCTCTCAATTAAAATAATTATTCCAAACTGGCAAACATGGGGAAACTTGTATTGTTTCTTGCTTAAGAAGCAGCATTTTAACTTCCAGAGATATAGAGAGGAACTTTGTTTAAAGATCAAATGCAGTTCTAAGGAAATCCTGCATCTCACTTGCCTTTCCTAATCTCTGAAATGGTTGTAAAAAAACAAGAAGCCCTCTCTAAGGGCTACTTATAAGGGGACATTGTTAATAGATACTGATAAAGATCTTATTGCATATTCAGGAAAATGTTCCTAATAAAATAAAAACTGTATGACCATAAATATTGTGCAGTAGAAGAAGTGACAATCACATAAAATTATTATATTGCTTACACAGAACAATGCATCATTTCTCTTTCTAATATTTTAATAATTAATTAAACACCTCACTGCCTTTTTTACATCTAAGCTAGTTTCTTTATTAATGCAGTTGCAAAGTAAAATATGAAAGATTACTAGACTTTATTTAGATTAAGAAAAACTAGTCCTCTTTTGAATTCAGGAGAAGGGCACGTATAAACAAATAGCCTTTTTTAAATTACAAATAGCTATTAAAGCTCATTTCTTATGCATCGCAGCTAGTGTTAGTCAAAGAGCAATGATCATTCTCCCAGAGAAGCTAGCCTGGTGCTACAAAACTTGGTGATTTTTAAGCACTGAGCTACACTGTCTTGTGTGTGTAAATGCATTATGGCTTTGCTGAGACAAGTTCTATTCTTCGACTCTAAATATCTCCCCTGTGGCTCAATGCTTTCCTGTTTCTTTCGTGAAAATGCGAAATAGTCCTTGATCACAAAGTTCCCAGGTTTTTCCTCACATAGACAAAGGAGATTGTTAGCCTGCTGGCAAGTGTTTTGAACTGTAGCAGAGATATGAGATTTGAGAGAATATTCTCAGGGATCAGGAAGAGCTTTTATAATCCTCTGTAGAAGCATTAAGAACATAGAGATGAGTGCATGTAAGAAAGGCCAAGGGCAACAGTGCACAAAACACAGTTCTCAGGGCGGTTTCTCAAACTTTTCCACTCATGGCCTCACTTACTGTTGCACTCCCAGGCTCACAACCCCACTTCTGATTGCAAACCCTGCTCCTGCAACCCAGTGCCATCAGGTATACAGAATATCTCTTAAATGCTATGACCTCTTATCTGCAGACTGGTGTCCTAAGGGACTGCTAAAGAGGTAACTCCTCTGTGATTCTCATGGTAGCGCTAGTGCCTGTAAACCTCAGAGGTCTCATTTTACCTGCTAACACACTGTATTCTTTCATAACCAAGATGCAGGTGTTTCCACCAGTAATTTTGCCTTATAAAATTGTGATTTTGGCTTTATGCACCTCTATCTTTAAACTATAAGATGTCTAGACCCTTGAAATAATGTTGGGCAAAGGTTCTAGCTGGTCTCCTCTGGACTAATCCATACCCCTGGCCCACAGTTCCTCCAAACCAAGGGAACATTTCAGCTGGCAGCATGCACACGGGATACTGCAGTGTTGAATGAAGCCACAAAGAGTGTGTGAACCCGCACCTTGTCACAACTCCTTCCCAGTCTCGTCACCTGTAAATGACTATAGTGACACTCCTTGTGTCAGTAATAATGGGCAGGGGGATCTAAGCTGTCTCAGTACATCTCTTTTCACTTTTAATCCTTCCTTCTGAATTCCCCTACTTCTAGCACTGTTCATGTCTGGCTTCCCTCCATTTTGACCATGCAGCCACAGAGCTTTCAATCATATCGTCTTTTTCAGGGACAGTCTTTAACAGAGAGTTTACAGTCAATTAGAAAAACTTTTGCCATAACTTGACACCGAAACAGCCTCACACATCCCCTCTCCCCTTGATACCTCTTCTTAACTGCTTCAAATCCCACTATGGTTTATTTGTCAAATAACAGAGCCACTACAGACTGATACAATCCCAATCACTTCCAGTACTGCATGGAATATGGGTTAGCCTCAGGTATATATATGCAGGTCCACTAAAGCTACAGAGAGAAAAATATATCCTACAAAATAGCTTTTGCTTTAATAAAAAAAAAAAAATTCTTTACAAGATGTTGGAACATCTGCCACACATGAAATAAGTCATCTTCTAACTGTGATAGCCATATAGGGAATCTCAGACTAAACTGGAACTTTCAGATGCATGTTGCTATGAATTCCACATGATTCCCTCTGAGCCTGCCTTTTTGAAAACAAGGCAGATCTTCACACCTATGCACAAAAACATGGATCAATTTTTTTCCCCCTTTAATGAACGTACTTGCAAGCATGCAAGCCAGGAAATACCAACTTCCATAGGCATTGACAATGTGGGTGGTTTGGGGCTGGTGCACCCATGCCTCTGGGGGAACAGATGTTGCCACTGATTCACTTTGCAAGCATGTGAATAAAAGTCTACATCTGTGACAACTTACAGCAAAGAACTGTGAGCAGCTGCAGAGCAAAAAGCACAGAATGAAAAGTCAATCAAGATGTAAGGCAAGATACTGCATAAAGCCTGAAAGCTGACAAATGGAATCCATTTGATTCAAGCTGTGGCAAATCTACCTGAATAGAAGAAAGAACAAATAGAAGAAAGAGGCAGATAGATAAAGTTTGCTGATCTCCTTGTGCATGTTCAGCAGTGATTGCTCTCTGATGTGTTCCACAATTCCTCACATGTTAAATATTGCTGCAGTTGGTCTGTACATTACTAGAAGTCTTCTGACAAATATTCAAGTGCTGCAGACCTCTGCATCTCTTCCTGCTCCCCTCTCTGACCCACTGAATTCTTTAAAAAGTTTGGCAGAAATGCTGCACCTCACCATTTGTAGTCACAAAAAGAACCAGCCATTCTTCATTAAAATGAAAGTATTGATTCAAGCGTGCTGGCCAAATTCTATTTCTGTCATTTATTTTACCCCTCTGATCCAATACTGACATGCCATCAAAACCAAGAGGAATGGCTTTGAATGGATATGCTCTACCTGTTTCACACCATCAACAAATGCTGTTCAGCTGACAGCAGCATAATACTGACCATATACATAACGTGTCAGCTTGTTGTTTGTAAAAGGCGTTGGAATCCTACAGGTGACAAGCAGTGTCTATATGAAAAAGTAAAGCTACCTCTGTGCGCACATAGTAGAATGAATGCTGCAGGAAAAAAAAAAAAAAGAAAAAAAGATCTGCAAATATTTGATCAACTTTCTAAACAAATGTTCCCCAGCTGTTTTTTGCTCTTTTATGTTTGCCTTTTTTTTTCTGGTTATTTATGGTATCAGGTTTTACTAGCTCAAATGTTTGTAGAAGGCAAAAATACACAAGGTTGCATACTGATGAAAAACAAAGCTTTATCCTGTAATTCTACAAGAATCAGGATTCTACTACTACATTGGTCAATCATAAAATAGAAACAATTCCATGATTCTTAAGTAAACTGAACCAGTGATGTGAGAACTTTCTCAAACTTGCTAGAAGTATCAGTACACCAGAAAATAGTTATCTTTATAATCTTCTAACAGCTTCTGATAAGAATTAACCTAATTTAGTCAAAGTGGGGATTTTGGCCAGACAGAACACTCTTCTAGCAGTTACCAGGACTGTAACTTTGCAGAAGGAAGCAGCATCGTCTTCAAAATTATATTCTTTAGGAATTCCTTGTCTTATAAGCTTGTCTGGCTAGGGAACTTACTAAATCAAATAGCAGTGATTTGACTACATGAAGAATTTTTATTTCCCATAGGATAAGTCTTTGTCTGTTTAGCAAGTTTAGCAGCTTAGTAGCTGCACACTGGACAGAGATTTTTTTTTTCTGAATTTCTGTAACACAGAACCTCCTACAATGTAGTGCACTATATTTACATATGGTTTCATTACCATTACTTCATTTATAAATTGCATTTATTAACATTGAATTCCATTTGGTATGGGGTAGTTCATATACCCAGATTTGTTAAAGGCTGCCAAATTTCTCCCAGTCTTTGTGTTCCTACCTACTTTCACCTTGATTAACCTAAATTATTTTGGGGCCATCTGCTGACTTATTGCCTCTAGGCTCACCATCATTTCCAAATTATTACTGTATACATTTAACACTGGGCCTGTATAGAAACCTGTCAGACCCTGCTCTTACATTTTTGCAATAATGAATACTGATCACTGATGAAAATTGATTCCTTCCTGGTTTTTCATTAGTGACAACTATTTGACTTTTGGCCAGCGACTACTTAATTTTTTAATAGTTGCTGTCAAAAGTCTTTTAAAATCTACATCTATTTTATCTATTCATTTTCTTAATCCTCTAATTACTTTGTTGGCATTCACAAAGAATTCCAAGAAATTAGCCTAGCACAATCTTCCACTGCAAAGATCCATTATGATCTTTTGGCTTCATTTTATTAATTAATTCAAAAATTTTGCAAGATCTGAATATCAGGTTCATGGACTGAAATGTGCTGAATCTTCTTCAAAGCAATATAATTATTATTATTAAAAAAAAAACTTCCACAAAAAGCTTTTTCAATCAAAACTGAAAATAAAATTTGGGCCAATTGCCCTACAAATGTTTATTTTTATTCTGAATATTAAAAATAATCCTAACTTCTTTTCTTAAAACAAACCTTTTTTGGTGTTAATACTGTTCAATCTGTTCTATTTTTACTTTACAAAGACACATTAAATGATGGCCTCTGAACTCCCCCTCTAAAAGACATATATATTATATTATAATAGACATTCCCATGTAAACAGTGGTTCAGGATCAAGAAGCAGTCAGTGAGGAAATGCAAACAGTTGGAATTTTTAAGAAAAGACCAAAATGAGATATCTTTTTACCATGATATGTATTTTGTCACGTGCTTGCATCTTGAATGCTCTGTGCGGTTTTGTTTCTCCAGCCTCAGAAAGGATATACTCGACCTGGGAAAGGTTCAGGGAAAGGTCACAAGGATGATCAAAGGTGTGGAACAGCTTCCCTACTAGGAATCACTGCATAGAATAGGCTGGAAATGAAATGACTGAGAGGGGATATGACAGAGGTTTATAAATCATGTGCCACAGGGAGAGTAAGGAACAATGAGAACACTGTCCCTTCCAGGGCAAGAATTAAGGGGCATAATATGAAACTAGAAGGTAGCAGGTTCAAAACAAATAAAAGGCAGCATTTCTTCACACAACTTGTTATTAAGCCATGCAGTACTTTGCCTCAGGATGTTGTGGATACCAGAAGTTTCAAAAGACAACCATATTAATGAAACAAAAGTTCACCAAGGAATTTGGTTGCAATTTACAGATGCAGCTTCCAGCTCAGGAGGTTTGCAAGTCCAAGTCACTGGCTAGTAGAAGAGTGCTTCGAGGGAATAAGCAATAAGCCCCATTATAACACTCTTGCCTGGACATCTATGGCTTGCCAATATTAGGGGCAGGACCCTTGTTAGATGGGTGCCTGCTCTGGTCTTGCACTACTATTCTCGGTGTTCCTATTTTCTAACTTCTGTGCTGAAAACAACTCTTAGTGATAGATTTTTGCAAGCATCTCAACTATTTCATATCCAAGCTTTCTGGAAATGCCCTTCTCAGGAAAATTGGCTTTCTTTGGTCTCCTTTCTAACATTTCTGTCCTTCATCTTTACTAGAAAAGAGGAGCTCCCTGGAGAGTTATCCAAGGAAAACTTCTAGCCACTGATAAGGAACCACATTCCCTTTAAAGTCAATGAAAAGAGCATATACAGGTATTTATGCATATATATTTCCACTGCATTATATAGAAGGTATGTCAAAAATGTATAAACTTATCCACAGAATATTGGACTCCTCATGCTTTGGACATTTAATCAGTGTGACATGTTGAAGCACAATGATCAAAGGATAGGTTGGACTGAGTCTGGCCTGTAAGTTTAAAACCAGAGACAAATGCTTCAATTTAAGAAACAAACAAACAAAAACAAAACCAGAAATAATTCTGTTTTACTGATTTACTGTAGAAATACCTGTGTAATAGTTCAAGAGCTATATTTGATTGTTTTGTGCTCCAGAGGTAAAGCTTCAGACACTACACTGGAAATTGGTAAATATATTTGATTATCAAAATGAACTATGATATTTTCAAGCTTATCTGATTGCATTGGAAATTTAGAGCTTGTGCCCTGAACATTTTTTTCATGTTTATTCATATGCTACCATTTCCCCCTTTGTTCAAAATAGTTTTTTATAAGCTGAAGCATAAACACTAATGCAGCAAGAACAGAACATATAAAAATAATCCTGGATGACAAATTTGATAGGATGAAGCTAAAAATCCTCTGTTTTTTAAATATGTACTCAGTCTAAAAAGGGTCTGTAACACTTACTGTGGTTTCATCCTGAACTATAGATTTTCAGCTACAAGAATACTCTCAAAAAAGGATTTCCCTGCTAGTTAGATAACCTTCACTAGGAATCAGCTCTGCTCAGAATAGTCTGGAGGACTGTGGCCTGCTTGACATGAAGAACTAGATTTTCTGCATTTCGTTTCTGGAATGGTCACCAACTCATTGTTTAATACAGTCAGTGTGATGGTAGGCATTTTTTCAATTAAAAAGATTTTTTTCCTATCAAAAATATGATTTCTGTAAATATTAAGTTTTAGTGTTTATACTTTTAAATAATTCCAACTGATTTTTTAATATTTTAAAAGCTTTAAAATTCAAAACCACAAGAAAACTCAGTTTCTTCTCTTGGATATTTTTAAGTTTTTCTTTCCACTGGAAAAAAGTCATAACAAGAGAGAAAAAAAAGAAAATTCAACTTTTTAACTCCCTATAATCTCAGCTCCAGGCAACTGTTGAGAGAAGAAGGGAGTCAAACAAAAACTGTTTCAAATGAACTTTTTTTCTACAAGTCCATTTGTCTGTAGGCAAAGTACTGAATGCTCACTTCACCCATCATACATACATACAATATCCTGCAACAGAAATGTGCAGACGACATTCCTGGTCTCGGCTATAAACACCCAACAGTCCCAGGCACATGGTGCTCTACATTCCTGATGCGGTGCCTCCAAAAGAATTTAATCCCGCTTACCACCTAACCCTTGGTCAGCGCTTCCCAGCCCTCCTTGTGCTGGCATAGGCATGATGACATCGTGTTAAAAAGTAACTAACTGGGTCAAACGAGTTATTTTTCAGGCAGATCACTTCCCTGCTTGGGGTCACTGAGTGCCCATCCGGGGAGCTTCAGAGAGCTGGGTTTGCCCAGCACCAGCAAACAGGACCCAGGCAGCCACAAGCACAGCCCTCCTCCTTGCACTGTTGTGTCGCCACATGCAAGAAGCCTGTACGAAATAGCAAATTCCTTCCTTCCATGCAAGCGCAGCTGCTGCTGGAGTCTGTGAATGTGTTGTGTGCCTGTTACACGCACTAGCATGCTTTGTGTCAGAAATGGTTATCCTAGAAATGGGTGAAATTAGGCATGATGTTATGAGCATGCAGAAAGGACATACTAATGTTTACAAATATAAGAGATGAGATCTCATCAGAAACAAAGTATGCGAATATGAGTTCTTCTTTACTGAACGTGAAAAAGCTCATATGTTAAACTCTTCGGATCCTACACCTTTCAGAGGACAGGAAACAGACAAAGGCAAAAAGTCACTTACTTTGATTACATAGTCCATCCATGAAATATGCTTAATCTTCATCTACCTGGAAGTGATAATACTTACCTACTTCACAAAGTTATTATGAGAACATTTTAATCTAATTTGATTTAATGCAATGTTTTAGTGCCACTTCGCTACAGCTGTAATAGTAAAATGGACACATGACTTCATTCCCTATACCCACATTGTTCTTGCAGAGTCATGTCCTCCAAACACAGATACAGAGGCCTTCTCACACACAGTGGATTAGTCAGGAACATAAGCACATGTAGAAGTGGAGCCCGAACTTTGGTATCAATGGTATCTAGCCAGTATGTAAGTATTTGCTGGACATTGACACTTACTACTAAATCGTTCTTTTTAATTCTATAGCCTCCCTTATCTCTCACAGTGATCTATCCACCATTCCATAGAATAATGAGACATTTTCTGAAAAGAATCATGCTTTAAAGTTTTTTCTTTTGTTTCTTTTTAGTATTTTACCACTATCTTTAAACATTTCAAGTAAAAGCATGTCTGGAAAAAAAAAACACAGTTAAATTACATCCACATGGATACTAATAAGTAGTCTCTGAGGTCTTAGTCAGTTGCCTCATCAAAACACAAAGCATATGTAAAGAAAGGGGCCTAAATGTAAAAGGAGTGATTTTGTACTTTGATTGTTTAGTCTATGTGGTGGAAGGGGTATGAGCGTAGGGATAAGAGGGCAAGACTTGGAAGCCTAATGCGATTACTTGGATGTGTAAAGATACTAAAGGACACCCATCTGCACGTGTGGACAAAAACATTATGTATATGTTTGGGTCTCTGTTCTTCCAAATCTTTTATTCATTTTTGTTTTTTCTATATTTGTACATCGAGAATATACAGGATCTGGTGCACTGGCATTATACTGAGTATCTTGCAGGGAGAATTGAATAGCCTTAGTCTGAGGAACTTCAGTAAGTTGTTGCTGGAGTTGCTCAAAAGCTTTTCTTGTCATCTTTCCAAGGCCTGAAGGTAGGGTATGACAAACAGTGTGCAAAATGACTCACAAAGAGAATGGGAATGGCTGTGAAATTCTCTCAGCTTGACTAACCCTATTTTCAGAAGTCAAAAGGCAGATTTTATTGCCATCCAGCCTGCTCACTTCCTAACTCTACTATGAAACACCAACAGAATTAGATTCATCACTCTTCCTGATGTGTGAATTTTTGCTGCAACTTGCTGTAAATAAGTGAAATCTTTCAAAACTGCATTTTGCTTTTTTTTGATGTTTTCACTTCCACTCAGATAGGCAGGTTACACTGAAAAAGCTGTTTTTCAGAGCCCTCATTTTTTTCCTTAGATTTTTGTATGTTGATGAAAAGACAGAAGTTATATCTGTCCGCACCCTGCTCTCAGAATGAGCTTTCAAATCTGAGGTGTCTTATTTAAGGAGAATCCAGAAAGGACTCAAAAATCTAAAGTATGTCATGAAATGTGACCTGATTTCTGGAGGACAGGCAAACAGCCACCCATCCGCAATCCCACTACTCAGCACTCCTGATGGAGCCCACCAAGAAGCCAATCTGCATTAATGACACCAACAATTTCTGGCTTTTCTCTACTTTTTACTGTTAAATCATAAAGTGATCATCATGGATGAGTAAATATATCCTCTGTTCAAAAAGAAACGTAACTGAGCAGGCTCTGGAATTGTTTTCTTTCTGAGAAGCAGTGATGTCTTCTAGACAAAACAGTGCTGTTCATTTCAGTAATCTGGCTACCGAGGCCTGACGAACATAGACTGATTTTCTAAATGTCCAGTAATTTTGCATGCCTCAAATAAATTCATCTTTTCCCTTGTATAAAATGTGTGGTTCCCAAGCACAATATAGAAGAGCTGATACCCAAGCCCCACTCGAGCCACAGGGCCTCATCACTAGATTCAGAGGTGGCATTTTCTAACAGGTAAGGCGAACATTTCCTCCTACCTTTCATAGAAATGGGGAGAAATTAATCACTTCTTCCTTAAGTCTGGCAAGCAAATTTCACGTTAAAGCAGGAATCCAGCTAAAACTGCTCAGAAAATTATGAGCCTTTGAAAACAACAGGATGTCACAGAGAGTATTACACGAGCCTAATTATTGCAATTCAGGAGAATCATCTGCTTCAGATCTTTTAGCTTCAGAATGTTTGCGATGTGAACATATGAGTTGAAATAATTATAAAAAAACGATATTGCTAAAGTTCTTTAAACACAGATAACAGCCTGAAAAAATTCTTACAGTGCCAGGACCTTTCCAAACAGATGGTTTATTTTAGTTTTACAAAATCACGCTATTTAATCTTGCCATGTTAATTGACCTATAATCCAGAGATTAGAAGATTTGGCATATGCATATGTATATGTAAGTAGGAATATGTGTATACACACAAACACATATATGAACAGATACATGTTTAAGACAGAGTTTAGTATTTTAACACTAAAGTTCATACGTAGAAGAGAAGTAGTAACAGGAAAATGGCATCAAGTTGCCATCTAGTTGGCATAATATACTATTCTGTTCAGTGTCTCTTAATTAGGCAATAAATATTTCTTCACAAAAAACTTATAAAACTCTTATTTTAGTGCATCTCTGTGTTAACTGTCACCTTATCTCTGAGGGTGTTACTTCTACCAAATTATTTTTGCCTTTGAGTGTTTTGAATTGTCTCTGCTCTGCCCAAGTATCTGAGACTGTTTAGCTAAAACGTGGGTTCCTCAACTTCTGCAATAAATTACTGTGTTATTAATCAAAGGCCTGCTGTTATCCAAAAGGTCAGGCTAGACTATGAATTTTTCTATGCTATGTTCACAATCCCTCTCTTCATGGGAGAAAATGACCCTAAGCTTTTCCAATGGGACTATTCCTCCATACAATATTTTTAACAATATATGAAAAAAAAAAAAAGATTGGAAGTGCTAAGGCACAGGGTCTACCCCCTCTGAAAATCTGTATATCTTAAAATTCAATCATTATCTTTTGAGTGTAAAAGTGCTTTTCCTCATTTTTCCAGTACAGGCCGAAACTTGCATTCTGCAAATACGCCTCAATTTCCATCAATATTATTCATATCTTCTTGGAAGCAAGATGCAAAGAATACACTAGATGTTGATCTTTGAAAATCAACACAAAGTCATTTTAGACCCCAAATAGCTCCTACCCAGAATCAAGGAGCCATAAAAGTGTATTTAAAAAAAAAATCTTCACTTAAAATAAAGGGATAAGGTGTTGGCCTTTTTTCTTAATTTATTTTAAAATGCTCTTAACAAAAATATTTGTGAGGTTTTTTTTTCAATTTTAAATACAACAAATTTTTAAAGCAACAAATAGTTAAAGGCAGCCCATCACAATTCATGTTCAACCCTGAACCCTTCCTGCTTCTCCTACAACTGAAGTGAACACTTTTAACTTCTAAATACACAAACAGATACCAATACGACAACAGAGAAAAAAATGAGAAGAAGGTCTCCTTTCTATTGCAAACAAAAAACCCAAGATTTTTTCTTTGCAATTCCATCACATTAGACATGATCAAAAATTTCTACAAGAGCCTCAGGGAACATCTCCTCCTTTACTTTGCTTTTAGTGGGAATAAATCTCCTTCTTTACTTGCAAATTATTTTAGAAGCATTTAAGTTACAGCAATTTAAATTTTTTCATCTTTCAAAGTGAGATTCTGAGAAGTTTTGTAAGAAATAGTTATGCTTGTGAGATTTATGATTAAGCCAAGGCCCACAGAAATTAAATGAGATAACCACCATAATGCCAGTTCATGGCAGAGCTCATACTGGAACTTGAGAGTCCTGCCTCTAAGTTCTCTGATGTTAGATTGTATTGATTTGGAAAGATAGACATCTTGGGCTCCCAGAGGAAAATGCTCCAGACGAAATAAATCACTGTCAAAAGTGGGTGAATTTCCACTGAAGTCTTGCCAGGGGTGAGTTGAGCAATTCTTCTTCAAAGAAGCTCGTTGCATCTTATCTCCAGGAAGATATTAATGATATTAATAGCACGTTTACGCAATGTAAGTTTCAACATGCAAATTATCTTTATGAAGACATTTCTTTTTGTTGTTTGCACTTGCATTCAAACTGTAAAGGATTTGCTACTAGCCATACAACCTATCCCATATATGTTGAAACCAAAGGTGAAACTCCCACTGATAGCAATGGGTAACTTCTGGACTATAAACCTGGACCAAACTGGAACAACATAATTAGTAGCAGGGGTATGCTTCAAAATTGAAAAAGAAACTACAGAGAGATTTTTTTTTCCTTATTTATCATTAGAGTTAGTAAAAAGCTTGCTAACTGTTATCCATTACTTAAACATTGCTATGCATCTCTGTTCCTGGGATACAAGTTACCAAGCTCTCTCTCTCGTGCCATAAAGCATTCCCAGTATACATTAAGTGCATTTCACCAGTAAATCAGAAATGGGTAGCTCTTTAGACCAAACCTCTGTACTGTCAAGATGCCCAAAACCAAGTCAAGAAAGTACAGAGAGCTCACCAACAGCTCATGTCAGAGTCAGTAAATGAGATGAGTAATAGGAGTTTGGTAATGGCTGACCATGAAAGTTTGTGAGCGACTAAACTGCACTTCTCCACAGTTCTTGATTTCCCAGTCAAGAAAGGAGAGTCTGTGAGCAGCAGAGCATGTTTCAGAAGGCCCTAGACAGCCAGCGGCCTGTATTCCTCTTCCCTTCCCTTCATTTCTCAGAGTGTTAGCCCACAGGCTATTCTGGCCTGTGGACCCTGATGTAGTTGCATTGTCAGCAAATTTAACAGCCATGCTACTGTCTATATTCATAACACACCACGAAGAAAGGCACTCTGTTTTGCACTCCATGAGCGAAACGTTAGGTCTGTTCACTACTTACATCTCCCTGTGGCCACCACAAAAAAGTGAAAATCCACAGAGCATATCTGGTATACAGAACCTAGTCTGACCTAGGGAATCAGTATTGATTTCATATATCTCCTTTCCTTCCAAACAGCTATACTCATTGCAGCCAATTTGATCCAATTTCATACAAAATTAGGCTCAGAAGAAAATTCTGTTCCTCATGCTTGTGTCAATACAGAGTCACCAAACAACTAGTCTCCTTGATTGTATTAGCTTCCTTCCAGACCTGGAGGAATAAATGCCAAAAGGAAAGCAGCTGCAGCTTCTGCTCCTTCATTAATTAGAGAGAGAACCTATGTGAAATGTTCCTTTAAAAATATCTCACAGTTTACCACATTTGCATTAGGAGCAGAAAGTTTTGTGTGTAGGCTTCTCCACTTAAGAAAATTGAGACCAAATGTGCTTTACCTAATGTGATGGGGGAACAGTTGAACAGTTCAGTAATTAAAGAGGGGGCTGAAGGGGATATTTTTAGTAACTTGATAGCTTTAAGATCATTCATTTATCTGCCAGGAGCAAGCCACACACAAGTGTGGTTATAACTGGAGTAGTTGTGATTATCCCAGCGGGGAAAACAGCTCCATAGGCCACTTGTACATGGGGTGTTTATTTGTGTGTGTTTGGCTGATAGAGAAGAGAGTGGTGCGAGGGTCAGCATTCCTTAGCTGCCTTGTCTGTGATCCACATCTCTGCTCTCAGTTTTCCTCCCCAAGTGTCACACACATGTACACACTCACTCCTACCGCTCAAGGCAGTGGAGGAGGGAATATGTCTGTTTTACCAGATTTGGGGGTTTTATAATCTTGCAACGCTCCATCTTATTTACCGTTGCAGGGGAAGAGCAGCAAATGGGACTGAGGAGGGATGGGGAAGGCAGGACTTTCCCGAGCCACAGCCTCCACGCAGCCAAGCGCACGCGGCACAGTTAGAGGTTAGGTAGCCAAGTGAGTGAGTCACACCACCACTCCTCTCATGTGCATTCCCACCTGCACAGCAAAACACCGTCAGACACTGCCTCGTTCCTGCGGCACAGCACACTCCAGTAGTCATTGACTCTTCCACATTGTGCACTTCATTACACTGACAGGGAAAGCTGGTCCTAACAGAGCCCTTTTGTTGCCTGTGGGGCAGTCAGGGTGATGCACTAGCTTCCCGTGTTGATGACTCAAGTGCCATGGTGTCTCAAGGATCCTCGGGCCAAATCCTTTATCCTTTCTGCATCGTTATTAATTCCTCTTACAGCGGAGGAGAAAGTGACTCTATTTGCTTTACCTAAGTTAAATGCAACTACATTTGGGGTACTCTCCGGATACATTGACTTTGGAACTATTCTGCACCATCACCAATAGTTTAAGAGGCAAAAGGGGACAGAATGGCCTTCTGATGCTGTGCCCTGCTACACTTTAGCTGTTCTCAGGAGCCTAAATTGAACTAGCTCCAGGAAACACACAAACCTCTTAAGCCACCCTGACTGTTCACCACCTCTTACACCTCTTCGTCATGTACCAAGTACAGAAACTAAATTTTCTCAGAAGATAAGAAGCTTTCCTACAGAAGGTGGCACTTTCTAAGTAGCCTGGAGAATACCTTGCAGCTGTAGACTGAATTGTCTGAGAAGACTCCAGTTTAATTCAGGCAGTCAGCAAACTGGTTGCTTATGGACTTGAAGAGAACACACTTGGATAATGCATTATCCAGATGTTTCAAAGAGTTTATACATGTATAAAATGTATATATACATAGTATATGAAAGTGATGTATGTACATATATAAAAATATGTTTTACCTCGGTAAATAGATTGAAATGATGGAAGGAATTCAAAACTTAATGCAACTGAATTACAATACCCTGGGAAGAAGTATATCCCTTATTTAAAGCCGTATGAATGCCATTTCATCTGTGGATGATCTCTTGTTCTAAGTCACACTTTGTACTGTATATGCACTGAGTTTAGTCTACAGTATTATCCACAGACTCTTTTTCAGTTGGGAAAAGTGAGCACCTGAGAAACAGAACGACTTGCATTAACATCACACAAGAAGAACAAAGGGCCCTAGAGTCCAAGTCACGCATGTTGCCTAGACCAGAAATAGTAATCTCGAAGACATCATGTTGCTTACATTTTTCCCTCCTTGTTTTCGGACTGCTTAGAAAAAGACACCTTTATGTCTTTTGTGAGCCCACTGTGCCCGCAATGGCTATGATGGCATTCTGATGACTAGTTTGAAAGTACATTGAAGTGGTTTTCCTTTGCTGGAATATACTGGTCTGCTCCCCTTTCTTTGGGAAAAGTGGGACATTTGAAAAAATGTACTTCTGCCTGAGCATACAAGTGATTTTGACAGCTAGGACCCTGAGGTAGGATCCTAAAGTCCAGTGAATGTTTTGAGGAGATCAAAAGTCACTTCTGAAACGAACAAAGCAAAATGTCTCCATATTTTTGAGATATCTGCAGAATTCCAAGACTCTGATACCTGTTTTTCAGGATCAGGATTGGAAGTGCCTTAAAAGCCATAATGTGAACTCTTGAGAACTAAACAGCATTAGTGTTTAGTTAGTGTTAGGACCAGGAACAAGGGATCCAAAGGGCTGCTACCGTAACCCGAGAACATAAATAGGAAGGATCATGCACAAATGGCCCAACCCAGGTATAAATTGTCTAAGGCACCTTACAAGAGATACATCACTGAATGCAAACACTAAACAAAGCAGCAAAATAAAATTTTGTACCTGCTCCCTCAAGGAATCCCTCACAGCTCCTGAGAGAAAATATCAGGAGGGAAACAGCTGTAGCATGGAAAAGAGCATCTTGAATTAGCCCTCAGTCACAGTGGAGTACATGAAGCCAGCATGGGTATAAAGAAAGCGCATGCCAGGGAAGCAGCGAGCTAACACCTCCCACTTGCACAGTCCTCCTTGAGATAATCTTCAGAGCCCACCTGGCGAACAGCTTTGGGTAGGAGGATGGGAGAAGTTCCTGCTGCCTTTTCTGAAAGAACATGCCCTTTCTAAAAGGACTACTTGGAATAGGCTCAATTTCCCATTTTATTTCTGTCCTGCATATATTTTTTTCTACAGAAGTTGGCAAACTCAGAGAAAGATCATGGATTGTGCTGTACATAGGAGGAAAATCTCATTTCCCAAATGATTTTATTAACCTGGAAAAGTATTGGCCCTATAGGGACTCTAAGAATATAACATAAGAAAGCAACTCCCAGGTGTACATGGGAACTAGTCATTAATTAAGAGTCTCACATAAGCTTGACAGGCCACATTAATACATTTTTCAGCTTAGAAATGAAACCTGCTTTTCTGAGTTGTTTAGAAAAAAATGCGAGAAATTCCATTTTCTCTGAGAAATCAATCAAAATCAAAGCTTAATTTTACTCTGGGAAAATATATAAATATATAAGCAGTAATGAATAACACTCTACATGTGTTCAATTTTTTTCAGGAGTTTTCTTTTGTCTTCAGAAATTGAAACAGTCGTTACTCCAATCAGTTGCACAACTCTGCAGAGCAAGAAGATGTATGGAGAGCATTTTTGCCCAGACTGTAACAAATTTTCAGTTTGTTGGTTTGGCTTTTGTTTTTCAGTCACAACTTCAGAAAGCCACTGTGAAAACAATGGAAGACATAAACAACATTTATGGAGGCATTTTTACTGCACTCATTTTCATGGTATTTGAATGGCATGAGCAAATGAAATTGGCAACACTAGGGGGGAGTTAGAAAGGCAGCTAATAGACATATACTGGATTAAGAAATACCTTTGGCCTTTGTTTTCCTTGCTTCCAGATTAATGCATCACATACAACAAGTATCACTTGTTCTAGCTGGCATTTCCAACAAACTCATTAAGTTCCTGATCCAGCTCTCATTATAGTCAATGGAAAGACCCCTACTGAGTTCACTGGGAGTTGGACTAGACCCTAAAACTCTGGTTGCAGTAACAGTACCATGAAATTGTCCTTGCTCATAGTAAAGTAATTCTAAACAGAGAAGTTTCGCTTTGGCTCTGAGCAATCAAAGCCCAAACGCATTTTAAATGCCAGAAACAAGTTAAGATGTTAAGAAGAGAATTTATTTTATGGAAAGTCATTTGTTTTGTTTGAGTTCTTTTCTTATTTCTTTGATTTCTTTGTCGGGTTGCTTGAGCTCTGCAGAGTCTACTCTTCATGTCATTTAATACCCTATTCCCATCTACTTTCCAATCTGTTCTGTGCAAACTCAAAAACTGTTTCAGACATCTAAATTTGTGTGAAGCCAGTGTTCTCTTAAGCAAGCCTATTCCAGCAGATAATCTCTATGTGTGTGTGTATCTCCTTGTGGCTCTGCGTATCAGAAAAAAAATAAAAGAAAGAGAATAAGAGATTGTCATTTTTATTATGTTTGGTCTCTATTTTCTGTGCCTGTTACTAGGTCACAGGTTTTCAACATGCATTGGGTCTTACAAGACTAAAATCATTTACAAAATAGATTTTTTTTTTCAGAATAATTATCTACTTAAACATGGAAGAGTAAGGAAGCATAAACCATCTGAGATCCCCTGGACCATCTCACAGACAAATCCCCTTCTCACAGTGTGCAGGTGAGCACAACCATACGTACGTTTGATAAAACTACAACCAGATATGACATCCATTAAAATGATCATGAAAATTCATTGGCTCCAGTGGCTACACTGAAGATCACGTTCCAGTGAGGGAACATAAAATATTTTGCACAAGTCTATGAGCCTAACATCTACAGAATGCTGCCAAAGGCATTTTCAGTTACTTTTTCAGTTAACAAAGGATAAGGGAAAAAACCCACCATCTAAAACATCTTATTCTAAAAATATAAAAATGATTGATGCAATAACTGATAAAACCTGCTATACTCCATAAACTACAGATTTCTCAATCCAACTTGAACAGAGAAACAAACTGACTGCCATTTGTTTTACATTGTAAAACAGTTTAACTTCTTTCTCAAACAGCTGAAGCCAAAATAAGTCATGTAGCATCTATGTATCAGGCAGACTGGTTTTGCATATTCTAACCTAAGCTGGGCATGTAGGAAATCTTCCCTCTAAAATTTCCATTTAGTTTGATAAATTTGTCAGGGACAATTCGCAGATAGAAATCTGACAGACTTTTGATTCTTTGCAAATTATACGCTCCACTCCTTTCTAATAACTCTTTATGTACCACTCCTTTGACTTATTCAAAACAACATATTGTCTTTTTAAACACATAATTTAGCCATTAGCAAATCATAGTTGTGGCAATGCCAAAGCATAACTGAGTTCAAGACCGTTACACCAACTCATTCTTTTCCGTAGCATAAAGCGCCCCATATGCTCACTGCCATCAGTCTTTCCCATCAAATCTCTATTTTAAATGTCTTTCACCACAAGATTGGCATTGGCTGCCAGCCAACCAGCCTGCACTTCAGCTAGACAAGTGCTATGCTGATACGCTTAGATCTTTGAAGTGTCATACAAGCCCAACAAGTTAGTTTTCTTCCTATTTTAATACTTTTGCAGAGGGCCAGCCACAAAGTACATTTCCCATCAGGGTATTATTCAAAATGGCTACTTTATGTGGAAACTTCTGCTGACCTGCAAGCTTGCCTTTTTAAATGCTTTTGTGAATATGGCCAAGAGCTGCCTTTCTAAAGCATTTTACATTGTATGTATGTTAGTATATATCCTGCCCCAGGAGCCCAAGTTCAGAAAGTCAAGGCTGGATCGGTTAATATAATTTTTAATGAACACTGATGTGACATGTTGCTTAGATCAAAGCGCAGAGAGCTGTTATTTGTCACTACTTCCCTTTATAGCACCAGTACCTTCTGAAAAAGGGCAAAGTAATGAAACAAGTGGGACTGAGTTGCGCATATTTTTTAAAAAGTACTGTGCATCAGTCTCAAAAAATCCCATATCCTTAAAATAACACAAAATTATATATATATATATACACATATATATATATAAAGAAGAGCAAAACACAGAGTATAGCCTGTGTTGTTTTTGGAAAGTGTCTGAGCCCATTGGGTATTGATTTCATTTAATTTCACTACCACATCTGAAGCTGCACTGATAGTAAATCACAAGCAGAGCCTAATTTACAAAGCTGGCCAAAGAAGCAGTAAAGTCAGTCCTGTTTCCTCTTATGAAAAGCTATTAGTGATGCTGCTAAGGGCTTGCCATTTTCCAAGGAGAAACTGTGCATTTCTGGAATAACTGACTTTTTTTGCAAGCAATTCTCAGCCTGATGTTTTTGCAGATAATTATGTTGCATAGCAGGTTGTGTCTACACCAAAAAAAAAGGTGTCTCTTTTGGGATATCGCTACTGTTACACAATTATACTTCAAAAATGCTAGTCTTTCATCATTGTTGGCAGTGATATTGGTCTACCTTTTGAATTTTGGGTTCATAATCTTCTTAATGCCTTCTTGTTGCTTCTTAAGGATGAGGTGGCAGGCTGAACACTCAGAAGGGACAACAGGAACACATGCGAGGGACGTACACACTAAGTGACTTGCAGCGACAGAGCTCTCCTACACGCTGTATCTGTACATGTGTCAAACAAGTGAGACCCTTCTTCTCAGCACGAGCGACCCCATCGCAATAATCTTGTGCTCATGACCAACAACAGGGAAATTCACTTTCACGCATATGCTGCCTTTCACTTGCCCTGCAATCACCCCTTTGCACACACGGCATTCTCTCTTGCAGAAATTTCTCTTTGGAGAGGCAACTGTCACATTTATATTACCTGCAGCAGTTCCCAAGACTCATCCATGGAATGCCTGGACTGTATTTAAGTGAACATTGTTCTTTTCATTGATCATTTGCCTGTTTCACCTTACAGAATCCATAAGCAAAGATTACTATTTGGTTTCGCTGTAGGATTATTAGCAATGACAAAATTAGATTCACCTCCTGGATTGGTCTTTAGTACCCCTTAAAAATAGCAACGTGAGGAACATGATGCTTCCCAAAACATTTTCAAGTGTACAGGATCTATGGCAGGAATCATCTCCCTTCTCTTGCATATCCGTCAAACACCTCTGGAGCAAGGAATAGGTTGAACTTGACAAAATAGCACTGGATAAGGGTATTTTCAGGGACTTTTATCCAATAATCATGTACACCTGTTTCCTAAAGGATGCCACTTTACTTTGTATAGCTCTTTCCAGGTCATTCAGAGGATATCTGACCACTACATGCTTACACAGACCGCCACCAAGTGCTCTGGAAACCATCCTTTCCGGCTCAAAACATTTGTGTGAAGGAAAAAGCATAACCCTGAGAAACCAAAGTACCGGAGTTCTAATTCTGACTCACTATTTACTTGTTTCTGTCTCAGTTTCCTCTCTGTATAACTGAGGAAGATTAAATTTATTCTTCCTTCTCAAGGGAATTGGAAGGATTCATTCCTCTTTAAACATGCGCCATGTAAACATTTTAGCTGACCTAATCTGCTCAAAAGTCAGTTATGTTGATTTTCTCAAAATTTTCTCTGATTTGCTACACATTCCTTGCCATGAAACCCTATGACTGAGCCCAAGAGCCCAAGCAAAAACCAAGTACGATGGCCCCAACCAGAGGCTGTTACAAACGAAAGCCCCGTGCTTAACCTCAGGCACATGAGTCATTCACTTGTGCAGCCCTGGGCGCATGCGTTTGCATGACCAGGGCCTAAAACTAGACTAAAAAGCAAAACTAATCAACAACAGACAGGGGAAAATGTGCACAGGAGGCTACAACCTAGACACCTATTTATAGTTTCTAAAATGGCCAGGTTACGTGGAGAACTGCAACCATGCCCTCACGGAAGGCGGTAGTTTTCCAGGCAATGGTACACACCGACCTTCCTCCTCACGGATGTATGGGTGCAATGGCAGATACGCCTCCTACACCAGCTTGGAAACAGCATTTGCGTGCACCAACGCAAAGTCTGACGCCCCGCTTTGCCTTGAGTGTATCCCCCAGGTTATTTGCCAGCGTTTTCATGTTTGTCCAGCCAGCTGAGGAAGCTGCCCGTCCCCGCGCACTTCCCTGCGCTTCCCCTGCCCGGCTCGCGCAACTCGGGCGACCTGCCCGCTCCGGAGCTGCCCGCGACAACAGGTCAACCCGCAGCGAAGCCTTCCCGGCCACCTGCGGCACCTGCGCCCCGTCCCGCGCTGCGGCCGGGAGGCCGCTGCCCCCGCGGGGGGATCCTCGGGTCCCCGCGGCGCTTCTGGGGCGCCGGGGGACGGGGGGACCCCGCGGTGCGGGGCGGCCGCGGCCGCGGGGCCGGCTCGGAGGCGGCGCCCCGCGCTCGGGGCCGGCGGCGGCGCGGGAGCGCCCACCTCCCTGACCCCTCCTCCTCCTCCTCCTCCTGCGGGAAGGGGAAATATGAAGCGGGGCCGCTGCGGCGCTCCGAGGAGACGGCAGGGGACACGGACACGGACACGGACACGGCTGCGGCGCCGCGCGCAGCGCCAGCGGCCCCCGAGCGAGCGCGCCCGAGCGCGCCCGCGGCCGCCCCGCGTGCCCCGCAGCGCCCGGCCATGCGGTGCCCGCGGCGGCGCTGAGGGCGCGGGCGGCGCGGCCGGTCCATGCCGGTGGCGGCGGCCGTGCGCGCGGAGGCAGCGCGGGCTGCGGGGCGCCCAGCCCGCTGAGCGGCGGCCGCGGGGGGGGAGGCGGAGCGCGGGGGCTCCGCGCGCCGCGGAGATGCCCTTTCCCTACGGCAGCCTGCTCCGGTGCCTCTTCCCAGCGCTGCTGCTGCACGGTGAGTGCCCCGGCGGGACCGCTGCGGGGATGAGCTGCCCCTTCCGCGGCGCGCAGGCTGCGCGGCCGCTCTCGGGGCTGGCGGCGGGAGGCTGCTGCGTGACTCGGTGCCTTTCGTGGCGCCGAAGGGACCCCCTCGTTAACGGTGCCTCCTCGTCAAGCGTTTGGGTAGCAAACGCGCTGCTGTGAAGTGGTAAAGTCACGCCGAAAAGTTTCTCCCGGGACATCGGGCGCCTCGCGCGCCTCCCAGCCCGTGTCTGGCCATGCGGAAGCCTCGAGGAGCGCGTCGAGGCGTCCGGCCATGTCACCCGCATAGCAAGTGCGGGTTTGCGACACGGCTGTGGGTGCCCCGGAGCCTCAGGTGGTGGCACAGGTGGGTGGCACCGCGTCCCGCACCGGTGTGTGATGGAGAGCAGCGGGTCTCAGCGTGTCCATAGGCACGGTTCCGCTCCGACCTGCTCTCGGCTTAGCAGGAATTCCTACAGGACTGCACAGAAGGCAAAACTTTAGGGAGAAAAAACAGCATATTTAAACTGGGATATGCTGAGTTGCACTTGTAAATCCATACTTAGTTATCTAAACAGATCACGAATTTTCCCCAAGTTCTTCTCTTCTTTAGGAGAAACTTCTGAGAAGGAGCCTGTCTAATTAGATGCTTGGGTATGTCTAACATTTGGCAGCCAGATTTGAAAATCTGTATGAGATTTTTGTTCTGAAAGAGTTGAATCAATCTGTTAAATCGCAGCATCGTTTCCTCACTCTGAACTACTTTGTCATATCCCACCTTCTTCAGCAAAATTTCTCGGGACCCCAAGCTTACTTGTAAAGTGAGGAATTTAACTGTTATGGGATGAGTAATCCGCATGGGTTCAATGTGAGATTTGTGAGTAGGGTAAGGATTTTAAGGCTATTCCTGGGATTGATTTTCTGAGGAGCAGGGATTGTCTTTCTCCGTGTTTTTACAAGTGCTGAGCACAGAGATGACATTCAATAAATAATAAAGAGCATGGGCTTCTGACTGTGTGTTTTCTTTTGAGAGAGAGCAGGAGACCCTGGTCCTCGGGAGGGGGTTTGCACCCTTCTCGCAGCCCAGCTGAGGTGCAGGGAGTGTGTCAACCTGTTCATTGGAGCCTGGATGCCAAAGGTGTCCACGAAAACTCTGTGATCAGAGATGCAGAAGTCAAAATGGAAGGTTTGAAGTTAGAGGGTAAAGAGAGAAGGTATAATTACAGGGTTAGTTAGACTCCCAGGCTCATCTGCTTGGAATTACAGAGCAGCTCTAAAGCCTGGCTGGGACGGGAAACCAATCAGGGCCAATGATCAGATCAAAACAGCAACTGCCAAAAGAAGTAAAAAAATCATCCTTTCCTTTTTTTTTTTTCCCCCCCCCCCCATCTGCAGATACTATGCAGATAGCATAGACTTAAATTCTATGAGAAAGATAAAACTCAGCATCCACATACATACCGTCTGTAGCATTGTACGGTTTGGGTCTGAGCTTTGAGTGTGGGAAAGCTCTTAAGAGCTTGAAAAGGGCATCAGTGGCGTCTCATGCACTAAAGCATAGCAAGTCTAAATGCATCTACCCTGTTAGTTTTAACTTGCCCAAGAACTTTTCTCTTTATGCCATAGTATCATACAGAAACACCTTTCGGTCAGCGGCTAGCCTCTGTTCGTAGTGTGTAAGAATAACCAGCAATCTCAGGGGAACACAGTGTTAAGCCTCTTTACACCATGTAGTGTTTTCTTAAATGTTTCTGTTGCGCTTGGCAATTCAAGGGTTAAGAGTGTGTGTGTTCGTGTGTGTGTGTGTGTAGGGCTTGAAGCTTTTTAGCACCGGTTAAAATGCCATACTGGCTTATGATTTTATTGCATTAAGAAAGTTTGAGCCTAACTGAATTAAAACTTGGAAAAACTTGTATTCATTAGTCAAAATAAAACCTGCAGAATGTCAGAGGAGGTTTGCAGCTGGAAGTTGTCCATTATCACTGTTTTCTTTGCTTAGACAAAAAGCCACAGAAGTTTCAGATGTCAAAGGCAAAGATCACTCAGCTCCAGAAAACCTGATTAATAAGAAATACATTCAACTGGACTCAGAACAAATTTGGCTAATTACTTTTGTAATTTTTTTTTTACAACTACAAATGCTAAGAAGAAACGGCAAAGTATTTCTGATTGTGTTACTGTTAGAATAGTGGATGAGAAGCTTTAAATAAAGCAATTTATTGATAACATCACGGAAATGTTCAATGCTAATAAAGATGAAGATGGGACTTACAGGCTTTTCACAGCAGGGCTGTTTAGAATTTTAAAAGTTCTCTGAAAATATTGCTTTAATTAGATAAAAGTTTTTATTTCAAAATCTGCTTACGGAAATAGGAATGTGTAAGAATAAATGAATACCCTTATCCATAAAGAAGGACAAGTGTTGCACTGAGAACTGGAGGCACATGAGATATTCATTCCTTCAGTAAAATTCTTAATCTGGACATTTGGAAGACCACAAATAAGAAAGACACACTAATTAATGTAAGAATCCTAGAGCCAGCAAAGCTAAGGAAAAAGAGGTAGCTAAAGGGTTCAATTTTATTCTCAGTCTCACCAGTATTCCCCAGTGTACTGAATTCACCAGAATTCAGTAAATTCAGTTTCGCTGATCTCAATGGCTTGACTGTGGACGCTGTAGTATAGACACAGTGCTTGCTAGTACACTATAGACAGAGGGCTTGATTGCACACTATAACATATTTGTAGGAGATAGATAGGCTGATAGGCAACAAAGCAAAAAAACCAGTATAAACAGTGCTTTAGGAAAATCTGTTCAGCTCTTCAAGGTAAGAGTAGTAGTTTCTTATTTAAACAATGCTTTGAATAGGGCTGGCAGAGGGTAGGATTATACATAATGAGCTTGTTTAGCACTGTCTTTAACAAAAGTCCAGTAGGCATTAAAGGGAGCTTCAGTTGAATAAATACTGGGCCCATATTTTGTATGGAGCAGAGGACTGTAGTGCGGAATACTGTAATGTCTGTGATTGAGAACAGATGTTTGCTTCAAACAGAGCAAGACCAAACTACTGTAGATACTGAATTGCACTTACAGCCCAATGCTGCTCCCGCTGATGTCAGGGGCAGTGTTTCCACTGTCCCGAATGGAAGTGGGCTTTAACCCTTTCTGGATTCATAAAAACACACATGCCAGACAGTACAGGGTTTTGTCTTGTTTCAGTTGCAGTGGTGAGACAAATTAAGAGCCGTACTTAAATTTAGTGGAGTTCATTGGCCTTATCGCTGCTTGACACTTGATTCTCTGATCTGTTCCAGGACAGTCACTGCATAAGAACTGGGCTATAAGACAACACAGGATCTAAATTTTGGGACATTTTGAAAATATTTATTTTAAACTGTCCCATTGAAAGATATTTAATCTCTCTTAGGGCTCTTCAGCCCTCTGAAATGTTTATTTCCCACCAAGTCTCTGAAAGCTGTACCTGAAAATTCTGTATACGCAAGAAAGGCAATAGATGTGTGTGAAAGAAAAGCACTGTCTGGTCTGCTTTTATGACCATAAAATTCAGCTTTCCTTTTCCAACACTTTTGTTTGTAGTATCTAATTTAGGCCCCAATCCTGTGAGGGCTCTTTGAAGTTTTAAATGGTAATAGTGCAGGGAAACACTGGTAAACATAGACAACAACTTGGTAACAGGACATTATATTTACCATTGTAATTACATAAGTCTGCACTGTAGCTGAAAGCCTATCATAGGCATTAGCTAACACTTTCCCTCATCAAGAAAGGTATAATCTGAATGTATTTTTATTTAATTGTGCAGGGCAGCTGACTAGATAAGGAAAGCTATAAACTTAACCCAGCCTATTATAATTTATCTGTTGTAAAGTCTTTAGTTTCAAACAAGTTCTAACTTGAAAACTGTTTGCTACAGAAATAAAACATGAATGTAAAAAGGCTTTCTATCATAGATGCAGCAATCAAATATTTTGAATTTGTATTATGGCTTGAGATCATTTTAAATTGAGATAAAATGGAACTCTTCTGAATTTACATTGCTGCAAGTGAAAGAAAAAAATGTCCCTAGTGAGCAATACCAATCTTAATCCAGATTTGAATCCTACTTTCAGTTAAAATCTCTTTTCTTATATATCACAAGGTGAATCTCCTGAGTTTCTGGTAGCTTCGAGTCTGTTTTTGGAAGCACCACATTTGGAGATGTTTGAAACCATGGTTTAGATTTGGTAGAGGTGTTAATTAAACTGATTAAATCTGAAGAGTTTGAGATATAAGCTGGTTTGTGTTATACTTTTGCAATCTGGTGTAGCTGAGGGCAGAATTCGGCAAGGGTATTTAGATATGAATTAAAAGATTAGAATTTGTGTTCAAGCACAACTGTACTTATCATTATCCATGTTGCAATAGTACATTGTTTGCATACTGTTTTGCAGAAAACTGAAACATTTATTATAGTAGCTCACAATTTTTTTGCATAAATGTTGATGGAGAAGTTTCTCATAGCAGCTTTTGAAACACGTTCTGGTAGCTGTCTGCCAACAGATTGCACTTTTAAAATTCCTGTTTTACTCACAGCTATTTGCAGAACTCTTTGAAGAACTTGAAAGCAACCTATCTTTCCTCAAAATTAATTTTAGCTAAAATGGTTGTTCCCACATCAGAAACTGGTTTGTAGGTGGATCTAAAAGCCTCGGGTCCCCTCTGTGATCAGCACCTGGTGCAGTGTGTGCTTGTATCTTTGTCTTGCTGCAGTTTCAGCTGGGTGGACTAATGCTTTCCCATTCAGATGGATGTTGCATTCACCCCTGGAAAATGTAATTTGTTACAGCCTAAGAGGGAATTCCTGGCTAGAACATGGAATTGTAGCAAATCTGCCCTATTTCCATTCAAAGTTTGATGATAAAGCTGTAGCCTACACTTTTAGGGGCTGATTATGAAAAATGAAATTGGATAGCAACTCATCAAAAATGCTTGTGTTTTGTTTTTCTAGATGGCATTTGTGATGAATTCTGAAAATACGATTCTCCTTTTGGACTTGCTCCTTTTACAAAACAGTGACAGTGGGGTGGGTGACACAATCTTGTGATCTCTGATGATGGTATAGCTGAAGTGGAAGCCAACTGATGGCTTCACAGCATTATTGCTGTCAGTCTTATGCAAACAGGCAAAGGGGTTGTTGTTGTTGTTGTTGTTTGTTTGAGGTCCTTCATGCTTCTGGATGGATTTTTTTTATGTGTAAGATTCCTTCCTAGCATATAAAAATTTAAAAGCAAACTGGAGCTTGAGGTGGCTATACAGAAAGATAGCTTGTCATGGGTATATGGAAACCTAGTATTTGTGCTTTACAGAATTGCAGTTGGATCTCTGTGAATAGAAGTATGTTGCAACTGTGTTTAGGCTTTGAAGTATTCTTGAAATTCTCATGCCAGTTTCATGAAACAGTATCTTAACCACCAGCCTTCCAACAAGGTCCCATTTAACATCACCAAATGGATTTTTAAAATCTGTTCCATAGGCTGTGTCAGGCCCCAGTTTTACAGAGAACGTCGTTGTGCACTGCCAAAGACAAAGCAGAGGGACGCTGCACTGTTTCAGATTGCCTGTTCTGTGGAAAAGCATCAGAACACAGTGTTCAGGATGGTGCACCGTGTGGGAAGTGTATACTGGTCTCTCTGTGTGATCTTTAGCTGGTACAAAGAGAAGTTATGGCACTTGTGTTTCATGGTCATATATACAGGCATAGTACATAAATGTACAAGCATTGAAATGCCTTTTCTGGAAGGAAGGAGGCTGTGTTAGAATAAGCATTTCCTTGCCCCAGCAACAAGCGCAGTGTAAGCAAGTAGCAGGTGGCAAGGAAAGTGAGGGTCCTGTCACTGCCCCTTAGTCCTATTCCGTATTCTGTGTTCACATCCAAGTTATGTGATGTTGCCCAGCATGTATGTATATGTTTGCTACTTATCTTCTGTCTCTGAGCCTTCGTTATGTTCTCATGACCGTCCTGATTACCTAAACATGCTCCCGCCCTCTTTTGCCACATTTTCATGTACACAATCTCATACAAATGCTCTCTCCTCGTGTGTGACTCTCTGGCTAAAGATGCAAATGTCCCTTCTGTCCCCTGGTCCCAGTTTGTTGTTCGCAAGCTGCAGGCAGACCAGTATCTTCCTGCAAAAGGATTCTTTCTTGGATAAGTTAAAAGCTTATGTATGTTTAAATGAACAAATTATTCATTTTTAAAATGCATCTGGATTCATGACTCATGTGACATGAGCTGGGAAAAATACAAATGCATAAAAGCAAATGGTATAATAAATACATTTTGGAAATAGTCACTTGAACCATTTCAAAGGCTCCTCTTGAGGGCAGATTTTAAGCACTTAACAACTCCAGGCAGAAATGAAAATTATCAAAGACTTTTTCAGTGTGAGATAATTTGTTTAACTGCTCAGTTTCCATTGAATGAGTTGGCACTGGTGGCTACAGGCTCCACCAGGTACCACACAGGAGGTGTCGCTCTGGCACACAGAGGTCCAAGCTCACGGCTCGGGCAGTTTGCTCCTTTTTAGCATGACGTGCTGAAGTAACAGGGTCTTTTTGAATGTGCAGAGATTTAGAGATGCAGAAGAGATGTAGAAGACAGCCTCAACCACTAGCTGTATTTAATAGTGACAAAAATAAATATACCAGCAAATTCACCTGTGTCTGGCTGTGTTCTTCTGGCAGTGTAAAGGCCTGTGACATCAGCCCCATACCCATGGTGTTTCAGATAAACCTGATATGCCCGAGTTTTCGAGGGTGTCAGGTAATGTTGCAGGTGAGCTGGCTGCAGACAAGACGCAGCACAGAGCCGTGTAGAGATGCTGGCGCGTGGCCAGGAAGCTGAACAGCCAGGGACACAGAGCACTGGGCCTGCCTAATAAATACTGCCTCTCCAAAGATGGAGTTAGCTCAGGTGAAGTATCACCCCGGCATGGCCACACCGTTCCTGGCTTCAGAACAGAGTTGGCTGGTGCTGACATGAACGATTCTGCTAAGCAAGGTAGTAATGCCCAAGGAGACTGACTTTCAGAAAGGCAGAAATATTGACCCTCTGAAAACCAAACTCCTTTAAGGGCAACTTAGATGTCATGCTCAAATATCAAAGCACGGCTAGTATTTATTACTCTTTAGAGTGCAAGGCCCCAAGTCTTCATTAAGATTGAAGAATTATTTGTAACCTGTAGCAAACCACCAGATTCTCCCCTAAAGATCTTGTGAGGTTGTATTCATTAATATGAATAAGATCATTCACTGATAAATACTGTTTATATTCAAGTACTGGCAAGTCCTTACTTTTGTTTAGTTTATGAATTATTGTTTAAAGATAATGAATCCATTTCTATATGTTGACATATATTCACATTTTTAGCAAAGCCATTTTCACGAGTGTTACCCAGGCAGCTTCCTGAAGACCTAAGACCCAGTCACCATCATGAATCATTGACACTGTTTTCTTTTTGCAGTAGGAAATAGCCAGGGGGTGAAGCAGTGTCTGTCTGTAAATGAATGATGCTGATTTTCTCTTGGAGTTACTTAGCAGTACTGCACATTGTTGGGCTGGCCTGCAGTTATAGGCCTACCTTGAAATATAATCCTCAGATTTCAAAGTCACACTTAGTGCCTGTATTTTAAGGTGTCTGGCCTGGGGAATATAATGCACAGTCCTGGGTTAGGTGCTTCCACATCGCATATGGTGCATGAGGAGGGTTTGTCCCACACTCTGCTGATCAGGACAGCCCATTTTCTGCACTGGATCTGCCAAGAGGACACAGAAAAGGCAGGTGTGAATCCTAAGCCCTGGAAGTGTGTGTTACCAAGACTTGTTCTAAGTTATCCTGGTCAGCGAGGGCGCACAACCAGCCCCTCCACCTCACCTTGTATTCTTTTTCTAGTCCAGTGGTTCTTAAATTCCTTTCTGCAAAGTAATACAGCTTCCAGCCCCTTATGTAAGGTTCATGTTTTTCACCTCTTAACCTCTAGATGTGAGTTTTTCTTTTGATCCATGTTTTGCTGACGTATCTAACAGTGCAGAGCGAGTAAAAGAGTAAAAATGCAATCTTTCTGAAGCTGCATGTTCATTTAGTTCAATTAATAATGTGTAGAAAGATTGCTGGTGGGGTTTGTATGTATACATTACTAGAAACCAAAATTACTGTGTGCTGGAGATAAAATAAGCTTTTGAAATTCCTTTTCCCCTTTAAAACAAAAATAGCTGGATCTGCCTTTAATTGACCACCTCAGTCAAAGGCTTCCTGTATGCAGAGGCTGTGCTTTTAATATCTGTTTTCCCTTCCTTTAAAGAGTAGCCTCTATTTGGATGTTTATTATAGAAGCATTCAAATTAGAGGTGGGCTGAAACCACAAAGTTTGTGTCCGGATCTGGATGCAACTTGCTAAAAGCTGCAAGGTCCAGGTTTTTGATTATCCTGACCAGAGATTGAAGAGGTGTCTGTAAAATTCAGATCCAGAGCCACGTTTCCAGGGTGTGGAATATACACAGCATTGGGTTCAAGTCCTCTCCCCAGGACATTACATAAAGCAGATCTACTCAGTGGATGGTAATGGGCTGACAGAGAGCTCCCCATAATTTTGTGAAGTTTTTTTCAGATGAGACAAATGTAAACAGTGCTTTCCTGGCCACACAATGCTGTGAACACATATCATTCCACCCAGCATGCTCACAGCCTCCTTTACCATGTTGAAGTCGTTCTCGCGAGGGTCTCCTGATAATTTATGCTTTTCTTCTCAGGGCTGGGAGAAGGTTCTGCTCTTCTTCACCCGGACAGCAGGTCCCACCCTCAGTCCTTGGAGAAGAGTGCCTGGAGGGCTTTCAAGGAGTCGCAGTGTCACCATATGCTGAAACACCTTCACAATGGAGCCCGCATCACCGTGCAGATGCCTCCCAATATTGAGGGACACTGGGTCTCCACTGGGTAAGGAAAGCTAAAATAAGATGCTGGAAAAATAGATGGGAGAGAAAAGAATGAGGCAGGAGAGAGGAAATAATGAATAGTCCCACTCTAAGCCTCAGGATTTTTTTTTTTAATATGCTGATTCTCCAAATCCCAGATGCTTTATGTACAGTATATTTACATATATAAGAAAGAAGGAGCTGTTTTATAGATGTCAGAATTGCTTGCTGTAAAGCTTTCTTGATGGATCAATTTGTAGCCTGGATTTTAAAGAGCATGTTCAGATCTCTTTTGGAATAGGAAAGAGACCCTCAGGTTGCCAAAGTAAATGCTTGTTCCCCCATTAGTTTGTACTGTCTTTGACTATGTTCATTAGAGCCATTGGATGGATCCTTGCTTTCAGGTCATGCCTAGCACAGGTTTTACTAGCAAAAGAAATCTAAAAGTGGTATTTGACCAGTTCTGTTCCTCTCCATACATGAAAACTTTTAATTCAGAGAGACCTGTTTTGTTTTCTGTGTCTCAAAAAGCAATATTCATCCATTTATTTGAAGTGACTCTTAGGGAAATGTATGGTTATTTAACAGAAAGTTGAGTGTATTTATGTTAAGCCATGTGGATGACAAAGAGGGAGAAATTTGAAGATACAAGAAGTTTGACTTTCTGTGGAAAGTGGAATTTACTTGCAATTTCCCCTCTCAGAGAGGGGGGAAAATACCTCTTGATTAACAAAATGAATGTTGATGATAGGTCCAAATTCAAGCCAGTTAGGAAGCTTGCATTAACTGTTATCCCAGTTGACAGTGTATGTGGAGAAGCTGAGGGTGAAATCCTCCTGGACCTCTGCAGACCAGAGTTGGAAGTGTGCCACCAAAAGCCTACACAGCAGCTGTAGAAGCCAGTTATTTACACTATCTTGTGGACATTTGGCATTTTACTTTCTGATCAGTCCTTTTACTAATCCACCACGCAAAAGGGAAGAATATATATGTTTAATGAGCTACTGTTTTTTTCAAAGAAGTGTTGAGTCACATGGTTGTCCTTAGGGGGAAAAAAAAAAAGGAAAAGCAACTTTGAGAATATGAGTGAAATTATGTAAAATCTGAAAAACAAACAAGGCTCTCAGGTAGATATGATCACCATGAAGCAATATGTTAAGAATTGCATAACAGAAAAGGAAATTGGCCAGTAAAGGGAATTGGCAAATTGACAGGTCACATATGCCTAGTTCCTATTTACTGCCATTCATGTCAAAAGGACACTGACACCCAAGTATCTTGCTAGATCTATGCAGCGCTGCTCGGTCTTGTTACCTGTAGTGTTCATGATATGCCGCCTTGTTAACATTTTGTTCCTTCACTTTGTCTTCCCGCAGTTGTGAAGTTAGAGCAGGCCCAGAATTCATCACAAGATCTTACAGATTCTACCACAATAATACATTTAAGGCCTACCAGTTTTATTATGGTGGCAATCACTGCACAAATCCCATCTATACCTTAGTTATACGTGGCAAAATTCGTCTCCGACAAGCATCCTGGATCATCCGAGGGGGTACTGAAGCTGATTATCAGCTACGCAGCATACAAATCATATGCCACAATGAAGCAATAACCAAAAAATTAAGTGAGCTCGTGAACCAAACATGTCCTGGATTTATACCAGAAGATAGTCCTTGGGAACAGGATGTGAGCTATGATTTGCTGAGGGAAGAGAACGGCTGTGAATGCACCAAGGCTCTGAATTTTGCCATGCATGAACTCCAGCTGATCCGTGTAGAGAAACAGTATCTGCACCACAATTTAGATCACCTTGTGGAGGAGCTATTTCTTGGAGACATTCACACTGATGCTACTCAGAGAAGGTACTATCGGCCTTCTAGTTACCAGCCTCCTCTTCAAAATGCCAAGGTATGTATGTGTTATGTATGCAAACATTTTAAGGTACTATAAGCACATTATTCAGCTCTTCTAAAACAGTATACTAATGTAATCTAAAATGTAGATGTGGTTTTAAAGTAAAGAGATTGATGCCTACAGATGATGCAGTCACTTAGACAAAATCACTGAGCATAATTCATGGGAATAGTACTTACCCTGTGATTTTTGAGATTGCATCAAATGTGTGGTCACTAGTCTAATGAACTCAGGTCCAGGAACCTGGAGACCGAAGATGGAATCAAACACATGAGTGGGAGTTGCTGTTGGATGGGACTAAGACTATAGATTAGTAGCAGGGAAGAGAAAAAAAGTGATAAGGGATTGAGAAAGGGCAAGAGAAACAGCTGCAGGAGTCTCAAGAAGAAAGGAAATCGAATTGTATCAACATATGGAAGTTGGGTGATCCATAACCTGAAGAGGGAAAGAGGAAATTGGAAGGTAGAGACTTGAAAGGGACAGCATGAAGGGTAAAAAAAATTGATGGCCTGTGCAGGTCATGGATCCAGGAGCAGACACACACATTAATGAAATGAAAAACAGGTGAATTTTGAACGGAACTTTAATTCTATTTAATAGTTTGTTTTTCAAAGGGCCTCAGAGTGCCCTTAGCTTCACTGAGAACTGATCAACCCATAGCAAGTTAAATAAAAATCAAACAGGAAGAGTAGACATTGATGGCCCTTAGCAGGAGGTCTCTATACATCTTTTCTGGAGACATTTCAAAGGAATGTAGCAATCGGAACCACATTGCAGACTGCAGTTGTCATCAATATATTCCAGCTAGATACTGCTGTAAGATCACTTCAAACTAATGAGTTATCCCATTTTTAATCATCTCATTGTGATTGATTTGAAAATCAACTACAGTTTATCAGCAATAGCAGGAGACACAGTGGTGGTTTTGCTGAGAATGCCCTGGCATTGCCTTTCATTCAGAACTGTTCTGTGCGCCCCATGTTGTGTCTGCCTCCTGTGAACATCAAATTCCAATAGTTCAGAACTTCGTCTGATCCCCCTTAAATCATTTTAATAGTCTGGCCTAGGGTGATTTCAGTCCACATTCAGCTGTGTCCCTATACAAACTGGTGTCATTTCTGTCATTCTTATGTGACATTTCAAATGACTAGGGGCGTATTTAAGCATATGTCTTCTCAAAATGGAGAGTTTTAGCAGCCGCAGCATGTTCCTCAGCAAAATGTTTGATACAGCAGTATTAATTTCTTCTTTAACTAATTCAGACAAACATATTTAGTTTGTATTTGCAAATTTGTGAGTGAGGATTCTTACCTAAATCTTTTCCTTAAAAAAATATTTAGAGACAAATTATCTGACACCTGGTATATGTTATACCTACTCTATCAGGTATAGTTGATTCCCAACCAAATGAAATGAAGACAAAACTCCTGATTCAGTTCAAACAAACAGCTGTTTTTTTTTTCCAGGATCTATCTGGTTAAATCTAGTTAACTTGTTATGGATAAAAGACATAGTAAAAATCCCTACATTTCCAATTTTTAGAGTCAGAATGGATAGATTTATTGTCAACTAGCTTTATAGAAATAAAATTTTTGGCAAGATTTGCAGTTATTTTGGGATACACTGGTCACTGTTTCCCAACCTGTCTTGTGTGCCATCTAGTATCATTGGACAGCTTGCCTCTAAAATGCAAATTAAATGGACTATGTCTTTCATAAGAAGTCCCTTTCTTAGCCAGGTTAAATAAACAAATCAAAAGACTACAGACTATCTGAGAATACTGAAATTCTCATTTACAGTCACAGAACCTATTCTCTCAGGAATGATATGATCCATTTTGATATGAGTGGGTCACATGTGCATGGGAAGATAACAGTAACCCCAGTCTGTGAGTTGTGCCACCTTGGAGGGATCCTGACTCATCTCGTCTGCATTTAGCCCACAGTCCCGCAGGTTTTGACAGGCAGGTCCTGTCATCAGATGTGTGTACACTGAAATCAGTAAAAGCTCACAGTGTGGATCCCTGGGGAGATTTCCATGTTATATGTTTACAGGAACTGGGTAAGAGGAAAAGCAAACAAGCCAACAAGTTATCTGTTGGGATACGTGCACTGCAGTGCTTCCAGATAAGATTTTGGTAGCCAGATTTTGTCAAAGGCTTAATCTTGAGGCTGAATTTATGACATTGGAATGTGCTTCATTAGAGTACTGCTAGCTACAGATAGTGGGATTACTAGAGGAGGCAAAAACTAACTCAGAGTATGCCAAAATACATACAAACCTCATTTCTGTGGTTTAATAGATGAGGCCAGAGGTCCTGAGTTGCAGGCTACTGCTCTACTCACACTTTGACCATTTTGACTTCTGCAACGTTACTTCAAGAGAGTTTCTCCTCCATCCTTTGTCTGCATGGCCTGTTTGACTCCCCAGATTTATGCAAGGATATGTAGTGTTTGGATTAATGGGACACCAGTCTCAACTAAAACCATCAGCTGCAAAAGATGAGTAGACAACTCTTCAATATGCAACAGAGAAGATTTTCTTTGTATGTTTTTTTTGGTTGATTCATCTTGTTCAGATTTAATGTGGGACTTCTTTGTGTTTTTCTGAAGAGAAGTCAGGCCTGCTGATTTTAGACTTTCATTATATAATGGTAGCCCCAAAAATGATTTTCTGCCTTAATAGCCATGAGGGTTTTGATTTGTATCTAACCATGAAGTTCTCTGGACCCACAGATTTTTAACCCAGTTGTATGATTTAGTGTTTGCTGAATGTAGGAAGAATAGTAACAGAGAGGCATTTTTTTAAGCCCAGGCAAACATACCACTGAAAGGTTATAACCCTTCTTCTTTGAACTCCTTTCCTTTTCTAATTGCTGCTCCACTGGGACCCAGCTGAAAATGAGTTTAAATGCTAAATTGAGTTTAAAACTACAAGTCGCAGACTCCTCTGGAAACTGAACACCATGAATAAATAGAAATGTTAAATCAACTTGTTTTTTTAAGGTTTCTACAGTTAGACCATGAGGTTGGGGAGGCCAGGAAATTGCTTCTGAAGTGAATCAGGTGTATTGTGTGGAATCTTTCATTTAGGGCTTGTTTCATTTCCTTTTTATTTATTTTTATTTTATACTTATAAAGACCTGCCTAAAATAAGTTAAGAGGATTCACATTCTGAGTTAAATTTATAGTTAAGCCTCTATATAGAAGAGAGTTCCACCCAGCTCAAGCATTTACATAGCCTGCAAGTTGGATGTGGTAGCCACATTCATTACTTATGTGGTTGAACTGAATGATAATTGAAAGCAAACGACTGCTGGATACTTTAGAAATGCCAAAGCCCCATGATGAGGACTTTAAACAAATAGAATTGGACTTTTTCCAAATTCCTGCAGTGATTTCACCACAAGATGGTAAATCAGAAGGGCTGTCCAAAAACCAGACAGCTTTATGCTGAGCTACAAATCTGAATAAATTCACAGATTACCATATCTTAACCCAAGTGTTCATACAAAACCAGGGAGCTTTTAGAAATATCTAATATGTCATCTCTTTAGGCTTTACAAATTCACCTAGATAAGAGCATACCTTAAACAAATTCCTCTTGTAAAATATGTGGAAGTTTGTGAATAGAGCCGATTAATAGGTCATGATATAGATATGGTTTAGCAGTCTCCTCTAGGCTTGCTAAAGATAATAATTTGGGTCTGATGATGGAGGGCGCTGAACATCTTTGACATCTCCTGATGTTGTGAGTTCAGAAAGGGGTTCAAGTTATTGCACATTCAGCTTCTCTAGCCGACACGAGAGAGCACACCGATGGGAAGGGCAGGGTGGTGGAAACGCTTGGCCAAAGATATCCCTGGTTAGGGTGACAGCAAGGAGCCTGGCAGATCGGTCACAAAATCACCTTATTTACAAGTGCATACAGGAACTTGTAGCATGAAGAAAGGCTTGAAATGCATTCACTGTGCAGAAAGAAGGAAAGAAAGAAGATGTTTTCAGAGCAATCTCCTGTGTCTAAAAGCACGGGGAATGCCTACAACTACGGTACTGCCACACTTTCAGTATAATTGCTTTTGAATTGCTGCTTTGTAAACTAAGCACTCCCTTCATTATTTTATAGGCTGACTGGATGCACGGAAAGATCCGAACAGGCCTGTGATGACAGGTCATTCTAATTATATTGTTATTTAGGAAAAGGACTGGAGCGATCTGGAACATCACAAGAGATCTAAAACATGCTGGAATAACCTCCTTTCTGCCTTTGCTGGGCTCAAACGTTTGCTGGCCCCACACTTTCAGTAAGATACATTGCCTTGAAAAAGCAATTCCAAAGCACTGATTCTTCCTTGCAAGTTTATTCACTGGAAGAGTACTTGGCACTCGCAGCTATTGTGGATTATATGTAAATAGGCTGGTGCTTGAGTTTTGCCTTAAACTGACATTGCTCAAAGCTTTCTGTGCTTTTGAAAATTTGGGTCTTCGACTCTTTGAAACTCAGTTACTTCATCTGTATGGGAATTCTACTTACTTGAGTAGCTCCCAGGAAAATGCAAGCATAAATTAATAAATAGATGTTAAACATGTAAAATGGTGAAATGCCTCAGAGAAATATGCAAAATATTATCTCAACCAAAAAAGTATAATTTCGGAGGACAAAACCCCTTTGTTTGGCAGAGGAATGCTGCTAGACAGTCAAAAAGTCTGCTCTAGATCCAGCCAATACCTAAAGGGTTTCTTTTGTTGATTATTATTTGCAAAAGACTCTTGATTAGAGAAATGATGAGAGGAGCAGAGAAACCTTGCTCAAATGGATTAATGGATTAATTTCAGCTTTATGAACAATAACAGTGTGAGATGCACTTGAGAGATAGGAGAACGAAGCAGCTAGCTGAGGCTTGTTTCTTGCTTTGCTCAGCAGTGCTGTGGGCTATAATGCTGCAGACGAGGAGTCCTTTGAAGCTGCCATGCTGCACATGCTCCCTACACACGCACTAGTGCCAGCCAAGGGCTGAAGCAAAAGCTCGCTTTTTATTCTGTGTGAACCTCCAAAAACCAAGCGCGGCGCTTAAAACCGCATTCGTCTTTGCTGACTTAATTATGGATGCCTGTTCTGCAGCTGCTGTAAAAGTCAGCCCCAACACAAGAACATCCCACAGATAAAATTAACTAGGTAGGCTGGCAAAAATTTAAAATTGGGCAATCAGATCAACCTAACAAATGTGTCTCAACTATCGACACTCTCCTCATTGTTGGCATCTAAACGCAATAATTTCATCATTTGTAAGAGGGAAAACTCCCCGATAATACTGCTATGCAGTTTGCGAAGGGTCGTACAGGTTGCTTTTTAAAGGCATAATAAATATATAAGGCAACTTTATTTTGGAATACTTTGCTCCTGGAGACTGACATTCAAAATGTTGCTTCAGTTTTTCCAGGAATTGGTTTGTTGATGCTTCTCAAAATATTCACGTCACTATAAATTAGTGTCATTTTAGTAGGATAGATGACATGTGCAGCCACATTCATGTTAGAAAAAGGCTGGGTTTGTCTTTGTTCTTGTGTTTTGTGCAGGCTAAAAGAGCTTCTATCAGAAAAGCAAAACCTTAAAGTTTTTGCATTTCATGTCAGTTGTATTTATTTCAGGTTTATGTGGAGTTGTGCAACGGAATTGAAATCTCTTAGATCAGACAGTTGTGTAATGGTAGTACCTTCAGATTCCTTCACTATCTTTCCCTCCTTGGGAGTAGTTAATAAAACAATGTTCCTCAATATCTTAAAATATATAGTGCACACTTAGAGATAAATCTGAGCATATGTCCACCCTCCTTCCTGCTTGGAGTTCCTTCTTTCTCCGCCAAAAGAAATCCTAAACTGACAAGCCTGCAAAGGAGTTACCACTCTCTCCAACATTTCATTTGCCTCAAGATTTTTAATTAAAGTTTTAAATCTGTGTTATTCTTCATCTGCTCTGGCAGGCTGAATTCTGTGTCGACCATGTTCAACTCCCCAGAGTCAGCCTAATGCACATAAGCCAACTTCACTTCATATGAGGTCATGGAAAGCCTGCAAATTATCACTTTTGTGGTGGAGAGAGATTATAACCGTTTGTTAAAGTGCTGTCTTGGGCCGCACTTATCTAAAGCCGTGGAGGAGTGAAGCTTGGTATTGCACTGAGTAATTCATAAAAGTGTCCTTTCTATGGACTCAGCCCGTTGGCAACATGAGATAAACTCATTTAACATTTTCTCTTTATTTGAAGCTCTTCTCCAAGTCCAGGTCTTCTTTAAAATGAGGTTCTCCCAAGGCTTTAGCTTTGTGCTCGTTCTGGGAGCATTCGGTTATTAGCACTAACATCTGGCATCTCCATTCTTAGCTAATGAGGTTGAAGACATCCTGACCAGACATGCTGTGCTGTGGCATTACTGAGCCCAGCCCATGACACAGTATTGGATGGGTGTGAGAAATCATTGTATCTTCTCTTTGCCCTCTTCCTCAGTGCTCTCCATCCTGGTGACACATCAGGAGTCAGTGGAAATCAGGGTTGGCCAAAAAACAATTTTATATTAGTAGAGGACCTGGCTTTTCCAAAGCGGTTTTCCACGTTGCAATCACCAGCATAGCAATGGGGACTGAGAATGCAGAAGTAAAAATATTTTCAATGTCAGTGCAACTGAACCAAGCATTGTGGGCTGTTACAGCTGAACAGGACAGAGGTGACAGAGGTCTAGAGGGGGAGAGCAGAGCTAATCCACAGTGCTACAGGGGAAAGCAAGTAAAGGGGATACTTACAGTAGCCGCATGGAATATATGAGTAGCTGAATTTGAATAAGAAGTGGAAGTGGGCAGGTCCGAGTGCCAAGTGAGGTGTTACAGAGAGAAGATGCTGCTCTGCCAAGGGTCTTGAGGGTGGCTTTTTGCTTTACACTGGCATCACTACTGGCATCACTAGGAGGGAAAAGGAGACTGACGAGGAGTCCAAAGGCAGCAGAGCAGATTAGAAATAGTATTTCCTTTTCTGATTTTCTGAGGCAGAGCTGGTGCTTTAATCTCTTAACTAGTTCATGGCGTAGGAGGATGCGGCCTGTGTACTGTGGCTCTAGCTAGAAAGGGAAGGGGGGCACATAACTCTTGAGTGCATGCAGCCGGCGGGATTTCCCAAATCACTTGGGGATATTGTTGTGGAATTCCATGTGTAGTTGAAGTTTAATAACTGAAGTTTAAAGACGTTGTAGATGCACAACAAACTGTTACTAAGAAAACCATTGGCTTTGAGTTGAACTGAGTTCACCACTTCTCAATATTTGCAGCATCTTTTCCTTAGCCCAAGTCAACTCTAAACAGCAACTGTTCCCTGTCTATCCCAATAGCAGATCTCTTGTAGTGTGTTTTTGTTTAGGAGCTAACTACACAGCTAACACTCCTGCTGTGCATTTGCCTTCTTAATGTGCTCAATCTGAAAAAGCACCAACTATTTGCAGCTATCAAAGACGTTAGTGAGAGCTTATCCGCAAATGGTCAAAATTCTCCATTAAAAATGGCAAAAAAAAATCCCAAAATATTTTTTCATTTTTTAAAAGACAGTTAATTTTCAATGAAAATTTGAGTACTTTGAATATTGCATTGTTTCCTTCCAGAACACATATATTCAGTCAGATATGTTTCCATTGGAAATGTTTTTTAGAAGAATCAAATGAAAAATATTGATTTTTCATCCTGTTCTGCTAAGAATGTCCACATCTCTCATAATCACAGTAGTCTGATTAATTAATCTTTCCTTAAAATAGTGAGTTATAGTTGAGACAATGTTAATCTTTTTTTATGTAAACAGTACAATAGCAGACATAATCATCCACTGTGATTCTACTACAGAAAGGCTGAATTATTAATTGAGCATTAACATAAATTTCAGATAAGCAGTGTTTTTAAAACATTAGATTATGGTATAGGTACATTTGCAGGATATACGGGAGAGATGGAGAATGCAAGCATGTTTGAGCAAGGTGTCCAGTTGAAAATAACTGTATTTTCAATCTCTTCTTTGTTTGGTCCCTAAATACAACTGTAGGTCCTCCCTGAAGGTCCTCCCTTGACATAAATCATAGGATTCAGCTTCTGCTTTAACTATGAGGAAAATGTAGATTTTCTGTACATTTTGCAGAGTTTGGTCCATATACATCTTATTTTACAATAGCAATAAACATGAAATAGAAAGGAGTTCAAACAAAACTAGAATAGCTTCCAGAAAGACTTGTCTATGTGTTAGTCAAGCCTATTTTACTATTGCTCAGGGGTAAGGAGCATCCTAGTTGCACATTAAGAGTTTTTATAGCCTGGGCCATAAAAAACACTGTGAACCGATACGAGGAGAATTAGTCCTAGGCAGCCATAGAATCCCACAGAACCTAAGAGAAAATTAAAATATGCTGAGCAGGTTTATATTTCTGACTCTCCACAGCAATTGGGAAAAAGATCAAGCAACCTCATCCTTGTTTACTTTTTTTTATTAGAAACCTCCCTACTCAGCTTGCAGAGCGCCCTGGCCCTGCTACCACTTCAATAGAGGCAGCAAAAGGGAGGGATGGAGAAAAATGTTGGGGGAAATTTTCAGATCATAACTCTTTTTATTATTATTATCATTTTTAAAATGAAGTACAAGAACTGAGCTTTCAGCCAAAGACTCAGGCTTATTTCAGTCCACATAGCCACATGGATGAATTCACAGATTGGCGTTGAAGAACCACCCGGGAGAGGGAAGAGCCTGCCGGCCATGGAGTGAGCACTGCCGAGCAGCAAGGAGGTTCCCTTCCCGCCTCGAGCAGCAAGGAGGTTCCCTTCCCACCTCGAGCAGCAAGGAGGTTCCCTTCCCACCTCGAGCAGCAAGGAGGTTCCCTTCCCACCTCGAGCAGCAAGGAGGTTCCCTTCCCGCCTCGGAGCACGAAGGAGCCCTCCCAGATCCGCAGGCGGAGCCGGCACGGGGCAGCAGCCCTTCCCGGGGCAGCTGCTCTTAGCAAGACCCCACCATCCAGAACATGCAGCGTTGTACACCTAAGATACTTAAAACATAAAACAGATGTTCATGCCGTCCGCAGCACATTTTATTGCTTTTTGGTTTATGTCATGCCCAAATGAGTTTTTTATTAGAGTGCTTAATCGTGTTTGGAATCAAATGTCCTCTGCCTCTGTTCCATATTTTCTTTGACTGTCTGTTTTTAGAAAATAATCTTTCCTCATGACAAATGGAAAGGCAGTGATTTGCAAAGCCTTAGCCAGTGTAATTAAGAGCCAAGAGCAGCTGACCTGAAAAAGCAGCAGTGAAAAACATAGTCAATTGTTAAACATAAATTACTCCATAATTAAGTCCAATTGTCTTATAGCAAAACTAGCTCTTTCTCTCTTCCGTTACTTGGACAGAAATCTTACTGAGGGATTTTGCCTGTGGCATACTTTTCTACTAAAAAGTTCATAACTCTGTGCAAGATCGTTTTCTATCATAGCAAAAAGGGTTTATGTAAGTCAGATTCAAGCACTAATCTCAGGGAAGTGATGCAGTCAAGCAACAGCCCTATGGGCCAGTCCGACATCTCAGTGCTTTTGGGAAGCAAGGCCTCTGTCTGCCTCAAGACATGAACCAGATGCTGTCCGTATTTAGGTATTTTTTTCCACTAGCGGGTTCTATGAACCCTCTTGCTCCAACTCTGCTGCTGTCCCCAGCCAAGGGACAGCACGGGAGATTAAGTAGTTGCAGGAGTCTCTGGTCTGCACCTTCTATAGCCCCAGTATGACAGAGAGGACATTGGCCATTGATAGTTACTCCTGCCCGGCGTCATAGCCTTGCATCATAACATCCATATATTTTAATGTTACAGAGAGAGATGGAACCTAGAATCGCTGCTAGAAAAATGGCAAAACGACTGTTTATGCTTCATAGTCCTATTTGATAGAAAAAGCTAAAAAAAAAATGTTGCTAAAACTAGGAATCATTCCAGCTTTCCTTCCTGTCCATTTACTGGACCTAAGAAACAACAGGGAAATCCCACAGAGAGCCAAGAGTGACCAAGAAGACAACAGGCTGGGTTTCTGTTTGTTTTTCCTCAGACTTTGAGCAAGGGTAACAGAAACCACTGGTCCTCAGGTGAAATTAGCCGGACTCACAAACTAATTGTATAGGACAGGCCCCTGAGGAAGAAAACAAAATATACACAAAATCAACCCAGCTGGCTCATACTGCTCTGCCCGGGTATCTTCTGGGAGATCATAAGAACTTTCAACATCTCTTTTAAAAAAAGGAAATAGCAGAAATTGGCTCCTACCATTGATTAGTTCAGCCTATATACCTTTTGTGTATATAAGACTGTCTTCCATGTTTTCCTGCTTCACTTCTTTTGAGTGGGGCAATAAAATCACTGCAACCAGGTGTAACCAACTTGTAAGATCTTGTGGAGTGGTGATACCCCCCCCACAGTGGGATGGCAACACAGAAGAAACATGTGTTTGGATGCAGTGGTATCCTCACGGATCAGCCCCTTTGCCTGGCTCACTGCAGGACAACGGCAGCATACTTTGGATGTTGATCTCCAAGAAATAAAAGTGCTTTTCCATAGCACTTCAAAAATCTGTATTCCGATGCTACCCGGATTGGCAGTAAACACAAGCGCACTCCTCACTTGGTGGATTTCTTGAGGTGCAAGCAACACCGCGGAGGGACTGAGCAGGCTCTCCAGTCTGGCTTCCCCATTTGTGACTAAAGCTCAAGGAAAAGAGGACCGCAGTGCCACTGCCTGAGGTGTCCCAAGGCTGTTTCCTCAGTGTCAGCCCAGCACCAACGCATTTCCTACTCGTTTATAAAAGTTACCTGTCCCTCAGCAGTTCTGAGCTGCAAACCGCCCAGTAAAACTGTGTGTTTTCCAAAGAAAAGGGCTGATATTCTCCGAAGAGAGATGGAGATTAAACAGAGCAGTTTCATAAATCCCAAAAAAGCCAGCGGATGAAACCTAGTGAATTTTTATTGTAGACAAGAGGAGGAAGGATATTATAGTCCTATCAGACTGTGTTTGAAGGTTTGTTCCAGGACTAGGTCTGTGCACATTTTTATTATTATTATTCTATTTTTAATTATATCCAGGCCCCTGAAATGCCTGTCTGCTTTCTGACAGCTCACAGTCTTTATTTAACCACCTACCACTGTCACGTCAAAGAGAAGAGCTGTTATTCTCCGTGTTTCTATGATACGAGGTTAAGGTCACACAGAAAATCTATAGCAAACTATGAAACCAAACTGGATCTCGATTCCTGTCTTAGCCATTAGAAAATCCAAAGGGAAACTTGCAATCTTAGAAGATGCCCTAATTTCACAGTCCGTCTGCATTGTCTGCACTTTTAGTGTTCAGGAAATCTGTATGCTTGGGGAACAGTATCCACTGTCAGTTAAAAGAGCGCAAATCTGTACTAACTTCACCAGTTCCAGTTAAATTAATTACATTTTCTTTCTCTTTTCATTGACATATTGATGGCTCTTCTACCCACTTACAAAATTTAGCTGCAAAATGTATCTCATAATAAAGTTAGTTAAAAAGCACCACAGTGGGAAAAGATTGCACCCTCTATATTTGCGTGGTGACACATGCTATCCAGGAGCCATCATGGTGGTTAGAAGGTCCTTCTGGAGCCTTCACCTAGTCCAGGTTCCTGCTCCAAGCAGGACTTTTGGCCAGTGTTGGTTCAGGTCAGCATGAGCTTTATCATTTATAGTTATTTTTCACATAAGCCATTATGCTACATCCCAGTGACATTATTAGCAGATTTTGGTGTCTGTCTGATCTGTGAGAGAGGCAAATATAAACCCTATTTAATATGTGCAAAGAGGATATATTGCACGAGTTGTAGAGTGATTCCCTAAAGCTGCTTATGTTCATTTTATGAGACAAACTTGGCACCAATTTAAACCATGTAAATGTTATAACAGAACAGTGTGCCATGAGCTAAAGACTGTGAATGGAGAAATGCTGGCTCTGTAATAGCCCCTAAGTGTCAAAAAGGTCAAAGAGCTCAGAGAGTGCTCAGAAAGGAGGGCTGGAAGAGGAGCAAAGGAGCAAGTATTTGTACTGTCTAAATCGTTCTCCTCACTGGCAGTTTGGGGAGCATCAGCTCCTAATTCATTGCACTCTGCATTGCACCTCAGGAAAACACCTGATGGGATAAATAAGCTAGATGGTATGAGTAGCCCACCTAAGTCTTCCCTCTGTCTCCTGAGGATCAAGTATCCTTGAAAGATGAAGGTACAAATCTCTCTGTGTGGTCTTTGCCTTTCACTCTGAGGATAAGCCTGCTTAAGGCTCAGAGAACAGCCGCCCAGCACATCAATAACCACTTAAAAAGCTTCTACCATCACATCCCAAGATGTAAACAAACAGTCTGTAACAAATCCAAAACAGGCACTAGTAAAACAGAAAACACCGCTTTTATCTCACAGAGCAGCATTTATTCTTCTTGATCTATTTTTTTATTGTCATAAATGAAGTGAACTAAAAAATTAGCTTTGTAATTCTTCATCCTTCCATAAGCTGCAAATCAAAGTTTGCTTAGCAGAGCAGAGACAAATTCTAATGCTGCAATTTCTCTTGCCTTTGCAAAAAAAAATAGAGTTTGAAAAGAATAACACAGCCACAGTCTTTGGCCAAAAACACAAAATCTTGCAGAAACAATTAGCAGTGGAAACAATGTACAAGGCTTTGTAGCTTTAATCTGATATAGAAGGCTTGGAAGCCAGAGAATAAAGTTACCTCCCCTCCTGCCACAGACTTGGATCCAACATCAACACACAGATCTTCCTGTGCGCTTGTCCAGAGCTACCAGCTGGCCGCACCGTGTTTCTCTACTGACAGGCCGCTGGTTTATAAGGGGTTGGTTGTTGGGCCCACTACTTTTTACTAGGACAATATAAGTGTCAGCAGCAGAGTCGTTGGCCTTTGCTGCTTCCGCTGGGGTCGAAGCAGCACAGAGCACCCTGGTTGCCTATGTGTGGTCTCCTGCAGGGTGGGAAGGGGTGGGAACCTCAATACACAAGTTCTCCAAGGCCGCACTGCAAGGCCACGTGCAGGCCCAGGGCTGCAGCGCCGCGGGCTGGCGCGATACCGTCGTGCTGCAGCTCCTGAGCTCTGTGAGCAGCCCCAGTGGGACCAGCTGCCCATGGGTGGCCACGTTTAAACATGACTTCATCTTCCCTTCGCCCTCAGCAGCAAGATGAGCAGCAAGCAACGCTTGCAACCTCTGCGAAGCTTCTCTCCCCAAAGGCCATGTAAGCAAGGCATAAAATGCCCTTAACTCTCATGGACGTAAAGGGAAGCTCTGGAGACTTGGCTTCTTGAGGCTGGCACTTAGTAAAATGGCCCAACCGTGAGCTTTTATCAGGCCTGACAGACACCACAAATCTTACTCCTGCTGGAAACAGCCATAAAGCTTTCACTGTGTTAACTGACACTAAGCCATATCAAGCTCACTTACATCCATATAACCATATTTCTGTCAGTGGAGTCACACGTATGTCACTTAGAAGGAAATTGGTGGAAGCTCCCACTAGGACTCTGCTAGATACAGAAAGTGCACACTGCAACCTTAGACTGTACCTCAGAGAAGCTGAACAAGTTTAAAATTGCTGGTTACTAATTTCCCAGGCTGCTACCCAAATAAAAATGTACCTGGGATACCCGTGTCCACCTATAGCACCCACAGTTAACAATTTAAAAGGAAGACAGATGCAAAATAAGAGCTGCAGAAGTGTATTAATGTCTAAGACTTTTCAGGTCCCTGCTGTAGTAAATTTTCTCTGCCAGCTTCCTGTGTGATTATAAAGTCAGCCTTTTATCCGTTCAGTAAATATCTGAACTAAAATGTTCATTCGAGATAAATGCAAAACAGGGAACAAATCTAATTCTGCTCCTGCTGTGCAAACTTATCCATACAAAAACAAACCATGCCACATTTCAGGTGCTGTGAAGGGTGAGAACCTGCAGGAAAACACGACCAAGATAAAGCAAAATAAAATAGCCCTTAAGAAATAAAGGTAGTTTCACCCCAGTGAAACCCTTTTGCTGTGGATAATGTCTAACAAGGGGCTTTCTCTGCTTCATTTCAGAACCACGATCACACCTGTATCGCGTGCAGAATCATCTACCGGTCAGACGAGCACCATCCTCCCATCTTGCCCCCCAAGGCGGATTTGACCATCGGGCTCCATGGGGAGTGGGTGAGCCAGCGGTGCGAGGTGCGCCCCGAGGTGCTCTTCCTTACTCGGCATTTCATCTTCCACGACAACAACAACACGTGGGAAGGCCACTACTACCACTACTCCGACCCCATCTGCAAGCACCCCACCTTCACCATCTACGCCAAGGGGCGCTACAGCCGAGGAGTGCACTCTGCCAAAGTGATGGGGGGCACAGAGTTCGTGTTCAAAGGTAAAGCAGTGCACCTTATCTGGGCCTAAACGGTCAAGCAGCTGTCGAACGGAGCTGGGTTTGCACATAGTGGCTTGAAAGACACTAATGATTTAATTCTGTCATTTCATTCTGTTGCTTTTTAGGATTTAGATGTTTCTTGGGAAGTTCTAAGCATTCCGTGACTACCCAGACAAACTATACGATATATATTTTATTTCTCACCACTGAAGCAATACTCATCTGAGGCAAATTATGGACACGTTTAAAAGCAATAACATCAGACTTTAACTTGTGTGAGTAAGTCCTGGAGGCCACCAGCCAGATTTTAAACATCGTAATGAAATGCCTGAGTTTTGATCAGTGTCCGAGAGTTACTTTAGTGGAGAGAAGAAAGTACCTTCAGAAAGCATTTCACATCACAGGAGAGGCAGATATAGAAGCGTATGTCTTTTTTTTTTATCAGCTTCAAAGAGGGTCTAGATAAAGATAGCTCCGATTAATCCCACAATAGCAAAAACTAGGTGTACTTAATAAAACCACTGGCCTGCTTCAGGAGGCAGCATTCAGAGACGACGTAGCTCAGTTCCCAATGGCTGAAGAGTCGCTTTGTACAAACAGCTCCATAGCACCCTGCTCACACACACACACACATCTGCAAAATACAATGTCCCTTCATAGCACCAGCCCCACTGGAACTGTGAAAGCCCCAAGCTCTCTCTGCAGAATATTTTCCTTCACACTTTGTTTATCATGTGAGAAGCACATAGCTTCTTGCATGCCTCCAATTTAAGAAAGCATCTGACTAGAAGAAATAACTTACTGAGCAGGATTTTCACAGGAGGCATAAGATATCCTTGCCTGTCAGAGCTTGTACTCTTGTATTCATGCTCTATGTAGGATGTCCCAGTCAAGGTCCTGGAATGAAATCCAGTTAAGCTCAAAATCATAATCAGAATTTGTTGATTTGTTTCTGTTTCAGTTAGTATAAATCCATTCAGAATCCCTATTCTTCCCTTGAAACACAGTATCAAACAAACACCTAGAATAATCTCTACTCAACTTCCTCAGGCTCGTTCAGTTTAACTTCTCCCAACTTGATAAACTGGGCTGCAAAATCAGTATTTATGTGCCTCAAACTTGTCTTTGAAATTTAGTCAATTTAGTTAGAAGCAAGAAGCTGTAAAACTTTTACATCTGCAAGTGTATGCTGAGTCACTGTTAGGAGAAAGAGTAGCCCTCTAAAATTCAGCACTAACTGCAAGATTCATACAAGAAGAACAGATGATATATGAAGACACTGCGGTTGTGGTAATTTCCAAAATGGAACTTATTTCATTAGCTTTATGGGCTAACATATGTTAAAAGAATGATAAAAAGACATTATAAAGAGCCCTACTTATGCGTTAAATGGTAATAAAATATGAGTAAAGTTTTATTATTTCCTCTTTTATGAATCTTCTCATGTGACCAATAGACTTTATCACTAAAAGATTGTCTGGGATTTATGAAAAGCTCTGCTTAATCTCAAGGATATGCAACCACTAGGTTTCCTTCAGTAGACTTTTTTTGAAGCAGTTATGTCCAAGATGTAAAGTGATGCTAGTAGAATTTTGGGCCACATCTGCAATATAAAATTTTGATTTAAGAAAAAGAAAAAGCAGAGATTCAGAGTTGCTCTAAGTCTTCTTGGGAAGATTAAAAGACATCCTTAAATAAGTTGAAGGAGCACCAGAATATTGCCCAGACATATACAGAACAGCTTTGTCTCCATAGATTCTAAGGCTAACTGAAACCCTTCACAACTTTACTAGCATCAGGCATAACACACATAGACAAAAGGGTCAATTTTAAAAGGATTTTGCAGTTTGCTTCCCCTACTGATCACAATGATTTCTGCATGTCTTAGACCAAATACTGAGATCATGCCCACAAGGAACCTAAGTGTCCAGTGCCACCTGGGCAGGCACAATGGTGGGCACCCACTACGAGTCTCATGTCACAGATAGGCCAGCCTGTTGTCCCCCTCCTGCTCCCTCTGCTGACGCCTCCTCTCTTCCTTTTCCACAGTAAACCACATGAAGGTGACGCCCATGGATATATCCACAGCCTCGCTGCTGAACGTCTTCAACGGGAACGAGTGCGGGGCGCAGGGATCCTGGCAGGTCGGGGTTCAGCAGGACGTTACTCACACAAACGGCTGCATCGCGCTTGGCATCCGCCTACCTCACACCGAGTATGAAATCTTCAAGATGGAGCAGGACGCCAGGGGCAGGTACTTGCTGTACAACGGCCAGAGACCGAGCGATGGCTCCAGCCCAGACAGGCCGGAGAAGAGAGCCACTTCCTACCAGATGCCTTTAATTCAGTGCGCTTCATCAGTACCCAGATCCGAAGAGTCACCAGAGGAGAATAAAATAAGTCTGTATAGCAGCAGGGCAGCAGAAAAATATTCCAGCACCCCAGCTCTTGCTTTGGTGTTGTTTATTTGTACTGTGTCATATTGGGACATGCTCAGCTAGAAGTGAAAAAACTATTTTTCATGACTACAAAGCCAGGATTCCATAAGACTGAGGGCTGTTTTTCTTCAGAATGAAAGGGACATTTATTTCCTTGATGCACTTGAATGCCTGACAAGTGTTGTTCTTTTCCCTGTTTTTACCCTGCTCCTTGAATCATGGACGGCACTCATTTGATGTCTGTGCTTTGAACTTCATCCAGTCTGATCCCTGGCCTGACATGACTGCACAAAAGTAATTGCACTTTAGGACTGCAGACTTCTGGGGGGAGGGAAGGGGTCTCCTTTTCTTAACTGCTGGGGTGAACCTTACAGTCCTGCTTCAGCTGCCTCTGCCATTCTACCATTGTGGTACTTTTCTCCCCAAGGCTCGATTTCTCATCAGAATTTAACTCCGAGGAGTCACTCAGTGTAGTGTCAATACTGTGATAACGGCTTCCCCCTTTGACTTTAGGGCTCTGATGTAGATATATGTATATAAGAAAGAAAGCCACAAGGATCTATCTAATCGTTATCTCACACCTCATAACACAAAAAGGATCTGCAAATAAAACAATCCTCCATTCAGACAAGTGGTATCTCCAACTGAAAATATTCTAAGTAATTTAAACTATTTTTACAATCATGGAGTTGCAGAAATAACCAATGACTTAGTATTTTCTCTTTCAATTTCCTTAATTGCTTCTAGGCCTGCCTTTCTATCTAGTGAGTAGTTGCAACCAACCCCTCTTACAGCCAGATAGAAAACGTTTTTTTTTAATCACACATGCACTGTACAAATTGCTGATATAAGGCTGAAGTGACAGGCTCTGTTTTCATTTTCACACGGCCTTATATACTCTCTATGCAATATTTGTGCCTTGCAATTGGTTTTATCCAAGTGGATAAACCAAAGAAGCCTATGAGGCCTTAATACATTCTGCAATCCAACCTAGCAGCATGGGTTTAATGCAACATTAAGCAGGAACAAGCGAAAGAAGAGCCCTGGTAGCCCTAGTATTGTCTTTAGTTTAGAGAGCAAGAAAGCAGTAGGAACCAGCCTCGCATCCATCTCACACAGTCTTCTGGGAGGAGCTGCAGTGGGAGTTGCACCAACTGCCTTATCCACATTCTCGCCTTGCTTGACATTGTGGTTTCTCCGAGGTAAAACCTGATCAGTCTGCGGAGACACCACGCAGAAGAAACAGGCACAACCCTCGGAGAGCTTCCCCCTGCAACACCCCAGGATCTCCCCCAGCGAAAATATCATCTCCTGTACACACAGATATGAACCAGAGCAAATGGATCCTGTCAGGAGAGCCAAGAGAGTTAAGAGCAGCGAGGAGGTTCAGGTCGCAGATGAACCCTGCTCCCCTGCTTCGATGGGTACCAAGGCGAGGACACAACTTAGCCTTGCAGCATTTGCAGTGTCTTTACTGGTACATGGAGCATTCTGGCTCACAGGAGGAGCAGGAACCTGTGTGAGAAACAGGAGCAAGGTCGTAGTCTCTTCATCAGTATCTAAGTAGAACCTGCCCAGTGTGGACCAGTGAGGAAGAACCCTCCAAAGTGGTGGGGTTTTTTTAACGTTATAGGAAAAGCATATTTGAAGAAAGGTCCTTCAGCTTTATATAGATGAGTCCATACTGTGTGCTACAGCAAAAGTGTTCCTTTAAAACAGTGATACCATCAGTCTCGCTAGCAGAGCAGGCAGGGAAAAGCTAGTCAAGTAGCAATGATGACACCGAGGCTCCCTGACTAACTCCCCCACATTTGCTGCTTTCTTTGCAGTTTTGCAAGTTGGTGTCAGCCTTTGATGCACATTTCCTCACAAAGTGGCACAAAATCAGGGCATTCAGATGTCTTGGGGAGAGCAGGAACAAGAAGAACCGCAGACTCTCATTGCTCTAGCAGATGACACGTCTCTCATTTTTTTCCTCAAACAGATGAAAAGCCACAGAAAACCCAACTCAGCTATCAGAAACACAACACAGGGGTCACCTGAAAGTATTCATGGTGAATCGAGCCCCAAGAACAAGAGCTGATCTCTTCAGCATTTCTTGCTATGGCTTTCTGCTCTGCACAGCTCAACCTATTCAGAGAGTTCTGGATGAGCTGCAGGTGGGGAGGACTTAGGAGCATAGTTTAAACTGAAGGGTCAAGAGAGTGACATGATCACTATACTTCTGAACGAGGACATTAAGTACTACAAAGGATTTTCGCCAGTTAAGGCTTCAGTTTTATGTTCAACAGATTCACACCAGCGTGTCTCCAACTGAGCCACTGCTGGTCTAATAGTGGATAGTCAGAGAAGTCCCTTCAAATATTAGCTTAGTTCCTGACTTCTAAGTTGAATGAACAAATCCATGTTCGTTTCTATTTATTAAGATGCACACTGGGTGTATTTCTTAAACTTACATAACATGTTTATTTCTCCACTACTCATTCCCACTTAGGTTGTCTCATCTCCTGAAAAATCTAATGATAAATTGCCTGGACTTGTTTGACCCTGACCGTGCACTGTGCAGGTGCCACACACTGCTTAGTCCCAGCTGAAATCTGTGCAGCCCTGCAATGCAGGACTGAAGCCTACAGCAGAACTGGTCTTCAACATAACATGCAATGTTTAGTAGGGCAATGACCCATATATTTATTAGTGCTTCATAGCTCCTCTGTAAATTGCTTAGCATCAGAATTATCATAAATCTCAAAAGAGAAAGACTTGTGTAGTTTTCTTCTGAAAAGCACATTCTATCAAAATACAATAAACACTCACTTTGAATCTTGCAAAAATTTAGGTTTGCCAAGAGTTTTCTTACTTGCACTAATTGCAAGTGTAACAGAACTTAAGAATTGTGCAGGAATTGCTTTTTTCTTTCTATGACCTAGAGATACTTAAAAAGGAAGCACAGCACAATGCATTGCAAGAAGTTTGATTTGGGGCTCTTCCAGTTCATTTGTAGTGTTGATTAGGAACAAAATTTCATGATTTAAAAAATTTTCATGATTTCCTGATTTTCATAGCATATGCTGCACCAGCCTCCTGCCTCGTGTCTGTATATAAATATACCTTTTATTTTCCCATTCATCAACACAAGCCAAAGGACAGAGATAAAAATAAGTCTTCAGAGTGTGTACTTTATTTGTCAATCCGTGTTCTCTAGAGGGATTCTCCTAGGTTACAGGCCCAGGAGCTAAGCTTCCTTCGTCTTCCCCTTTCATCACACAGAGCTGTACAACGCCGTGTACACGTATGGCACAATAAACCCCATTCGTTTCACTTGCTCAACCTGACCTCGACCTATGTGGGCAGCTCTGGCTGCTGAGGAACTTAAGCCATGCTTTAAGTTAATGGTTAATGGTTTAGCAGTGGAAGACCTGCAAATTCTGTAATTTCTCCCGCACCACTGGGAGAACTGTCCCTGCAGCCAGGATGAGTAAAGAAGTTCTCCCCTTCACATCATTCTAATAGCCTACTCAAGAAGTCACCCTATGCAAAAAAAAAAAAAAAAAAAAGTATAGCAAGAGCAGCTTGGGCAATTTTTTTCATGTTCTATTCTAAAAAGGGCAAAAGGGATCAGAAAGTTAAAATGAAAGTGTTCCTGGTCTGCTCCTATACCCTTTACATATTGTGCCTGCTGCCCTGCGAGGGAATGTTACTTTTATGAGCAGAAGTCCATATTTTGGGGTACAATGTCCGTCTTGCTTGAGTTGGAGTGTGCTTGCTTAAAGCACAGGATTTTTAGAAAAAAATCTTTTTATTTTTGTAAAGTTATAGAAGGTATTTTTCTTCTCAATTATATGTTCCAGATTAAACTGCCGGGGAAGTTTGAGCACTTGTTAAAATATTGATTGAAATAAAAAGAGCCTAACTGAAAAAATCAGGATTCCTCTGCTCATGCATAGTAATTTTCTGTCGTCTCTGTCACCTGCAAAGAATAATCCGTGTCTTGGAAAGCTATATCCCTCTGACTGGTATCTCCTCTAGTTGTGCACGGATAAGCTTATTGTATATGAGAAAGCAGTTTTACTTGAGAGCATCTCGCTAGAAACAGCTGTGATGGATACAACAGGGATGATCAGGGTTTCACAGTGAATCTTCAGGTTGCCTGAGTGCGGCTAGTTGAAAGGCAGGCTGAAGTGTTGGCTTGCAAGGGCAGTATGGTCAGAACAGCCGTGGGGCCGTACAAAGCAGGTGGCATCAACAGAAATAACCTATTTTTCATTAAAGAAACTTCAATCAAACAGAACAGGATTATTGCTGTGTTGCACTTGCTCCAAGGGTTGTAACACAGGGGAAAAAATAGGGTACTTTTCTTAAAGATACAGAAATCTGTGAGCAAAAGATTTCTCATCTTCCATGCTCTGCAGTTTCACTACTGCCTCCCTTCCGTACAGAAGATGGGTGAAATGAAGTCCTGACTTTCTGAAAATTCAGAAACTTGTCCAATCCCAGGCTTTTGAAGTGACTCAGAACTTCTGGAAACACAACAGCAGATCCCTGAACAGAGAGCTTGATTTTCAGGAAGCATGCCCTAAATTACAAGGCACTCTGAGTGCTCCGAGCCACAGCCCGTAAAGCAGCAGCTTCCCTTTCCACCCAGAGCTGTGGGCACGGCAAATTCAGACATAAATAGACACTATATGGCTTAATTCACCCCTTCCTGGGGCAAAAAGAAGGCTAGGTAGCAAAAATCCAGCACCACTCTGAATTTTAACATTTAATTACTTCCCATTTATCTTTTTCTCCTCTTATTTTATAATAAAAGTATTTCCAAAATTTTTTCCCTCTGATCATCTCTGGACTGTGAACACAGTGTTGATTTTTTTTATTATTATTTGCTGTCAGCACCAAATAATAAAGAAATGGAGAAACTGATTTTTTACTTCATTCTGCTGAATCAGGCAGAAATAAGGGCTGAATATTTGCCCACGGTTGAGAGGAATCAAACCACGAATACCTACAAAAAACGAGGAAGCGACGCTGCTGGCTTGAGCAATCACTTGTCAAGCTCCCCTCTCCCTACCCCTTCCCCTCCTCAGTTTTGTTCCGGGGTAGGGAGCTGTCCCTTGCAAGGATTTTCACCATGGAGCTGCCGAGCTCTGAGGACAATAATTAAATCACAAGCAGCTTCCAGCAAAGGAAACTGCCCGTGCCTGAAAGCAGACGGACGCTACTCCCAGCATCCTTTTCCCATGGGAATCAGCTTTGTTTGTATCCTATACAGTTGCTGGGACGCTCCATTGGAAAATGGGAAACAGAACTGTACAGGATAATATTGTCTTTAAATAAATGAAGAAAGTCTACCAAAAAAATGTTTGCATGGGGAACTGCTGGGAATTAGATCCTCTGCATTCTCACTCTTGCGTGCAGCAAGTCCACAGACACAAAAAGCATGTCATCAGACCTACAAACCCTTGCCCAGAGGCAGAAACTTGCTGGATAACACATTCCTTATGAATTTCTTTTAAGCAAATTTCCAACTAGTGAATTCCTTCTCCCTCATCACCAAACATGAGCTTGAACACACCAGAAGATGATCAAAACTAGCTATGTCAGGCTAGCCATAAGCCTTATTAACTGGTCAATAAAATACTGCTGGAAACCACTACCTCTTCCAGCAGGCAAAATAGCTAGTTTCAGCACCATAACTAGTTTCACCACTATAAGACACACATACAAATTCAAAATTTTGCCACAAAAATGAGGTATAAGCCTGAAATCTTTATCACGCTGGTAAGTTTAGTGAACTACCCAGTGGATGTGTGATGTTGCCGTGCTGCAGCTCAGCAGGGAACCTGCACGTCTCGGGAGGCAGCAGCAGCTTCTCCAGAGCGCGGGTTTTTCCCCTCACTCTTTTTTAGACATTGCCACCTGCTGGCCACAGCTGGCCGAGCCTCAGCTCTCCTGGGACCTTCTGAAGAACCGGCCCTGACTGATGGGAATCGGGGCCGGGAGCACTTCAGACAAAGTGCAAGGTGTCAAAACACCCCAGGGCAGTCGCTTCTAAAGCACAGTTATGTGAGACCAGCACTGAAGTGATAACAGCTTTTATGAGAACAGCTAATACAGTTAGGGGAGCAGGGACCAGGGCCAGACAAGCCTCAAGCTTCATAGTCCCTTTATCAAGGTCCGTAAGACGCAGAGGAAAGAGAGACTAGACATGCTCTGCCTTAGTCTCACCACAGCAGTCATTTAAACTGCTCAGAAGGGCAGGGGAGGAGGAGGGCAGCAGAGGAGCATCGGCAAGGTAAGAAGGTGGCACCATCACCTCTTGTGGAAGGGAGAAAGAAAAGGGTCACAAAGAGCCTTCATAACTGGGCAAACTAACAGCAAAACTGTAATGACCCTTAAAACAGTGTCTCTGCTGAGTCCATGGCTTTGGCATACAGAAATTAAAAAATCTTTTAAAGATACAAGCCTTCCCTGGGGGTAAATGCAACTCTGAAATGTCATTCCACAAGGTGATCTCTTCTTACCAGGAGAGGCCACCATCCAAGGGATTGGTCATAAAGAAATAGTAAGAATTACATTCTCTTACTGACTAAATGTTTTAGAGTCCAGCTCTTATGGAAACTTCTATGGAGTTGCACCTCCAGAAGTTAAGAAATGCCAAAATGAACCTGTGCTCTTGCAATCCTGCCCAGAGCCTCTTCTGCACGTGCAGAGGCAAGTCAGAACTTTTCTAACCTATAAGCTACATGCTACGGAAATTTCCCCGATCCCTTCAGAAAAGCTGGGGAAATGATTGCTTGCATCTTCTAAGCTGTATGAACCATTTTTTAATATATATATTAGATCTCATATAAGGTCTAAAATGTATACACAACTGTGCAATGGAAAAGGCGATAATATACATACATACATACACAGACATCTCACATATGATGAGATACTTTATTCATGGTATTACCAAAAACTTAAATAAATTCAGAAATCAGCTAAAACTGCCAAGAGCCACATAAGCTATCAAATATACTATATATGCTAGAAGTATCACTAAATTTTGACAGATATTCTGTACCCTTGAGAATCTTGGACTACTGTTGGATCACTCTATTTACAGAACTGGCTTAATTTCTGCAATTCCAAACTTGCAAATACCCATAAAGATACACCTTCATGAGAGGGGGGCACTTAGGGCTTAGTGACCATCAAGCATTATATTAGAAACAATTTCCTATAAAAATGGTCTAATAGCAAACACAGATGGATGTTGGAAACCCACCTTGTCCCACTCTAGTTTGGGGCTTCAGTTCATGGTGTTCCCGGTATCAACCAAGCAAAGCTTGAGGGCCTATTTTTGAGAGCATTTTGGACAAGGATCCCATTTGGTAAGAATAAAGGAAATTCTGCCCTAGTGCTGCTTTAAAATTAGCAATTTTAAAGCTGCTCATTAGTTAGAGAGGACAGAAAGAGTTTTTTAAAAAAGCAATGGATTTGTAGCAACAACTGAAATACTTAAGAGATATATGATATAATGTAAATCACATAGCAATTAACTGCAATTACCAGTTTACATGTGAACACATAGGCACCCCAGAAAGATTTGCATGCACACACACATGACATACATGTACACAAAGAGGCATTCCATAAAGGAAAGAGCACAACCTTGTCCTTACGCCTGCGTCGCAGGGCATTTAGCATTTGTACAGGTCACTAATGGGGTGCATGGCGCATAGATCGCGCTGTTCCTGGCACAGAATTTGGGTCCTCGGTTGTTCTTTTTTCACTGCACTCACACAACAGTGCTAGAGGAGGCCGAGGCCCCTGTTTGTGCATCGTTGATTATGGAGCTGAAAATGTTTACTTTTGGTCAGCTGCTTCACTTCTACACCTTTATTTCTACAAATGCAGCATCTGGTCCAGTCCTGTTCAATTTATTCATCAATGACCTGGATGAAGGCACAGAGTGCTCCCTCAGCAAGTTTGCTGCTGATACCAAACTGGGAGGAGTAGCCGATACCCCAGAGGGCTGCGCTGCCATCCAGAGGGACCTGGACAGACTGGATAACTGGGCGGTGAAAAACCTCATGCAATTCAACAAGGGCAAGTGCAAGGTCCTGCACCTGGGGAGGAATAACCCCAGACACCAGTACAGGCTGGGGACTGACCTTCTGGAGAGCAGCTCTGCAGAGAGGGACCTGGGTGTCATGGTGGACGACACGTTGACCATGAGGCAGCAGTGTGCCCTCGTGGCCAGGAAGGCCAATGGGATCCTGGGGTGCATTAAGAAGAGCGTCTCCAGCAGGTCGAGGGAGGTGATCCTGGCCCTCTGCTCAGCCCTGGTGAGGTCACATCTGGAGTATTGTGTCCAGTTCTGGGCTCCACAGTACAAGAGGGATGTGGAGCTGCTGGAGAGAGTCCAGCGCAGGGCTACAAGGATGATCAGGGGCCTGGAACATCTGCCCTATGAGGAGAGGCTGAGGGAGCTGGGCCTGTTCAGCCTGGAGAAGAGAAGGCTGAGAGGGGATCTAATCAGTGTATATAAGTACCTCAAGGGAGGCAGTGAGGAAGATGGTGCTGGTCTCTTTTCACTGGTGGCCACCAACAGAACTAGAGGTAATGGCCACAAACTGAAGCACCAAAAGTTCCACAGGAATTAAGGAAACATTTCTTAACAGTGAGGGTGACAGAGCACTGGAACAGGCTGCCCAGAGAGGTTGTGGAGTCTCCTTCTCTGGAGATCTTTAAAACCCGCTTGGATGCCACCCTGTGCCACATGCCCTAGGTGACCCTGTGTGTGCAGGGGGGTTGGACTAGATGATCTCTAGAGGTCCCTTCCAACCTTAAGCATTCTATGATTCTATGAACACAGCTCTAAGAGCGACTCATAAAACCACAATTAGCTTTTCATCAAAACACAGGTTGCACTCAGAGCATCAAATTCCTTCTCTCATCCATCAACAATCATAAAATCATTATTTCCAGTGCGTCCGAGCCCAGCAGGTTGGAGGCATGAGGATTTAGGCACGTGAGTATTAACAGGCTGAACAGCAACCCCCAGGACGGAGCTCTTCAGTTCGCTGGGCAGGCTCGCCCTTGATGGTAGCGCCAATTTAAAGGCCTTTTATTTCAAATGCTGATTTTCTTCCTGTAACTGGAGGTAGTTGTTATCTGTGGAACATCAACACTTCTATCAGACGTGTTCAAATTACATTTCAAATTCACAAGGATGCTGCAATAACATCAACTTTAAGAAGTCTCTTTAAGAAGTTTTTTTTTTTTTCCACAAATACACTGACCTTCCTTCACCAGTGTAATCTGGCTCCTGTGGAGGTAGGACAAAGATAATTTCATCTAATCAGAAAAGCAATCTGTTCTGATTTCCTCAAAGCTGAGACATGCAATAGGAGGCCTAAGGGCTAAAGTATTTCAAGATATTATGGAAGAAATCAAAGCGTGAAAGCGGTGCCAGGACGTTGGCTCCATCAGCGAGCTGGGCTCAGGCAACTGTGGGCAGCACAGGCACAATCCTTCTCCAGGAGCTCTCCTGTTTACAGGTCTGCTCAGCGTGTTTTTAAGTTTCAGGCCCTTAGGATGGAGAGAAGCCTGTTCCTGACCAAAGTCATGGGAGTTTCTAGCGCACACTAAGGCAGAAGTCAGTCTGTGCAAACCTAACTTCACAGTTTCACCAAGAAAACAAAGCCAAGGCCAATTCTGAAGTCATCTACTACCAATCTCACCTCTCTCATGACTGCCTCTTCCTGCCTTGCTCCTTGACAGCAACAAGTTTCGAGCTCTCACTTGAGATGGGGGCAGATGCCTCACACTTTCAGAGGTGTCAGCTACCCGAGGGTGATTAAGCAGCAATCAAGGAAAATTAGCCATGGCACGAGCTTCCAGTTTGAGGAGTAGTCACTTTTTCCATTATCAAAGCCTCACTCTTGAGTACCTCTGGAGCAGGGAGCTAAGGAGCTGTCTCTCTATCTGACATCAGGCTCACATTTGGTTTTCTGCAGACTTTCCTCCTAAGGCTCTCAAAAAATATTTATATGAATTACTGTCCTACAGAATGACATCAGTTTAGGCCTCTCAATCATTAAAAACACAGCAGCAACTTTATAATCAAGATGATTACTAGCCGCATTATCCTCTTGTTCCTAAGAGCCTACTTTTGCTGAAGCGCCTTTGCTTGTAAGAGTCAAACGTGTTTAAGTTTCAAGGCTTGGCACTTTTTAGAAAGTGCCTCAGAAAACCCAAGTGTAGATGTATCATCTGTATCTGGACTTAGAGTAGCCAACAGAAAAGTATTTTGCCTTTCCCGCTGGCAAAGCAATATAGAACATGGCTAATATAGTAACCATATAGATTTAGGGCTGAATGTACAGATGACAGCGGATCCACACATATATTTCTGCTACACAGAAACATGTTCCATCTTCTAATATTCATGAAATGCAGTTTACCCAAATGTTCAGGATTTTGTTTTGGCTGTTGTTATTAGCAGAGGTCAGTCTGTAACCCCACTCAGTCTTTCGTACTTCAGACATTTCAGTCATGACTTCTGCCTGTTTAAAACACAGCTCGAGAAAGACAACAGCTAAATCCCTGACCAGGTGCTTTAAAAGTCTATCAAAGATTTCTAAGCAACGCAAAGCAGCATTTTGAAAGCCCAACAAAAAGTACCTGGTCAAGGACCAAGAAAGGCTGGAGATGCAGCAGGATGAAAGCTGTGCTAGAGAAAGGGGGCTTGTACCTAAAATACCCCTTCCCATCTGCCTCTACACTCATGCCTGTTTCTCCACCTAAAAAATCAGGATAAATTATCCTTACAAGGCAGACTGAGACAAGATTGCTATTTAATTACTATCCATTCTGCAACCATCAACACTGGCAAGCCCTCTGAATTCACCTGTGCACTTGAGCCTCTGACAGCATCAGCAGAAATACCAGCTTCTAAGAACACCTTGAAAAAGTTATCCCCAAACTATAAAGGTATCTCTAAAGCAGAATTGTGATGATAAATAAAAATTTTAAAATGATGCTTTTTATATACAAGTTTAAAGGGTAATTAATAATTTCAATCACCTTTTAATTAAAAATTTTTATTCAACTGTGTGAGCTCAGACTCTTCAGCTACAGTAATAGCTGTCTCATTCACCCCTGCTTGGATACCTTACCGACTTTTTTCTTTTTTCTTTTTTTTTTTTTTTAAAGAAGAAAAGGGAAGGAAGGAGCAGAATTCTACTTTGCAAGCCCTGCTGGCAATTTTATTGCTACTACACAGGCTGGCACCAGGGTTTAAATATATTGGCACTTTAGATATTGGAGATGCTTAGGTTGTAAATGTGAATTTAGCTAAAATTACATCTAATACCCACTAAAAAACTATTTTTCACCCTTATCAGTTCCAGACCCAGTTGCCTATGCAGACACCTAAGCCCGTGACATAAGCACAAGCGTCAATGACTGCTTCTTTGGATGGCGGTACCAGCTTAAAGCACAAAAATTGCCTCTTCCAGCCTAATGGCAATCAAGAGAGTCAGATAAAATTTTCTGTATGTGCACAAAACATTTCTACATCATTACTTCTGATTCAAAAGTCACATGCACAAGAGCAACATTATTGCTACATCTACTTATGCAGCCCTGACAGCATCAGCAATTTTTCTTAAAACATTTGCACCCTACAAACCAAAGCCAGGGGAGAGGGGGATAAAGCAAATAAACCCAGAACCCCTGATTATTGCTTGGTTCCACTGTTGGCAAGTCCCTTGAAAATAAACGAGGAAATAAATCTTCTTATTTAATGATGTCATTAGCTCTCTGCCCTCTCCAGGAACTCAAGGACTTGTGAAAAGTGACTCCGGCACCCAGCCTCCCCCTCCTGGCCAACGTTTAGACTTGCCACCAGACTACAGCAGCCACCGCAGATCAGGGTGAGCAGAGAGACTTGCTGCTGCTACACAAGGGTTTGTGCTCGGGGAAAATCACACAGGGGAAAGGCTGTAGGAAGCAGAGCTGTGAGGTGCCCTGTTCACAGCCATGTGTTAGAGAGCAGAGACACAGGACTCTAACTGGGCTGCAAATACAAAGACCAGGGCTTCTCCATATGACTGTACATGTTTGTTCTGACTGTTCTGTAGCCAAGTATCATTCTTTCATCACTGGCTGACACAAGTGTTTATCCTGGCAAGTCAGTACCTAAGGACTCCAAATAGGAGGAAAAAAACTCCCTCTGTCATGATGAGTATATGAACCTGACAAGCCACCAGCATCCTCGATGTTACGTGGTTCAGGCACTTGCTCTGCAAACACTGAATCTTCATCCAATCCCGCTTTACAGTTACAAGCTAAATGCAGGACAGTAAATAGCCTGTAAAAAGAACTAGACACAGCTGTTCAGTATTAGTAAACTCTATGGAAGGTAGATTCAGGGAGAAGTCTCAAAAGAAGGACACTACTACATTTTTAATTGTTTATTAACACTTCAGCTTTTAATGTCTTTGAAGTAGGCCTGAAAAATCACTTTTGCTTATCGACTTTGTCTATTCCCCTTTGGCAAAACATCCCCCTTCCACCTCACCACTCCACCCATCTCTTCCCAGGAGGAGGATGAAGTTTCAAGCTAGTGTGTTATTTTCTGAGATGTAGATCAGCGTCAATCACAGCAGCGGAAACATGCAAGCCTGGACAACAGTGTCTGTCAACAGCTTTTAGAAAAAAATCAGCAGAAATGCACAGAGTCTGTACATTAATGCAAATACGATTTCTTAAATGTACTTGATATATTTTTTAAAGGGGGTTAAATTGGGTGGTCAAAATTACTACAGAAGCTATATTTTATACTTAGCAAGGGTTCCCTCCCAAAACCATTAATTATGCTATCTTTTTAAGAGTGCTGTATTCATAAAACTTCAAAATACTATTTTGATACGGTATACTTGTTCCACCTTTGCCCTTTCGAGCAGTCAGCAAAGAGACCTCTGATGCGTATTAAACTCAAGCAGTGCATTTAGCCTCACATGACTTTATAGGCATCGTCATTTGATCATATCGCTAGGAGCAGAGAAGACTATTTCCCCATGCTTACGTGCACAAGTAAGCAGGCAGACAAAGCAAGTTCTAACCATTTCGGGAACAGAGACAAACAATTTAATCCATTTTACATAATTCACTGAATACAGTCGGTCTCATCCAAAGTCACTCCTGAGAGCAAAATAGTTTTAGCGTTACATTTTATATACAGCTAATGAAGGGATTACTGGAAACCAACCATTAATAAGTACTCTGCACACTGACTTTTAAAAGACATTACACCAACCATGACCAGATATCACCACCACCTGTTTATTTAAAAAAATACTTAAATTCGATTTTATCATTGTCTTTTACTTTATTACCGGTGGCCCTTCACAGTACTGCTGCCAGACATCAAACCTGACTTGACTGCATTGATAAAGGACTCCTCTTTTTTTCCTGCTTGCGAGTCCTGAAAGTGCTAGCTATGCTTGAAAACCTCTGTACAACAAGTTCTCTGCACTCTCTAACATCTCCCCAGTTTTTATTTCCTCCCCTCCAGGTCAGAATGACCACCCTGCCTGAAGCTGTGCCATTGCCCTCATCATTTTCCATGCAATCACTTTGGAACAGGCTATGAAGTCTGATGTGTCAATGTTCTGCTGGAAATATAACTGGAGAATTACACCACTCTGAACAGCGGCATCAAAATAACCAAGACCTCAGCAGCGCTCTTCCAGTCACCGGAGTGAAAGGAGACTTGAAGGCAGACACTGGAACATGTAACTGGAAACATCTGCACTTGCATGCTTAAGTGAAAAGCAGTATTTGTATTTTCTTCACCCTTATCCTTGCATATATGCAAGATTTCATAAAAATATCACAGATAGCAGTGACAGTACATGATGTAATCATAGTTTTTTTTTTAAAAAAAAAAAAAAAAACACTAGAAATCAAAGGCAACCAAGATAATGTAATTCTCTAGAACATTTTTCTCAGCTACATAACGTGTGCACATACCAAGGTCTAACACATTTAGCTGCACCACATCAAGTCAAGCTGTCCAAGAGCATACACAATTTTGCTTACAGGAGTATATCTCTTCCACAATTTTTCAGTTTACAAGTAATTCCCTGTATTGGATTATGCTTAGTCAGAAGCACAGGTAATATTTTGTTTCAATATTATTGTTGGTTTTTATGACATATTCAGAGATGAGGCAAGACATAAGATTAAGTGCAGGGAAGCATTTCAGACCCAAAAACGCATTCTTTAAAACTTAGATATACATGGTTAACATAGGTAGACCTGCCAGAAGTTGCATAAAAATTACTTTCCATTTCCAGAAATGAGTAACTAAGGCTTACTCAGTAAATATCAACTCTTCTGCATCACGGAATTCATCATGGGTGTCCAAAGCATTCAAATTGGGTTTCTGAAAATCTGCTAAAATGCAGTTACAAATGAGTAAGTTCGCATTCTTGAAACCCTTATGAATTCAAAGGATAATTACATTGTCACCTAGACAAGATACCCAGAAAACCAAGGATGGAACAGAAGGTCGATTATTACACTCCTGCACAATCTAAGCAAACTGTTAATATACTAAAAACATTTATTTCTGCTATTTATACCTGATGGATATCCAAATTATTCTGTCCCAAAACAAACTGGACAATTTCCTCCGTAGCTGAAAGCTGCCAGAAAACAGTTCACTTTAACAGACAGAATGGAAACCCTTATTATTTTTTCAAGCTTCAATTACAACAGTCTAAGCCAGAGACTTATGCAAACAAATTTTAAAATAGCCATTTGTTACAAGCAGCAAATTACCATGAACAATGAACTTGTTAGGAATCCCTTCTAGAAGTACGACACACACAAACAGGCTACCCAGCAGAAAATCTGTTAACAATTTTATTTCTTTTGTAATGTTAAATATTATGGGACAGGATTGTAAGGATGAAAAAACTCTCAACAATGCCTCACGAGGGATAAGAAAGAAATTCTGCCATGATATTAGCAAAGTAAGGTAAGGAGAAAATTTACACAGAAAGAGGCACCATTTCCCCCAGAATACCTCTTGTCATATTCCTGAATGAGTGGGATTAGCAATCTAATAAATCATTTTTCCAAGAGGTAACAGCAACAGATAAAATTTTAAAGGATTATTAAAATAACAGATAAAATTTTAAAGGATTATTAAAATAACATTTACAAGACTCTGAACAATTTTTGAACTCTTATTAAAACCACAGAAAGAAAGAACAATTCTTTATTTATGAATTTTCATAAAGGACTGAATGTGCAACTGACAGCTGCTATTGATGATTTAATGTACAATTTTGTCCTGTAGCCGAACAGTTTGTCTTTTTAAACTGCATTTTCTAACCGTGCGAGATCATTAAAGGCAAAGCCTGTTATGATGCTGTACACAAAAATGGTCGCTTGGGCCGTGGGGCCATTACTACCAGTGACGTGGTAGGTAAACAAATCTTTTTCTGGCCAAGGGAGAAAAAAAAAAAAAAAAAGAAAGGAAAAAAAAAAAAAGGAAAAGAAAAGCATTTTGCATGCTTCTCTCACTCATTCTTTCTACAAGATGAACTTCCCTAGAAAGAATCCAATGAAAATGGCTGCAATTACAACAAGAAGTGAAGGAAGAGAATTAGAGCCATTATCTCTGAGGGCCAAGGCTGTGGGTGATCCAGATTTTTCCGAGTGTGCTACCTTTCTGAGCCTCAAGCCTTCATCCTAAGGGGGAAAAAACAAAAACATACATGCAAAATATTTATGAATGTGCCTTCTTAATAATCACGAAAACCTAAATCAAAAGCCAATTTTACTCATGAGCACTTAATAAAGTCATTTGAAAAACAGTGTACAACACCAAAATCCGAAATAAATGTGAGGCTTGCAAACTACCATCTCAAATGACAAGATAATTCACCTATTTCTTTACTCCCACAGAAGAAAAATCCTTGAGTTCCTAGTAGGCACAATGAAGATTTTTGCTTTCACTTACACAGTAAGAATTACACAACAGTCATTCCTTAACAGTAATTTCCTTATCAGTTCCAAAATCAGTAATTTTGTGCTGTACTTCTTTAAGTGCTAGTATAACCAGAATCACAGGGTAAGAAGACAGCATTATTTCAGGATTCTTTAAAAGGCTTTAATGGCCACTGAAATTTTCAGGTATCCAATAACAAATTACACACAAAAAAACCTCCTCAAACTCACATATTGACTAGTCATGGGCTATTAGAATGGCAATAATATATAAAGCTACTGGAAAGTAATGTATTGTATGTTTACTACCTCTAGCCATTCATTTGTTTGTGCCAACTAACATTTTTTGATGCATAGTGATACTTCTTTAACTCTCGCTCATTTTAAAAATCAGTAATAGTGCAGTTTATTACAGTGAGCTACAAATTAAGACCGAAATAGACACAAAGTAACTGAGAGCACTCTTAAAGGGAGTGTCTTTACTGTTTTTTTTTTTTTTTTTTTTTTAAGAAAATGGTGCAGCTTCAGTATTTCATCCATAACAATGACATGATCTCCATCACTGAGGAATGGAGAGTATATTTTAAGTGTTTATTTTACTTGCACATATTCTTGCATCAGGAATCACTAATTCCCTGATCAGTTTATCAACATAACTTTTAGAAATAAACTTAGCTACAAATTCAACAGATGAAAGACTGCGCAAGAAGAGGTACAATAACGTAGCTAATAAGGGTAAGAGCATACACTGCTCAATACTTGTTCCAGCCAGTAAGAAAGGGTCTTCCTCAGTATAAACACAGAAGCAGAACCTACTCTCAGGTGCTGCTTTTCACCAGACAGCTTCTTAACTTCTGCTTAAGACCTTTACACTCCTCCACTATCTTCCCTGATTCAGTATCAAGAGAAATCCCATGTGGTTTTGGCACTGGTCCAGCTTGTTTAAACGTATTTTGACATTCTAGTAACTACACCAACTTTCTGAAATACTTTCTTAACTTCTGGAGATTAAACACCTTTATCAGCTTAATTATAAACCAGACCTTCCAATCAAGAAGGGGGCACCCACTTCAGTGGAAATATGAAAGCAGAACTTACTCTCAGGAGCCGATTTTCATCCGACAGCTTCATAACTTCTGCCTGAAGTCTTTTGCACTCCTCCACTAGCTTCCTTGTTTCAGTATCATTAAGTGAAACACTATGGGGTTTTGGCATCGGTCCATCTTGTTTAGATGTATTCAGGACTGGGGCAGATTTGCTTGCATCTATATCGTTCTACAAATATTAAGAATGGCTTGAGAATTTTACTTACCTAGAGAAAAATTATTTACAGCTTAAAATTGAAACAATCCAACTATTAATATAGATCAATGAGGTTTATATTTACAGTAATCTAATCCAAGGCTTGTTATCAGCATCAATTCTGATTAGTACAAACATTAAGACATAATATAAAATTGTACTGTCCACATGATGTCCCAAATGCCACTGAAACAGAAAGGAATATTCAATTTTTTTTTAAACACAGACCCCAGTAGGCACCCAAAAGAAAGCATACATGGAATACACAGTAAATACACAAAATGGCATTGGAACTCTCAAAAAAAAAAAAAATAGAGAAAGCAAACAATGCAGTAATAAAAACAGATGAAAGTAAAAGAGTAAAGAAAGTTGTTACAAACTAATTTGTTAAAACTAAGTAGTTATAAATTAATATGAAGCATGCATGCAAAAAGTATTTTGTACTTAGAGCACTTCATCCTAAAAGAAAACAAAGAACTGCACAAATATGGACCTTAAGCCTCAAAGCACTAAAATAAAAGATACTAATTTGGAATACAAGTGTGCAGCCACACAAAAGGCTGCAAGAAAGCCATAAATAAAATTAAGAATCCAGGTCCTGCAACTCCACTCAAAGCATACAATTATCTTCTGCAGACATTAAAAATCCAGTGGATTCAACTGCCATCATTTATAAAAACACAGCATTCATACAGCAATACTCTCAGACACTCTAATAATTATATTAGAGATTTAAGCCTCTATTCTTGCTTGATTTGCTCTCCAGCCACATCATTTAGACCATGACCACACTGCATCCTTCAGAACATCAGGAAGTAGCCCAAAGGAAGTATTAAATGGAAAAGAAAACTTATTAAAAGCTAACATACCTATGTAATAATAGGGCAGCTAAAAATAAAAAATAAAATAGAGTGATTTGCAAGAATTTCCTCAGTTCTACACAAATAGCCTAAGAGCCAAACCCTGCTACATCACACAGGTACTCCTAACGGGATTAAAAAAAAAAAAAAAAAAAAAAAAAAAAAAAAAACCACACACACCACCAGCATACTTACTCATGAGTAAGCAGGGCACAGTTTGATTCTTTTCTGTGAGTATGCTAGCTAGACAGGTTTCCTTTAATACTACCGAAATCTCCCTGGGGTCCTACGGCTCATCTCCCTGGAGCAAATCTGCTTCTTCTGCTCTCTGACCTCACTGACTGGTTCCTTCGTGCCAACCTTCTGGCTAGGACTGGTAGGCATCTGAAGAAAGTTGTTGATGACTGGAGTAAAATACTTGTGTCCTGGTGTAAGTATATCCTGAGGTGGCAGGTGAGCCTTATTCTCAAGACCTGACTCATTTCTTTTGGTAAGGTTTAAAAGAGCAGCTAAATCAATCGCAAAAGAATTAGGTTCTGCAACCTCATATTGCTACTTAGAAAAATATAAATACTATAGATAGGCAACAAATATGAAGATATCATTCACAAAAGTACAAAAGCTATTTGTTTTGTACAAAGCATTACATTTCTGACTACATTTTGGTCTAAAATGAAAAGCAATACAATTTCTCTAGCAACTGTAACTAAAAATATATTAATAAACAGAAAAAAGCCAAAGTGTTTAGGCTTTACAGATTTCACATTTAACACAGGCAGCTAACAGCTGAATAAATGCCTGCACTGCTTAAGTTATTACTTATAAAAAAATTACACCATCACACTCACATTTGGTCTAAAATATCCTTATATTACACTCAAAAAGGCATATTAAAAGAATAGTTGTAAAGGCAACCACTGACCAGCCAGCAGTCTTCATTCAGACCCTCTATGCATACAAATAATCACACAGTCTTATATAAATGGCTTCAGTAGCAACTTTACTCCAATATACCCTAGAGATTATTTTATAAACTTGACAGTGTTAAAAAAAAAAAAAAAAAAAAAAAAAAAAAAGACTCAAAGGCATGGAGGGAATAAGACTGTTTACAGAAATCCTGCATCAGCACTTTAATTCACAATGCTAAAAACAGCAGGGAAAAAAAAGAAACCGCACCACAGAATTTACAGGATTAAGAGACTATAAATCAGAATTTAGAGTTATCAAGGTAACAAAATGCTGATGGCACATTCTTCAAAGCTTGCACTAACTGACAGTTACCTATTACTGCAACTATAAGGAAATACAAAAGACTTCTGCAGTCTTGCCATAAAACTATCATCTCCTATGCAATTAGAAAATATTGTATTTGAAGTAAGGAAAACAGGAAGGAGGCAAAAGGATTTTTTGTCTGATATCCATACTTTCTACTACCTTTAAAGTTGTATTTGCATGTGTGTATATATACACATATACACATCACACATCCCTAGTCAGTACTTCCTTTTTTAAATTCAGCTGAATTAGAAACAGAATTTTTTAAACTAAAAGCACTTTGATTTACATCCTTTACTTTTTAAAGTCTAGTTTGCTATCCACAGATCATGCAGTGTTTAAGACTTTTTTGCACAGCAGTGTACAGCCATGCCTACAGAATGTCAGTTTTCAAACTTAAATTTAATACAACTCCCTCACTACATTTTTATGCACACTTACACCAGTGTAAAGTGGAATTCAGTTTCTCTCTAGAATTGCTAAACTGATCTTATGGGCAGTAAACTCAGACTGTGTAACACATTAACCAAACTTCTGTTAATGTTCCATTTGCCTTCTACGTAAGATTCATTTCCTCTGATTAAGGCAGGATTCCTTAAACAGCACAGCTTTGGCTTAACTTGCCAAAATTCAGCTTTCTAGAAAAGCCATTCTTAATGCTGGTTTTCTAGACTCTCTTCATTACATAGAAAGACAAGAAAAACAAACTTGCAGGTACCAGTTTTAGGCATATACCTTTGACACGTACTACAAGTTCAGCCATCAGCTGACTGCAGACAGATGCCTCAATTCTAATATTCCATGATCAGCTAGTTCAAAATACATGGCACTGGTACCATAAAGCAAGTTATAATAAATCATTAAGAATTCATTGTCAACATTGTATGAACTCACAATGGATCATAAAGGGCTCTAAGAGGCAGCCATCAAACAGTTAATCTTGGTGAGAAGATCAGGCCGCAGTGAAATTCAGAGAAAAATCACTGAGAAGCTGTATACTGTGCATTTCTAATTCAGTACAAACACCTACTATCCATTTACCTGACAATTTACATAAAACAAATCACATCTATAAAAAGCAACGTATCAAAGTTTCTTCCTTTTTTCTTACTTACCAGTTTATCATTTTCGTTGGGCATTTCAAACACACATCTCAACTTGGAGTCCATTAACTCATCAGGTTTTGCCTCTTTCCACTAAGACAACAATTTATATGGTTACTTAACATGTCAGACTTATAGAAATAGTGAACAGTTCCTGAACTTGCTTCTAGAATTCCCTGCATATAGCTGAATATTACCTTACCCTAGCTGCAATATGCTTCAAATAGGTTTGAATCTTTCTGTCCTACTGAAAATCACATTTTTACTCCTGTGGTTGCCTTAAATCTTTAGGCTCAGAGACTGAACTGAGTGCTGCAGCACTTCTGTTTCCAGTTGCTATTGGTCCTCTGAAGTTACCTTTAAGTTGCAGATCCTCAAGACCAAAGGATCCAACACTCTCAAAAAATCCTTGTATTTTTTTGTTCCTTTCTTCAGTGGTATTATTTGTACAGTAATTTATAACTACAATTACCAATTTCCTGCAAGATTGGTTTTGCAGTAGTCTATAATACATTGAGAAATCAGTTATTTGAAAGGTATTTCTAAAGCACATTTCTGAATCTTCACCAAATAGCTACAATTCACTTACTGCACATAACCAATAGCTATCAGAGTGTGATAAGTAAACTAGATCAACAAGAAAGAAAAATGTTATTTTTTTAGCTACATGCTTTAAAAGTTTTACAAAATATAATTCTATCCTATGTTTCAACTATCCTCTTCTACCTCAGACTACCAAAGTGAACACTGAACATACCTAGGGAAAAACAGGCAGTCCTTAAAACACTTTTTAGAGACAGCAGGGCATCATTCCCCTGGATCCAAATGTAGATGACTATGGGAGCCTGCCATAGCCTGTCTCTGCTAAAGGGGATGCTCTGACAACTGAAGGCTTCCCATTGCTGACAGCTTGGAAAGTCAAGGACTGGTATCCCAACTTCTGAACAAACATCCCATCCTACTAAGTCCCTAAATCTCTTTTTTCAAGATCTGCATCAAATCAATTTGTCCAAGAACTGAATCAACAGGACATTCTACAAAACAGAAAGTAGATCTGTCATGGGTACAGGCTTGAGCTCCTTGGATATTTTACAGAGGGACATGTCTTAGCCTTTTCAATACTTAATTCCTCAGAAACCCATTCTATGTTTCAAATAAACATTTCTTACACCAAATTTCACAGAGCTCATTTCATAGAGCTCCTTCAGGCCTTCAGCCTGTACATTTGTGGCATTCCTCCAATCTCAATCTGTTTATCCTCTTCCTATTAATTACATATAAGACTCAACTGCATAAAAAGGCTCATCATTTTAACACTGATCTTATCCAAGACTCATTACTACTTTCTTTCTGTTCACTATGCAAGCTCCAAGCACTGAACATGTACTTAATATTCAAAACACTGAATCACATTGGGAAGCCATTTTTTTTCAGAGAAAATCCTACTTTTTTCTCCTCAAAAATGAATCACATGTAAGTGATGCCTTTAACCTAACACCTAAGTCTTAAAGAAAAATCTACAGCAGTCATTCTACGTCATTTTTTACTCACCACTGCCTCCATATCTGAAATATTTGGTGGTGCATAGATTGTCTGTACCATGAACTTGTGTTTACTCTTCTCATTTGGGTCATAGTCAAAAGGCTGTAGCATTACTGTTCAAAAAAAAAAGAAGTGTAAGATTATGTGTTTCTTCAGCTAATCACTGTAGTAAGCATGCTATCCACTTCAGATTTACTTCTTAGTAGAGAGACACAAGTTAAAATGCAAAGGCAGGTCTGAAAATAGAGCAGAAACACAGTGTAGAAACAAGTTTTACAACTGTTAAAGATCTGTTAAAAAAAAATCCTGAAAGACAGACATACAAGAAAAGTAAACACTGTAAGATTTTCTCCATGCAATAAAACACATTTGGTGATTAATTGAATGGAAAAAAAAAATTACAAGATTTATAGTGCATATCACAACGGCTGCTCAGGGTAAAAAGGGAACTTACGTTAGGGCCCACGCAAGGAGGAAAGTTCAACCAATTTTTAAAAAGACACATTAATATAAGCAAGATTTGAAGTTACTAAAATACTTCATTCAAGCCACAACTATTACAGGACATCGTCATAAAGAAAAGAGGAAAAGTTGCCAGGGGTTTAATAACACCTCTTCAGACTGCCTTCAAATTCAGTGCACTCTCCCCTTATTTTTTAGTAAAAGGCTTATAGTGCTTAGTTACGGAATAACTACACAACATATTTTATTCAAGTTTTAACGAATTCTTAACTTTCAATAGAATCTGACAATATTTGCCTGAAATTGTTTCAAAATTTAGGCCCTTAGGTTGCTCAGTTCCTTTACATGCTTCATTTGAGACTGCAGTATTTGACATGCTTTCAAACAGTCTATTTGGAAAGGTTTAACCGCTGGATTTCCTTAATTCTTGATGTCACTGTTGTTCAAAACATAACTGAGCAAGCTAAGGGCCTCTTCCAACTGTTCCAATAGAACAATTCTTAGAGGTAAACCATGTCAACAGGCTACTGAATAGCAGGCAATACTTCAGTTTTCGTGCGCCATGGAAAGTGCTGGAACAACCTGAAGTGCAGCAAAGCCAGCTCTCCATCACTGAGGACTTCTTTTTATGCTGACAAAACCTTGAGTAAATCCACAGCTAAGTAACTTTGGTTTTTGACCACTTGGTCACAGCTGAAATTGACTGAACAGCAGCACAGGTAAAGACAATACACAGAATCAAAGAGCTCTTCAAGCTCTCATTAGGCTTTAAATAATCATGGCAAACCACATGAATATATGAAGCCACAGTTTTCAACATGTGCTCTTGGGATCACTGAATAGTTCTCAGATCACTTCTAGAGGGAACCAAAACAACTCTTGTTAAATTTCCAAAGCTGAAGGAGTTATCTCCGCAAAATTGATCTTAAAGGGGTCAGAAATCTAAAATTAGTTGGAAAGGAAAAATAGAACGTCACATTCTGAAAAGAAAAATCAACAAGCAATTACTATACATGATACAATAACAATTAAAGTATCATATTAAAGGGTAAACTATGCAAATCAAGAGTAAAGAAAAATGGGTCTTTCCAAATTAGTATTTTGGAAAAAAGAAAAAAATATATATATCCTATATCTAAAAATTAAAGAACTAGCTTGACTCTGAATCAGAATGATGCATTATAATGACTAAAGTTTATTTATTTAGTTTTGAACACGGAGTTTCAGTGACAGAGTCGTTATTCTCTATACAACTATGCAAGAAATAGATATTTCTAAAGTATATATATAAAGGAAGAAAAATGAAAAAAAAAAAAAAGTGCCGTATTTCAGGGAAGATATGTCTGAAAAGTATCTTAGGCTAAAGAACCATACGTAAGCTTCTGGTAGACAGAAAAAAGAACATCCAAGATCTACAGTTATCCGAACCACAGACTCAGTCAACACTACACTGTTTCCCTTTGTCGGTGAACCCGAAGTCGAAATACAGTTACACAAGTATTTGTAAAAGACCATTTTAAAAGGGGAACTATTTAAAGAACTACAAACACGGCAAACAGGCATGTTCACAGGCATATTCAAAGAACTACAAACAGGCAAATGGAATACTTCAATCTAATTCACTGAATAGGAACTCCAGCAATATCTTGATCATCAACTGCATCCGACTTTCCCTGAGGAAAGGTAGTTGACACCAAATGATTGTGGTCAAACAATCCACATATGGCAGGACAAAAGAGCTGAAAGTCGAAGTTCTAGTGAGAAATTAAGTCCACTTCGATACTGAAAACATTCCTTCAAGAAGTGATTTTTCAAACATAGTATGCTGGACTGTGCACAGAAAGCAGTACTGAAGTTTTACACAGTCACTCTCTGCATATTGTATGAGAATAGAGAAACAGTTTAAAGAAAGTTACTCCAAGGTTTTAATTAATCAAACTCAATTTTCCTGAGTTATTCCTTGCATCTTTTCAATCCATCAGCTGAAACAACTTGCCCAACTTTTCAACTACTGAACACTCTAAACATATGAAAATGAAAAGCTCTGAGAATTATTCAGTGTTCTCCTTTGCTTTGCTACAGCTTTTCAGGGGTTCTACAAAAAGAGTATCCACCTTAATTACACTGCTTTCAGCTACAGGCATTACACCTATGAGCCTCTAGATCTCCTACAGCCTATAAAACCACAACTTATCAAAAGCTGATTTTCAATCTCCAAGCTGGGAAACGTGGGGGGTCCGCAGGAACGTAGGACTCTCCTCTTGAAGTCCCTGGCTTGAGAATCTCAATATTCAGGAGATTTCTACCTCAGGATGATCAGGAGAATGATCTACGAAAAGCATTTACCAGGGCAAAATATGGGCACCTTCTCTTTTCCCAACTCTTTGGGAATGTTCACACCCGCAATCCCTAACATGCAGTCTTTCTGACAGTCCAGTATAAGCTTAAACCATTTTATGTCCATCTACCAAAATTCTGCTGACTGTCCAAATAAAGTATGCAAGCCAAACCAACATGGACTTTAAGGGAGGGAGAAGGAGGAAAAAAAAAAAAAAAAAAAAAAAAGATAGATAGATAAAAACCTATCATCTGGCCCCAGACTCATTCTCTGCTCTTCCCCTCCCCCCAAAAAAATAGATTAAAGAAAGGCTATTTCTATAGTCAAATGTAGTTGATTTTTTTCAACTCTAGCTCTATATAAAATAAGAGAAAATATCCTTCTTAGAAGTGATTTAATTGTTGCCATTTAACACAAAGTAATAAATGGGAAAAAAAATACAAAACTATAGAGTCCAGAAAACAGTTATCAATACTGTGGTCAAACCACCCTGCTATTCCAAACATACATATTTTTTAAATACCATAAGTTGTCAAATGTGAAACTTCAGAGTAGCCAAGCAATGTCCCACCTCATGATATAAGCAGGATAAAACTGAAGCAAAGGCACTGGTAATGTCACTCCTCATTTTCAACTTCCTTTCTGCCTTACATAGAGAACTGTGCAAAAAATGTGATGGTAAATAACTCTCGAGAGCAGATTTTCTTATATCACTGCAGCTCTACCAAAGTTAGTTGCACTAATAATGAACAGTTTTCATTTTGGAATTTAAAAATTTTAAAAAGCTGATGCATTCCCAAAAGTCTAAGATCACTATGAGAGAATTTCACAAAACCTCTAAAAACACATAACTTTAACTGAGCAGATGCATACCTGAAACAACAACAGACGATCCTGGATCAATAATTCCACTGTTTGGCCTCACACAGTACCGACGAGGCGCCGTGGTCTTCACTTTGAAGCATACTTTTCTATCTGATGGGTTTCGTAGCTTAAGATTTGTAGTTACTACATCTGTGAAGGGACCTGAAAAAATGGATTGCTTTTTTAATAAACACACATTTTTAGGAAAAGACCTTCGTACAGTACCAATAACTCTTAGAAGGTTGTTGCTGTCATATTATACTTTAAAAGCAGAAGAAAACGTATTAGGCACTTACTCTTTTGGTTACAACATATGTTTTAGCATTTTAGTTATGCTAATATCAAAATATTAGTATGAAGTATTGCAGAAAGCACATGTGAACGCTTTTCTAACAACAGTCACATGCTAAGTAAATTTTGCTGTATTTTTAGAAATAGAAACAAAATGTAGTCTTGAATGCTCTCTTTTTTTCTTTTTACTCTGATACTGAGATATCACATATCTGTTCTTGAGAATTCAACTGTATATTGTGTGAATGAACAACTACAGCCTTAACTGATGATGCACCATTTACACATAATCTCTAAACTCTATTTTTTCTAAAATAAAGATAGGAATGGTGACCTCTGAGGCTAAGATCAAGCAACAGGCAGGCAGCTGTACAAGCTCCTCTTCCAACAGAAATCACACGATACAATAAAGCAACAGCCTGAAACAAAGTAAGTGTTCTGAATTGCACTCATCTCCCTTAATACTTACAATATCTGAAAGCAAGACTGTGCAGGCACCAGAAACCAGGAACGGGATTTTTGTATAAACATGAAATTTATTTAGCAATTTTTAGTACATACATTTAGAAAGGGGGTTCTGGGTTTTGTTTGCTCATTTTGGGAAAACTTTCCATATAACAAGGCTTTATATATATATCTCTCCAAGCAAACATGAAGTGGTGCCCTCCCAGGACTATTTACAAAACTGCTTCAAAGCTTCTTGCCACTTGCCACTCAGTAGCTCATGCTGTATTCAGTCATATTTGCTTATAGAGCTTGATCCAAAATAACACCTGTGTCCCACAGAACCAATATCAAGTATCTGAAAATGCCTATAAATATAAGGCTGTCAATATACTCAGAATGGACCAAACATTTACTTTTAGAGCTATACAAGTATTTTTTTATGGTAGCTATTATGAAAATTTTATAGTCAATCTAAGCATTGCCTTGTAATCTAGGCACCCTACAGTGCCCGACTACACACAACACTTCGGATTTGGTTTGCAAAGCCTTTTTTTACTGCAACTCTAGACAACCTGTGGTTAAAGCAAGAAGAGGAAGCTCCAACTGCTTCTCAATCTTCATGAAAACTATTGCTAAAGAAATTCTCCTCAAAAAAAAAATCAAGCAAAACAAAGGCTTAGTTCAGAGGCTAATGTTGAAAGGCACTGCTATCAACAAAAGGAGCTACTTCATTCACAAATGGACTTATCTCAAAACATGGAAGGAGCAGTTTTTCGACACATTTCCTAGATACTCCCCACCCTCCCCCAACCAGCCTTTATCTTCAGCAACATTTTTTAGTATTTAATGTTTCTCCAAGACTGGACTGAAATCTTTTTCAAGGCCTACAGCACCCTTTTAACAACTACCTGCTTTCTAAGAGCCTTAACGGAAAAATCTATATAAAACTTCCCCAGACCCACAACTGTCCAATTTAATAAATAGCTGGTGACAGAACTGGTGCACAGATGGAAACAAAAAAGTAAAAATACTAAACTTCACTTTTTCTGGCAGAACCCAGCTCTTCAGGAAATGCAATAGCATATTGACAGCCCACAATGACCCGAGCATGGGCAGGCTGGAGAAAGACCTTCTGAACACAGCAAGCCACTAGGTATCTGCTAGCATCCAGCAAAGAAGCATAGTCTAAACTACATGATATAACCCGTGATGATGCAAATGTACCTATATTGAATAGTAAAGATCAGCTTAAAAGAACCTTTTCATTCTGTAGTATCCAAGGAAAAAGAGATGACAACAAATATCTCCTCTTGCCGGCAGTACAGAGCAAATAGGAAGAATTGTTGAGAACAGGAAAGGTTTTGTTATCAAAAGCTCAATTCTTAGAAAGTCAGAAAAGACTATCATGAGGTACACACGAGTGGCACAGAACAACACTGTCTAAAAGGAAAGAAGAATTTATCTTTGGATAGCATTACATAACATTTTCAAATAAAAGGCAAATAATTTATATAAAAATGAGCATACATTATTCAAAAATTCAAGAACAGGTTATTAACTTTAGTTTATGCTTTAAGTTTACCATTACTTTCAATTTAAGATGCTGAACTGTAACTGTTCCAAGATCTGATACTTATACAGTGTCTTCTGGCTGAGTCAGTCTTTCATGCCTGGAAGATAAGTCCATTTAATCTTCTGAAGTAGAAGCACGTCAGTGATTTGCTCTCCTTTTTGAGAGTCACACCAGGACAAGAACAAAGACACACTCAAAAAAATGGGCTGGACGTACAGAAAGCAGGTCTTTCCTGTGATGTAATGCAGGATAGTGACAACACTACTGAGAACTTAAAAAAAAAAAAAAAAAAAAAAAAAAAAAGTAGCTGGCTGAAGTATCCACTGTGATATAAGCAACCATCATATATATGTATTTATACACATAAACACAGATTGTAATGAAGTTGAAAGGAATGCATTTACTTCCCAGGGGACTTGGGGCAATAGCACAGCTTCTGATAGTCAGAGACTCCAGTTTTCCTTCAGCGTAGACAGGACACTGATGTCTATTACCTTCATGTTTTCCTTCATATGAATTTATACAGTTATTCTAAAAGCCTCTGAGAACACTGATATTTCATGTTATACTATTATACTACCATAACAGCATATTTATATATATTAAAAAAGAAAAAAGTATAAGGAGGAGACAAGTTGTCAGTGTTAAGCTGAAACTTGCATTTTGCAGATGAACTTTGGTCCCAATTGAAAACACTGAAAGACAGACATCTAGAAAAGAAGGGCTGGTGTTCAGTTGCCAAACTACCTTGATTGCCAGACCAGATAAAGGTAATCTTAAAAAATATACAAACACGCCTTCAAAATGCTTCAAATGGGTTTTTGTATTAATTTTGGATGTTCTTCAAAGGCAGAAAAAAAAACTTTGGTGGCATAAAGTAAGCCACAAGAGGAATGTCATTAGTTTCCTGCAATTACATTTTTAAAAAATTAATACTCATTCATTTGTGAAAATAACCTAATGAGATTCATAACATCTGTTGCCAGTGAACATCATGCATTTACTTTCCTCTTGAAATAACCAAAGGAAAAAAAAAAGAAAAAAAAAAAAAACAACATTCAAACATCCCATAAAATCACAAGGAAGAAAATTTCTAAACCTAACAAATCACCTGTTTAAATTATATTTGTAGTCTATGATGCATAACAGCTTAGGCCTCATAAATTAATGCTTTAACATTAGAGGTCTGAATCACCAGGAATAATCAGTACATGAAATTTCAAGATTAATAATATCTACAAATAATCATGGCTTTCAAGTACATATCCATATATTACATCAATACTAGAATCTTTCGCTTCTTGCTATGGCGCTTGCAAAATTGCTAATAATTCTAATCCACCTGCACATGTCAGAATGCCAATATACGAGAGAGCTGACACACCTGGTTGCCTGGAATCTATTTTTTACAGTTGTACAGTTGCGTGTTGTGTGTCTTGCTTATCATGGGCAAGAACAGATTTTACTCAAGCTCCCCACCATGACACTTTGTCAACATTCATGCTAACTATGCATATCACAGATCTTTCCTTTAAGGAGGGCGTTCAGAGAACATCCACTCTTCAATCCTAAAAAAGCTTGTCTACCTCTGCCCAAGGGACACACAGCTCATGAACAACCCACTTCCGGGTTATCAGAGGTGCTTGCACAGATGTGACATGCACACCTTACCGGGAACAGGTAGCAAGAGAAATGGCCATCAAAATCTTTTGCTTGCCCCTCAGACGTGGAAAAGACATAAATACCCTGGAGCTTCAAACTTGACAGAGCAAAGATTGTTTTCTTACAGTTTCTTCCAGATTCATCCATTTGTTATTGACCTGTCATTGGTAACCAAAAAAGCCAGTGAAAATGAAATGACATCTATCCAAGGGCTGATTACAAGCACAGATGGGAACCATGAAATCTGGCAAAGAGCATGTTTGTCAGTTAATATATTGGATAAAAATGCAGACTAAAAAAAGGAATACCTTGCATTTTATGGTAGGTATGGACAAAGGCTTCCTAAGCAATAAAAAAGTCACTATTAATAACATGGTATAACATAAAGTAACTTGAACCAGAGTTACTGTCTGTATTTAGTTTCAGTTTTAAAACTAACAGCCTAGATCCAATCACGTGTCCATTATTTATTTTTTATTAAAATCTCCATTATCCCTTATTTAGAAGTGAGCATTTAAATAAGTGTCATTAGTAACGTTAGAAAAGCTTGTTAAACTTAACCACCACATTAGTGTAAATTCTTTATCTGCAATTTAGCTTTATTTCATTATAGCGTTTTTCTTACCAAATACATAGTACTCCATATAAAAAACATATTAAAAATGATAGTTTATAATTTTATTAGGATAGTCTTAAGAATCTAATGACAAAAGGTTTTAGCGGCACCAAAGTTCCATGGCCTGATGTTCAATATATCGCAACTTAGGACATTCTCAAATATGAAACCTCCAGTTAGATAAATCTTTCTGATCTGAATTGCATCATACAAAATACTCTTCAAAGTACATAGCAGCAATCAGAACACAGGTAATTATTTCAGATGACAGCTGTAATGACTCACAGCATTCCAAGGAAATCAGACTTCCTGCAGAACACCTGACCAAAGGCAGTTATCCAACACTTCCCCCCTACGCTATCTCCCCCCCGCCGCAGGAACTTGCTACCAACGCTGTCAGGCTCAAATACTAAACACAAGGCAAAAAATTATTGTGATTATGGCCATTTTCCTTGCAAATGGCAACCCAACAACATAACAAGGAACTTTTTCCCCCCTTTATTTACATTTCTCCCAGTACGGGCAGAAAATTTGTTTTTTTTTAAAAAAATAATAATAATAATACACACCCCCAAACCAGTTCCAGGTGTTTAGTTTTTAGACGGTGTCCAAGTTTACTTGGCATAGAATAGAGACCAGTCTAAAAAGGCTGAGATTTAAATTTTCTCTAGACAGGCCTAGCTAATATTGGAACAGCTCCCAAAGGCATTAACAGTTCAGTTCAATTTCAGAGCAGAACTAAAGATTCCAGTGACCTTCCATCCAGAAGTAAAAGGTTTCTCTGGATCCACGGAGTACCAATCTCCATTTCCCAAGCAGAGCACATCCTACTGCTACTCAGGAAAAAATTAAACATGTGCTTTAAATAAAAGTTGTACTCTATCTTTTCACTCTGACATAGTCAAAATCAATTCCCTCATTATCGTCACGTCTATAGTAATGAGCTAAGCTAGCGCAACTAGCGCATTTTTTCCAAAATCTGATCGCTCAACTCTCTAGAATTACTTGGAGTTCTAAGTTGAGCTGTAACATGCAAGTGAAGTGATGTCTGGCAACTATCCAAAATAAACCCAAACTATTTTTATTTTCATTGGTATATGAGATTTAGGGTCCATATTAAATTGACAACACACCGCTATGAATTCTAATTATGGACTTCACACACAGATTAATTTTTTCTATATACATGCTTTTTAATTTCATGAATAATCCTTCTTATAAAGAAAATTTAAAGCAAAACTACTTATATCAGTTAAGCCTTTCTTACATCTTGGAATATATCATGACTTAAATGACTTAAGCCTACAATTAAGTATTACCTTTGTCCGAGCAATCCCTTTGGAACATCATAACCTGGTAACCTACGAGGAACCTTCTAAACGGCCTCCTTAAACCAACTGTTTTGTAAGACGGCATCTGATCAGTGTTCTTACTCACATAATTTAGTAAAAGGTTGGTTCAGACTCACATGATTTAGATTTGAAATTCAAATAAAGTATATACAGATTTATATATTCATGGATGCTTGATGCTAATTCATTTTTGTACCAGTCCTACACCCTTCAGCCGACATGGCTTTTTCTCTTCTCTAGCACTCACCTCTAATATATTTATATATAGCAATCAGATCCCATTTCAACCTTACTTTTACTGAGGTGAGCAAGCCAAACTTCTACTTTATTTACATTAGTCATTTTTTCCTTACACTATTCCTACTTCAGTTCATTTTCTTGGGACTAGGCATCTGACCATATACCTGGTATCAAAGCTTCATTAATACTTTCCTCGATACAAAATCTAGGTATTAATGGTCTAGGGTATCACATTTGCCCCTTTTCACAAAGCATCACATTCACAATAAGCCTCTGATAAGGCACTATGCTCTAGTCTTAGTCTGGCTTCACTACTTCCAGATAAAACGAGCCAAGAATCAAAAAATTCTATTAGTGGACATCAAACACTTTTTCCTCCCCCTCATTCATCGTATCTCCAACTTTGCATTACCAACAAGATCCACGAACACAATCCTACTTGTACTAAGATACTAAAACAAGCTCAAACCGAAATCCAATCCTTGAGAAACTTCTTTACTAAGCTTCCAGCAGGCCCATACTTTGTTGCAGTCTGTTTTATGGATTGTGCCTACAACACCAAGCTCCTTCCACCTGCAACTTAATTATTAGTTTTGCAGTTATGTATCAAATAATTTAATCACATGCAATAAAACCAGCGTTCAGATTGGATTTTGTTGGGCTGCTACAGGGAAAGGCGGAAAGCCCAAGAGAAGAGACACAGCTAGAGAAGCTAAGATTGGGGCATGCACCCAGGACACTCGGGCTTTTTATTCCACGTTCCATTTACTTCCATGTTTTTAATTATATTTTTTCATATTGTCAAGGTCAGGCCTTTTCAGGCATTCAGATATCAAATTAAAATTTAATCCAAGTGTAACCACACTTAAAAATAACATACAAAAACTGATGTGACTGTCACAGGTAAGCAACTTTCTTTTTCATCCTTGTACATGCTATTAAAAACCAAGTGCTGAATCCTATAACAGCATCTTCTGCAAAATACACTTCACTATCAAGACCTTGTTCATATAGAAATGAAGTTAAAAATATTTAATTCGCATAACCAAGTTCTAAATGAATACTTTCAAACTGTAAGATTAAATGTGACATCTACATTTCCAAGTGATTTACAATGCAATGAAATAACAAAATACCAATTTAGCAAGACACAAAACTTCATGAGAAGCTGAAGAGGCTGAGGTGATTAGAAATCATAAAACATCTTACTATCTTAAGGAAAACATAGATGCTGAAATCTAACGTTTGTTTCTACATTTCTGTTTTCAACAAGTGCCACATGAGAAACAACACCCTCATAAAAAATTTTAATTTTTTTTTTTAAACAAGACATTAGCATATACGCATTTATCCAGCTCGTTTGATGAAAGCAGTCTTCAATTTTGACAGCTTTCACATTGGAAGATGTAGTATTTTTCTCATCAGTGAGCTTTATCCCCTCACTTTACATACAGCAAGTTCTCTCCAGCAGCCTTTTCCAATTTGAACGTATGGCTTCCAAGCGGTGCATGTTATAACCCTTTAATCACTGATGCTCACAAAAATCTGGTTAACAAACATTTCCAGAAGACGGGCAGAAAGTAGAGCAGATTCAGAAACCACATTGGAGACAAACCAGGAGCAACCTTCAATACTACAATGGCCCATCAGTAAGATAACCATTCAGATCTACTACCCAACTCATTTAACAGCTTTTCTTGTTCATGATACAGTTCTATTTCTCAATTTGACCTTTAAACAATGATATAGGACGCATATGTGATGTAATATTTTTACAAAATTAATTGTATGTTTATAGTGACCTCAAACACTTGATTAGTTTATCAACAAGCACAATGAGTAGGCACTTTGTCGTAACTGTGTGTAAAGGTGAAACTTTTACACTGATGACCAGAGAAAAAGCACGGGGAGGTTCAGACAGTGTGTGCCTGTTTACTGAAGGTGCAATATTAATAAAATCGAGTTCTATTCATTGCAAGGCAAGGACAACACATCTAAATCTTTACTGCTGTGTTCTTCTATGCTTAAAGTGAAATCATACATACCTGAATATTAAAAGCCAGGGAAATAAATTAAAGAGACAAACTTGATGTGCCAAAATATAGTCTGATACATACAATACACCGGGCTTGACAGATTAACCCAAGCTCTTTTTATTAGCCAGTTTCAAATGCGGCCTCACTTTGAGGTACAGGCTTAAGAATTACCACATCACCTCATAAGCAACAAGCCTAAAAAAATAAAATAAACCTCCTCCATTCCATCCCTCAATGCATTCACACTAATCACTGTCTCAAGTTTAATTTTATGATATGCATTAATAAAAAGTATATATTAACAAATAATCTATGTGAACAAAGAATTGATGAACAGAAATACAAGAAGACAAAATAATGTCAGTAATCTCTTCCAATTTAAAAACAAAATAAAATAAAGACTACTTGTTGAATACTGGGATTCAACATAATGAGATATTCGAGCTTTCTTGTTAAATAATATTTGTTTATAGCCACAGGGAAGGAGGAAAAAAAAAAAAAAAAAGGAGGGGGAAAGAATCATTCTGAAGTGTCAAAAAAGTCACAACTGTGCCAGCATTCATTTACAACCATTTCCCGTCCTCCCTCCCCACAACATACACCTCCTGCATTCTCACTGCTTAGTTTCAAAAAATACTATTTTAATTTCCTGGTATCTTCATTCAGGAAGATTTTCTGTCCATCTAAGAAAGCCAGAGAAGCCAGAATGCCACAAACTTACCAGTACTTTCAGCAGTGTGAGAATAGGGTGTAAAATTTGACCTAATCAAGACGCACTCAAATAAGGCAGTTACATCACATTTAAGGAGTTCAAACTCTGCCTACACTAAAAGATATCCTGGGCCAATTTTGGCAACCGATCTTGAGGGCTGAGGATGGATTTAACAGTGAGCTATTTTTACATTTCAATTCCACCTTCTCAATTTGCAGTAACATACTGTTTGTGTACCAATAGCAGCACAGTGATTATTTTATAATCTACACCAATATTTTTGTTTTATTTAAAAGGTCATGGGCACTGGCACTTCAGAATGAGCTGAAATATTACAGTGAAGGACTTACTACTTTACCTGAAAATAGCTATTTGAACATATGCAGGCTGACAAATGATTTTATGCACTAACAATCCTAGATGAAAAACCTAACTAATTTCTGATTAACAATCATCAGTTATACTGATCACTTCCACTAATTCAAAGCATCAAAGGGAAAATTATTTGGACATTGACATGTTTTAGAGTTAATTTCAAGCTACATATTTCTGACACTTCAAGCATCAATGTGATAAAAACATTTTTAAAAAAATGGAGAATTGTGGCTCCCCACTTCACAAAAAGCAATGCAACTGGATTTCGCATACTTGTAAGAAGAAACTTCAGTAAAGGATAACCATTGAGAATTGAGAAGATTTCATAAAATCTGGAAATATTCCCAGTCAGACACCTTTGAATTACTTGAAATAAATTCTGAACACTGTTTACTAAGCTCACAAGGCTCATCAAATCAATTAGGGTTGATTTCCAATTAGGTGTTGTAAAAGCATCTCTTATGACTGTTACAAAGATTTGGAGAAGCTTTTGTAAAAAGGACAATTAACCAAGACCAACTTAAATGCAAACTACTTAAAAAGGTAAGTGGCTTCTTTGGTTTAATGAAGACCCCTTGAAATTCCACAATAAGGCTGGAAAGCTTTAAGTTGAAATTTGCAAGTACTGCTACTTATTTATATAACTAGTTAAATATGCATATATATAATATACACTTACAAGGAATCAACTGCAAACTACAGCAATATTTACTACATCGTGCTACAGACAATGATTGTATGCACAAGACATGAAAAGACCCTAATACTAGAAGCAAAAGATGTTCCACTTGCCAAGTTAGTTGCTTTTGAGTATCTCGTATTTCAATTCTTCCTATGCAAATCTAAACAAACCCAATTTCAGATTTGGAAAGCTAAACAAAATGTCTACAAAAGAAAACAAACCTAAAGGAGTAATGTAGCTTAAGACCTGAATACAAGGACCATGCATCAGTTTCCCAGTGCGTCTCTGAAGCAATATTCTGTATCCTATTCGCTGTCTCTTTTCTATCCCTTTAAGGATATTTATCTCCCTTCCAACATCTGCACAATATTCTGAATCGTACTCATTTGTTACACAGTTTTCTTTAGGTATTTCCTGACAGTTCCACAATCCAAAGAAACCTTCCTATAACAGAAAAAAGAATGAGATAATCATGCTCAAAGAAAATGCTATTAATGACTGAGATTTCTAGGAATGCAAGATACTACAAATACAGGATTACCCATTTCTGTCTGTGACTGAAAGCCTGGAATGAGTTAACCATCATCGGACACCTTTTTAGACCTCCCTCTGAATTGTGTGGAATGAAGTTCAGCACAAATGCTTTATAACCCTCGTTTTTGCCGATGAGTAACTTAAAATGAAGAAGAGATTCACCAAGCAAACACAAATTTTAGATTTTGCCAAAAGTTGCTCCAGTCCTCCTTACTTCTTCATCTAAGCCACAGTTGGCATAAAAGCACACTAACAATTATTATCCCAAATGCCAGCAAATCCAAATAAAACCAGAGTAGAAAGTATGAACCACTCTCTGAGGCAAGAAAACCAAAACAACTATGTTCTTCCACTCAGATCTTTAGACTTAAACCAGGTCTGTTACACAAACATCATATCATCAGCATTAAGTCAACCACGGACAATTGTCGCAATAAAAGAACTTTGGACAATCAGCTATGCTGAAGTAGTAATTTTTTTTTTTAAGCGAAGTCATATGATTTTCTACATAGTTACACTTATTCAGAGGCATAATATTTCTCACTAGCCAATCTATTTATTTTAAAAGATAATACTCAGAACCTCTATCTATCAATCTCATACTCTTCAATACAATACTTTAGAAATGAACTACTGTTCGTAGCATACAAACCTTTTTAAACATCTCAGAAAAATAAGCAGTTAGAAGATACTTATTGAGAGAACCTCTGATGTCCTTCTTGTTCTATAGGGTATTAAAATGTTGCAGTCTCATTATGATTTGTGTCTTGGTTTCTCTTAGCCTGTTCTACTGCAATTTTCCTAGCAGATGCATTAGCCAGAAACCAAAGCTCAGGCCTAAAGAATACATGTTGTGTACTACAAACACATAAACAGGCACCCCAATAAACACTATTGACTGACAGTTGCTTCATACAGAGCTCTAATCCAGTATTTATTTGGCATTCCTTATATCAACAGTTTGTTATGTATCACAAATACAGCTTACTTTCAGCTTGAAGACACTCTCCTTGCAACCTTCAAGCTAGACATGGCTTTTTTGTTTTTTTTTTTTTTCTTAAATACGTGAATTTTAAATACATGAATTTTCCACTGACTTCCTCTTGCAAGAAAAGCACAGTCTATTGAAATTTCAAAGGCAGCCAAACCTGGCAGCATTTTAGTAACACCAATGCAAGTGGAAGGAGGAAGAGAGAGGAGAAAAAAAAAAAAAACCCACCACTTTCACTACAGTTTTGGCTCTACCTGTGAATGTGCAATTTAAAAATTGAAGCTGTCAAAAACTAAGATATGTGATCCAACAAATAAACTACTACAGTTTTGCCTGCACTTGAAATTCCAATACACTATGCTTTTTTTTTTCTTTATCTTTCTGATAAACCAAATGTAAAATTTATGAAAGCCAGGTCAATCAAAGGTATTTGGGAGGAATGCAATGTTGCACTGTAAAATAAATACTCATTTACTCTAGATGACCATTAAAAAAGAATGCACCATAAAGTGGGTTTTAACCCCCTAACATAACATAAAAATGAGCTTACTGAAAATAGAAAATAAAGTAGAAAATTTTGCAGGCTTAACAAAGTGCATACGCAGACACCGTTCTAAAACTTAAAATGTAAGTTCAGAAGAACTGAACACTGAAAAAAATATATATAGAATGTATTAAAAAAAAATCCTGTCAAGATTTTTTTCGACGGCCATTATTTATTTATTTATATATATATATATATGTATACACACACAGAGTGAACAGTGAAAGCTGGATATTACATCATGGGGCTTTTTTTTTTTTTAGATCCTTACTTTTCAAGATTTCCTCTTAAGCTTTGAAGAGGAGCTGTCCTTTCACAACTAATTTGTGATTTATTAGGAGCGGAAAGAAAAAAAAAAGAAGTGATAAAGCCTATCTGGAGCCTATTCCGACAGGCACATCTCCCGGCGCTCACAGTCATAAGGCTGGCGTGAAACACCTGGAACACAGGAACTTCGGGCGCGTGCAAGGGAAACCCTGCCCGAGTCTGAACGGCGGGCGCAGGGGGCGGCAGAACGGGGTGCCGCTCTGGAGGCCGGGCTCCCTGAGCGGGAGGCTGCGAGCACCGGGGCGCATCACCCGCTGCCCGTGCCAAGCGTGATGGCGCAAAACACCGGCACGGGATCGGCGGCAGTTAAGAGCCGGCCTCGGAGAGGTGCCAGAGCGTGGGAGAAACAATAACAATAGAAAAATTGGAATAATAAGTAATAAATAAGGCCCGTCGCGAAGGCAGCCGAGGCCCTCTCGGCCCCGCTGCGGTGACAGGGGCGAGATCCCCCCGGGCAGGAGGCTCCTCCCCGGCCGGGCCGCGCGTTTGGCGGGCGCGGGGGCCGGGGCGGGCGGGGAGGAGGGAGGCGGCCCCGCGCCCCCCGGCAGCGCCGCGGTTGCAGCGGGCCCCGGCGCTGCCGCCGCCTCGGACACGCTCGAGGCGCCGCGGGAGCCCAAGATGGCGGCGGCGGCGCCCGCGCACCGGCTCCGCGCCGCCCCCTCCCCGCGCCGCGGCGGCCCCGGGCGAGCGGGGAGGCGGCCCCGCTGCCCGGCCCCGGCCCTGCGCGCGCGGGCTCCCCCTCACCTTTGAATTTGAGGTCGGTGGGCGGATCGAGCACGAGGATCTGCTCGTGCTTCGCCAGAGCGCCGGCGGCCGCCATCTCGCTCGCTCGCTACCGCGGGAGGAGCGGCGGGGGACGGGGAAGGGGGGCGGGGGGAGGAGCGGGACGGGGAGGCGGGGAGGCCGCGCGGCGGCGCCGCTCCCTCGCAGCGAGGGCAGGCGGCGGCGGTGGCTGCTCGGTGCTAGGGCCGAGGACCGGTCGCCTCGGCTCGGCTCACCACAGCCGCTGCGGGCGGTGCTGCACCGCGCGGCCTCGCCAGGCCCGGCTCGCGGCCGCGCTCAGCAGCCCGGTGGCGGTGGCGGCACCAGCCCCTCCGCAGGCACGAGGGCGGCGGCGGAGGCGGCGGCGGGACACGGCGCGCATGCGCAGCGCACCTCGCTCCCCCCGCGCCGGTTGACAGTTAGCGCCAGCGAGCGGCCCCGCCCCGCCCCTCCCAGCCGCCCCCGCGCTGGAGGGAGGGGGGAGCGCCGCGCATGCGCCGCTGCGTGGCGGGGGGAGGGGGGCGGGCCACGGGCTCTGCGCGCTCTGCCGCTAAGCGCCGCGGGGGGAACTACGTGTCCCGACGTGCCCCGCGCGCGCGCGCGCCATGCCGGGAGCGGTGGTTCCCCGCGGGGCGGGGCGGCCGTTGGCGCTAACGCGGTGCCGAGATGGCGGCGCCGCCCCGGGGTGGTGGCGGCGGTGCCGCCTGGCCCGCCGGCCCCTGCAGAGAGGGCTCGTCCCGCAGCGCTGCAAGGTCATCCCGCAGCCACGGCCCCTGCTGCGCGCGGAGTACGGGCTGTTGGCCACCCTGCCGTGCGCTCCTCGCGGGTTCCCAGCGGCATCTAAAGCCCTTGCAGTTCCCGGCTTTGCTGAGGCCAGCGGCCCTGGAGGTGCCTGTCCTGAAGAAAAGGGCGGGCAGGCCACACTGCCAGCTGCTGTTTTCCTGTCCCCAGTAGGTAGAGGATAGTGGCAGTCAAGGTGTCCTGGATAGACGAGTTCCCCTGAAAATGATCCTCAGTGCCAAGCCAGCAGTGAGGAGGGACCCACGCCAGGCTAGGAGCAGGGCAGCAGCACTCAGGAACAAGAGGGTGAGAGCAGAGCAAACCAAAATGGGGGAGACAGGAAGGGCATCTCCCACCTTGGTTCAAGATAGGTGGCAGAGAGGCACTAGAGAAAGAAAAAGGTCAAACTGGGCCGTCACCGTATCCTTGGAGCCAGTGACGGCCGTAGCTCGGGCCCAGAATCGTGACACAGATGAGGACTGAGATGGTAGAGCCAACTCCTGTTTTCCCTCATGTGCCAGTATCTGCTTTAGGATGACCAGCGTGAGGGCAATCCTACCATTTTGTGAGTCAGATTGATGTGGACTTTTCAGATCTTCATGGTAAAAAGATACAGCTCTCAAATAGGCAAAATCTAGTCTAAAAATTCTCCAGTAGAGACTCTGTTATGAATGATATTTGTCTCTTAAAAAATTTGAATGAGAAATGAAAGCTTTTAATAGGCATGAGTGAAGTATATTCATCACTTTCATTTTTTTTTTTAACATACACTGTTTTCATTGTAGGCCAGTATATTAATACTACATGGGGCAGATAACAAGTCCTGATTATTTGAATTCACGAATGATAAACTAAAGAGAAATAATATAGCCATCCAAATCCATCTAAAACCTGATGATTTCTAAATAACTTGTTTGGAAAATATATCCTAATAATAAATACTGTGAAAACAATCACTTAAGTGACTTTCAATGTCAGCTCAGCACAGTAAGAATTGAGGCTGTCTTAATTTCCTCATTGAATGCCCCTACTTCAGCCAGAAGGAAGAGTTGTATGGAATATGTTGTCCTAATCTGTAGAAAAGTATCTGGGAGTATTTTTACCTAATTGAGGTCAGCTTTAATAGGTGGAGTTATGTGGTATATACAGGAAAAAATTGCTGAAGGCCTGTAACTTGTCAGGCTGTAGTTTTGCTTCTACATACTTATTATATGATACTCATTAAACAAGTTCTTAAATGGCATCCTTTATTTACAGTGCAACATTTGAAGTTGTTTTCTGATGGTCTGCTGGGCTTTGTTACTAAAACCACGTTCTACTCTCTTTATGCATTCTTGCCCTTGGGATCTAGAAGATAAAAGTGGAAGATGCATATATATATGTGTATATATATATATATTTCTGTCTTAGTATATTTTTGCTTCTGCTGTTATCCAGGACACTTACTGCGTTTTGTGTTCTTTCCTATTCATGAATCCACCAAAGGTTAAGCCACTGCATATGCTTCTCAGCAGTGATAACTGAGCTCCACCCAAGCCAGGTCTGTGCATATGAAAAGAGCTTTTGGCTTTCAGAGGCCTTAGCTTTCCATACAGTGTCAAGGCTGAATTCAGGTTGCTCAAGGCTTATTCTTCTTAGAAAAGCCTCCAAGGACAGAGATGTCACAGCCTCCTTGGGCAGCCTGTTTCAGTGCTTAACTTGAGCGGCTGAGTGTTTTTAGAGTTCTGTAGTAAAGGCAAAGTTAGTACAGAATCACTGCGTGGGTGGATTAGTGGCAATTATGGGTGAACATTTTAATGTAGTCTTTGTTGTTGTTCAAACACATTTACAACTTTAATAATGCACTAATGTGTTTTGTTGCATTTCATATCATTTCTGATCAAATACTTTACAGTATTGCTACTTCATCCAAAACTGAAGTAATCCTTTATGTTTAACAAACCTAGTGCTGTTGATTAGCAATACCTGGCAACCTTTTTTTCCAGCATCTGATTCATTTTTTAGCACATCATAGCAAAGTTTGGGAATGAAAGTCTGGGCTCTAGTCAACAGAAAACCCCTCAGTGATTTGAGTGAAATCATTATGTCATCCCAGACGTCCAGAAGTGTCCTTAGTGTATTCCTTGCTTGCAAAAGGCTCACGTTTGCTTAATCTAAGGCTAACATTTGTCCTGTGCATTCATAGACGTTAACGTTTTTCACACTGTGAGCTCAGTACCATTGTTAGAGTATCTGAGGTTGTAGACGGCTTGACATTTTTCAGCACTGTTTGCTGTGAAACATGAAATAAGCTCTCTATACCTGAGAAGTATCAGTGTTGATTCAGTTTCCGAATACTGCTTTTCATTGTTTATTATTCAGGTGTCTTATTCAGGCCTCAATTCTGAATTTGAAAATGTCTTGTAATGAAGGAATATCATGACCCTCTTGGCAATTTCTTGGTGTTATTAAGATTGTCAGAAAAAAGCAACTAAGTGCTGTATTCGTTTGTCATCTTAATGGGAAAATTCTAGATCTTGCTCAGTGAAGTATCATATACATACTCCTTGCTAAGGCAGTAAATAAGTCAGCAGAGGTATAAAGGCAAAAATTTTAATTTCTCTTTAAGGAAGTACCTGGCTTCTTGGTAGTGCAATTTATCTTTTGAAATACAAAACTATTTATAGCATACTCATAGATTAAGCATGCTGTAGTCATCATTTACTTGACTGCTAATGAATTCCACATATAAATTTAGGCCCCCTTGTTTATTGTAAATCAAAGGTAAAACAAAGTCCACACTATTATAGATTGACAGCATTATTAAAATACTGCCACAGACTGGAAGAGTGGGTTTTAGTTGCATATCTTCAAGTTTGTTCAACTACGTAGTTTCTCTACTTAGTGACATTGTTATAAAAATATGCCATGAACTTTGAATGTACAAGTAGAAAAAAAAACTAATCCTGGGAAGCAATGAGTAAAACAACACAACACATAGTGGCATTCTGATAAATAGCTGTAGTGTAAAATATTTGCAGACTTCATATTTTGGCCCTGCTTCTGTTCTTGCTGAAGACAAAATTGCCCTAGGCCATTGTGATACCTTAACATTTAAAGAATTGACTGACTTGTAACCATCTGAAAATGTGCTAAAAGCCATTAGACCTTCAAGGACACATCAGTGTTTGGCGAAGGAAAAAGGAAAATGTTGTCAGAATGTGGTTAAGGAAATAGATTTTTGAACACCATTTTCCAGGACCGATTCTTCCAGTTCACATGCATTTATGAGGGATGTAATGAGACCACTGAGCATACAGAACACGGCATGTGTAATGTGTTGGTTTTATGTTCTTTCCCTATGCTTGGTGAAATACATCATTAAGTCAACTATAAGTATGCCTGCATCTGCTAGGCTGCACGTAGCATGATGTGAGCCTTTCATTAGTGAAATTAGTCACTAGAAGATCTTTTACTTTCCCTCCACAGCAGTAGAAACCCCTGCTATGACCACAAAAATATTTGGCCTTTTTTCTTTTCCAAAAGGGTGAGATGTTCTGAGCTGAAGACCCTCTTTGTACATAGTTACCATACCCATGATGGCAGCAGTGTCAGTTTTCAGAGCGTTCAGCTACCACTTACATAGTTAGACCCTTCCTTGTCAGTTTGGATTTAGGAGATAGAAAATGATGGTGATTCTTTTTGTTCAAATTCAGGCACAGCAGTTGATACAAATTACTTCAGAAAGTAATCTGCATCTGAGCATAAACTTGCATTCAAGATTCCCGTAACCTTTGGAGCTACATAAACAGATAAAAGATTGTGTGCTGGAGTGCTGGTAGGGCTCGCTGGTAGCTAGACAGGGAATTTATGAGCAAGATTAGAGCAAGCAGACCCTGCAGGATCCAGAGTTTTCCATCAGGGCAATGACAAGTAGTTTTCTGGAGTTACATTTTTAAAAAGGGACTAGCACTGTAGCAAAAAGTAGCTGAAAATAAGGCATACATAGATAATTATACAAACAGAAGTTTGTAATTGATTCTGACCTCCAGAAGAGGAAAACTACCTTAGATAGCAGTGGTAACCTGAAAAGTAATTCTGCAAAAACAGTGTTGCAGTGTTCTGTGCTCATTGCATCTCTATCAGTTTGATGCTCTTGCAAACAAAATCATGTTCTTTCTCAGTGTCTGTTTGAAGACCTCCTTTGACAACTGATCTGATTTCACCTTTCCTTTGCTGTGTGTATTAACACAGCAGCTTGGTGGTGCTAATTCTGACCTCAGCATCTCCTGAGCATTCGCACAAAGCCCCCAAATTATATTTTCAAATTCCACCTAGGCCGAGTTGTGGCAAGGTAAATATGGGCAAAGAATGTGATAGTGATGTGCAGAAAGGCGAGCGCTGCGCAGACACTCAGCAGGACTCATGAGGTGCCCTCCCTCTAGGCACTGGCAAGGCCTGCGCTGAGCCACGAGCAGTTTGGGGCACTGTTTTTCAAGAAAGACGTAGGATGGTTGAAGGGAGTTCAGGGGAGAATGCCCATAACGACTAAGGTCCGAAAAGCACAATTTGTGAGAATATATTGAAAGAGCTGAGGTTGTTTAGCCTAAGGAAGACAAGATTGCCTCATGCATATATTAATAGTCTTAAAATATGTGAAAAGCTATTGAAAAAGAAAGAAGATAGTCTGGAAGAGAAATAAATCTGCTCTCAATTACCATGGATAGGACAGGACATAAGTGCATCGACTAGAGTACAAGCACACAGCAGATACGAAGAACTTCTAAGATTAAGGGCAATTAGATAAAAAACTTGCTTGGAGAGGCAATGGAGCCTCAGTCAAGGGAGACTTTAAGAACAGGTTAGACAAACATCTGTCAGGGCACAGAGATTCGGTTGATCCTGCCTTGAGATACGACCTCTGGAGTCCTTTCCAATCCTGTGTTTATCTCACAATAAATTCCAGTGTACTCAGAGATTAAACTGATTATCTGCAGTGGAAATGTACATTCCTTAAGGTCTAAGCTGCAGTCCATTAAAATCATTTTTCCATTGACTTTAACAAGCATTGGATCAGGCCCTAATTGAGTGTGCAGTTTGGAGCTGAATGTGGAATTTGGTCCACACTTCTGTTAATGGCATTTGCAAATGAGAAGAATCCAACTCCTTTTCCCAGGGTGTGTTAGCTCTGCAATGCTTACAAGAGAGAGCAAACACACACAGAAGAGTCAATGCTACATTTTTCCTACAAAATTAAGTAGAGCTGACCCAAAACAGACACCAAGAGCAGATCTCAGGGGAAAATTTAGCAGCTGTTCTCAAAGAAGAACATTTTAACAGCCATGTTTTATATCAGTTAAGCAAAGCCATACAGAAAGAGGCAGCAAAAGTAATTATTAACAACTCTTTAAAATTAAATAGGTGTCATGAATGTGAGAACAAAACATTTGTCTCTGCTGAAATATCAAATTAGTTGAGAGTCTGGAAATGGGCAGAGCAGAAGAAGGGGAAATGCAAAGTGAGAAATTCAAGCTGTCAGTGATTTCAATCAGTTACATAGTGATTGGCAAAGAAGGATCGATTTCGCAGTAATCCGTTTCCAAAGAGCGTAAGGAGTTCACCCAAAACTGAAGGATCAGAGTTAAATCCCAAGCCCTTGGGGCAGCCAGAGCCCTGCTCCTGCAAATGGGTATCCTCAGATCCATGTGGAGCCGCTCTGCCTTCGCGGGCTGCGTGTGTCTCCCGGCCGTTCCTCCTACACGGCCCTTGCACCGTGGTGGGAAACAGGCCCGTGTTCAAGAGGCTTTTCCAACACACACGGAGCTAAGGTTACTAACAGACAGATAACGGACAAACGAAAGATCTTTGCTGTAGATTAAGTCATTATATCCAGGAGAGAAGACACCATCTCCTAATGCCCATTTGTTGCAAAAATGTTCCAAGGGTGAACATAAGTTGGAGCATTTTACCTGAGACATCATATATGAAATATTTATTTGCCTTGCATTCAAGGGGAAAAGAAAAGAAAAGCCTGCATAAAATTATTGATGGAATCTTTCCCTGCCAAATGCTGAATTATTTATAGCTGAATTGTGCAAAGGATACCCATGGGAACCTGCTAGGTTGCAATATGCAACTGATACATTGTACACAAGGGGGACTTGTCTTTCAGACTTTGTTCTGAGGCTTGGGTGGGTCACCCGAAAACAGGTTCGATCCCTTTGCAGAGGGGGAGTTGGAGGATCTGCAGAATCTTAAAGTGTATCCCAGGGCAGCAGTTTTGAAATAGCAGGTAGTAAAAAGCTCTGCATGGCGCCCCATGTAGAAAAGGATGCTCTGCCGTAGGTCCTCCCCATGAAGGACCCTTCCACTCCCAGTCCACCTGCACCATTTGGTGACACTCTGCTTTCCTTGTAGGCAATCCCATTCCCTGCAGCCCTTAGCAAATCCTGCCTGTGCTGGAGGCTGTTCACCACTTAGCACCATGCGCATGCAGCGCGTTCCCCCTGCTGCTGTCTGTACTGCGCCTGCTCCTTTCTTCCCTTTGGCCTGTAGACCCACAGGCCTTCAAGCTCCTTCCCTGCTTGCTTCACTTCCAGGTGAGGCAGACTTTCCTGTGGCTGGAAGGTCATTTTTTCCGTGTTTGTTTTCTTCACTGTTTAAGGCCATTAGAAATCAGGGACATGGGAAGCTCTAGCGGGCCGGCCAGTAGGCTCTGTTCATCCAGCACCTTTCCTCTCCTGGGACCAGAGCCAGCGACTATGCAAAGGTGAAAGTCCCATTGTAGGCAGATAGGAGATGATCCGTCTCCCACAACAACTCACATCCTATTTTAAATAATGGAATGTTGACTTAAGACCTGAAGGATGTTAAATATCTCTTAGCTGTGATTAAAGAAAAACACAAACAACAACAACAAAAGCCCTCTTTGCTATTTGTTCTCCATCAGTTTTTTGTGTCATTTGCAAAGTTAGCAATGAAGATTTTATCTTTTCTTCCAGATCATTGATAAAGACATTGAACTGCATCCATCTCTTTGAAGTGCTCGAATAACCCCAGCAGAACAGAGACAAGACTTGCTGATGGAGCTGCTAACCAGCTCTCAGAGCACTTGATACAGGTAAATTGGTTTTGCATAGTACAGCCTTTTATATGGCTGTCACGCAGGACTATATCGAATGACTTAAGTGATCCATGTGTATGAAGTCAATATATCTACCTGAAGCAATTGCGTTTTAATTTCATCTCATTTTATTTTTTGAACACACCTATTTCCCTCCCCCCCCAATTTATTGATTAACACTGCATACACTATTATCTAAGAATTAATTTCTATTTCCTTCCCATATCTGTCTTCATATTATTTTGCCCAGGATTTATGTCACGCTTGTAATTACCTGAACCTGTCACATTTATTCTTTACAGCATGCCACATTCACTTTTTACCAGTCATCTGAAATTTCCCTTGTGCACCAATATTTGTTCAAAATGAATATGGATGGTTCACAGAGTCTCTCTGCCAATTTTTTTAATACTCTTGGGAGCATTCAGCCCTGAAGATTTAAATGTGTTTTGCTTTCACTGATGAAAATTCTCTCACACATACAGTGAAAGAGAAAGAATTTCATATCACTTCATTATTGTAACAGAAAAAAAAGCCAGCTTTTCAAAGTAGCTTAGTAAAAACTCCGTGCTTTCTTATCCAGGATCTATACCCTGAGTGAATTGAGTTTCATTCACATCCGGGGCCAAAAATAAATGATTGCTTTTTGCTCTTTGTTGGCAATTCAAAGACAATACAACTCAGGCAGAGTGAGCTGAGCTGCATTTTGGCTTACACGTCAGTAATGAAACTTTTAACGAACTTAAAATGCTGGATGCTCAGTTCTGGAGATGCCTAAGCCAAGAGGATCATTCTTTGGTCAGTCCTCACATTCTAAACTGAGTTTCTAAGCCTGGCATATAATCTTCAGCAAATCTTTGAAGGCTTAATCTCAGTATCTTCAGTAAAAAAGAGGACTTGCATCATTACATTTTTCACTAAATTACTTTTAAAATCCGAGAATTATTAACGAGGCTTTTCTTTAAAACATGTAGGTCATGAGTTTGGGAATGCCTGTGTATTCCAGTGACATCATGCATGATGTATTTTCACTTTTTTACTTTAAATTCATTAAAAAATGAGATGGGCTCTTAAATCTTGTTTTCTTTCTCTTCAAGGAATAATAGGATAGAGGTTTCTGAAGGACATATTGACCATTGACTCAGTTTTAACATGTTTTGGTAACATACATCTGAACCATTACAAAAGACTGAACGTGAAGAGATGGGTTTCTGGCCACAGTATCGCTGACCAGATTTCAGTTCTATTCCAGTCTGAAGCGGGAGGAAGCCCAAGCAGAAGTAATAATTCACCTGATGGCAGACTGTAATGGCACATAACAGTATCTGACTATTTAGATTACTGACTGCTGAGAAAGCAGCAGCACATTAGAGCATGCCCAAGATGAGCTTAAATACCACAGGCTTTTGCATGTTTTCCATTTTCACTGTCTTTTTTTTTTTTTCTTCCTGTGATTTCAGTAACTAATAAAATGCAACACTTTCCATCATTGTGTCATTAGGAGCCAGTAGGTGAGCTCATAAGAAAAACAGATATTTGCCATTGCTTCACAAGAAAACTTACCAATGCAGATAAAGGCCACAAACCCTGCTCTTACATGAGGAAATACAGACACCAGTTCTGAAGTGGTGGAGTTGCCCCTGGTTGCGTGTGCTAATTCAGCATACACACAGGCAACCCCAGTCCTCAGGGCCTCAAAGCCTGACTCAGGATTGCTCTCATTCATTGAAGGATGACAGCTTAAGAGGGGATGGAGACATAAACTGGAAGCACCTTCCCTGGTGGGAGAAGGGTGACAACATACATTTTCTCATCAATAAAAATCTCATTCTTTTAAACTAGCTCTATGTATGAAACAAGTAGATACTGTGACATAGCAGTAACGGTTCTGCAGATAACTGAAAAGTGTGAGAAAAAAATGCATCCTCTGATCACTCGTTTTCTATGGCATGATTGTGTAGGCAGTCCAATAAACTACTTAGCTTGAAACGTGGCTTGCTCTTATTTCCAGCATGACCTGAAGATACCAAAAGAAGGTCAGGAATTCCTGAATTCTGTTTCTTGCCCATGGCTGGCTGGTTTAAAATATACTGTGGAATTGTTTAACAACAAGGATTTAGTTACTCCTTGCAGCACCTGCTAAGTGGAAGTAAAATTTCCAGTGCTGGTTGAAAATGGCACAGAGAACGACATCTTTCCTTGAATTTCTCCAAGAACAGGGATCTCTCATAGGAATTCAGGCACCATTCCACCAAAAAAGGCAAGAGCTAGTCAAAAGCAGAGCTGTCAGAAGGCAGCCTCAACAACTGCAGGCGCTTCTGTGCTACCGCAGCCGTGCTCTGAGTCATCGTGCTGAATTGCTAAGTAACCGCTTCCCCCGAGCCTTGAAACCCTTCGCTCCCAGACATCCTCCTCTCCCTGTCTCTGCCGTGATGTGAAACAGGCTTCTCGGACCATGGTCCACTTTCTAATCTCATGGATGCTTCAGGCCTTGTGATTTTCAGACTGGGTCTGTCACATAAGGAAGGGTGCGATTTCCTGCAGGGATGCGCGTTCTTCACCGGTGTGTGATTTGGCAGGAGAGGAGGTAACGTGTCTGAAAGACTTGCCCGCTGACAGTGATAACTTCATGACTCAAGTCTTGTGGATTTTGTAAGGCATCAATTTCCTCCTGGGAAAAATAAAATAAAAATTCTTCCATTTTATCATTCACTGACAGATATTTTGTTATTGTAAAGCCTTTACACTCCCAGCAGAAAGCACTTAATAACATACTACAAGCTGCGGTTAAATCAGTCAATGCAAATGTACTATATTTGTCACCATCTCATCGTTTCTTCCTTAGCCTTCTCTAGAACAATTTGCCCTATTTCATGCAAAACGAACCATCATTCCACACAATATTTTGCCCAAAACCAAGCTTCTTAACAAGCTGAACTATGTAGGCAGTGGGATACATACGTGCTCTGGGTTGCATTAGCCAAAGCCCGGTGTCCAGCGCTCCAACTTGGTAATATATCTGTCTTGGACTATGTAAATGGGGAACATCTTTTATTTAACCGTCTTTGTATCGCGTAAATTCAGGCATAACAAGAGGTGAAGATAGAATATTATTTTTATGGAGTATTCATGGAGCATTTAGCTTCATGGTATTGTCTTAATCTTGTATTTCTCTATTCTGTTTATTAGCTGGGGTTCTCAAGTAACAAGTGTGTGCAAGTGCCTTGTAATCATGTTGAATATCCACTCTTTGGCCATTTGTTATGTGATATCCTTTTTAAGCCCACATTTTCCATTTCAGATATCCTCTTTCTACCAACTCCATGGGTAACCCACCAAGAGGAGTATCTTCCAGGTTATGGCATCATTTTATGTTTTGTACCTTCTTTTCAGTTCCAAATATTATTTGGTTGCATTGACTTTGTTCACACTGTATGAAAAATACATCTTCTCCAGAAATTTAATCTCCCAGAAGAGTAAAAAAGAAATGGAAGCCAAAATTTACAAAAAGAGAGATTCCTTTTCTGGTATCTCTGACATAAGGAAGCAAGTTAGCTGTTCAGACCCCTCTTTTGAGATCATTATGGGTTCACATTTCCAGCGTATCTCAGAAACTTCCTTTATATTCGAAACCACCAAGAAACGGAGGCATTAGAAATGCCAGCTGCCAGTAGGATTTCTGTCGCTCCTCACTGTGACTTTGGGGAGAATGATTGCGGGGAGAGCTGGTTCAGTGCCAGCAGGCAGTTCACGTTGCCACCCTGAAGGTAAATGTCTCTGAGAGCAAGAATGACCTCCAGAGTGTGGTGAAGCTCAGAAGGTGAAAGGGATCTCTGCAGGGAATGCTGCCAGGAAAGCTATTTCATCCTCACTGGGATTCCTGAATGACTCAAGGAATAGCACCGTCCTTCTTTTTGAATGTCCCTCTTTCTGAGAGCTCTTATTAAATCCCTACTACACACTTTATGTTTTTCTTTCTTTTTTTTTTCTTTTGGTAATTATCTACAGCACCAAATTCTGTGACATGATGAGTGATGAATGCAGATAGGCACTGCGATACTTGGTAGTTATTCTAGGGTTGCTGATGACTTGATTTTTTGCAGAGTTCGCATACTGAAAAGAGATTTGAAATGCACTGTGTCATCCCGGTTGCCTCCATTGCTTTCATACTTTCATCTCCCGCATGTATTTGCTAACAAAGCAGCCAGATTCTTTGAAGATTACAAGAAGCAGGGATTTCTTTATAAAATTGCTTAATCTATATTTCAACTCTTAAACGAGTCAAGAGAGACTGCTAGTATCCTCTAATTCATTTCTATTTATTTGCAAAAACATCAGTGCGATCACCTGCCCCCCTAAATCATGTTATATTTATAAGCAGAATGAAACACGATGTTTGTTTTACTCAAGGGCATCTCTTAGACTTGTAATGTGACTTCCCTACGGATTGACACTTGCCAATATCAGTGATTCTCTGCCCCACTCTGGAACAGGTCATTTTCCTAGAGCACTTTACTTGCTGTCAAAAACAGTAGGGGAACATGGATTTATTTACTGCAAAGGTATATTCTTATTTTAAAATGTATTTTATTGTAGTGAAGGAAGCAGAAATACCATTCCCTAGGTAAAATAAGTGTGCACTAAATGGCTGTCAATGGAAATACATTTGTGTTTTTTTTAATATTCAGTGTATGTTAATCAAAAAGGCTGCGTTTTGCCCCATAAAAGAGGGGTGTGTCAGAACTTCTGAAAGATGGTAAAAAAGAAAAAGCTCAGGTTCTTGGGGAAGTTTTGAGAAAACGAGGTCAGTACTTTTCAAAGGAGTACAATATTTTCTGAAATACTTTAGAAGTGATTTCTGTTAAATTAATCCAGCCAACCACTAGAAAAAGGAAATCTTTCCCAGGCTGATAATTCTTGAACATGGTGCCTAAAACCTGCCCAGAAACCTCAAAAATCTTTTCTACCATAGTGCCAGACGTGTTTGCGCTGAATAATGCTACCTTATTAAAAACTTGTTAACTGGCATGAAAGTAAATGCCAGCTAGTGCAAGCCTATTACACGCCAGGTACTGTCTTGAAGTTTTCAAAATACCTGATACTAAGTAATGTGATTGCACCTCAACACTGTATTCATTGAAAATGCAGTGATGATGAACGTGAATCTAATGAGCATGTCCTCATATTCCTCCACAATGCCTAACAGTGCTAAGTGATGGTGCAGACTTGTCTGCATCAAGACATGCTCCATACTAGGTCTGAATTAAGTGTAGAAATACAGACACTTTTGTGGTAAGGGCTCTTCTTCCACAGAAGAAAAGTGGAGAAAACCATCGGAAATCAATTTTTCAGACAGTGTTATGCTACATTATGCTATTACTTATCCTGTTTCATTTTAACCTGCCAAAAACTGTCAACCATTGATTTTATGGTTTCTAATGAGGAGTCTTACCTTTGGACACTGGAGGAGAATTTGTATCAAGAAATGAACTCCACACACGTCCAGATTTTAAGAAATGGATCTAATCAAAAGCAGATCTTAATAACGGCCAAGAACACTATTACACGTGAACACAGATCTACACATGAAGGCAGCTGTTGAGGCCGTGTCCTTCAGCAGTGACCCGCACCAATTAATGGTGCTTTGGTACAGATGCTTTTAGCCAGCTTGTTCTCCCAGGAGTGTTTTTACACTTTTAGGAAAATTACCCCGGAGCCTTTTGTAAAACAACCTCAAGGAGGAAGAAGGATCCCTGCAGCCTCACTTTTTTGCTTGCAGGGACAAGAGACATTTTGCACACCTCATAGTAGCCTAAACCCTCCTACAGATGAGGTGAGGGGGCGGCGATAGGAAGGAGTTTATCAGACTCGGTGCCCTGCTTTGCGAGGAGCGCTCAGAAGGGCGCAGCAGGGTGTCGTACGATGCTCTTTGCAGAAAGACTGAATCTGCGTTGGCGACGTTTCCGAAATCTGAAATGTCAAATACTTTAAGTAAGTACTTCAAAACACAACCTTTAGGCTTCAAAAGGAAAACGGAGGGGGTTCCATTTCCAAGCAAATGTGCAGCTCTCCTCTTACTGCCAGGTACAGCCCCAAACCGGCTGCTCGAGCAATGTGCAACACCCCGCTGGCCGTGTGGGCCAACGTGCAGCACTGCCTTTGCTCCCCAAAAACACAAACCACTCACTTCTTATTTTCCTACATACACATAATGGGTAAGAGGGGCTTACCCAGGTCTTTCCTGAACTATACACATCACCTTTTGCAGTTTACTGTTACATATCTGGCTTCATTTTTATTTAGCAATAGTTGAGAACACAATTCTTCAGTATGATTATACATTCTTTAAAGCTGATCCTGTTAGGTATCATGTAGCAGTAAGTAAACTTGTAAACCATGTAATCCCCTTTGAATTACCATTTTTTCCCTGCACAAAGAAATGGTGTTCCAAGCTGTTATTCAAAGCTATTCATAAAGTTTCGTACTGTATTTCTTATGTAGGTGTGCATTTAATTTATCAAGGCAGTTTGAAAACACTTGCTCCAAAACTCAATTAAAAAAAAAAAGGCCTTCATAGTCCTTATAGTTGCAATAATTACTTGGAAAATGTGAACCAGACGGCAAAAAAAAATGGATTATTGCATACTTCTTGTGGGAGTGTTAACTTTAACTCCTCAAGACAAGCACTAGGGACATCAAAACAAAACAGAAAAACAATCAGAAAAAATACCTCTAAAAATATAAATAACAGCAAGTGTTGCTTGAGCCATACTGTTCATGTTTGCTATTCAGAGCGAGGGGCGACCGCAAGCTCCCTTTTTACTGAGAGCTGCCCTTCTAAACATCCAGGCTGGTGCTGGCTGCCTAAATAGCTCTCCTTTTGATAAGTCAAATAAGGTTTAGCAAAGGGATTTTCCAATACTCTTTTGCTGCCATTTGAACGCTCACCTGCATTCCAGGATCCTTTTGAAACACATTCAGTTTCTGCTAAAAGGGCAGTCATGCAGGTTTCAGGCGGCATTTAAATCCCAGCTAAGCAATCCACAGACTGCAGAGAGCCCCTTTTCAAGGGCAAATGATGTGAAAAACATGATATAGTTTGTTCTGCTTTACTGAAACAAGAGACATCCTCAAGTAGAGGTATTTAAAACATTTATTAGCATTAATCATTGTAGGTTAAAAAAAAACACACAAAAAGTACATTTTAGGCCAAAATATTATTAGGTATGATACAATTAATATGTAAAACAGAAGGTAAAGTATTAACAGATTGCGGCATCTCATACATGAAGCGAGTTGGGTCCAGCCCAGTCAAAGCCCTTATATAAAACAAAACAGAGGAGGAGCAGTTAACGTGTGATTTTATGCTGACACTTTACCATTGACTCTGGCTTAAATAATTAAGGGTAGGATAATAAAATACATCCTTGCTGTGCTGAAAAGGTCTGATTAGGGATCAGCGTGCTCCCTCGTACAGTCTGTCCGGTTACGCCAGTTACCACATGCAGTGAAGGAGTATTGAAGGCAAGGGATGAAAGGTAACTCCTCTGGTAATCAACATAGCCCCGTGTTATGTTGAAGCACTTCAGATAGATTTGCTGTACCATAAACAGAAGCAATATTTTTTTCGAGTGTAACGTTAATATCCCAATTCTTGGATAACCATGGCCTTTTTTTATCTATTTCTCAGCCTGCCAGACAAACGCTTTCTGCAGTATGCCATTTCCATGCACAGGAATGGCAAGTCTACAATTGTACCTACGTGCATCTCCATCTCGTTGCTACCTTCAACCTGTAGGCCTGTGCCTCTAAGTTCCTAAGGATGAAATGCTCGTTAACAAAAGCTGTACTTACAGTATACAATATGCAGAATATGTGAACCAGACATAGTGAAAAAACACTACACGTCAGCCTAATACAAAACTGTACTTATATACAGAAACATATGCAGAGCATATATGAAAACTAGTTCCTTGGTACTTTTTAAAAAGTAACTAGCTCACGGCAAGCCAGAAGAGCCGGTCCCCGGCACCCGGACGGTCACAGTGTCCGTGTGTCTGCAGACAGGCTCCTCCAGCCACTCGGCACCGCAGCAGCTTCAGCTTCAGGCCTGCTACCAGCTCCCTGGAGAAAAGCCCTCTCTGCCACCAGGGCACGAGCGCTGCTGCTGCAGCAGGTCAGCGCGGGAGCCAAGTGCTCCTCCAGAGGAATTCCCTTCTCAACCAGCTGCTAGCTGCTAAAGGAACTACTGTTGCTGCTGAAACTCTCGCCTTCGAGTTCATTTTGTTGGTATCATGTCCTTTTTCCAGCTGTTTATGAAGGGCGGCAGGATTTTCCAAGCAAAAGAGGCAATAAAAGGAAGCTGAAATCATGAATTTTGTATCTGAAAAGCACAGTTTCTAGAACTAACTGTCCCCCGTTTGAAAAGGTAGTTTAAAGCTACATTTCGATTTGGCAGCCAGTGGATAGGCAGCACCACAGTCCACAGCTAGCCCTGTCCTCACAGCAAACACCCGCCTCCCTGCGCACCGCAGAGCCCAGTACTCTTTCACCTGCATTCTCAGAGGTCAGATTTCAAATTTCAAAACCTTATTCAGTCAAAATCCTTATTAATATAAAAGTTTTTCCTGGACTAAAAGCAGAATTTGGTGATTTGGCCCAACTAATATAAAAAAATTCTTTAAGCCTACTTTGCCCACATTTGAGTTTTAAAAACTGCAAGAGCACCACTAGGACCAGTTCCAATTTGGGGCTTTTCAGCATGTAGCTCCTGAACACCCTCTGCTCCACACACAGCTCCACGGCAGCTGCGAGAGCTGGTTGTTCAGGACAATCATTAGTCCGGGCAGACCAGCATCTATTGCTGATCTCAAGTAGGTTTTAATATGTTTTGAGATGTCACATCTTAAAAAAAATGCCATGCTTTGATTATGAAAATAAATATCAGTTACGGATAACTCCTATATATTGAACAAAAATTTGTAACATCTTTAAAAACGCTGGCTCAGATCCACCTTGTTTTGTTGGAAGCTGAGTGCCACCTTTTGCTGGGATTCATTTAAGAAGAACAAGACTTCTTGCAGCAGTGTCATCATAATCCCCATAAATTTTATGCATCTGTGCTGGTATCAGTTAGATTTGTCTTTAGTGCTGAAGATCAGATTCATCTCCTCTGCCTCACAGAGCTGCCTGGGTTCCCTCAGCAGCCGACAGAGAGGGACAGGCAGCCCTTGCAGAATCCCTTATTCTAGGAGGGGATGGAGCATCTCTCTCCTCTCTCCCCTGACAATCAACAAAGTCTACACAACTGCTGAGTTTTCGCTTGGAGAATTCAGGACTGTCTCTAAAATAAGCTTTTCAATGAAGCAGTGGTGCAGATCATAAATCAGCACAGGTAACAGAACCAAAAGTTTACCTAAACCCCCCAGTCTTGTGCTTATTCCTCTATCTTTGATTCTGTGGGTATTGTCCAAGGACAAACTTCCACATATGAGCGCTTTCCGAAGAGTCTAGAAGATCCAAGACATGGCTCGCATGTGAAAATATACTGGGTTTTAGATTCTTAGATAAGGCAAGAAGGGTCGTTTCCCCCGTGTCACTATTTCCTCAGGGGCCCTCGGAAGACAAGGAAAGGCACCCGCTGATTTCCGCCGGCTCTGCTTCAGGCACTAAGAGTCACTTCCGTTCCATCAAAGTGATCTCACAGCGAAGCACTGCAGTCCGGCTTCGCGTATAAACACGGGTGCCAAACTCTAGCCTGCCTGCACCTGATCTAAAATGGAAAGTCATTTTTCTCTTTTGCTTGCTTTTCATACAAGCTCCCTATCCAATGTACAATAAGGTCAATTTTCCTAAAATAGAACAAATTAATATTGTGGAATGCAGGCGGGTTCTGGCTGCTTCCAATTTCCAGTGGAATTGATGAAAAATAGAAATTTATAGTTCATAAAAGATAGGGGGGAGAATGCATACATCATTTATAGTTTCTAAACACCATTTTCCCTCTGACACTACATTGTATTTTCAGGTGCTTCAAGCTTTAGATGTCTCAAGAGGAGGGTTGCCAAACCACACCCCTACATCTGTGAAGAGACAATTCCACAAAAGAGCAAATTGCATTTTGAAGAAACATCCCATTCCACTTTATTAGATTCCAGCCTTTAATCCCAAATTATATTGTGCTCTCTTAAGCCGTATGACTCTTCCACCACCCTCCCTGCCACTTCCTGGAAAACCAAAGTGAGACAAGGACGAGTCCTCCTGACTGCCTGTGCCGGGGCGCTGCTCTTAGAAATAAAGGATGTGGGATCTTGGAGCAGAGAGAACTTTGCTCTAGCACACAGGTTTGGAGGAAACCTCATAAATAACCAAGATGATGCTGGAATTTTACGGTCTTACATAATTCAGTAATTAGTAAAGCTTTAGCTTTAGAAAAGAAGTGAATTTTGACAAAGTGCAATGTCTGGAACTGCAGGCTTTTGGGGAGCAGCCAGGGAACTGCATGGCCTTCAGCCACCTCCTTTATGACAATTCCTTCTTTTATAGGACCAGCATCTCCTGGCCCAGATCCTGACTTAGCGCCTGTAAAAATTATGCTCACTTATCCCTTGGATCTCTTTTTCTAGTTAGAAAATTCAGTCCATTTCTTGATGATGTTTGCTGAAGGCACAAGATGAAGCTACAGCTTTAGCAAATACAGAAACAGAGTCCAGCCAGAAAAAAAAAATAGCAGAGAATCTGCAAGCCAGAAATCAGGTTTTATGCCTTTTTGCCCACTGTTATTACACAGAACACTGTAAAAAATGCCAAGTCCACTTTGCAATGTAAAAAGAGAATATTTTGCAGCAAATCTAAAAATTCTTATGTGTAAAAGGTTCTTTTTATTCAAAGAAAAACAGTCATTGGCTTAAAGAGAGAATCAGAACTTTGACGCTGTAATTTCGATAGGATATTAGAGGATTTTCCGACTAGGTTTTGCAAAATCCCTTTGAAGTGAAGCTTTTTGCTTCTGATCCTTGAATTATTACTCATTGGGAGTGTTGATATTGCCGTTTTCATGATAAGGAGCCACGTCACTGAGATCACAAAGTCCTTTCTCGGGGAGAAAGCAAAGGGTGCTGTTTTTCAAGTAAATCAAGAGAGATCAAGCTGGGTCAGCAGCACCGCCTACCCGCCTGTGCAGTCTGCTTCCCGAGTTTGATCGCTCCGTTGTTACCGTTTTCATGAGGGTCTAGGGGTGGAATCTGCCGACCTGAAAGACAGACACGAGGAGACACTGAATTCAATTTTATGGCTACAGTCACCGCACAGGCAGATACGGATGATTTAGTTTGCATAAGAATTACATCTGTGAGATTTCACCAGAAACAAACGTCTTTATGTACCTTGAATCCTTTGCTCGCTGGCCACTTACGAAAGAAGAAAGCACTAAATACACCGAAATTAGGTTATACATATAAATTAAAAACAATCATCTTATTGAGAACCCTTGAAACAAAGAAATTCTCAGCTTTCTCCAAGTTCCACTGAAATGTGAGTGGTGCTAATTTAAGATCTTGACTCTCAAATCTTCGAGGCATTTAGTGCACTAGAGCTTTACAAAACACTGCAACTAACCACATGCTGCTGACACTTGGAAAACAAAAACAAACGAGTTCTTTTCATTGAATCCCCTTGCCTTTTGCTTGTACCTCTGTGTTCCCAGATGACGCTTCGATTACTCGAGAAATTCTAATTCTGGACTTCTTAATCACCTTATTATGTAATTATTTCAAGTGTTTGGAAAGAATTTCAGCATCCCAGGGGCTCCAAAGATCTCCCCTGGAGCAGGAAGCATTTCTCCAAGCCATGCACACCTCTTCTGTGCTGCTGCATCTTCTGTCTAACTGGCTTCCTACTCATGGACAACATGTAATATAATTATAATTATCAAAGGAAAAGCAAGATTTTGAGGACCAGGCCTCTGTCAATGGCACAGGTCTGTTTTTTTCCATTCCTTTGTGTATTCTCTCTATCACCATCTTGCAGAGCTCACAGTCATGGTAACTTATTTTCTGATTACCTTGTGGATTTGCTAGAAATGTTTCCTGAAGCTGAATCTGCTTTCTGGGAACTGCTCCTGGTTTCACCATTACACATATCAAACACCAAGAGTTGAAATGTTTAACATTTGTTTGCTATGTGACACTTTCAGAGCACAAAATCACTGCTCCTGTGAAGAGCCTTTGATAATCCAACTAAATCTTGTAGTTCAGATTTCTTCCCATCCCTTGCTGTATTTAATCACAAATTTGTTGCTAAATGTTCTGCACGTTACTTATGTTAAAACCTGCTAATTACCGGGCCCTTTCCTTCTTTTCTCTTTTTTTTGTGAGTTAAAGCACTGAGGAAAAATCCACTCCAAATGAAATAAAACAGACAAACTTCATTTGCAAAACTCATCCCTAAATTACCTTTAATCAAACTGACCAAAATTTCATCTGTCGTATTCGTTCTTTTCTGAACAGACATTTTCAGTAGCAAAAGCATGCAGCTACTGGAACAGATAATATTGGGTGTTTGTATACCTGAGCAGGAGGGCAAAAATTGCTCACAGCACTAGGATAAAAATACGGTATTTAACCTGACACAATGAGCACTAGGTACCCTGAGGGCACTGGCATGTGCTTTCAATAAAAGGCTGCACTTTGGTTTAGGTCACTAGAATATGAACTTTACCCTCAGTAGAAACATTAAGTCTAAAGATAATGCAAGGGCCCTTGAAAAAAATGAAGGAAAAAAAAAAAGAAAAAGAATAAAAACACAAAGCAGAATGGGTGGTCAAAGATAGGTACTACATGCATCAGTTCTGCCAGAGAGATTGTTCAGAACCTTGTATTTATAAAAGCTGCTCCAAGAAGGTAAGACTGACGTTTTAGAGACATGGGGAGCAAACCTGCATTAGGTACCTTCCATTTTAAAAGATCTGGAACTGAACCAGCTAAAATAAAATCCTGTCCCTTTCTCTTACATCAACTGAAAACCACAACATACCCCTAAGTAAGCACTTTCTTGGCATTTGATTCTGCTAACAGTGAGCTTGGAGGAGGAGAGCATGTACAGGCAAACTAGCCTAAAGTCTATTTTAGAAGTCTATTTTAATGATTTATTGTTACCTCTATTTGTTTTTCATTCAGCACTTCAAAGTACTTAAGAGTTTTAAGTCTTTTCCAGAGCACTCTGATGAGTATGCACAGGAGCAGGCAGGCTTATCTTTGGCACAGAAATATTGCAGGCTTCAAGGTCAGAAAGCACTTTGTCCAATTCAGAACAGGACAGAGGACACAGTTAAGAATCACCCTGGTTTATTCCACTTCTCAAAGCAATAAATCCACACAGATAAAAACTACAAATAATAAAACAGAAAAAGGTCTTTAAGACATAACATTTGCTGTTATTCTAGCTTTTGAACATAGGTACTGCCTTTTATTAACTGGTACTATTTTCTTTTGGATTTCCTCTTCATATTCATAGAACCACTATGGTTGGAAAACACCTTCAAGATCATTGAGTCTAACCATAAACCCCTCAACACCACGCCTGTTAAACCATGGCCCTAAGTGCCTCATCTGCACGTTGCTTGGGCACTGCCAGGGACTCCACCACTTCCCTGGGCAGCCTGTTCCAAGGCTTTACCATTCTTTCCATGCAGAAATTCTTCCTAATATCTAACTTGAACCTCCTCTGGTGCAACCTGAGGTCATTTCCTCTTGTCCTGTCTGTAGTTATTCCAGAGAAGAGATCAACCCCTGCTCCCTACAACCTCCTTTCAGGTAGTTGTACAGAGCAATAAGGTCACCCTTGAGCCTCGTCTTCTCCAGACTAAATAGCCCGGCTCCCTCAGCTGCTCCTCTTAAGGTCTGTGCTCCAGGCCCTTCTCCAGCTCCACTGCCCTCCTTTGGACACACTCCAGCACCTCCATGTCCTTCTTGTAGCGAGGGGCCCAAACCTGAACACAGTGTTCGAGGTGCGGGCTCACCAGCGCCGAGTACAGGGGGGCGATCACCTCCCTGGTCCTGGTGGCAACACTATTCCTGGTAAAAGCCAGGAGGCCGTTGGCCTTCTTGGCCACCTGGGCACAGAGCTGCCTCATGTCCAGCCGGCCGTCGACCAGCACCCCCAGAGCCTTTCCTGCCCCACAGCTCTCCAGCCGCTCTGCCCCCGGCCTGCAGCGCTGCTTGGGGGTGCTGGGACCCAAGTGCAGGACCCGGCCCTTGGCCTTGTTGAACCTCATCCGGCTGGGCTCAGCCCATCAATCCAGCCTGTCCAGACCCCCCTGCAGAGCCTTCCTACCCTCAAGCAGATCAACTCTTCCTCGCAGCTTGGTGTCGTCTGCCAACTTGCTGAGGGGGCACTCAATCCCCTCATCCAGACTGTCAATAAAAATATTTAAAAAGACCGGCCCCAACCCTGACCCTGGGGAACTCCGCTCGTGACCGGTGCATTTTCAGGTTTCCAAGATGTTCTTCAATAGGTGAGCATTCTCTCATCTATTCTTTCTCTTGCTACCACATTTGTCAAGCCATCAAGTTCAATCTTTTTAGTAACAGGACGTACCCCTGTTCAAGCAATTTTTATCAGCTGACAGCAGCAGTCCTCTGAGAGCATAAAACTTGGTCTAACAACTTGGAATCAGACACACAGTAAATGATAGTGATTCTTCACTGACGGTCAGGGGAAATAATGTTATTTTTGAAAACTATATTTTCGTTGCAGAGTAATGGATCTCAGTAATTAGAAAATAACATTCATAAATTTGTTTGGCTTTAGACATAAAAGAAAATTTGGGGCCAAATTTGTCTCTCCCTGGGCCTCCCTAGCAGCTAGACTCACAGGAGAAAGGTTTGAGAAAGTGGCAAAAGAATACTTAGCATCAGCAGTGTAGTGCTGAGCTTTCATCTACATTTGGTGCTTCCAAACCAGATCCATCACTATAACTGCATAAAAGCACTGCAATCATCTAATAATTCAGCCCTTGATAAATATAGCATCAATATTCCCAACATCAACTCAGTCTAGCTGGCACTGAGTCAGAATCAGAGGTCATTTGCTAAATTACTTTAAAACAGTATATACTGCCCCATTGGCCTACACAGTCTCTGTTCCAGAGCAATAAGAGATACCCACGTAGTGGATAACCTCCAGCATTGATATTTATTTCTGTTATTTCTTTCAGTTGAAGTCAGAGGAGAGCAGTAGTGCCCTGACATTCAGCACAGTAAATCCTCAGCTTAAGAAATAAATAGGTTAAGACAATTCATCTTCAAACCAAAGATTGCTCTGGTAAGATAAAGTCTTCTCAGAAGTTCCAGATTAAGTTCAAAGAAAGCTCTTCTGTTGTTTAACTGGAAAGAGAACAAAATAAAGTATCTTTCCCACACGTTACAGAGCAGGATGTCACTAGCCAGCTAACATTTTGGCTACAGAATACAAACAGTGTCTTTAGGATTCCAGATGAAATGGCCAATCACCCAGGGAAAAATAAACGTGCATACATTTATCTAAGAACTCAGACGCTTTATTGGTGAAATTGGGAACTTAAGGATATAATACTAAATCATTCTAATAGATGTCATAAAGTTCCACATGGCATCTATTGCTGGCATTTCTATGCAGTGAAGTCCACTGACTGTGATTTAAAATTAGATTTAACTGCATTCATTAAATATCTGATTATAAATTTGTTTCTACTTCACTAATGCTTAAAGTATTGTTCTCAGATTATTTTGTGCATCAATACTGCTTTATAAACATGCACATCCAAATATACTTGCAGAAGTCTTGGGGTCCTCTTTGACCTGCTTCTAGCAGGCACAGCATGGTGCGTAGTAAAGTAAATCACCAGGGACTGCTCAAAGACAGGATTACAGAAATTGTCCAGGCTCTGCAGTGAAATATCCACATTAACAGGTGGGAAGCACTAAATCAATTGTATCTCCCCTTTCTGGCATGTCTGAATGGGGCTGAGGCAGCTCATAGTGAAGGTCAGAGCCTTCTCCAAATGCTTGGTAGGGATCCAACTGCTGCTATTGAATTGGAGACTTGTTAATGGAAAGAGATTAATCAGCACTCTGGGAGTTGGGGCTCAGAGTGCCGGGGCAAAGACATTGGGAAATAAGAGGGTGGGACAAGAGGTCAACAAAATGGGAGGCAGAATAATGGAGATTAGAGCAGGAAGCAAGAAGGACAACAGGCACTGGGCAACAGCTCTGCAGGAGGAACTTGGAAAATAAAAAATCAGATTGAGCATGGCTTTGCTGCAGCACTGGGCTCCAGCTGCAAAGCCAAACTCATCTGGTCTTCTCCGAGTGCTCTCTCTGTTCCCATTCCAGTGTGGTACTCTAGATATAATCTACTACATCCACAGGCTCAGGACAATCTGGCTCTGAGGTTTTTTTGTTTGTTTGTTTTTAAATGAGACCAGTTTTATCACCAACTTGTGCCAAGACTGTACAAAACAGGACCAAGCCTGTAACACCACTGGACCTTGTAGGGGAGTGCTCCAGAGCACGTAACAGAAAGGAAAATGCATGTGACTGACCCAGTAACACATCAGTCCAAGCTGGCACATCCAGACAATCCCACTCAGGTCTAGAAGCAGCACAGTCCCACTAACAACTGCAATAATTCAGGTTCTGGTACTAGATAACACATCATGGTGCTGCACTGTCCGTTCCCTTTCTGAAAACTGCCTACAACTGAATTTTAGGGACTGGAAGAAAGGGCTTTTTTTGTTAGTGCACACGTGAAATCCATTTTGCTGGGCTCCAGAGCAGCGGTCTGACAGGACTGCTGCAATTCAAGCCTGCGAAAAGCTACCCTTCTTCAACAGTCGTACGACAGCTCTGTAGCGGTCAAAACCTCCTCCTAAAGCTGCCATCTGTACTACAGCAAGGTGAGCCCCTTGCAAAGCACTGCTCTCCATAAACTCTGTCAATAAAACGCAGCCGGCTGTGAAGGCCCAGCACAGGGAGGCTGGCGTATCTTATCCAACAGCTTTGGCATTTGCATACGTGGCCCTCTCCGTGTCTGCAGGCCTTAAAACAGTCACACTTCTTATCTCCCTAAATCCTTTCATCCTCGGAAACCAGTTTCTCTGGTATTTTAGGTGTTCCCCATGTCACTGGTGAGGGCTAAGAGCCCTTTCTCCCCATTCTCTTTCTCTCCCACATTTTTGCAGTGCCAAACTGACACAGAGATGACTGCTGTTCACCTAATTTTATAAATTTCCACCGAAAGTAAAACATTTACAACATCAAGGATATTGCATCATTAAACAATATGTAATTGCTGCAATTATTTTACTATCTCTAACAACATATCTAGTACCATTTTAATAAAGGAACCTGCTCCTCCATTTTTCAGTAAAAAGATGTAGAATTCTGACACTGAAGCAGCTAGAAGATGCAGCAATAATTATATTTTGTTCTTGTAATTAAAATCTGCAACAAGAAAGAAGGCTTGCATCTTACAACCATCAAAGTAAACAAAAAATGCCTAATTACTGTAATTACTAGGAGATCCAACCTTGCTTTGAGGTCCTGCTTTAATTAACTTAGGGCTCTTAGTTTGTTCGCTAGGTTATGTTGAAGAGATCTCTGATGGTTGGAGAGACATTCAGCACCTTACAAATTTAACTTTAAGAGTTGTCCAGAGCCAGTACGTTTTGCTCTGTTAATTAAAATTTAAGGCAAGAAAAGAGACAATCCTTGAATACCGGAAGCAAATCCATGAAGAACAAAGTAGCAAACATTCATTTTACATAAGGCAGGAAAATGTATTTTTTTAATCCTTTCAAGGTAGACGACTGCCCCGCCTTCAGCTATGAGCTTGGGCTGCCTTAAAAGTGGCATATGTGGAATATGTGGATTGTTCTGTAAAATAAATGAACTTGCTTTTCTTAAAATGTCTTTCATAGACTTCTTCAAAGAATTTCACAAACATCCATAAATCAGCAGACAACAGAACGAAAACCACCATCTTTCTCCTTCACAAAGCTCTAAAATTGTCCATCCATATTTCCATTCAACTAAGCAAATCTATTTTGAGTCAGTCAGTGCAAGGATCAAATGCATTTTTCAACTGAAAAGGATCACACCCAGTTCTCACAGACATTTTAAAACATTCCTCTGTAGTTTTTCCAGTATACAACCTGCTAAGTAATAAATTCTAGAGTTTTCTTTTTCAAATCTCCTAGTATTTCTAGGAAACAACCATTTGGGCTACATTAAGTATTCAATTTAAGAGCTGCTGGCAAGACATCAAGAAATCAATAGCTTCATATATTTATAACGGAGCGTTTACCTCATGAAAGGTTATATCCTGAGACGGAAACTCTGCTCTAATTAGGAAGCCTGGTCTAGGACGAACCTTCTTATGTGGATGTCTAAACATGGGCCTGTCTCATGTTCTCTTACACTAGCATCAGTGAGTGCTAACAACACTTTACAAGCTTTCTGTAGAGCTTGTAATTCTTAGAGTCATAGAATCATAGACTCACTAGGGTAGGAAGGGACCTCCAGAGATCATCTAGTCCCAACCCCCCTGCACACGCAGGGTCACCTAGAGCATAAATCTTCTTCCTCCCTTCCCTCCCACTCCTCACCAAGGATGCTCAAGTACTTCAGTCTTGGTCTCTGTGGCAGCACACTTGTCCCCAGCACTTGCCAGACTTCAAAAATACGGTAAAGCCATCCTTTAGTTTTGTTTATGCCCGTGTTTGTTTCATATTTCATTCAGCAGTTTCTTTGTGCCACCGCCTGTTTACTCTGGAGCTACTGAGGCAAAGTGGCATTAACCTAGGACAGGCCTTCTCAGCTCTCTTCTCACCTCAGGGTGCGAGGTGATCTCTCCCTCACCTCACACACAGAGGCTGCCTTACATTATTTATGTCATCTTCTGCTCCATAGCTGGGGCACCTTCATGCTATGATAATAAACAATATAGGTACGCTAAAGAGAAACAGCTGGGTGTGTACTGGACTTGAATAATAGAGCTGGGGCTTATTTGGCTTATTTTATTTGCTAAATGAACAGGTACCCGACGATCACAAGGGCGTGATTGCTGCAGGACTGCAGTGCCCTTGGGAAAGCCTGTGCAGTCGTTACAAACCGGACGGGCAGGCCGCCCGCCCGCGCACAGAGCAGCCAAGGGAAGGAGCAGGACAGAGTATAAAGTATAAATCAGTGGCAGGCTCCAAGAGGCTGCTGTGCATACAGTTATTCTATGGCTGGAAAAAAAAAGAAATTAATAACAGTTGATCCTATGGATACTCATCTCTCATAAAAATGAGTTAATGGAACACATTAAATATCCTATATCTTAAGCCATTTTTATGTCAAAATCCTTCCAAGAAAGACATTGGGAAAATTTAGTCCAAGTGGTCCATATATGACTGTACTAAAAGTATTATTTTCTTTTGTACCAGAACTACACAGCTGTGTGATATTTCACAATCACAGCGAGTCTTTAGTCAGGCTCTGCTCAATGTAATCAGGACAGACTGCTGTCTGAAATCAGAGAGGTACCACAGGAGTTACAGTCAATTATGCAGCTTACTGCAAACTCTCCAGGTCAAAGAGCATTGGCTTGGCTGACAATTTTGCTCAGGCTGCCTCCTCATCAGTATACTTAGCAAATAAAGTCTGCAAAATCCCCTTCCTCTTGGATTTGCCCCACTCTCAGACATTAAAACTTCCACTGATTCTAGTCCTTCACATCTTGTAGTTTCCTAAGAATAAGAACAGTGCATTTGTGTTGAGACTGTGCAGCTAAGATATACCTCAAAGCAGTCTGCTGATCTTGAGAGACTTATTAAATAAACAAACATCTTTTAAAAACAATGCAACATAAAACAATCTCCTTATAGCTGCCATAATTTTGTTAAGATTTATCTGTTTCCACCAAATAACCCAGGCTGCCTTTCCTCTCCCCTTTAGATCATGACCTAGAGTAGAACCTCATGCTTCCCTGTTATGCTATTTCATTCAGCTCACATTTTCCTTGGACAGAAACAGATGTTAGACACCTTATAAAAGAAAAAATACGTTAAAATACCCTCGGGAAATGAAGTATAAGCACATGGGAAGTAAATAAAATTTAGTCTACTTTTTCTGTTTATTATATTGATTTCAGTAAAATTTGTTATGGAGAAATTCTCCACACATGCTGCAATACCCACTCAAATCCAGGCTGTAAAATGGGCAATATATTGAATTAATTGTCTCCCTAAAAAGACTTAAGAACACCAAAGTTGCCGCCCCTTCATTAGGAGGCTGGGAAGCGGTATCGTGTCCTTCTGAAAAAAGCACAGTGAGAAGCCACAAACGCTCAGGCAGTGCCCAAGCAAAACTCAACCTGCAGCCTGACTCTTTGCGCATCACATGAAGCAAATCAGTCACCAGGGCACAAGATAATCTTCATACATAGAAAAGGCAGAACTGCTGCCATCCAATTTGGGCTAAAGACTGTGTTTTTTTTTTTTTTTTTTGAAAATGCAACCTACTCGTCTGAAGCCCAAAATACAAAGACTGAAATAGCCTAAGACATGAGAAGGTTATTACCCATGCCCTCTAACGAGCCTACATTCATATCAAAATTATCCTGAAAATTAAACATTTTTCGCTTAGTTTTCACTATATTTTCATAAACATGTACCACCAACTCTCTGCTTTCTCTCCTCTGCGTTCTTGATAAGGTCACAAGTACATCTACTGAGACCAAATATTTCTAAACATAGAAATAATTGCCTGAGGAATTAAGTGCACTTGCTTAGTTATCTAGTTCACACTAAATTCAATTTAGCTGATTTTCTTCATCTAATGTATCCATTATTAGGGGCAATGTATGCTGCCAACTGCAGCATTTACCTATTAAAGACAGAAACTAATTATTTAATTACCTAGCATGGAGGAGTTCCTCCACTAGAACATCCACAACCATCAGATACAGATAATCAGTAAACTATCACAAGGAAGAATCGGGTCCTGCAGACAGCCATGATACATATTTGTACTTCTTCTAACATGGTAACAGAAAGATAGTGTGTTCTAGCAGTATCAGTTCTCATTCTTCAACTAATTCAAGTGCATGCTGTATATGCAAAGCAATGCATGAACAGGCCCTGTCTCAGGCAACGTGTGCGAGGCCGTCAGTAGTATAGGAAGGCAGAGGAAATAAAAAGAACTTATGGAAACTGATAAAGTCGGGATTGAGCAGCACATGATGTCTCCTAGGCCTCTAAAACACGATTCAGAGAGGAAACACCAGTATCGGAAGAGGATCAAATAAGGGATCTCTAAAGAAACCTCAATGCCTGCAGGTCCGGATGGGCTACATCCCATACATCTGAGGGTGCTGTCACCTTCGAAAGGAGATTGGGAGAAGTCCCCAGTGACTGAAGAAAGGCAACAGAGACACACCATTTTGAAAAAGGCCAAGGAGAACGAGCCAGAAAACTACAGGCTGGTCAGCCTCACTGCTGTCCCTAGGAAAATCATGGAATAAATGCTCCTCAAAGCCAGTTCTGAGCACATGAAGGTGAAGAACTCAGCCTGGATTTACCAAAGGTAAAGCACACCTGATCAACCTGACCCATTTGTGACTGAGGGAAAGGCATTGCATGTGTTTCACCTTCACTTCATCAAAGCTTCCAACACTCTTCTTCCAGCATGCTGGTCACCAAGCTGGGATGTCATAGTCTAGGTAGGTAGACTACTAGCAGCTTCAAACAGCAGCTGAAGCATCAGACTCAAAGGGCAGTGGCCAGCAGTGTGCCAGGCAGTTTCAAGCTGGGGTCTATCCCGGGAGCTCTCTGTTTAGCATCTTTTATCGCTGGCCTGAAAAAGGAAGATTCACTATTGTCTGCTTTGAGCAGATTGCACTGAAGACTTCTTGATGTTCCTTCCAGGAACTGGAAGTCCAGGTTCTGCAGTTCTCCCCACTTCCAGCCAGAGACTGAAACTGGAATTTCTAGAATGCAAACTAAGACTTTTTTTTTTTCCTTCTCCCTTCTCAACTTGTTTAAAATAAAATATTTTTTACCAAGTTCCCCTGCAAAGACTATTTTCTACTTATCTGAGCCCTCCAGGCACACTTCTCAACAAAAGGAAGTTTTATCAACATGATAAGAACAACAGTATCTCCTCTACAGAGGACTTAGCGTGAAACAGAAGAGGTGGCCCTGGCCAGGGTTTATATACAGAATTAAATGGAATAGGCTTATCAGTAAATACTATCTTCTGTGTTTTGTTCTAGCATATTCAAAGTTATTCTGAGTTTACATTGGCATAAACAGGAGTCATCCTACTGGCTCAAGGAGTCAACCTTCTTCACGTTCTTGGGAAAGAAGCTTATAGACTTGAAATGGACAGTTATTTTCAGATGTCCTCTGAACAGCCATCATTAAAAAAAAAATACTTACTTATTCCTTGAAAGAGTTCCTCAATGTTAACAGCATTCTTAGCACTGGTTTCAACAACAATTGCACCTATAGATTCTGCATATTCTTTGGCATCCTTCATAGGAACCTCCCTAAAGAAAACATTAACAAATAAAGAAAATAAAGCACTTTTTCAAAAAAAAAAAGAATTTAATGTTGAAAGAAATAAATTAGTTTCTTAGTTGCAATTTCTCACACCTTAATCTCAGATTAAATAAAATACACTGACAAAACACGTGATTCCTGTTTCCACCTGTGTCTGTGTAAATACAATCACATAATCCAGCCTGGCAAGATCCATGATATGAAGACCACTGTGTACTCAACAAAGTAATTTGTTTCAAAGGGCCAAGGTGCTTTTTGTCCATCACATGACATTTTTAAGAACGTATATTGCTATCCGTTTTAACCACTATGATCATTTACATGATTTCCTTCCGTAAATCAATGAGCTCTTAAGAACAAGTCTGTCCTGTAAGTACTGTGGGTTAGCGTGTGCCACATGCACCCAGGCACAGCTGTTCCCCATCATCCTCCTTCAAAATGGCTTCATTTTCATGTTCATGTTTCTTCTAAAACTCACATTTTAGAGATGCCAGCCTGACCTTTCCCTAGCAGAAATACTATTACAAAGTGTTGCAGCCAAATAGTATCGGTTTGTGACAAGCATATTAACTAAATCTGAATCTTCCAGTAGTGCAACATAAGAGACCTTCAACACAGACTTAATTAGAAATGCATTAGTGTGCTCTTCTTTAGCGCAAAAAAAGTATAATCTTTTTTCTTGTTTTAATATTTAGATTAGGAGGAAAGAGTAAGTGAGCTGGGCCTGTTTAGCCTGGAGAAGAGAAGATTTAAGAGGGGATTTGATGAACATGTACAAGTACCTGAAGGGAGAATGTAGGGAGGATGGGGCCAAACTCTTCTTGGTGGTGGCCAGTGACAAGACAAGAGGTAATTGGTACAAGCTGAAACCCAGGAAGTTCCATCTCCATGTGAGGATGAACTTCCTTCTTGTGAGGGTGACAGAGCCCTGGAACAGGCTGTCCAGCGGGGTTGTGGAGTCTCCTTCTCTGCAGATCTTCCAAACCTGCCTGGCTGCCACCCTGTGCCACGTGCTCTGGGTGTCCCTGCTGGAGCAGGGGGGTTGGACTAGATGATCTCTAGAGGTCCCTTCCAACCTCAACCACTCTGTGATTACCATATTCCTACAGGAAAATTTCACTTACAACAAATTTGCAGATTTCCTGGACCTGCTGATGAATCCATGTCTCTTAAAAAACAAACAAACACTTTCTACTTTTTCTACTTGTTCAATATATCAACTGCTGTGTATCAGCTTTATAGCTGTCCATGGCACAATCAAAACTAGCTTCAAGTGGGTGAGCTCACTGCCCTCAGGTACCAGGCCTGACATTCCTAGTACAACTTCTTCCTAGTACAAGTGGCTTAGACTTTAGGAGAAGGTACCTTGATGACAGCACAAAATCCAATTTCACAGTTAGTTTATAGAGGCAGATATTTTAAATAAATGTCTGTTGCTCATAGGAAAAAAAGAAGTAGAGAGGCAGAATAATTGCCTTTGATTTATTACAAATGATTTCCAAAAATGAGACTGCAATTGCAGTTTCTAGATTTAGATCTTGTTTCCTGTAATTGTTTCTTCCTATTAAATGTCTTTCTATTCCAAAAGACGCAGGGAAGGCAGAATTCCCCTTACTAATTCTGAAATGGCACCTGGCCTTTAACATGAAAGGTACCACCATCTGCTGATGACTGTGTAGATTAAAAGAACAAACTGCATAATATGCAAACCACAGCAGTAAAGGAACTTTGGGAACACTGGGCTATGTAATGAAGCCTTTCATCTTGCTCTGATTTAGAGGAGAAGACAAACTTCTGAATTCCAGGCAAAGATAAAACAGCAGCAAGTGACAATGTTCTTAGGAAACTTGAACCTTCTTAGCCTTTTCGGACAATATTTCTAGGTAAGCCTGTAAACTTCCACTGCAAATGAGCAATAAGCACGACATGCAGTGCTGCCAGGACTGGAAGGCCCCACACGGCAAAGGTAGTTGTCATAACTCAGATGTCAAGATTGCTAAGATTCTATCTTGCACGAAAGAAAAAGCACAAAAGCTTGAGTTCTAAGCCAAGAAATGAATAAACACAAAGCAGGGTGAAGCAGCAAGAAGGCAAGAACCTTCACTGCAGTGTTGGGATAGTACTAGGCAACAGTGTCAGTTAGAAGATTGTTTATGGAGGAAAAACACTTCTCTGTTTCCATTATGATTAATTGACTTCTATAGTGCTCAAAAAATACTTTGAATTCTTGCAGCCTTTTAATATGCAAGTCTCAGCTCCTTTTTCTGAGATTATTTTTCAGTGACTTGTCAGAGGAAAACACTATTATTTAAAAATATGCCAAGCACTCAACAATACTAGAGTAAATACCAAAGATGAAGATTTATATTCATCAAACTTTCTGCCCACCAGTAGAAATTTCTTCAAAGTCAGGGAAGAAATTTATTTTGAAAGAGTGCCAACACCTGCTGATAGCCTATTAAAACACTGAGAAGAGCAGCATGATTCCTAAGCCTCCCAAATCTATCTTGGCAGCTCAATCTCAAATTTTAGATGCTAAATTAGGAGGGTAACACGGGCAATGATTGTAAGAAACAGTGCCCATTTCTTCCCACAGGAAAATAAGTTATTTTTGCTTCCATTCATTCCTCTCTACATTATCTCCAATAGTGATAGAGATGGCTGAATCAAATCAATTGGGACTTGTCCTCTTCCCTTCTATTCGTGTTGGTCTTAAAAGCAGTTGTCTCTCTAGTACCCAGCAAAACATTTTTCAAAAGGTCTATAAAACCAAAATGAGATGCCAAAAAAGCATTCAAACAGTACCTTGCACTTGTGTGTGCCCACATCACCTTATTTTAATTGCTCTAAGTCCAAAAGCCTATGTATTTTCTACACTGAAGAAAAATGTGACCAACTGGTGAAACATTTCACATAAAATCATTTTTACTGAAGTGAATTTTAAGACACAAGGCAGTCAGAGAACACTACTATTGTGTGTATGGCAAAAAATCAGCTTTCCAGAAGAAATGAGAAAACATATCACATACAATATAGTCGGCCCTGTATAGTCAACACCAGATAGCGCGTGGAGAAAACCTTCTGGTGCAGCAGTCGCCTTGGGAGGAACTGCAGGGCAGCACTTTGCAGTGCAAGTTTTCCTCATGTCCCCATGGAAACTCGTCTGGGGTCGAGCAGCATTTGAAAGCTTGCTGGCCAGGCACGTGCCACCACGAGGCACACTACTGCCTTTTAACTCACTTGATGGATTCATTTGCACTCACTGCCCTTTGTGGCAACCTTCACACTTACCAGCCTTGATTTAATCAAGCAAATGCATTTATGAGAACATTTAAGCAATAACTTTAAAGTGAGCCTCAGGGGAACCAAAAGCTCTAATCTGTATTTTTTAAAAATATATATATATCATTCTCTTTTCTTATCTCACATCTAAAAACCTTTTGTCTCGTTATTCTATGACTTGCTTTCACAGTGTTGACAAGCTGATCATATCATCCCACAGGAGATGGCAATAGACTATCTGTCTCCCACTTCTAGGCCAAGAGAAACCAGGGATCTTGTAGAGTCAGGCCTTGTTCAGCTCTTAGATAAAGCAGGATATATATTTTTTTTTTGGGGGGGGGGTGGTTTTCATTGGTTGATAAGTGACAGGCTGGGGGGAGGGAAATCCAACAGAGGTCCATCCATATGGCCTTGATTCAAAAAAACACTATATCAAGTACTTGAAGTTACACACATGCCTCAGGACTGTGGTGACCCTGGGTCAAAATAAAGATTACAAAACGATAGGAGAATATATTTGAACTGTAATGAGAGTTTGCAAGACCCTAGAGAGAAAAGTATCAAATATGGCCACTATACTCAGGGATGGAACAAGATAAAACTGGAAGTTGTGGCCTGCCACAAAGGGTTACTGTTGTACAGCAGCGTGGGCTTCCGTTTCCAGAATGGACAAACACAAATCCAAAATAGAGCTAACAAGGAGAAGAGCAAATCTGTCCTCAAACATATCACAGAGAGCAGCATCTTGGTTTGTTTGCAGGGGGGTTGAGTCTAGCTCTCCCCTTATTTACTCAGCAAGTTCTTTGCTTTACACATGGGATTCAAGCCAGAGTGCTGCACCTTTTAACATGAACGGAGAAAAAAAGGGGGGCGGGGAAGAAGCGTTTTCCATTTCCAGTTTTTCAGCACCTGAAGGGCATAGACTGCACAAATACAGTGCACTGCTGCTGCTGAGATGTAACTGTGCATCTCTGAAAGCAAACAAATTGATACGATGACTGGTGTTGGAAAAGGCTCAGTACAGATGACCAAAATGTTACTATGGGAACAATAAAGAAAACTTACCTGTAACTACAAGCAACAATTAAAGTTACAAAAAAGATGATGTATTACCTGATATCTGAAAGATCACATTTGTTTCCAGCAATGGCCATTACGATGTTTTCAGGACCATGTTCTTTTAGCTCTTTCACCCATTTCTTCAAAGTATGAAATGAATCCTAAATGAGAGAAATTAAAATAAATAAATAATAATAATAATAAAAAACTAACAGCTTCATCTCCTTCTTTTTCTTTTCCTTCTTTAAGTTAGAGGAACACAGCTTTGAGGATCTTAATGATATGACAATCTCATAGATCACAAGACCAAAACAGCATCATTGCAGCTATATGCTCTGTTTTCCAATCTTGAAGTCATAAGATTTAATTCTTGCTTGAACTTAGAAATGTCTTAAATAAATAAATAAATGCTGATTTTTAAATTTTCTCTGCTGAAGAAACCACTCATTTCTTCTTTTAGGTTTGGCTAGTAGCTAATGTCTTTCACTCTTAATGTGAGCTTCACTTGTCTACTTTTAGCTTCTAGGCAGTGGATTGTCATCTCTACCACTGTCATCCTGTCAGCAGCATCCATAGGGCTACGACCTCCACCCGCATTTCCAACTCTGTGGCCTGGCAAATCTCAGTTTATTCGTTAGCAAACCAAAGAGATAGGACACAGTTTATCTGACATAGCTCTGTCCTTATACTGCTTTACAAGATAAACTATCAGGCTAGCCATGATTTAAATTAAAACAAAAAAAACCTATCAGATTCTTCTCTCTTCCTCACGCTTTCTTGGCAATACCAAGAGACAAGACTAGCGTCGCGCAGCAGTGGCCACCATCGCCAGCAACAGATCATTGCACTTACACAGCAGAGACCCAGCTCAGCCCTCTCAGCCTGCTAATAAATAATTTAATTTGCAAGAAAGCATAAAAAAAAATAAGTGAACAATCTTGATCATCCAAAAATGCCTCCTCTAATTCAACTTTATCAGCGGAAAATTCTTTTGAAAACAGTGAAAATTGAGTACAGATAGAGCTTCCCAGCCTCCTCTGTCTGAAAAATGAGCAAAAAACTGTTTATGAGCTGAAAATACAACTTTAATTCCAGACTAATAACGTTGAGAAAAGGTCAACGAGACCTTACTATTCCAGTACTACTTTTCAAAATAAGGCTGCCATGGAAAACTTCAGTTTCTCCGTGCAATTGTAAGATTATACACATACTTAAAAATTGTTAGTTTTAGAAGCACTAATATGCGAACAATAGAATTTCTGTGCAGTTAATAAGCTTCTAGCTGCTTTTTGTAGTAAAAAATGAATTTCATACAGAAAATATCGGCTATAGGAGAAGGGCTTTTGCAAAGTATCATGCAGCCTACATAGTCAGAGAAAGTTCAAAGCAACTTCTCTAAAATGTAGTCTCTAGCCTTTCTCTGGAGAAATTTTAAATAACGTAGAGCTTTACATTAAAATTCTTAAGGCAGCTAGGAACATCCATTCAAATTTACACAAACTACCCATTAACAGTAATTAGCATAGAAATACTTCTGTAGTTTGAGCAGAAAAAGTCTGAGTTAAAATCCACAAAATGCAAGTGGAGCAGCCAGCACATGGAAACAGTGTACAGAAAAGTGTACAAAAAAGTCTTACCTGCTTGGTGATATCGTAAACTATCACAGCTGCTGCTGAACCTCTGTAGTACATTGGAGCCAGAGAATGAAACTGTTAAAGCAAATCCCCCCAAGAAGAAAGAACAACATGAATAAATCAGATTAATAAATCACATTTTGCCAGGTCACAAAAACATTTGACAACCGGATCACACATTTTCATCCAATAGTGAACAGGCCTCTCTGGTGGTGGCCAGTGTCTTATTTTCCTTGAATTGCAGTGAAACATGGAGGGGATAAGGGAAACCTCCCTCATGTCCTGGTGCTCTTCATCCCACTGCAGTTACCTGACTCGCACTTCCTCATTGAGTGCACGCTTTTCATTACAGTTCACCTGTATTTGGAGCCATACCTGACAACATGTGCCTCTCACACAGGTGGAAAGGAAAATTTTGCTTTTCAGTTGCATCGCACTGAATTCAGCTTGGGGTTGAGTTTCACAAAATGCAGCAAATCACTCGGATAAAACTTCTAAAAAAGCTACCAGCACCTGTCATTTTTAGATATCCTGAACTACAATACGTATTTTGAAAAACAAAGATTCTGGTAAATTAAGTGTCTCTTTAGCTTTCCTCTTTCCCAAGGGAAATAACCTTAAGAAAAAAAAAGCAAGCAATAAACATGTTTATTTTAAAAAGCAGCTTGCCAATAAGCAGAATAAATTTCACAATTTACCATGGTTAAACAATTGGTTTAGAATTTGAACTTATAATCATAAAAGAAAGGCAATCAATAAGCCCTTTTTTGCTGATTCACCTAAATCTATTCTTAAGGAAAGCAAAAAAAAAAAAATCTTTCTTGTTAACTATGTTCAGTCTCACTGTACTTACAGAGGCATTTTGCATATTTTTGTACCGAGGGTGATCTGTAAAATCTTCATATAAAGCTGTGGCCACTAACCAAGGCCAACCCCTAAATCAAATGTGCTATTAGGACAGGATATAAATCTCAGCAGCAGTGAATGCGCACAGCCCCATGTGTCACACTGCCTACCCCTGCAGATTTACCACCAGACATATTTCTGCCTCACAGCTGTACTTATAAACTGACCATTTAGACATCGGTAGTGCAAGTATTTGGGGAGCTTCCCACAGCAGCTCGAGGATGTACACATTCCTGCCCCACCATTTTCATCCAATATTAACTCTGAAGTTATTTTTTATGGCAAAAGTAAGCAGAAATATTATTTCATTTTATTTCACTCCTGATAATATTATCTAAGCATTTTTTTTCTCTGTCCTGCAATTTTCCACCATCTGCCTGTTTGTGAGGTGTTTATCACAGATCACGCGCTCTCGTTCAACGTCGATACTCTCTCTTGGGAGCACAGATGCTCACTGCACACTAACCCTGACGGATAGGCAAGTGTGTACAGGTGAAAGAGCTCATTTATAGGGGAAACCAGCAGGAAGGGGGATGAGAAAGAAAGGGGCATCCACCAAGAAGCTAGGTGTGAGGAAAGGCATCTTGAGTAAGCTGAGCAGATGTGGGTTTTCTGGTCTTTTAGAGAGTGGCTTTAGTACCTGTTAAGCGCAATGAAGCCTTTCCAGATTTTTTAGAGTCCCAGTCCACTGCAGAAGTTTCCTGTGTATTATGTTAAAGCACCCTGAATATTAGGGAGCATATTTGTGCAGGGCAGATCTGACATTTCACTGTGTATACAAACCCCTCCCAGCCCATAAACTTCTGGAAAGACATCTTGCTGACTTAGCTTTAACCTAGATTACAGCGTGTTCATGAGCTGACAAAGAGCTCTCAGATAAAAGTAACCACACTTCCCAGGGGCCGTGGAGGCAAACTCACGTGCCTCGAATGCCATTCGTGCTGGCCCAGAAAGCACATTAAGAACCTGTACAACTTCCTGGGAATTTCTCCGTGTTGTTCTTTTGACCAGATGACATGAATCCTTTTCACAGTAGCTGTTTCACTGAAGAACATTGCCAACGTTAGGGCCAGAAGGGAAAAACAAAACAAAACAAAAATACCTTCTTGCACTGGATGCTGAACAAGTGGTTTTTAAGGGAAGCTGAATGTAAACCAACATATTTTTGGTAGGACTAATTAGATGGATTAGATGGATTCCCAAACTAGCTCACTGTGCATCCGAGCAGCCCCAGCCTGAGCCAAAAGATGGAGCAAGGAAGTCTAGAGAAAAAGGAGGAAGGATAGGATCAGAAGCTAGATTCACATTCAAGCCAAGCTCTGATAGCTCCATGCTTGCAGAATTGCTTTGTGCACATCTTTGCAGATGCAGTCTATTTCCATAGTCATTTTTACCCCTTTTCTCCTGGAATGAAAGCAATAATCATTTTAATCAGGGCTGGTAAATGCAAAAACAAAGAACTTATTTTAAAAGATTTTGGGAGATATTTTTAAATGCCATTTTTGTGAGAATTAATCACTTGAACAGTATGTTGCATTTCAGTAACAAAAACACAGAACTAAGTCACTTGGCCCGTTTTTCATGTCAGGAGGCAAGTGGCAAGCAGAGCCACAGCATGCAGGAGGAACGCTTCTCTGCCATGTGAATCCAAGTAATCTACTTAACTGCTCCAACTCCTTGAAAGCTCACAAGGAGGGAGGGCAAACTCCAGGCAGGCAGCATCAGAAAAGCCACTGCCTCCAGAAAGCACCACATACTCAGCTGGAAGTGCGCTGGCAACAAATACCATAAGAAATCATTGTTGTCCCTGACAAAACATAAGACGACGCTCTGCAACACTGAATGAATCAGCCAGGATTTAAAAATTGTGCTTTAAAATAACTTTCACCATTAATAACACATTCTTAACAAAGGTGCCTTATGAGTGTGCTTTTCAAAGATCACAAAACTGTTACACAAATAATAAAGCACAGGTTTTTTGTCTCTTTTCCTGGCCTAATTACCCTACGGGAAAAAAACAGAAAAAAAAAAAAAAAAAAAGAGAGAGAGAGTAATGCAAAATTAATTAAAGGGATACAGGATCCTAATGTGCATATTTTTTACCTGCTAAGGACCAAATGTGGGACAGAAGCCCAAAACAAGTGACACACAAAAAAGCAGTTCACAAAATTAAATCTCATGCAATGACCTTCCATATTATAAACTCCAGTCTCCATAGCCTCAATTTTATGGTTCAGTATTTCTGTATCCAATAACTCCCAAGCAAACAGGGAGAAACAGGAGCAGTTCAGGATTTGAGAAACAGCCTGACGCCCCTCGTGCCTTTTCCCGCGCTGTTCCTGTTGGCAGCGTGTTCGCTGGTGACCGCGTGTCCCGATTCCCAGCGCGCGGGTGCTCCTGGCTGCTTCACCCCTTCCCCTGGGTCACCGCAGCCTCACCCTTGCCAGGCTCTTTTAGCTTAAAGCTGAGCTGATCAGAGGACCGCTTCCTCTGCACCTGGTCCAGGCTGAGTTCACCTGTCCTGACTGCTGGTGACAAGATCTGCACGAAGCATTTCAGATATAAAACAGCGTTAACTGCACTTTTTCCCTTTCTCATGGCTGCATTATCATCCTGTGATTAGTATTCACAAGAGGCTTTCCTTCTCTATTTCCAAAAATCATCCATAACTTTACAACATGCATTTTTCTTATGAGTCATAGGGTGCAGGGACTTGCTATTTATACCACTGATTCTCCTCCTACTGTTTTATCCTTCATCCTACCATTTTCCACAGTGTTCTTCTAGACACTGCATCATGAGTAAACTGTCACTAGCAGCTCACCTAAGATGGGAATTTTAAAGCTCTACCTCATTCGGTATCCAAAAAGCAGTTTGCCAATTTGCACATAAGTGCCAAGGTGATGTACAGGGAACATTCCCACCACTCCCAAGGCTCTTCTGCTTTCATAGGGTCTCATTGCAATTCACACAGCTGAGGTCACTAACCTTGGTTAAATTTTAGCAGAAGATTTTCCAATTCAGCAGCTCTGTGCCGGTTGAAAGGGCCATTGCAATATAAACAAGTAACCTACTTTAGCAGACGGATACGTAGCAAATACCAAAATGAGTGACTTGTGTCACTTTGTGCAGTCTTTATGATTCTTCTCCCTACAGCATCCTATATGACACACAACAAGTTTCATGAGGATTGGTGAAATGCTAAACTGGGTGTAGAGCATCTTTTACATGCACCCTACCACCACTACTTCCATTTTTGGTTCATCCTGTCTACCTCTAAGGAAGAGTTTTTGAGGCCACAAGCCCGTTAGGAAATTCCCTCTGAAAGCCAGTCCCCTTTTTCTCTCAGGGTCTGACTAGGAACACGCAATCTTTACAGTTCTGCACCACAGAGGAAAAATTCAGCCTTACACCCTGTACAGGCAAGTTCAATATAACCAGAAGGTAGCAGTTACACTGGTTTGACCGCAGGAATATTTGGGGGTTCTGCAACCCCACATCTCATTATCTCATTGAAGTCGATAGAAGCTTTGCCCTTACAAAGGGCAAAAAAATAAAATAAAATTAAAAAAGAACCAAGAGCAGTCAATAGGGAATTTACCACCTATTTAAAAGCTCTACAACATTGTGTTTTGTTTCCTGCGCATTGCATTACAAAGAGGTATTATTTATATTTCCCTTGTAATAACAGCACAGAATTGGGAAGAAGAAAAACCCGTTATGTATCCATACCAGAATACTTAAAAGAGAAAAACAATTTCAAAAAAGCACAACATAAATCATGGCCAAGGCGCTGCACCGTGCACCTCCTAACCATGTCTCATGTGACGCAGGTTTAGAAAGCAAAAGAGGCGAAATAAATCCAGAAATGAAAAACAGTACCAGAGTCCTGCCCCGCTGCAGGCAGACTCAGCCCGCGGGGCACTCAGGGAACGCCGCTAGCTCACCGCGATGCTCCCTGTGCTGCCTGCGCCCTGCCTTGGTGTCCCGCCACGCCGGGGCTGCCTCCCCCGGCCTCGTGGCCAGGGACAAGGACACGCGCGGCCCCTCCGCTGGGCTTCCTTGCTGCCAGTTGTCCACGTGGCTTACGAGATATGTAACGTATACAAGCTGGAGGGGGTAGGCTGTACAGAGCCACAGCAAGTCTGCACGGAGTTAGTGAGTATTGCACACCTTGCATCGGGGCCTGAATAAAGCTGAAACGTTTCCACATGGTGCTTTTCTAAGCATTGGACTACATTTCATTCCCACTTTTGACAAGCTGCGCTCTGACTATGTATGCAGCACCCGAGTGGCCAAGCCAGACCCCTCAGCAACTCCTCAGATCAGAGATTCTTATCAGGGTGCCATTAACGGCAACAACTGCCACAGCTCCTAGCCCTGTACCAGGGGATCACATGTGCAAAAATAACCAAAAAAACCCCCAAACCACCACAACCAAAACGCACAGTTCTATCAATACTATTAAGCACTGAGATCCCTGCCATGACGAGTGTGGCAGACGAGCGGTCTGTTTAGCGGAGCTGCAACAACTGCTGCTGTGGCACAGGGCAGCTAAGCGCCCGCGCAGGAAGAGCCAGAAGTGGTGGCCACCTTCAGCGTGGCCTCGTCCCGTCGGCAGTACGTACCCCACAGCTCGGGATCCGCTGCCTTAGGCTTTGCCAAGTCTGGGCACGAGTGCCCCGTTCTGGTCTTCTCTGAGGCACTGGCTGCCAATAAACAGAAACGCTGGCGTGTGAAGAGGAGCAAAAGAAAAAACCAGAAATACCAAGTAGACTATACTGAAATACAAGCTTCTTGCACAGAAGTAGCAAAGCAAGGGATACAAAGTTCCCAAAATTCTCAGCTGGCAAAGAGTGAAGCGAAAATATTACCTGTGAATGCCATGATTGGATACAACGTGATATTTTATAACTTGGAGTATTTTTTCCCTACACAATCCACTTCCCAGAGGAGATCCTTACACTAGGTGTAGGGAACTGCCATGATACTAAGCTGTGGGCTACCATCACTGTCACTCAGATAAAACCACAGAGCAAAATGAAGGCTGTTTTTATTGCAGAAGGAACTCAAGTCATCTATACTTGCTATTAAGTCCCCTCAGGATAGTCTGGTTTCAGTGGAAACATCGGTGAGCTAAATGATTAGGTTAGCAAGGCTAAGAATTGTTGATCTGTTCTTGTCTGAGACAGAATCCACACAGCAAGCCCCAAAATACTGAGTTACAGGGTTTTGTTTCAGGAGAGAAGTCAAATTGATGCTGTTTGATGTCACAGCTGGACCATTTTCGATGGGTTTGCTGCTACCAGACAGCAAGGCCCTGTCCCTCCTTTCACCCAAATCCCTGCCCTTGCAGGCAGGCCTCCCGCGCTCATGGTCTGGGCTGCCACTATGTATTTAATTTTAATTCTGCCAGGTTGTTTCTCTGTAGGATTAGCAGAGGGGAACAACGCTTGCCTTTAAGGAGTGGTTTAGATATCACACCTAATTGCCAATTTAGGGGAAACCTAATCAGGACTGCAGCAAACACAGGCCTTCGTTACCTTGTGACACTGTTGAATCAGCACAACAACTATCAACACTCAGAGGGGACTGTAAAATACTATTGATATCTATACTGGTCTTTTACTGGAAATGAAACACTAAGAAAGAAAGAAAAAAAGACAACAGAAAGTAAACAGTCAACCCTCCCACACACCCACCATCCTGAAACTAATTCAGGGTTGAAACCGAGCTCAAGCACGTGCAGCTCCTTTTCTTCAACAAAATATCCCAGAGTTAAATATAGTAAATTTTAAAAGGACACATATAAATATTCTTGCCCAGGCACCATGGCCCTCAGGCTCCGTAACTATTCTGCAATATTCTTCAGCTGACAAATGGAAAGCTGGCAGTCACCCGAGCTATTCAAACAAAGCATTGTAATTAGAAACTACTTGGGGCATCATGAACCAAAATATATGCTAATAAAAACATCATTAGCTAACTTGTGAAGCGACTGTTCTTAGGGGAGGCAATCTTCACCAACAATAACATAATTGTGGTGGATCTAAGTCCTGAAGAACAGGGCAACAACTTAAGGGCTGATGGGGGTAAAAAAAGTGAGAAGAAAAGTGACATTTTGAAAACAGTTGGGTGGAGAGAAGTGACACTGAAGAAACAGAGCAAATGAACTAATTTGATAACACATGAACACGGAGAAAAGCTGGGGGATTTTTTTATTTTGTTTTGTGAAGCGTGCTGCTGCTTTAAGGTTCTCCCTATCCAAGTAAGGGAAAAGCAGGACAAAACGCTCAACAAGCTCTCTCATTCTGTCCCCAGCTGCAGCGTCCGTTCTCCGCCGCACATGCTGCTGGAGGGCCGTGCAGGGTCTCCTCCGGGAGGCCAGCTCAGCACGCGCTCCCAGCAACGCTGCCACCCAAGCGCTTCTGCTCTCCATTCCCTCCTGCACTATTGTCATCACGCACAAGCGACATTTGCGCGTTATTTCCTACAAAGCGGAAATTCTGATTCCTTCTTGACTCTGGCTGCTTCCAACTTTCATGACACAAAAGAAAACATATTACACCTAGTACCCATATGAACCAGAAGTTACCTACTCTCCACGACCAAGCTCTGATTGCCTAGCCTGGGTGTTACGTTTGATGACAAGTTTTACAGACTAACAAGAACCAACATTTCTGAAGGCTTGACCAGTTGCAAACAGATTTCGAAGGCAGACCTAGCACCTCAGGGGGGTGCCGAGTGCTACCTGCTCATTTCCCTCTCATATATGCTTCCTGATCACCCAGTACATGACTTGTTTTCAGAAATAGCCACGTGAATTTCCACAGTTTTTCTCAGCCGATTGAAGACAGACAGTGTGCACGCTGCTTCCCTCACAGGGTTGTTTAAATGAGCGTTTGTGACTCAGGCATTTCTGAAAGCGGCAGCATCCTGCTGACAGACTCTGCTGTCAACAGCGGTGGGTAAGAGCAGAGAGGGAAGTTCTGCCCCAAAAGCAGCAGACAAGGATTTGCCTGTGAAGCAAATCTGAGCAGCAGATGAGCAGGGCAGGAGCAACAAATGGCACAGCTGGGGAACAGCAGAACACTTTGACACCAAAGCCCTATGCTTGGCCTTGTGTTTAGAAGAACAAAGCCAAATGAACATGACATTGAAGGAGCAGTAATCCTAAATACAGTTATCAGCAGGATAGACAATAAAAATGTCAAAGAAAATTCCAGTCTAATGACTAGAACACAAACCTTCGCAAAACCATCTATTAAAAATAGCAATAGGTCTGAAGTGTGGCACGGCCTGGAAGTTTTGGGTAATCACCATTGTTCAGAAGATAACCAGAAAGAAATCAACAGTGACAGGCATACATTCTTGAACAGCAGATGAGAAAGAGCAGTGTAAGTAACCAGAATCTAAAACAAAAGTTAGAAACATTTAGTGTGCTTAGCTGTAAAGTGGGGATATTTGAAGGCCCCGAACCACCTGGAACAAAATGGTCCTCATCTTGGGACACTCGGCTCCTTTGGTGAGTGCTCACACCCATCACCATTATTTACTCTTTCACTCCAGATTCTCAAGGCCTTAGTAAAGGATTGGGAATAAATTGTGCAAATAGAGAAGAAAAATATGGTCCCTGGTTTAAAGAGCTTGCAGGATTATGCATAAAAACTGTAACACGATCTATCTGGAAGATATGCACAGCAATTTAGCCAGATTTGTGGCAGCCATTGCTCGTCACATGAGGATTAAAAAAAATGGAGAGCAGCTGATGTTTAACTGAAGCATATTTTTGGAAAATAACTAGCTCAATCAGATTGAGAGGAAACATAAGGGACTGGATAGGAAGGATGAATTTTGTGTCCAAGAGTCACAGATTTCCTGCTTCAAATGCAGCATCCTTTAGCATCGTAAAATAAAGCTTACTAATATGCACTCCCTTCAAAAAGCTAGTATACTTAACACATTTTGAAATTCTTAAGACCATGTGAGAAACATATTAGCTGTTATATCTAAATCTCAAGAACTGAGTTTTGTGTGTCAAAGAGCTAGCAGGAAAACAGAAAACAGGGTGGGGGAGAGCCCACCACGAGAAAACCATGAGAAAGAAAATGGAACCTTTGCTACCCGTGACTCCACAAACACTTGCAATATTTAGACAGTTATCCGCTCCAGATTATGTAGAAATGGAGCGAACAAGATTCAGGGGAAGGGGGGGTGCTGAACTTGAAATATGTTCTTAAAAATCCCTACTCCTGTCATAAATATCATATTGAATTGCTAAGAGTCAATGGATTTCATCAAGCACACTTCATATCATACTTCATACTGCAAATAAAAACACAAGCATTTCCTGCACTTAACAGCAAAAATCTTTATTGCTTACAGTTCCCATGCAAGGTATGGGGAACACAGTAGGATGTAGGACTCCCATTCCAGTATGAATAAGCATCTATTTTTTTTCCCAATCCTAAAACAAGAATGAAAGTTACACTTTTTCTAACAGCAGGAAGAGTGCAATTTCACAAGAAACTTCGAAAATATTTTAAAATATATGCATGGCTTTCTCCGTGTCTTTCACATGTCCCAAGACAAATGTGGGCATATATTAACAGAACTCTACAGCCAGCCTATTATTGAATATTGCTACCATTAAAACTATTAAAAAAAAAAATCTGTGCCCATATTCGGTGCCCCAGTTCTGGACAACGTTGGAGTTACCACTTATGTTCAGCCCACCTGCCAGGCCGTCTACTATATATGTCGAGCTCCTTCCAATGTGAACGAAAGCTGAAACACGTCAGACTGAGGAAACAATAGATGGAACAGCTCAACCTGTGTCTGCTTGGACACAAGCCTAACTGTGCCGAGGGCAGTGACTGATCTGATTCCCATGGCACAGCACCAGCTGCTGAAAAAGATCAGAACCCGTCCAGAGGTGACATCCTCAGACTGGGACACAGCTCTACGGTGAAGGGAAGCTGGAACGCATGCTGGGCTTTGTGCGCCAACCGCATTAGAAGAGACGCGTACAACAAAAACACACTGCAAAATAATACTCACCCTCTCCTGACCAGCTGTATCCCAGATCAGAAATTTATGAAGCTCATTCCCACAAGGCACAGTTTTAGTCATGAAGGATGCTCTGCAAAGGAAAAGTTACAGACAGATCTTGTTTACTGATAATCCCAGACAAGGAAGCGACAGAAATGCATAACAGCAGCAGCATTCTACACATGCTGCCTACGGACCTTATGCAGTTTTCCTGGTGAGACTGGGGAACAGAGAAACTCCAAACTCTTGATAAAAGCATCCTTACCAGATTAAATATATAATAGATATATGCTTATTTTTAAAAAAGCCGAAAACCCTCTGAAGCTCAGAGGGTTGTTTGTGCCTGGGCCCAGGAACACTGATGCTCCTGCCATTCACACGTAGCTTCTACTGCTGGCGAGCTCCATCTTCCTGGAGTTGCACACCTGAGAACGAGAGCTAGCATCACACCATGCAGTGAATGCTTTCATCTCTGTGACATCTACCAGATGGGAAATGTATAGACCTACTCATTATTCTGAACCAGCCAAGTCACCTGCTGAAATGCACATGATAAACAAATGGAAAAGACTTTACTCCTAAATGTAGAAGTTTTATAGCCTCTTTTTTTTTTCTTTTTTGATTTGCCTGTGTTTCCACATGTATTTTTTAAATACTTAGGAGATAAAGTTAATAATGTACAGGGTATTTGCACGTCACAGCATTCAAATTGAAAGCACGTGGGGAGAGGCTCCTGGAATCTCTTACAAGCTTACAAAGACGCATTCAATACAACACACTGTCATTACAAAAGAACTAAATTACACTGAATGACACAGAACTGAGGAAAGCACTTCCAGCGGACGATGTACCAGAGTTTCCCTCTAGAGCCATCTGCAAATTGTTCAAATTAAACAATGCTGCACTGCATTTAGAAATGTTAAATAAGGCAAGAGCAGCAATGTTATCCTTCGTTGGTTTCTGGGTGTGTGCTTTTCGGCTGCCATACTTCTTCCCAAAGTATTAAGCAACACTTCACAGCTTCAAAAACAGGAACTTCAGAGCATCAGCAGCTGTTGTAGATTTCAAGGATCATATTTAACACATATGGTTAATGGTTATGAACATATTTGGCCTTTATAAACACTAGTGTGTAAACTAGCATTCACATTTCTATCCCCATAAAGAAGAAATATATTCCTCTGTTATCATGATTATGAGAAATAACATCTTTTTTCATGTGAACAGAATATACTGACTTAGCAACATTGGGAAAAAGGGTTATGATGATTTAAAACTAACGAACGGATCACTCAAGTTCTCATCAATTCCTTCACTGCAAACAAGTGTCCTTCAATCAATAACACTTTTCACTATGTGCATTCATGCATTTAAAGGTAGAGGTTTGGAAGAAACCTCTCACCCCCTGAATAATACACTTCAACAGTGCAAGTCCTTCACAGATTTAGAACAGCTGTAACACAAGAAAGATTCACCCTTCCCATTCAAATTATTCCTTTGTAAACATTATATACCAGCTTCCTCCATCATACCAAGTATTTTCAAAATTTTCCAGGTAAGTACATACTAGGGAGATTTCTTCCTAAAACGGTAAAAAGAAAAGGTTTTGGAATTAAAGTCAGCTGCATGACTAATAGGCTTCTGTTGGTCTATCACTCAGAAGCCTGGCAGTTTTACGATGAGCAGGGATGAATTAATTATATTGTGTTTAAATTGCATTATCCTGCCTTCTAAAGATAGGGACACGGTGACACATTCTAAAGCCAGATGAAAGCACATCCACCCCTGGGAAGAGACACTGTTAACATGCCAGCTGACAATACCTACAACCCAGAACTGCTGGAAACTACCTTTATTATTCCTCCGGCCATTACTTGGTAGGATGTTTTGGTAATCATGTAAATCACAGCCTCTTTGGGTTGTAGGTTGTTTCTTCAAGCTCCAAGCATCAGATCTGGCACTTCACTGATTAATAGGAACTAAAGTGATTCGAAACCTAAGGTCCTGTGACATAGGCATTGTCTCAAGTGGGAAGCCCTTGACAGATAAAAGACACTGTGTGAGTAAGAGACCAAGAAGCTCTCTGTATAAGATGAGTGAAGAAGATTATGCTAAATTAAAAGGACAACAGTAATAAAGGATTTCTAGGATTATTTAGGTTTCAGGAGCTTTCTTATAGCCAAGAAAAAAAAAAAAAAGGAAAAGCTTATTTTTCTGTTCGAATTAAAGGAAATCTGAAATATCTCTGCAGTTACTTAGCAAATGAGCGCTGAGTTTGGCCTTGAGTCTTTCTTCTGTGGAAACCAAAGGAACTGGTCTTCACTTAGATCAATTTCCTAATTGTTCAGGTACCCAGAAAGGAAACATTTAGTAGGATGTGTGCTGTTGTCACCCAGGGAGCCCATGGCACACACAGTACTGACCTGAGCAAAGGGGGAAGCCAGCCAAGCAGCCGGAAGGCAGGGCTGTGAGTTAATACGGAGTGGCCAGCACAGCTCCAGAGGAGAGGTGCCTTCCGAGACACCAGAAAGCACCAGACATACCAGAAAGACACTAGTCACACCAGAAAACACAGGACACAACTCAGTCATCCTGTCTATCATACAGAGCAGTAGAGGAGGCTGAGGTGCCTACTCTCTCTTACCAGAAGAGGGAGAGCAGAGGAGACCTGGTCCGGAGCCACCCCGGGCACACTGAGCAGGTCGCGTGAGGTGAGAGGAATTAATGCAGTCTGAACGGTTAAATAGAAATGATAAATTGCACAGAAAAGACAACATACAGTTATTCAGAACCTTGAAATTTAGGAGGAGAAAAGAGTTCAACTGAGGGCAAGAGAATTAAAAGAAACAGAAAAAAAAAAAAGATACAGTGCAGGGTACTTACCCAATAGTAGGACTAATATTGTGATCAAAGTGGTCCTGAACAAATCGACAAACTATGCTTGACTTCCCAACGCCAGTATCCTGGAAACAAAGGAAAGAGCATGGCAGTGAATTCAGGAGAGCATGATGCCAATATTTCACTTAAAGAAATAGTCAAATGTTAATGTGTGAGTAAATTCTATGTACTGGTGAAGGGAGCAGGTTAAGCATTTGAAAAGAAAAGACAGCACATGGACTGTTTAACTGACATCACCATCTCCCCAGCTTTCTTTCCACGTTCCCTTCTGCTGAAATCTTGTATATTTTGGGGTGCATTTTATACTCCTATTGCAAAGACCGCAGTGATTTGCACACAGCCATTTACTCGTAAAGGAAAAAGGAAAAATGCATTTTCAAACACATGGTACCTCACTCACCCAGCAAAGCTGTTGTCCAGAAAAACAATCTCAGTGAGATCTGTTGCAAAGGTAGCCCAAGTATAAAACTACTAACCTTTCCATATACTAGCTGTGCAAACTTTGTGCATCTGATCTTTTTCATGACAAGACTAACAAGCACACTTTGAAGAAGCTTCATAGAGGTGTTAAGTGCTTTTGATAAGGCAGGAGTCCAAAGAATTGAACACCCCAAGATGCACAACTGTCCCTAGGCAGATTGTGTTACTGGACTGTGGTAAAACAGCATATTTCAATGCAGCACAAGTCGCTCTTTACACTGCAGTGTGGCAGCTGGCTTCTCTCTGCAGCACCAGTCCTTCCCTCCTATCAGTACAGAAAAGAAAAATACCAGTACAGTATTAGAATCGAATTCAGAATTGCCTCTGGAGGGAGGAGGGGAGCAGGGGAAGCTTGGTTTTACTCAGTAATACTATTTTAAGCACTTAAGATACGAACAGCTTCCCCATGAACCCAGTGCTTTCCAGCTTCTCTCTGCTGTCCCATGAACCCTCGATGTTAGGCAGAACATATAAATCACTCAGGCACTTAGAAAGGAAAAAGGAAAGCAGCATCATTGCATCGCCCATAGAACTGCACAGGCCTCCTTGGAGACAAAAAGGATGCAAAGAAATCAATGGCGACCTTTCCAAGACATTAGCAATGACAACTCAGGGCCCAATTTAAGTCATTAAAAAGTCAATGGAAAGTTTTCCAGTAATCTCATCAGAATTCATCATGAGGACTATCCATAAGCTCCATTGTATCCATCTTTGAAGACACTGAGCTAATCTACACAAATTTCTCCAAAAGTGGCAAGGCACGGGCACAGTTTGTTGACGGCACATAATTACATAGGAGAAGGGAAAAAAAAGAAAAAGCCTTTGCCTTTCCTGTAAACCATTCTGCAATCTTTAATCTTCTTTTCAAATATGAAAGAGAAAAGCAATACTTTAGGTCCCTCCTCCACGTGTAAATGAATCGATATCACCACTGCAAGTACTCTTTATGTACAACGCATATTAGAACATTGTCATTTAAACTCACTTAAATGTAATTTAAAGCAGTCCTTAGCCTGCTCCAAAGCCACAGCAAATGCTCATGCTACACTGACAGCTGTTTATCTACTGAGTTCAGTCAATACACAAAGATTAAAGAGAGCAACATATTTAAAACCAGCCCGGTAGCCTTTGATCAAGAGCAGCAACACATCCTCTCGCCATTCCCGACTTCTGCCTTCACTGCGATTCCAGCTGCCGTCTACACAACGACCAGACTAGATCGGCACCATACATTTTCCTAAAAAATGTCTCCGCACTGAACCCGAGAACCTAATTCTGATTCTGGACTTAAACTTTCTGGAGAAAACCAGAGCTACCACTCACCAGATGCGAGAAATTTAAGTTCCCTCCTGGGGGGCATTGTTTCCTCCATGGTGCTCCAAACTAGATATTGATCCCTGTGATGATGCTTTACTCTCATGCACCTTTTTCTCCTCCTTTATAGGTTGCTCATAAGGGCAACTACAATTAAATCTCTTTAGGGAGAGGGTCTTGGTCTCTGCCAGGGATGTGACATTAAGTGCAGAGTAAAGCAGAGCTCATTTTTACTAAACTCCTGCATCTTCAGCTTTCAGGTCATGACTCTTATTAAGATTTCACGCTAGCATTAGCAAACTTGGCAAGTTTCTGTTTCCCTAACATCTCTCTCAAGCACAGCAGCTAAGCTAAGTACGGGCTAGCCACACTGTTAACCCTCAAATTATCCTACAGACTCTCTTAGACATTGCTCCTGTGATTGCTTAACTACCTGCTGGGCTAAGCTTACCCCTGGTGCAACTCCAGTGAAATCAATGGACTGAACCCGTAAGGAACCTGGCTTGTGCCGAGGGCTCTCCCGGCTGCAGGCAGCAGCAGGAGCTCCCCGGAGCCGGGTCACTTCTTGCCGCAGGGATTCGGCTGAGACGGGCACTGCCCGCTCCTGGTTTGCTGCCTTAGGGAGCTATCAGGCAGCTCCCAGAGCATAACCAGAGCACCCGAGGGGGGAAGCAAAAAAGGAAAAGCTTCCTTCTCACAGCAACGATTAGCATTCTGTTTCTAGATTAAAGCTATCTGGACAATTTTCTTAAACCCGTCGAGCAAGACACCCACCTGCCTGAAAGCAAAGCATATCACGATGAGTGAATGTTATAAACTGTCTTGAAAATTTAGTAGAAATCTTATTGCTAATCAGATCCTATCTTTCACCTATGACAGGGAGGTATCTCAGGTAGATCTCTCACAAGTCAAGGAAAGCCTGATTGCTCCAAAGAAGTAGAAAAGGCTTCACAGTAATGCATTTAATTAGATCTCCTTACTAAAGCTGTAGAAAGCATTTCCTTTATCATCTGTGTTGTCCTTTGCTACCTGGGCTTTCTCTTCATATCCAACTGCCTCAAATCTAATGAAGATGATTGCTCCTCTTTCGTTAAGGAATTGTAACAAATTTTCCAAGCCACGTGTCTAGGTAACACACACTGCTGATACTCTTTATTTCTTAAAGTTCTGCATTCCATCAGGTTTTTTGTGTGTTTTGTTACACTCTGTAGTCTGCTTCTTCTGTTTTGCCCATAGTGGTACACATGCACCAACAGCGGGACAAATATTCAGCTTATGTAAAAGGTCATAGCAGTACCAAGCTGAAAGGATTTTACAAGTTTCAGCAACTGAGAACATGCACTCGAGAGTTATGTGGTACTTAAGGAACAGATCATGAATTTTTTCTGAAGCATCCTTATCCATGGCAAATCCACAGGCTTCAGCACTATGCTAACTGATGCATCACAACTGAGAGAAAACCACTCCATGAAAGCAGTAAGTATGCAGTACTACTGAATGAAGATGTTCTTCATATGTTTGCGTGAAGCAAAAGGTAGACAGAATCATTTGTATCATCCAGAGAACATTCAGACAAGTCATTCATAGATGGAACCCTTCTCCTTGCTTCTTCATAAGCCTTGGGGCCCACTTGCAGAATATCAGTTATAAAGTACACTATACTAAGCAAATGGGCTGGTGGGGGAAAGGAAAGGAATAAAAATGTCATAGCAAGAAATGAATCCCGGTTACGTTCGTGAAAAGTGACCACAACTACAGAATCTCCCACTGGTTGGCAAAATGGATATAAGTATTTAAAACAGAGACATTCCTGATAAAAATAAGGAATCAACATAAGCATGAGCAGTTCTTTTCACCCTAAAGGCATCGTCTACTCCTCTAAAATCCTTTATCCACAGATTTAGGCACTAGGGTTTTAAAAACCCCAGGATGGAGAGCAGCACACCACAAAAAACAGAGTTCCCACCCACACTCCTACCAACAGACAACCACCCCATTTGGCTCTTTTCAGCTCACAACACCGTAAAGATGAGACTATGTCTCAAACCAGCAGAATTACAAGATAGTGGCAACCAATTTGCAAGCAAACAATTCAGAGGCAGATTTCTTCTGGTCCATTTGCAGCAGCGCGGAGGAAGATAAGAAAAAAAACACACGACTTCAATTTGAACAATACAGAAAAAAATAAATAAAACATATTCTTATTGCAAAGAAGCAATTGGTATATTTCTCTCTCTCCTCCATTGTTCCAGACATGTGCGACTTGCAAGAATAAAATAAAAGAATAAATAAAACTAATGCAAGAAAACTTTAGTTTAAATCTCGATGTCTCATTTCTACTTCTATATAACTACAGGCCTCAGCCCTTCAAGCACTTTTTTGAATCCAGTGGAACTATACCACGCTGCAAATGTGTCCCTGATTATGGTTTTATTATTTTGTCTTGCTATTGTAAGGGATTTTAATGGATTTGAATGGGTCAAGCCCTAGTATGCTGAGCAAACTCAACTCTTCATGTAAACTATTTTTACATCCAAATTGGAATAAATGTTAAAATCACACACACACACAGAAAAAATCCACGCACATTGTCACATTGTGACTGATGAGTAAATGGCAGTCCTATAATTATGCATATTGCTGCAGTAGCTATTTTATTCTTGACTATGCAGTATCTTTCTATGCTATGTTAACAAGTAGGTCTTCTTTAATATATGTAAAACAAGATAAACTATGCAAAAGTCCTTTTTTGACTCCAGGGTTTTGGAAATGCAAATAAAACCAGAATACAGTATTTCACATGAGGAAATAGCATGCTAAGAGCAAACATACTGAAGAAACTCCCTCCTGTCCTCCCACTTTCAAAATGAAAAGAAAAAAGAACATCTGGCTTGTAATCACTACAGATCTCATGACTAACTTCCCATTTCAGCTTTATAAAGGGGTTTGGGTGCCCTGGTGATGGGTACCACAAAAACCTGCGTGCAGAAGGAGAGTTGATCTCCACAACATAAGGATAAAATATTTAGCTGCTTTGAAAGGATGGGACTTCTTCTGTTGACTTAGCCAATGCCAGGAGTTGACCCACAGTATTTCATTCTGTATCGATTTTTACAAAACTAAAAGTACCTGTCCCTCCAAAGCATTTTTTGTAATCACTAGGATTCACTGCGATGTAATCTGCAGGCAGATGTCTCATTTACATTGTCCGGGTTTAACATATGTTGCTCATATATCACAAACAGAATGATGACACCCTAATAATCTAGTGGGTATTAACTCTGAGCATTCAGAAAAAGCAGACGGAGCGTGTTATTTTTCAACAATATTAACGACATTTGAAAGAGACGATTCTTTATCCTTTCTTTATAAGTGAGAAACCTATTCCAGGCCTGTGTGGCATCTGTTGGGCTCCACATGGCACCCTCTGCCCCTCACAGTGGAAGCATCTCTGTCCCTTGGAGGCAGTTTGTGTGGGGCTTTCCCAGCAGGTCCCCTGCTAACGCCCCCAAGCACAAGGGCACCACAAGCACTGGAGTGCTCTGCCCTTCCACTGAGGGGTCAAGTGAACAACACGCGGCCGGACCAACGCGGCGGTTCCGGGCAGCCGGAATCGCAAACCTGTCGTGCCCATGAGGAGCCAGGCAGCAGGCACTTCCACCAAACTGTTCTAAAATGTCCTCAGGACAAGTTGGCTGCACAGGTACAACAAATATTCACATGCAGCAGTCACAGCTGCAGTCAAATTTACCCCACTGGTGATCCCCACAAGGCATCTCTGAGTGAGGTGTTGCTGCCCTGGGTCACCACTTGCAGACACAGAGAGGGGAAGGAAAAAGGCTGCATCAAACATCCAGAGCCAGGGTACAGGGCAAGGCTCTCCTGGGAAAGAACCTGACCCCAGCTCAGCCAGGAAATTGGCATCCAAAACAAGGAGCAATTCCTGGCTTCCAGGCACATATTCATGCCACTGGGCAAACCTCTTGGCTGGCTCATTGCTAACTGAAAAGTAACAGAGGAACCGGTTCATGGTCAACATTTTCCAAGCTAAATCCTCATTTTTGCTCTGCTGCTTTGACTCCCGCCAGCGACACAATAGATGGGAAGCAGAGGCCCTTGCTTTGAGGAGGGCAGAACTTTCACCGGGGAAGTAGCTACAATGCAGAGATGAAAACATTTCCATGGGGGTGAAGTTGCCAAGGAGGAGAAAAATACCTTCTCTGCCTTCAAGATGTGGCATTTTAAATGGAGGAAAAAAAAAAAAAAAAAAACAAGCAGCCTTCAAAATATCTGTAACTGGTGGCCTGGCAAATCTGAGTAAGATGGACATAGTTTCAAGAAAAGAAAAATAATCAATGAGACTTAAAAAAAAAAAAATACAGAGGGACACCTTTGTCCTAGCAGCTCCACCAGGCAGTGCTGTATAATACAGCTGGCTTCAACTTGGCAGTTTAGCTTCTGCATATTAAAATAACTCTTCTTTCCACTGTATGGTTTGGCTACCATTAAGATTTTGACTTACCGTTCCAACTGCCTGGCCCACACCCATTATCCATAGCAGGGCTTTTGATGGAAGTTGAAAATTCACAGCAGCGTAATGGCGCTGCAGCGCTGTGAGGTGGTTAGCGTTTTAGTAGCTACCGTCCAACGAATTGCTAGGCCTGCACCCTAAAGTGCTGCTGGGCTTTCACAGAGGGGTGCGCTCGGCTCTGGTCGAGCCTGGCCGCTAGGAGGAATGTCACTCCTCACGCAAGGCCTGGCATGCAGCACCAAGCTATCTGGTGTGTAGCTTTGCTGCTTTCTGACATATTGGTGCTTAACTCAAAAGTAAGGCTTGAGTACGGGAATACTACCGTCTTTTAACTTCCAATTGGAGGTGAAAAACTAGCAAGCTATCCAAAAAACAAACACTACAAAGCTTTGGCATTTGCAGCCTACTCTAGTCCTCTGTGCTTCCCATTTACATTTTAATCATTACTCAGGCCATCAGATGCAAGCAGCACTGCAATATTTTCCATGTCTTACTAATCCAGTTACAGCTGCTCTGCAAGGCCGTGGCAGGCAGCTTGAAGAGCATCTGAAACTGCCTTTGGATTTTTATCAACTGTATGAACATACAAGGAGAGTTATGCACCTCAGACCCCTGATCATAGTTTCCAAGGGCAGTATTTTAATCCAAGTATCATTCCACCCTATAAACTATTGCTAGCCTCAAACACCACGTTCCCTGTATTTGGGTATTACTTCTCTGAAGACATTCATATATATATAAGGAGAAATAACGCCTTTCAGAGGACCTGCTTCACGCATCACACTCGTCCAAGTCTGCCAAGTGCCAGGCTTGTCCCAGTGAAAACGCAGCCGCTCACGAGGAGTGGTGCCTAAGAAGTACAAATACCTTCTCACTGTATTCATTTTTTCCACCTGTAAGACGTATCAAGAAAGCAAATCCCAGCACTGCATAAGCACAGAGATGAAAATGCAAGCGGAGCTCTTCACACTGGCAGCTTGGCTCCCGGCTGCTCCACAGCTGCCCAAGAGCTCCGGCTGCGCTACACGAGTGCAGGCCGAGGCGCTCTGAAGCCGCCTTCTGAGGTCAGCATGAAGCTCACACAGGACAGAGAATTCATGTAAATTCCAGTTTTCTGTACAGACCTAAATAACAAGAAGAAAATATTTCCAGGATGCACACCTCGATTTTTGGCAGTGATCCTTTTCCTGATGATTTGCTGAGCGCGCACCCCAGAGTTACAGACGCACCTGCTTCCCAGAGCTGCCTGACGTTTAGCTCCATGTGAACAGCAAGCCTCTCAGCTGGCTATCTACAAAGTGAGGCAGCCTTCTCCTCGCCATCCCATCACCACCACCTCCAACTGGCATTTGACTTTATTCATCAGCTCTGGCTCAGCGAGGGGTTTGTATAAGCCTGGCATGGGCTTTTGCACCACGAGCTTCCAAGGAGATAAGAGGCTGTCTCCTGCCACCGGCGACGTGCAGAAGTTACTGCACCAGCCTGCGGGACATGCGCTTGCAGAGCAAGTTCTGAAAGCGAGGAACTGGAGACAGAGCTGGCCCCAGGACCGTGGGTGTTACCACGGACTTCCCTGAATGAAAGGCACTGGCCAAAAAGTACATAACGCTCCCATTTAATATCCAGACTCAGGTTCTCCAGATCCAAGTATAAATGTACTCGTCTTGATGCAAATGTCTTTTTAGAGGGACAACAATTACTCTGCAGTTCCTCACTTCAGTTCACCACTGCTCTTCTTCAAGTCACCAGCCCACTAAGGACATACAAGAACAAGCCTGTGTTTCTGTTTGTCAGGCACCCTTCTCTAAGCTCATACTATGTATCATTGCTATCTTTTAAATAGGTCACTATAGCACTCCCATAAAATTAGGATGATTTGTGTCCAATTTTCCCCACAGTAAACACCCTACAAGTCACCAGTGTCATTTCATAGAATCATAGAATGCTTAGGGTTGGAAGGGACCTCTAGAGATCATCTAGTCCAACCCCCCTGCATACGCAGGGACACCTAGAGCACGTGGCACAGGACTGCATCCAAGTGGGTTTTGAAGATCTCCAGAGAAGGAGACTCCACAACCTCTCTGGGCAGCCTGTTCCAGTGCTCTGTCACCCTCACTGTTAAGAAATTTTTCCTTAAGTTCCTATGGAATTTTTGATGTTTCAGTTTCCGGCCATTTCCTCTAGTCCTATCAGTGGCCACCACTGAAAAGAGACCATCCCCGTCCTCTGCACTCCCTCCCTTGAGGTATTTATATACACTGATTAGATCCCCTCTCAGCCTTCTCTTCTCCAGGCGGAACAGGCCCAGCTCCCTCAGTCTCTCCTCATAGGGCAGATGTTCCAGGCCCCTGATCATCCTTGTAGCCCTGCGCTGGACTCTCTCCAGCAGCTCCACATCCCTCTTGTACTGTGGAGCCCAGAACTGGACACAATACTCCAGATGTGGCCTCACCAGGGCTGAGTAGAGGGGCAGGATCACCTCCCTCGACCTGCTGGAGACGCTCTTCTTAATGCAGCCCAGGATCTCATTGGCCTTCTTGGCCACGAGGGCAAAAGATTTCAGGCCAAAGATGATATTGTACAGCATAAATTAGCTACAAAATAAGGCTTTTTCCTCTGATTTGCATTAAATGCAATTCCCTCTACGAGTAGGAAGTGCGTTCCTTGTTCTCAAAGACATTTTTTCTAAGCACAACCAGGTCAGTCTTTTTATATTACAAGACAGCCTTCACTCCTTATGTTGCAAGGACCGCATTTAGCACAGAAATCCAAAGCTCAAAACTTGGCTCAATCAGTCTCAATTAACTGCTGCACAAGAATAATCACCTAGTTTCACCTTACAACAGCCTCACGAGAATTTAAGCCAGATAGAGTTGTAAAGAGTTCAGCTACTACAGGAACAATAAGCAAACTTAAGTGCCTTAAGAGATAGTCAGATGCTGAGTTCATTGGTCTGTTATTTACATGCACCTTGAATATCACCTTTATACTCCCAATAACTATTTTAAAATAGAAAAGTAGTAGTAATAAGCCCTTGGCAGGCAGATATCTGGCCCCTGAGTGTACGATGTATCATCTGATCCTTCCTGTTTGTTTTCCGTTTGCCTGTTAGCAAAACGCTTATAGTGGCCTTGAGTTCTGCTTTGCCTCGGAGCAGGATGTGCCTGCAGCCCTGTGCACCTCTCCTGTCCCCAGACATCTGCCGCCAGGTTTGGCTCCCTCGCCAGGACCATCATTCAGCACGTGGCTTCCCTTCACAGGCTTCCCACACACATTCCACCATGGAATTCAACTCAGGCACGTGTAGCGTCTCTGCTATCTGCTTCACTTGGAGCCAGCAAATGCAGTCTTACTTGCTTTGCCATTTTGTAGATTCCTTTGTAGTTAACAGGTCTCTCCACACTCCGCGAGGCAATTGGCCTCTGCTGCTCTCTACCAGTTCCCAGCCCAGTAAGTTTTTAAGACATAAAAAAGCTCAAGTTTCAAGTGTATCTTCTCATATACCTAATTTAATGTCCTCCTGCATTTTTTGCCCTCCGATAGGCAAAGAAAAAGAGAATATTTTCAACACTTCCCCACCCTGGACTGTAATGTTGGTTACAATCTCTCCATCTACCTACTTGTATCAGAAGTCCACCCAGAGATCTCAATCAACACCACTGACTCACCCTACTATAAATTTAAAAACTAAACCTATAGAGCCCAAACCATTTCATCACCCTACCAAAGTGAAGTGCTCGAGCAGAAATGGGAGAGCCAGGACAGAGGCAGTCAATGTTTATAGAGCAGTTAACGTTAACACGCAGCTCAGTTTCCTAGAAACATCCCTGTCTTTGTATACGCATGGTCACACGAAACCAAAGTGCCTCCTTGAGGGCTGCAAGATTCCTGGGCATTATCAGGCAGTCAAAACTCAGGCTCCAAACTCAAGCTCCTCAGGCTGAGGGGAGGCATGGACACTTGTGGCAGCAACCAGAAGAACTTCAAGGCAAGCAGACTGGCTCCTCTTCTTCTCCTTCCCTTCTCTCTTCCCCAAACACTTGGTTTTCTACAGGATTTGTCTAAAGTGCTCTCTCATCTGGGATTTTGATTAAAAAAGAACAGCTCCTCAGCCAGCAGGAACAGTCCTCACTCCTCCGACGATGTGAAGTGTAGAAAGGCTTCCTCAGCTGGGGGGACTCATGAGAAGCAACAGCATCGTCTTGACAGAAAGCAAGACTACACCGGAAAGATGACACGGACTGTTAAAAAGGGAGCTATCTTTCCTCGATACGAAGTCACTGAAATGCATTAACTCAGCAGCAAGGCATAAATCCTTGTTTTACACTGTAGCAGCAGTGGGTGACAGGATTAGCAGTCACTTGAACTACCCTAGAGGTGGAGAAGGGGCCCACATGACTGCTCCGCAGTGACTCACGCAGAGCTTCTGCACACTGCTGCTCTCCTGTGACCTGCCAGCTCTATTTCGGTAAAGCTGGCATGGGAATATAAGGGAATCTTTGTGAAAAAGGGGCCTGAGAAGGGAAAGGAAGAACAATGGTGCTTCCTTCAAGGCTATTTTTTAATAACTCTCATATAGAAAGTAACAATAATAAGGCAAAACAGAAACTGGTTGATGAAGAGCATGTGGTCTGTAGTTCAGTTCTCTAGTGACCTCAGCTACTTTATCTTCAGAGTAACCCAAGAACAGCAACACTGGAATGTATGTGTATTAAAAAAAAAAAAAAAAAAAGGCAAATTAATCCAGCCTACGGATTTCAAGCACTGGAATGCCCAGATCTGCATTTTTAAAGCTCATCTTCTTAGGTCAAAGAAACAACATACAAGTTAGAACTCGAGTATAGGACTAAAGCACTGCAGCACAGTGGAAAGCAGCAGCTAACCACGCTATCAAGCCAGTGGACTGTAGAAATAATAGGTTTTATACCATTATTAACAAACTGTTAATAATGACAAATTTCCAGCTAATTCTCAGCATCATTTCCTACACATTTCCTTCCCCTCTCCCCACAAGATATCAGAATCAGAGCAGTAGCTAAACTGCCAGGAGAAATGAACGATTTTAAATTGAAATCAAAGAGAAGAATCTGTCAATTTTGTACGTCCTTGAAGCATACATGTGAAAGGCATGCGATAGGGATGGCTGTAGGAGAGCAAGTGCTTTGCCTGGTGAAAAGGGAGGCAGGAGCTTGGTGCTGATGAACACTCCTCTGGCTCAGGAAGCGGCTTTTGGTGGCACTGGTTGCCTCCCCACTGCTGGGGAGGACTCGGCAGTACATAGTCTGGGGACATCCTTAGGCATATCTAGGCTTTGATACTACCTTTTTAACTAAGGTAAAGCAGCCTGCGAGTAAAACGGCACAGTCACAAGGTGCATGGAGGCAGTCAGAGAATGCTCTGCCTGGTGATAAAAGTGGGCAACTTGGCCTCAAGAACTGACTTGCCACAAAAGCCACTGCAGAGAGCAAAATCCTGCACTCCTTAAGGCGGCCCCCCACGGCAGGAGCCGTATAGGCAGGCTGAACACCACTAAGCTGCTGTCGCAAGGCTGGGAGCTTCCCTGTGTCACAGCACCACCTGGTGACTCTGCTGCCGAGGACAAGGCAAGGTGACAACTTGGCCACCAGAGGACAGTGGGAACGGAGGAAAAAATTCTGGATAAAATCCTTAAGCTGGTGGGAACCAAGAGCCCGAGTACGGAGGATAAACAGGCAGAGCGGCCAGCGGAGGCGGACAGCACGGAGGGGAGCTGGAGGGAGATGCTGGGCAGCAGAGCAGCCTCCCGCAGCGCGGGGCTGCGCGCGCACCAGCCAGGGCCCGGCTGGCTTGGTGGGCAATTTCCCAAGTTTTGGGACGCCTTTCAGTGGCCGTACACCATCCTTGCCCTAGCCGCTGCATCTCGAACGATGCTTTCATTCGCTACAATTCCCTTGACCTCCGACATTTAATTTCCATAAATTCCCACTAGAAATACTGCAAAATTTTGTGTGAATAATGTCTGCTTAGAAATTCTGAGCATCGGCGTTGATCTTGCAACGTGTAAGGAAGGAACATCTATAAGGAACAAACCAGTCACCATTCCTCACATTTTCAATGCTAACAAGTATTGATTTGAAGGTGTCACGTGTAGAGGCCAAGTGCCTGCACGCCAGCATAACAGCCTGGTTAAATATCGCTTATCAGCATCGTGCAATTCAGCCATCAGAGAAACTGACTGTAACTTTCAGACTAAAAGACTAAATACATAAATAACCTGAGGCTTTCATAGTTCAGTAAACAGCAGCCTGACAAATTTTGTTTTTGAGTACAGTTTTGGCAGCAGAGCTCATAGAAACAGTTTTGTGCTATTCTTTCCAAAACAAATTCTTCTTCCAAGTGAACCTTGAACCTTTTCCCCCCATATATTTCTAGCAGCTTGAACTTTCAAAACAATTGTATGACAAGGAGATAAACTTTGCCCTGAATTGCTGCTTGACATGAGTCTCTGTTTATATTCCAATACCCAGTCTCTGTCAATAATAAGGCCATCATTTTAAAATACAGACTCACTATTGTCACCTACTAAATCAAAAAAAAAATTTTTGAACACCCACACATCCCTGTGTAGAAGGCCTACAAAATCCTTCAGATGGTCTGCAACTGCTAATCCCAATCCAAACATTATAGTTTAGTATTACAGAGTGCCCACAAATCCCAGTCTGGATCAAAACTTTTTGGTTTAGCTCAGATACATGAAGTAACTTTCTTTCATTAGAAGAAAATAGTGATCTTATCCAATCAGCAATACGCACATCAACTAGGCATAGTGTTTCAGGGAGTAATGCTTGGTACTCTGTTTGCTATTTCAGTAGCATAAAAATTGTCAAGTAGTTGCCCGAAAGACTTGTAAGAGGGTTAAATTGACTTCAAATTTGCATGTACAAGCTCAGTAAAGAACTCAATTCAGAGTTCTGGCATTCCCCCTGGCCAAAGCTGTAACTAGCTCACCTGTAACATATTATGGCATTTCACACCAAAAGAGGAAGGAAAAAGCCATGCATATCTTGAGTGTCAATGGAGACATGAGGCAATTCTGGAGGATAAAAAAGAGGAGATCCTTTCTCTCTTGCACCGAAGGGGAAGGGTGCAGACAGAGGGGAAGAAGGCCCCAGCTTCAGGGTGTAGCTATATAAAGGCATTTCCCCTAACCCATGGCAAGCAGCACTCTGGCTCCAGCTCTTCGCGGTGAGTTACAGATTTCAGCAGCAAAGAAACTCAGTGCCTCCTAGAGTGGGTACCACTAGTCCAGTTTTATGGTAAAAGTCCTTTAAATGGCTGAAAGGTTTTGTTTTGTTTTGTTTTGCTTTGTTGGTTTGCTTTCTTAACGGTTTCTTCCTCTCTCCACCACAGAAGGAATCAGGAAATAAGGATACGAACAACTGGTTCACAGAAGAATGTTTTATGCCTGGCCAGTTTTTCATTTCGCCAAGAAGCCAGACCATCAACAGTTGAAAGTATATGCACTTTGCAAATCTAAATGGAAAATTGGGAAGTATTTCAAATGGCAAAGTTAAACCATAAGCTCCAGAACTATTAAGAATATTTACTCAAGGGAGAACTACAGCCAGACTTGATGAAGAAGGGATTTGATCTCCCTCTCCAGAGCAGGAGAAGAGTCACACAAAAGGATCCCATTCAGCACAAACTTTTGGGATTGTAACCAGCGTTTGCAGGACTGAACCCAGTCGCCCACAGACACGTCAGAATGACAAGGACAGGAATGCTGGACAATATCTCAAGTGGCCCATAAAATCCTCCCAGACCTTCCCTTTGCTTTACCAAAGCGATGACAGAACAGTCTTGGCTTGTCAAAAGATTTTGCCTAATTTAAGGCAACAGAAACACTTCTGCAGGTTCAGCTGGAGAAATATGTTTTGAACAGTGAATAAAATAGAGCTAACTTGCACAGAGTTATAGCTTTAAACAAAAAAAAGAAAACTGAAGATTAATATTAAGGGAAGAGTGTTGGGGTGTTTTTTCACCTCACCTTATTTTTTCTGTATTATTCCCCTTGTTCTTGTGTGCTGCTTTACATGGTTTTCTGTTCCTTATTTTCGGCTTCCCTCTTCCCCTTACACCTTCTCAGACTTTACCATCTGTGTTCCTCAGTCTCTCCCACTGCTCCCCTTTCAGCCTCTCCGTTTCAGTCCTCTGTTGCCTCTCTCTCCATTGCTCTTTTTCTTTAATATTTTTTCCTCCAAGTCTGCCCTATGGTGCCTTTTATTCATATCTTTCTACCAATCATCACTTAAACTATTCCTAAGAGTCCCTGGTCTGCAGGACTATCATCTTCCTTAAAATAAGTGGGGTTTTTTGTTTGTTTATTGTTTGTACTGACATGACAAGTGCTAAGTGTTATTTCCCTCTCTCCTTTAATCAGCGGCCTAACGGAGAAGGCAAGCCCATCCACTCAAAATTCTGAATAAAATTAAATTACCTGGTCAAATAAAGCAGTGTCTCAAAAAAGTCTACCAGATCCTGAAACCCAAACATAGAAAGAACTGGGCTATCTCATCTACCTGCAGTGTTAAATGACAAGAACCCCTCAGGAGCCGTGTTATCTTAAATACCTAATCTACCTAAACTTTTCATCTCTGCCCTCTCCACAGCACTGTATTCAACAGCGCATTAAAGTACAAGACATGCTTAGCTTCAGCTTGGAATTGAATTTAGCCTATTCAGCAAAGGCTGAATTACGTCCCTGGACACACTGCTAAAGAGGGATTACCCCGTACTTAGAATTTACCATGTGCTTAAGAACTCTGCTCAAATCAGGGCTCCAGTAACATAACCTTAAACCAGCATTTCCGTTATCTGGATTTACACAACTGCCATTTTTGTTGCTTAAAATGCGCTCTAGGTGCCAGTCTAATGCCCAGACAGGCTACCAAGCATACCCTGAAGGAAAGAAAAAAAAAAAAAAAAAAAGGAAAGAAATTCAAAACACTGAACAATTGATTCTGAAGACTATTAAACAGTACAAATTACATTCTGCTGCTGGAGTCATAACAGTTAAAGAGCTCAAACGTGCGACACAACATTTAATTTCTTAATTTACTCAGTGGCAATGAAGATGAAAACACGCAGTCCAATTTTCCTTTAATTTTCCACAAAAGTGATATCATAAAAAATACATTTTTAAAAAATGCTGCCTTAAGGGATAAGTAACAGAAAGAAAGCTCGATTGTGGCCTGCTCAAGAACCAATTACCCTAAAAAGATGATTATCTGCATAGTATTGCAAAGGTTGAAGTCAGCGCGGATTATGCACCATGAAAGGCTTCTGGCCTAAATTAAATTTACACAGTTAGAAGCTTATTTTTCATATCAGCTTTAGCAAAATATATCAAAAGTGTTGATTTTATGACCCTTAAAGATAGACCTACTTACATTCAGCACACTGAGAGAAAGAGAGACCTTTCAATAAAGGAAATCTGTTCTCTTTCATTTCCCAAATTCCTCCAGGAATTAACCAACCACCAGATTCATTCACTCACTAACTGGAAGTGGGCCCTTATGCAATACAAGTGGTCTGTGTCGATCAATGGCAGGTTTGTTTAAATTAACAAAGACTATTTTATGCAAACACACTAACTAACTAAAAAGAAAAGCCATATTTGCTCCTACAGAAGCAGTACTTAAAAACGCACTGAAGTTCAAAAAGGCAAGCTGAGCCTCCACAGCACTCAAGGACGTCCTTCCTGGGATGATTTTCATTTCCTTCTTTGGAAGGCCCAGCAATCCCCACTATGCCTTCTCTGTGTGGTTTGGCACGTAGCAGATGTTCACCAAATATCTATGAATTCCTATTTTGCCACTGAATTCCCAACACCAGCCTGTACACACAGCAAGCATGAAGCAGAAAAGCCTAAAATTGCTCCAGTGCATCCCAGATATACTGGGCACATTAGAGCAGACACACGTGTCTACAGAGAGCATGTGAGGACACGCAGATGACTTTAGATGTGTCCCACCACTCTGGAGCACAGCTTTGCTGGTGAAACATTTGAATGCATTTACATTTACTTAGCTCTCCAGCAAGCAGACAAAAAAAAAAAAAAAAAAAAACAAACAGAATTCAAAATTAAAACTCCTTTAGGAAAATTTTCTTACCTCTTCAGCTCTGCAGAGAGGTTTTAATATACATTTGCCTCAGAGAGCCCCTAATTACAGATGAATTTGTGCAAGAGGCTGTTATTTATCATTTTAAAGGACTGCTCTTGCAGTTTAACAGTCCTCTGCAGTTCTGCACGGCAAGGACTGCCCAGGCCAACCGGGACACTCGATGACGTCTGCCCCATCCTGTCACTCTGCTGACAAAGGAAGAAAAAGCAACTCCGGGACACAAAGTGTTTAGTAGCTGCATTACATACACATCTAACATGCACTTCCACATGTCTCCCAAGCAAGCACTTAAGTTGTCCAAAACAAAAAGTGCAGCCCGATTCTGCCCGATTCTCCAGGAAATATAAAAACCGCGCACTAGCATTTATGTTTAAAAATAGTTGTATGAAAATAAAAAACATTTGTTCTACCAACTGTTGTTCAGCTTTCACTAGTGGCTCTGCAAGACTTGAAACTGTAAATTAAAACGCGGATTTGCTTATGTAAGGCCATGGTATGAACTGGCCTTTTATCCGCAGTCACCGATTTTCTTAAGCTTGGAATTTTTCTCCTATGTTGTTCAAAACCACAAGTTGTCATGGGAAGAGTGCATAAAATGTTTCAAAAGAGAGAAGAAATTTTACCTTTCCTGCTGTATTACCATTTGAGATTATATATACTTTTAAGCCCTACTTAGTGCTACTTTTCTGCTGCTGTGCCCTTTGTGGCATTATTCAGCCTCTGTGAGGTAGGCAGAAGCCACGAGGATAAAACGCTCCCTTGTTCTCATTTACGTGGGAAGCTGGGGGCCAGGGCACCCTCATTCACCTCGAGGTGAGGGCTCCACAACCGCTTTCTCAGGAGTTGCTGCCAAGGGGCTGCAGAGCCAGCTGGCAGGACGGGCCCGACATGGTGGGAGCACCCGAGCCCTGTTCTGCCCTGTCCAGAAAGTTGGGAATGACCGAACCAATCCTGTGATTAGCACTGGATGGAGAGAGGATTATTTTTTTAAATATTTTAAAATGCAGCTGATTTTACAAAGGATGCGGATGGCAAAAAGGAGCTGAAGCAGATGGCTTAAATCTGCCTCAGAGGTCAGTGGGCTAAGCAGTTACACACAGTGTACAGAAAGGACCAGGGCGAACGCTAGCTCAGAGCACTCTGCACCGGCTGCGGCGCACGGTCCAGGGCGCCCAGCTGCGCCCGGCGTGCCAGCGTCCACACACAGGTCTGGAAGCAGGAAGCAGAGAAGGGAATCGATACTCACAGCACTGGCAAGCGCTTGCAGCTTTGAGGCCACAAAAGAGTGTTCAGCGAAGACAGGATCGCTCATGTTCCTGGCTTACATATGAGCTTGTTGAAAGGAAGAGCCTAACCTGGAAAGACGTCAATGCCTGCAGGGCACCCTACCCAATTTAGCCAGAACAAAAGGCATTTGCTCTCACAGCAGGATCCAATACATTGAACCAGAAGAATCCTCCCAGTATCCTAGCACCTTTCCCAGTCCTTTCGGATGAGATTGCTGGGAAACCATAACTTGACATCTGTTGGTCCTGGACCAGCTGGTCCCAGAAGTCATTCTGGGACAACCTGAGTAGAGGAGCTCCCAACACATGGAGTTGGAAATGATGACAAGGAAACCAAAATCACCACTCCAAGCTACAGCACCGCATCAGCGGTGGCTGGGAGCCAAGCACCAGACCCTGTGAAGCTGAGCAGGGTGGTGGGGAAATGTTCTCCTGCACTGACTGGCTTGTTTTCTGGGGCAGCAGTAACTGCAGGGAAGCTGGCGCCTGTGGTGTAAAACCTCTAAACTCAGCTGTGTTCCCTTTCAACACAACCCTCCATCTTCTTCCTTAAAACCAGGGTAGGAAAGGAAGAAAATTCTGCGTGCCCAGATCTCACCCCAGATGGGATGCAGCTGGGAAAAACATGATCAACGGCAGTCCACCCATGGAGGGTCTTTGAGCCCTGACGCGGAGGCAAAGGGAGTTTGGAAGAGGGACCACAATGGAGGCCAAAAAAAAAAGGAGCAAGTAGCTCTTGGGAAGTAGCTAGAACTGTGCCATGGTTGCAGCCTCTTTTTAAGCAAATGCTTCTCTCAACAAGCAGTTTATTTTAGACACAAGGCATCTTCCTGCTGTCCACCAGCACAAGGCCCACTCCACACAATCGAAGTCATCCATCTTTTCCTTGAAATTTACAGGAAAGCAGGAAAGTTCAGGTCAGCAGGGGTCTTGGGAGGTCTCTAGTTCCAGCTGCTGCTCAAGAAGGGTAAGCTACAAGGCGAGACCAAGTTGCTTAGTGTAACCTGAAAACTAATGATGGAGACTTGAATGGTGCTACTGGGCTTCCCACGCCACGCACTCGCTTTGCCTCATCCCAGAGCAGGATTGCTGTTGCAAGCAGTTGTTAGCTTATTAGCACTGTGACAAGATGGGGTTTGAGGACTAGGTTATGCTGCCAGCTGTGCGAGACAGGGGGAAAAAATCACAGGCTGTGCCCATCTCTTTCCATACATATTTACAAGAGAGGATGAAGAATAATGGAATAAAAGCTCTGCATACCTTTGCTTAGAGCCTATACAGGGCAAAAGGGCAAGAGCACACTATCTGTCTTATGTCCAGCAGACATAGCAGTTCGATGTCAGCTCTCAGGAGCCCCTAGCTTTTAAGGAACCTTTTTCATAGGCGACATCTAGCAGCAAAATCTCAACCCTATTCCCCCTTGCCACCCAACCTGCAATCCCAATATGTTCCTCTGGGAAAAGGCATATGCTTTTCCAAATCTTAATTCAATTCTGATTAAGGAGTCCCTTCTTAGGGAATTAAAAGTGAGCAGTCATAGGCAAAGGCCTCTGGATATGCAGGGCCTTTATATTTGAAAGGTGCTGATAGATTAAAGCCCTGATAAATTCTGCAAGTGTTGGGCTGCGTCTGAGCAAAGAACATGAAAGTTGTAGACCTTGTATGTGCCCTGAATGGATGTTGTTTCATGTCTATGCAGACTGTTTGGCCTCCTCATGTAGACGTGACTGTACACATACTTACTTGTCTCTTCTTTCCAGTGCAGCCCAGTTGCAACAAATCCTATAAGTTAAACCACTGTCTTAGAAAAAAAAAATCTTACTATCAGTAAAATTCACAGAAAGCATATTACAAATGTAAAACTGCCTTTGAATCTGGCTTTACTTTAAGTTAATTAAAAAGAATCATCTGCCCACAAAAAGAGGATTTTTCTCATTTGCCTTTTTTTTTTTTACCCCCTGCAGTCATAAATTTCTTATATACAAAGTTTCTGACTGCTTCACACAGTGCACCTGATTGCAACTTTACTAAGCAAAACTAGAAGTGATTTTCATCTGTGCTCAGAAGACGGAGGATATCACCAATTCCACTTCCTTATTTTGGTAAAAGGAGAATTTCCTTTTCTCAGAATTACTGTGAAGCTAGAATAGCAGTATTTCAGCCAACATTAAGAAAACAGAGAGAGAGACAGAAGCAACGGATCTGCGAAAACTACGGAAGCCATTTTTTAATGCTATAACCAAAAGATACGTAAACACAATTTGACAGAAAATACAACTACCACCTGACTGTGACTTGTGGATGACAGCTGGAGCCGGACAACAGGCGTTCATCCAACAAACAAGCTGAATCAGCAGATCGGAGGCATCAGTTAGTTGTCAGTTGATCAGAGACAACTATTAGTCTTCCCACCAACTACAAGAGTCAAATGGAACTTATTTTCTGGCTATTTTATTAATAATAAGCAGCTCCCCGTCCAGCTGCCTCACAACTACTGAAAGCAAAACCTGTTTCAAGTTTTGCCTTCTGCTGTTGTAGAACTGCTCAGCAGCCTTTGAGTTGTTGTGCTGCTGTAAATGAAAGCAGAATTTGGCCCCCGCACTTATCTTTTCCTAGAAGGCCATTAGGCCTGAATTCTGTTCCTCTGTGACTGTACATGACAAATTACTTATATACGGATTTAACGTCTACATTGTAGAAATCTGAATATAGTGATTTAAACATTTTGTAAATAAAAACATTGGTTTAAGCTTCTGAACATGATTACTTGCTGATACAAGAGGAAAATAATTTCTCACTTGCTATACAGCTGGACTTTCTAAGCATTTTTTTCTCCAAAACAATGAAACCAGAGTCCTGGTCTTCTCCAGTATCACATAAACTGTTCTTCTGGATTGCAAAGGAGGACGATAGAATCTGAATACTGTGCTTATGCACAAATGCAAACTTCCCATCATTTGTCACCACGTTGCCCAAGGAAATGCAGTAACACCGTCTATGTGTCTGGCTGCCTGCCTTAGAACTGCAAAGCCACTGACTTTTGAAATTAACATCACAGTCCATATTCACCTTAAATAATCAAATAACTGTGAGCTCAATCCCACACGCGAATGCACAGACACAGCACCCCGAGATGCACAGTCAACACTGATGCAGGCAATGAGCTGTTCTCAGTATCTAGCAATAGAGAGTCAGCTGGGAGGTAACTCCTGTGGAAATCTGCCTCTCCTCTCTAGAGGAAACCTCACTTCTCTTACTAAATTTAGGCTCACCAACTTCACAGTATTTTAAGACTACTTGCTAACAAAACACATGCCAGCAAGCGCCTTCTAATGACCAAGAAAATGGAAATAAAAACAAGAGGGTGAAGAAATAGAGTCTCAGGCAAGGAAGATTTAGGCTCTACATTTGGAAAAAAAAATCTACAGCAAAAGTAGTTAGGCTTTGGAACATAACACCACAGAGAAGTGAAAGATTTTTAGGAACAGGTGAGACAAACATATGCCAAAAATGTTTTGGGAGAAGTCAGTGGAGCTTTGGGGCTGAAGGATGACCTCTTGAAGTCTCTTCTATGATCCTGTGATGATCAGTCACAACATAAAAATGTAATAAACAAAAATAAAAGGCAAGGAGTAATGGAGGTCACTTCGGATGGCAGCAAGCCACCTCCCAAAGCAACTCCAAAGAACAGTCAAAGTTTCCTCAGGAAGTGACAAAGACAAGAAACTTTGCCTCAGCCCTCAACCTGGCAATCTCTTCAGTGGATGCCACACACAGTTATGTCAGGCCTTGGCACAGCAACTGCTCCTCCAGCCTGCAAAAATAAAATCTCAGGAGCACAGGACATTCAGCAGTCACCAGCAGATTATAAAACCAGGGAGCTCTTCCCCGCTGGGTGCCTCAGGCACGTTCCAGCACCAGAGGCAGGCACAGGCACACTAGTCCCTCTTTGTCTCTCTCAGAAAGCTCAGGCCCAGCTGAACAGGACTGCAGTTCATCTCACCGCACAGATTTAGCTGCAGCTGAAACCTGCTCAGTACCAGAAGCAGGTGGCCTCTACACAGAGGCAACTGGTGTAACCGAACAACAGACTGGAGTAAGACAGACACTGGAGGAATTTGGGGTGAAAAGACAAGACATTCCGTTCTACCAGCCCACCTGCAAGCTGAAATCAGCCCTCCTGGAAGAGCAGCACCCTCCCGAACCCTTCACGAGTAACAACGCACCACAACCAAACCCAGCTCCCTGACTCACTCGTGCATCGGCCTGAGCTGCCCCCAAGCTCCCCCATAATAAAGCTTACAGACCTTATGGGCATCCCCTTGCTGTGCATTACTCCAAGCTGCTTCAAATCATCACACCCTCAAACGGGCGTTAAAACCCAGTTGGACTCAATGATCTTGAAGGTCTTTTCCAACCATAATGATTCTATGATACTCTTGAGAAGGAAAAAGTGAAATGAAGATGCCCAAATACTGGTTCTGATAAATCTGACAGATTTGATAGTTCAGAACCATGGGCCAGGTTCTCTCCTGCATTACAGTACGACCTGGGCAATGCATGAGAGACATCCAAGAGCCAATAACTTATTCTCTATCTCTACTGTAATGGCTCCAGGCCACATGCTGGCCCTTGAGTGCTACACTAGTTTATGGAAGCTGCTTTATGGGTTAGGAGAGAGGTGGCTGCATGGAGTACAGCTCTGGTTCCCCTTCCCTCCTCATCCCCACAACTAGGCTTCATAGAGCTGAGCAGGGCTTGTAGATAAGCTGGCTTTACCAGTGTTAGGCCAGCTGCAAATTCTTTCCCACTGGGGAATTCTGAGCTGGCAGAAACAGCCAAATTCCAGGCCCTTTGCACAGCTGAGGGATGTAGACAGGAGAGCCAACACAGAACGAAACCATGACGCTCCTACCTGATTTAGAGGCGCAATCTAACGCTTGGTTGAGGAGAAAGACAAAGGTTAGAAATAGTCCTGGGGTTGCCATCTAACTTTTAAGCGGATCAGATTAACGGTGGCACTTGTTCACACAGACAGGTACACAGCTGCCTTGCTCTGGAAAGCTGGAGCTCACAAGCAGATTTGTCTCTCATGGACCCTGGGGTTTTGGGAAAAGAGAATACCAGCCTCCATCGTAAGATGCCTGTGATGAGGAGTAGGTGGTTTTCCAGGATTACACCCTATTAAAACTGAGGAAGGAACAACCCTTCACTAACTACTGAGCTGACATAGCCAGAGATACCTTCCTAAGTGTTTCCACTGCCACCCTATCATTTTAAAGGATCTACAGAGTAATTGCATACTCCTGCTTTATGCGCTTCTCTTCTTGTCCGGAAACAAGTAAACAATTCCCCTGCAAAACCTCCAGGACTTTTTAATGTTACAAAACAGCAATAAATTATGGGCAAGAGGAATGTCATTCCACGAGACACTTCATCTCTAGAAAATTACAGGATTTTCTGCTTGGGCAAAAAATAAAAGAGCATCCACATATTCTACCACAGACTCCTCAGGTTTATTTAAACCACATTTATTTTGTCACTATGCCATTTTAAGAGCTAAAAGCAGGAATTCTTACTGAGAAAGAAGGAATGTCCATTGCCAAATACTTTGGGTTGAACTCTCCAGTGCCCTGGCATCATGTCCTGGCTCTCACTCTGGGGCAAAGCACCCAAACCTGCTGAGGTAAGTGTCAACACAAGGCACAGGGAACCAGAGTATCTGTAGTTGGTTTTAAAGCTTTGCATCCACTTATACTCAGTAAGCGAGAATTCACCCTAGGACACTTTCCTTCACATGGCTTTTCTGCATCTTAATGGCAATACAGACTAAAAGCTGCGTAACTTATGCCTGATAAGTTTGGTACATTTGTTTTTAAAAAACCCTAAGTCCTGCCCCGCTAGCAAATGTACCCAAGGCTCTGGGGGCTCACAGCCACCCCACAAGCACATTTTGATGCGAAGTTCCCTCTATGCAGGGCACAGACGTGGCCAAACTGCAAAGCTAAGCACATTGCTGCTCCAGATGTTAAATGCTCACACCATCACACCAAAAAAAAAAAAAAAAAAAAAAAGAGGAAAAAGAAAAGAAGTAATGAGCTCTCAGAACAAAGCTTTAACAAAGTCAGGCCAGCACAGCGGATCTCTGGGATCTGGGAGGAGATAGGGCATCCTCTCCACACAGCGAGTGGGGGCTGTTTTTATTTACCGGCCTCTCCCTTGTCCCTGTGCCACCACGCTGGCCTTAGGAGCTAAGCTGGCAATAAAAGTGACAGGCGCCTCCCGCAAAGAGGCGGCTGAGGGAGGAAAACAAAACTAACTAACTAAAAATCCCTCGGGAGCTCAGACCCGGGGGCAAGCGGCGGGACAGGCCGCGGGTGCCCCGGCGCTGCCGCCTCCTCCCCCGGCGACCCGGGCCCTTCTGCAAAAGGTCAACAGAAACAAGAAAAGAAAAAAACAGCATTAAAAAAAAAAAGAGAGAGAGAGAGAGAAAAAAAAAAAAGAGACCAAAAAAAAAAAAAAACTTTCGCGTCCGCCTCCCCGCCGGAGGTCGGCGCCGCCTGCCAAGTCTCGGCGCGGAGGAATCCGCCGCGACCGAGCGGCGAGTGCTCCCGGGGCAGGCACGGCCGGCTCCGGCCTCGGCTCCGGCCTCGGCTCCGGCTCCTGCGCCGGCCCCGGCGGGTGCTCCGCGGGGCGGCGCGGCGGGGCGCGGAGCCGCTTCCCGCTCCCCGCGCGGCGCCCCCTCGCCCCGGGCCGCTTCCCCGCCTGCTACTCACTCCAAGCAGACACACTTTCAGCTCGCGTATCGCCATCATCTGCCGCTCCGCATCCCGCGCCGCTCCGCGCTGCCCCGCCGCGGCCGCCCCGCAGCCGGAGCCTCGGCCTCGGCACCGGCCCCAACCGCCGCCGCCGCCGGCGGTCACATGCGCGCGGCCCGGCCCCGCCTTGCTGCCGCCGCCGCCGCTTCCCGCCCGCGGGCGGCTCCCTGAGGCGCGCGGCCGTTGGGAGCCGTTGGCGGCCGTTGGATGGTGGCGGAGCCCCGTTAACGTGGCTCGGGGGAGGCGCCGGGGAAGCGCGGGGCAGTGCAGCTCGGCCCGGAGCCGCGGCGCTGAAGGGGGACGGGGTGGTTTCTTGGCCCCAGCAGTGAGCTGGCTCGTTGCTGAGGGGCTCTGCAACGGGCTCGCCCGCTCCAAAAAGCCCTGAATCCTTCCTTAAAACAGCACGCAGAGCGTGCCTGCAGCCCGGGAGATCCCGTGTAAATATTTGCTGCTGTGAGAAAAATAACTGGGGAGCTTCGTATCCATCATGGGCCTGCACGAAGGTTTAGTCCTACACACCATGTGCTCCCCATCGAGGTGCAGCATCTGAGCTGCTCCTCTTGGGAGCCCTCTGAATCCATCACAACCTTCACGCCCACCCCCCCTTTCTTTTTTTTTTTGACCTTGCGTGTGCATTTCCATACCTACGAAGAGTAATTCCATTTCTTCTCAATCCTGATAATAAATAGCTGCATTTGATTACAATATCCACCCTGAAGTTGCTAGTAACGCTATATCCCACACACAAACTCCGGTTAATCACTATTTGCAGGGCTTTGCCCCCTGTCACTGAAGTCAGTGGGAAGGCTAAGGGACCTCCCTAGCTTTTCTCTGCTCTCCTTAGCTGGAATTATGGAGAGCAGTTGCATGTCAAAAGCTTGGAAAAGCAGACAAGAAGAGCCGGTTGTGTATTTTAAGTCAAGTTGCATCTGTTCTAATTACAACTGATTTATTTGGGCTAATGTATCATTTTCAAACAGGTAGAATTGCTAAAGGATGATTACAGCAAACATGATTAGTCACTTTGGAATTGCCCCCACGTCATTAGGAGCTTCCTGATGGTGGGTGAACTCCTGTGGCGTTCGTTAGGTTGCTAATTAGTTCCACATTATGTCCTGCACTCACACTTGGAGGCTGCAGAGGATGCATGTGCTCTTCCAGCTCTCCCATCCCTAGGCCAAGGGAATGCTTGGAAGAGAGCAGTTTTATCCCCAAGGAGGAAAACAAAGCATTTTTAGTGGAGTGTCACCAGCTGAAGAGAGTAGCAGAAGAGGGAGACTAAAGGAGAGGCTTAGCAGAGAGATGCTTGCCATTTAATTAAACATTTTTGCAGGGGAGAAAGAAGTTAAAGAGAAACAGAAATAACAGGTCTCCAGGATTGGCAGAATATTACTGGTATTCTGTCCTCGCTTTGTCTTTCCACAAGAATGTGTTACACAGTGAAGTCTTTCACTAAACAAATTGGATACACTCACTTCCCTGGAACAACTGCAGCCTTACAGTCATAGCCCAAGTCACACAAAGCGACTCCAAATGTCAGCCTGTAGTTAATTCTACAAATGGACAAGTGTTTGGGATCATCTTTTGCATAAATTGATTATTAATGGTATATTAAAACATTTTTATGTCCTTCAGATATGCCTTCGGTTGTTGACCTTCACCTTTTCTCCAGATTTTGTAATTTTGACGCTTAAGGATTTTTGCTTGTTGCATAGGTGAAATACTGTACCAATTGAGCTACTTTCAGTATGAAACACCTGAACGTTTTTATCCTAGGCTATGGATTGCAAAAAGAAATTTGATAAGAGGAGCATTATGTTCAAAGCTGCTCCATGTCACAAGCACAGCTGAAGGATTTGTCTATAGGTGCACTCAGATTAAGCTACAATCGTGTAATGGCACTTTATTCCCAAATGGCACAACCCATAGAGCAGCTTAAAGCATTCATTATATATGTACTGACTTTACAGTCTTAATTGAAGAGCCTTAATTTTTCCGTGCATCTCCATGCACAAACATGCAGTAAAAGCTCCAGTTCTGGAAAGAACTTGCTTAAGACTGTCCTTTTGCAAAACAATATCACATCCCACTGACTTCAGTGCATGGTAGGGCACGCAGAATTGCTGTCTTGATTCAGTACCACTGTAATGCAACATAGTGCCTGAGAAATCTGCCCAGAAAAACAATTCCATATTTCTTCTTATCTGTGGAAATTTCTCCTAAAATATGCAGTAATGAAGCAGCAGTCATTACTGAAAATGCTGAAAGCACAGACCTCAAAAACTTAATTCTGAAAATAGTAAATAACCAATCAGCCTAGTTACAAACAAGCAAAAATGAGGGTGACCCAGTATGAATTTCTCAGGATGAAGCAGCAGGAGAGCTAGGGTCAAGGAAGGACAATTTTACTTGTATAGACAAAAAATCTGTCAGACCATAAAGACAAAAAAAAAAATAACTCACTGTACTGACCTGAAACAAAGAGTCTAGGAACCACCAATACCATCACCACCTCAAAAAAACCCACAAAAATTAGAGAGAAAAACAAGTCAAACAAACATATGTTCAACTATTAAAAAAAAACTAATGACGTTCCTTCTTCCAGGAACTGGCATAATCCTTATATTTGTCTGCATGCAGACAAGCTGTGGTCAGGAAAACATTTTTGAGGAATTTGTCAGTGTTCCTCTTTGAGGAATGTTTCAGTGTTTCTGAGTGTCTGGTTAAAAGCAAACAAAAACAACTGCTTTCATCCTACAGGTTTTCTTTTGCTCTCGTTATACCAGCCAAATTACTAAATACAAGTTTAGAAGCAATCTCTCACTTCTTTCTACCTGTATTTCACCTTAGGTTACTTCCAAGCAGCTCCATTTTTCAGCAGCATTCCCTCAGGAGTTTCAAGTAATCCACTCCCTGCTCAGAAATCATTTGCTTCAGTTTCCAAAATCTGCAGGCACCAAATCATCCTTGAGTTTATTCTAATTTTATAACAGTGCAGCTTTACCAATTTCAAATTTCTAGGTACTGATTACTCCTCATCTGCTCTGATCCTAATCTGTTCTCAGACCTGAGCTAAGCTACCAAGATGGGACGTTTTCCTTAGGCAGCTGGAGTGGGACTATCCATAGGTTTTTAGGTGCAACGTTGCCAATCTCATTTGAACAGGCCCAGCAAGCCGCACTAGGAAGAAGGGCAAACAGCCTTCTGGTTAAAGGCACAAGAGCAGGAATCAGGAAAACTGATGCCTCCAACACGGCCTTGCTATGTAACCTCGGGTTAGGTTAGTAGCACTCCATCTCACCACGTGGTTTTGCAACATTTTCCGGAAACTGAAGCCAGGACTGCTGCCCTCCCATCCTTCATCCCCAGCTGCATGTTCCTGCCCCTATGGGGTATGTGCTGGCAGAAAACTAATAGTGCATTGAGAATTTTCTTATACCCGCTGTCCCTTTCTCTCTCAAAAGGATGTAACATGTTTGTCCAGCCTGTATGCTAGGCACACGGGATGCTTGTGAGGTGCTGGATGGGCTCCCTGGCTAGGGAAGCATCTGCCTTCTTCCACCTCCTTCTTCCACCTGCCTTCTCTCTCTGGTGACTCCAGGCTAGATCCCATCACAACCTTGTTGTGCGCTCCGCTCCCCAGACTGCTGCGTCTGTCCCAAGCACCTGATGAGTTACTTCCTTTCTCCTGCTGCGGCTTTCCCTCTGGATTTCTTGGCAAGCACCTTTCATGCACAAAAATGTTATCCCTCCTCCTCACTGGCAAGCTCAGCCCAAGGCCTCCTACTATGGGCTACCATCCCAATTCTTATTCCCAGTGTACAGAAGGAGACAAGTTAACCCCACACTGCCAGGGGAGAAACGCATGTGCATCTCCTCGGGTGAGATGAATGTGTAACACGAATGTGTGACACTGTTGTGACTCTGCCACGACAGAAATGTCGCTGTTGTCTGCCCAAAGAACTGCCAAGAATCTCTTGAAAGGGAGGCAGTTTGAGCGAGCAGTTTGTAGGGCAGGAAGAGCTTCTGGCTCAGGCTCTGTATCATGTGCAAAACCCACTGGTTGCAACATGGCTAAACTTCTGGAGGAGGTTAATTCCTGTTTGTTTATTTAATGTCTGGAAGGTTTGAAAAAGGCTGCCCATGCCCATGTTCTGGCATCTTCAGACCCATGAGACATGAAAACTAAAGAAGTACAGGAATAACATGGCAGAAGCTCGAGGCCAAATTCTGATTTTCTCGTAAGTCTTAAGCCCATGCAAGTTTTTAACTTCAGAAGAGATTTCACACTTCATTTTATATGCAAAATTAGATCCTCTCCACCCACTGATTCCACCATTAATGCCAGGAGAATCTGCAAATGCCTGTTATTTTAATTTATTGCACAGTGGCTTCATGTTTTAGCATCTCTTGTTTGTGACATTTTTACCATCCAGTCACTCCCTCCTAAAGGGAAAAACTGTTGGAATAAATTAGAGGGGACTGAAACTCTGCAAGTTTCTATCTACAGTTTCCTGGCAAC